>NC_089511.1:86538190-87157690 GCF_036850995.1 Saccopteryx leptura
TTCAGTGTAGAGGGAGGAAGAAGGAAGGTCAGAGCGGCAGGGAGGTGGCGGTGGCAGGGTGAACTCTGAGGCTGCAGTGCTAATGCTCCTGCTATTGTTACTGCCCACAGTGTGCTTCTGCTAGGAAGAGTAGGCTTGTTAACCATGGAGGAGAGAGGGAAAGACCACACCCACCCTGTCTTGGCTGAGCTGGGCCACTTGGGTATCCACCTGCGGCAGAATCCACAGTGCCAGGTGGCTTCTCAGAGGGGAAGTCGGACAGGCCTGTTTTATTTATGGCTTTCGAGCCCTCTCTCCTTTGTTCCTCCATCCCTAGGCTCCTACTCTGGGGGCAGACAGGCTCTTGAGATAATACAGACCTGAGCCAGCAGAATAAAGGATCTGCAGTCCCTCCAGGATCATTCTCTTTGATGTGGTTCCGGCCATGTTCCCAGTCCCAGGCCTCCCCAGGACTCTGGTAAGATTAGTGGATTCTGTCTCCTTTTTTTTTTTTTTATAATTTTATTTATTTATTTATTTTTAAATGGGGTGACATCAGTAAAATAAAGATACATATATTCAAAGATAACATGTCCAGGTTATCTTGTCGTTCAATTATGTTGCATACCCATCACCCAAAGTCAGATTATCCTCTGTCACTTTCTATCTAGTTCTCTTTGTGCCCCTCCCCCTCCCCTTCTCTCTCCCGCTCCCCCCTCCTCCCGTAACCACCACACTCTTATCAATGTCTCTTGGTCTCACTTTTATGTCCCATCTACGTATGGAATAATGCAGTTCCTGGTTTTTTCTGATTTACTTATTTCACTCCGTATAATGTTATCAAGATCCCACAATTTTGCTATAAATGATCCAATGTCATCATTTCTTATGGCTGAGTAGTATTCCATAGTGTATATGTGCCACCTCTTCTTTATCTAGTCATCTATTGACGGGCTTTTTGGTTGTTTCCATGTCCTGGCCACTGTGAACAATGCTGCAATGAACATGGGGCTGCATGTGTCTTTACAAATCAATGTTTCTGAGTTTTTGGGGTATATACCCAGCAGAGGGATGGCTGGGTCATAAAGTAATTCTATTTTCAGTTTTTTGAGGAACCACCATACTTTCTTCCATAATGGTTGTACTACTTTACATTCCCACCAACAGTGGATGAGGGTTCCTTTTTCTCCACAACCTCTCCAACATTTGCTATTACCTGTCTTGTTAATAATAGCTAATCTAACAGGTGTGAGGTGGTATCTCATTGCAGTTTTGATTTTCATTTCTCTAATAACTAAAGAAGATGAGCATCTTTTCATATATCTGTTGGCCATTTGTATTTCTTCCTGGGAGAAGTGTCTGTTCATATCCTCTTCCTATTTTTTTATTGGATTGTTTGTTTGTTGTTGAGTTTTAGGACTTCTTTGTATATTTTGGATATTAGGCCCTTATCTGAGCAGGTGTTTAAAAATATCATTTCCCAATTAATTGGCTGTCTGTTTATCTTGTTATCAGTTTCTCTTGCTGAGCAAAAA
The DNA here is from genome assembly GCF_036850995.1 of Saccopteryx leptura. NCBI lineage: Eukaryota > Metazoa > Chordata > Mammalia > Chiroptera > Emballonuridae > Saccopteryx > Saccopteryx leptura. Next base: position 86,539,705 of record NC_089511.1, read on the forward strand.
CTTCTTAGTCTGATGTAGTCCCATTCATTAATTTTTGCTTTCACTTCTCTTGCCTGTGGAGTCAAATTCATAAAATGCTCTTTAAAGCCCAGGTCCATGAGTTGAGTACCTATGTCTTCTTCTATGTACTTAATTGTTTCAGGTCTTATGTTTAGATCTTTGATCCATTTTGAGTTAATTTTAGTACAGGGGGACAGCCAGTAGTCCAGTTTCATTCTTTTGCATGTGGCTTTCCAGTTTTCCCAGCACCATTTATTGAAGAGGCTTTCTTTTCTCCATTGTGTGTTGTTGACCCCTTCATCAAAAATTATTTGACTTTATATATGTGGTTTTATTTCTGGACTTTCTATTCTGTTCCATTTGTCTGAGAGTCTATTTTTCTGCCAATACCATGCTGTTTTGATTGTCGTGGCCCTATAATATAGTTTGAAGTCAGGTATTGTAATGTCCCCAGCTTCATTCTTTTTCTTTAGGATTGCTTCGGCTATTCGGGATTTTTTATAGTTCCATATAAATCTGATGATGTTTTGCTCCATTTCTTTAAAAAATTTCATTGGAATTTTGATGGGAATTGCATTAAATCTGTATATTGCTTTGGGTAATATGGCCATCTTGATTATATTTATTCTACCTAACCAAGAACAAGGAATATTCTTCCATCTCATAATATCATTTTCGATTTCCCTTAACTATGGTTTATAATTTTCATTGTATAAGTCCTTTACATTCTTTGTTATGTTTATTCCTAAGTGTTTTATTTTTTTGTTGCAATCGTGAAGGGGATTATTCTTTTGAGTTCATTCTCAAATGTTTTATTGTTGGCATATACAAAGGCTATTGACTTCTGTATGTTAATTTTGTATCCTGCCACCTTACTGTATTGGCTTATTGTTTCTAGTAGTCTTTTTGTGGATTCTTTGGGGTTTTCGATGTATAGGATCATATCATCTGCAAAAAGTGATACCTTTACTTCTTCTTTTCCAATATGGATGCTTTTTATTTCTTTGTCTTGTCTGATTGCTGTGGCTAGAACCTCTAGTACTACATTAAATAAGAGTGGAGAGAGTGGACAACCCTGTCTTGTTCCTGATTTAAGGGGGAAAGCCTTCAGTTTTGTGCCATTTAGTATGATGTTAGCTGATGGTTTATCATATATGGCCTTTATCATGTTGAGATATTTTCCTTCTATACCCATTTTGTTGAGAGTCTTAAACATAAAATTGTGTTGTATTTTATCCAAAGCCTTTTCTGCATCTATTGATAAGATCATGTGGTTTTTGTTCTTTGTTTCGTTGATATGGTGTATTACGTTAACCGTTTTACGTATGTTGAATCATCCTTGAGATTCTGGGATAAATCCCACTTGATCATGATGTATTATTTTTTTAATATGTTGTTGTATTCGATTTGCTAGTATTTTGTTTAGTATTTTAGCATCTGTATTAATTAGAGATATTGGTCTGTAGTTTTCTTTTTTTGTGCCATCCTTGCCTGGTTTTGGTATAAGGGTTATATTTCCCTCATAAAATGTGTTTGGAAGTATTGCTTCTTCTTCAATTTTTTGGAAAACTTTCAGTAGAATAGGAACCAAGTCTTCTTTGAATGTTTGATAAAATTCGCTGGTATAGCCATCTGGACCTGGACTTTTATTTTGGGGGAGGTTTTAAATGGTTTTTTCTAGTTCTTCTCTACTAATAGGCCTGTTTAGGCTTTCTGCTTCTTCATGACTCAGTCTAGGAAGGTTGTATTGTTCTAGGAATTTATCCATTTCTTCTAGGTTGTTGAATTTAGTGGCATAGAGTTTTTCATAGTATTCTACAATAATTCTTTGTATATCTACGATTTCCGTGGTTATTTCTCCTCTTTCATTTTGGATTTTGTTTATATGAGTTCTTTCTCTTTTTTCTTTGTTAAGTCTTGCCAAGGGTTTATCAATTTTGTTGATCTTTTCAAAGAACCAGCTCCTTGTTCTATTAATTTTTTCTATAGTTTTTCTGTTCTTTATTTCATTTATTTCTGCTCTGATTTTTATTATCTCCTTTCTTTGGCTGGTTTTGGGTTGTCTTTGTTCTTCTTTTTCTTTTTCCTTAAGGTGTGAAGTTAAGTGGTTCACTTGGGCTCTCTCTTGTTTGTTCATATATGCCTGAAGTGATTTGAACTTCCCTCTTATCACTGCTTTTGCTGCATCCCATAGATTCTGATATGTCGTATTGTCATTTTCATTAGTCTGTATATATCTTTTGATCTCTGCATTTATTTCTTCTTTGACCTATTCATTTTTTAAAAGTATGTTGTTTAGTTTCCACATTTTTGTGGGATTTTTTTCCTCTTTTTTGCAGTTGAATTCTAGTTTCAAGGCTTTATGATCAGAAAATATGCTTGGTACAACTTTGATTTTTCTGAATTTGCTGATGTTGTTTTTGTGACCCAACATATGGTCAATTCTTGAGAATGATCCATGTATATTGGAGAAAAATGTATACTCAGTCACTTTGGGATGAAATGTCCTGTAGATGTCTATCATATCCAGGTGCTCTAGTGTTTTGTTTAAAGCCACTATATCTTTGTTGATTCTCTGTTTGGATGACCTATCTAGAGCCGTCAGCGGTGTATTGAGGTCTCCAAGTATGATTGTATTTTTGTCAGTTTTTGTTTTAAGGTCAACAAGTAGCTGTCTTATATATTTTGGCGCTCCTTGGTTTGGTGCATATATATTAAGAATTGTTATGTCTTCTTGATTCAGTGTCCCCTTAGCCATTATGAAATGGCCATTTTTGTCTCTGAGTACTTTTGTTGTCTTGTAGTCAGCATTATCAGATATGAGTATTGCTACGGCTGCTTTTTTTTGGATGTTATTTGCTTGGAGTATTGTTTTCCAGCCTTTGACTTTGAATTTGTTTTTATCCTTGTTACCTAGATGAGTTTCTTGTAGGCAACATACAGTTGGATTTTCTTTTTTGATCCATTCTGCTACTCTGTGCCTTTTTATTGGTGAGTTTAATCCGTTTACATTTAGTGTAATTATTGACACTTGTGAGTTCCCGATTGCCATTTTATAGATTGCTTTCTGTTAGTTTTGTGTCTTGTTTGATCCTTCTCTTTCATTTTTCTATCTTTTGTTTTTATTTGGTTGTGTTCCATACATCTTTCCTCTGTTGCTATCTTTCTTATTTCATGTGCTTCTGTGGGGTTTTTTTCAATGGTGGTTACCTTTGAGTAATGAAAAGGGTTCCTACCCTGTTCATTGTAGTGCACTATTTTGTGAGTACTTTTGCACTGCATCGCCCTTTGCTACTGTTAATCTCCATCCTCTCCCCCCCTTTCTTTTTGTTGTCACTGTTTAAAGTTGGTCTTATTGTGTTCTTCTTGGAGCTTTTACTTGTGCCTTTTTTGTTTTTATTCTGTGTATATGATTGGAGAACCCCCTTTAGTATTTCCTGGAGTGGGGGTTTTCTGATGATAAATTCTCTCATCTTTTTTGTATCTGAATGTTTTTATTTCTCCTTCATATTTGATGGATAGCTTTGATGGATATAGTATTCGTGGCTGGAAGTTCCTCTGTTTCAAGACTTTAAATATTGGGGTCCACTCTCTTCTAGCTTGTAAATTTTCTGTTGAGAAATCTGATAATAATCTAATGGGCCTTCCTTTATATGTTGTATTCTTCTTTTCCCTTGCTGCCTTGAGAATTTTTTCTTTGTTGTTGGTTTGTGCCAATTTCTTTATGATGTGCCTTTAAGTAGGTTTGTTGGGGTTAAGAAAACTTGGAGTTCTGTTTGCTTCTAGAATTTGAGGCTTTAGTTCTTTCCACAGGCTTGGGAAGTTGTCATCTATTATTTGTTTGAGTATGTTTTCCATTCCATTTTCTCTCTCTTCTCCCTCTGATATACCTATTATTCTTATGTTATTCTTTTTGATGGAGTCAGATAATTCCTGTAGGGCTATCTTATTTTTTTTTAATTTTTGAGTCTCTTTCTTCTTCTTTCTGTTGTGCCTCAAGTTGCTTGTCTTCTATTTCACTAATCCAGGGGTCTCAAACTCGCGGCCCATGGGCCGCATGCGTCCCACCCACCAATTTTGTGCAGCCCGCAGACTGGCCTGCAGACTAATCCACGAAGTTTGATTAGTCTGCGGGCCGCACAAAATTGGTGGGTGGGCCACACGGCCACGAGTTTGAGACTGCTGCACTAATCCTACCTTCTATCTGGCCTATTCTATTAGCTAAGCTTTTTACCTCATTTTTCATCTTGTGAATTGAGTTTTTTATCTCTGTTTGATTTGTTTTTATAGTTTCAATTTCCTTGGAAATATACTCTTTGTGTTCATTGAGTTGTTTTCTGAGCTCCCTCAATTGCCTTTCTGTGTTTTCTTGTATATCTCTGAGTATTTTTACGATTTCTATTTTAAACTCTCTGTCGTTTAACTCCAAGGTTTCCAATATGTTAAATTTTTTCTCCATAGATTTTTCCTCATCTATCTGTGTTACCTCTCTTTCTTTTGTATCCATGATTTTAGATTTTCTCTTCTTTAATGGCATCTGAGGGTGGTTTTGTTGATAGTATTAATGATATTTAATAAAGAATAAAAAGTTAAAAAATAAGAATAAAAATAAAAAATTGAGGTTTTTTAAAAAATTAATCTTTAAATAAAGAAAAATAAAATAAAATAAAAATTTGAGAAAAAAGGAATTATTTCTTCCTTTTTTTTCCCTCTCCTCTCCTCTTCCCTCTTTCTTGAGAAAATCTTGTGGTGAACTGTGAATTATATTGTACTAAATAGAACAAACAATGCCTGTAATGGAGGGCCTGAATTGGGAAGAAGTAATAAAGGGGTAAAGGAAAAAGAAAAAAATAAAAATAAAAATAAAAACATATATATATTAAAAAAAAGTGGTGGCGGTATAGACTCACAAAAAGCAAATAAGGAAAAAATTTGGGTCAAGAATAAAATGATTTGCTTTTAGGTGTTGGCTGACTAAGAGTTATGATGAGAGGAATAAGAGGGAAATAGGAAAAAAGGGGGGGGGAATTAAAAAATTAGTATTGTATTTAGTGGAACAAGAAGTAGGTAAAATGGAGAACCAGGGATGGGAGCACTGCTAATGAGTTAAAAAGGTGAAGTAAAAAAACCCCCAAAATGCCACAAACATAAGTTTGAGTCCCAGATAAGATAATTTGTTCATTATTGAGGTTTGAATGAGAGAAAACCTAAAGGAGGAAGGAAGATACTAATATAGAGGGAGAAAAGAGAGAGAAAGAGAGAGAAAAGACAGAACCACTAAAAGACGAAAAAAGAAAAAGGAGGAGAGAGAGAGAGTTAGGGGTTTTGGAGTGCAACCCTCATAGAGAGAAAGAAAGAGCAAAGAAAAGATAATGGGAGATGTAACACTTATGGGTAGTGTAGTTCAAAGAGAGGCGAGAGTAAGACTGACAGAGAATTAAACGACCAAGTTGGAAGAGGAAAAAAGAAAAATCGAGAATGAAGATAAGAGACACAGACGAACAAATAAAATAAAATGGGATAGGTTATAAAGTCTGCGGGTAATTCTTGATTTTGAGAGGTTATCGTCTTGCTTTTTCTTTTCTGTCTCTCTTCCTGGTCGGTGACTTTGTACCCTGGGTTCTGCCCCTGTGGCACGCTCTGGTAGAGGTTTGCAGTTTATAATTCTCTATGGTGATGTCATGTATTGGGCTTCAGTCTCGTTGACAGTCGAGGTTCATTAGCGTTTATAGGCTTCGACAGTGAGAGGGTCCGTGTTCCTGGAGCCTGTCTCCTAGTCTTTCCTTCCACAATTAGAAGCCTGATAATCCAGCTATGGGGTTGCTGCTGCCTCTGCCTGGATAGTAAGAGGCTCAAAGAGCTGGCAACTCCCCACTCTATTCCCACTCAGCACAGGGCTCTGGGTAAGGCTCAGTCAGAGCTGCTAGCATAATCAGGTGGGGCTTCCACCCACACAGAGACCTCTAACTCTGCCCCTCTGTGGGATAACACGGGTGCCCACTCCTAAGGTATTCGGAGGAATCTCTTGCCCACTCTCCATGTGTGCTGACCAGGATGTCAGACCAGCCGCGTCACACTTTGAGTGAAACCCCTGCCTGCACGGAAAAGCTCCAGCGTTGGAATTGGCTCTCGCTCTCTCCCCATGTATGGCCCCCTCAAGGTGCTGGGGCGGTTCGGAGATTCCGCTCCTGGCCCGCTCACAGGCCTCTGACTCTGTCCCTCTGTGGGAAAACATGGGCGCCCACCCCTGAGGTGTTCGGAGGAATATCTTGCCCAATCTCCGTGCGTGCCAACCTGGATATCAGGCCAGTCGTCTCTCACTCCGAGAAAGCCCTCCGCCGGCACGGAAAAGTTCCAGCGTTGGAATTGGCTCTAGCTCCGTTCCTGTGTGTGGCTTTTTCAGGGCACTGGAGTGGTTCGGAGATTCCGCTTTTGGCCCAAACACAGGCCCCTGACTCTGCCTCTCTGTGGTATAACACGGGCGCCCACCCCTGAGGTGATCGGAGGAATCTCCTGCCCACTCTCCATGTGCGCACTGACCAGGATATCAGGCCAGCAGCCTCTTACTCCGAGAAAGGCCTCCACCCGCACAGAAAAGTTCCAGCGTTGGAATTGGCTCCAGCTCCCTCTCCGTGCCTGGCCCCCTCAGGGCGCTGGGGCTCCTTGGAGATTCTGCTTTTGGCCCACACAAAGGCCTCTGACTCTGCCTCTCTGTGGATTAGCATGGGCGTCGCCCACCCCTGAGGTGTTCGTAGGAATCTCTCGCCCACTATCCACGCGCACCAACCAGGAGATGGGGAAAACGGCTGCCCCACTTGTCTTTCTTTGTCTCGGTTTGGCACGTGTGTTATCTTGAATTGCCCGGGTTTTTCCTCAGCTTAGATCTCCGTGCCACAGCCTGGTTCGGTCGTTTGTATCGCGGCCTGGATCTATTCACTCCCTTTGCCCGCCTTAGTTTCTATATTCTCAGTTCTCAGTGAAAGCCGTCCTGTTTGGGTTAGCGAGGAATGCGGAGCATTTCTTACTCCCTATTTCCCCCGGGGTTTGACCATATATCTAGCCAATCTTTCACTCTACCATACCTTTGGGTGTGTTGTGAAGCATCTGAAGCCTCCAAGGATAGGTTTTTCTGTTTCTGGTTGAAGATCTTGTTGAGTTTTTGGGGAGATTTATCGGTATCGCTTCCTACCACGCCATTACTCTGACGTCATCTCCTGGATTCTGTCTTCTGAGGACTCCTTCTTTTCCTTGGCAAGAGTGTCCATCCAGATCAGCTAGCATTAGTGGGGCCCTGCTCCCAGCCCCCCCCCCCCCATCCCAGGGCTGGCTTTGAGCAGCCAAAAGCCTTGGGAAGCCCTCTTCCCAGCCTCTCTGGCCAAGTCTGTAGCTTGAGGGCTTATGTTTAGTCTGTCACTATGGGCTGACATGCTGATTGTTAACCTTTAGGTCTATTCAGAATGGTCACTGCCTGTCCCGTACCACACAGGGTCCATTTTCAACATTACCTTAACTCACACTGTTGTTCTGCACCAATTCTCTTCCTGTTGATTTTGCCTTACCTGGTTGTGTCCTGGGATAATGTACAATTCATCTGCACTTAAGTGATAGGATGGAGCCCAGCCTGTAATAATTGTAGTTATGAATATATATTGAGTCTGGTGCTCTTTTAAAGTACTTTCTGCCACCTAACTTATTTAAGCCTTAAATAACACTCTAAGGTAGGACTATGATAATCCAATTGTACAGCTTAGAAAACAGCCTACGATAGAGGCAGTCTATTCAAACCCTGGCAATCATGCTTCAAAGCCACATCTTCAATTGCTCCAGCACCCTGCAGAGCCACCCCAAATGTCGCAGGCCCATGGGCTAGAACACTGAGCATTCCTGGAGTTTGGATAGAAGTCCAAGTGCAGAGCATCTTTTCAAAGACAAGGAGGTATGCAGTCTCACACAGGTTTCGGAGAGAAACAAAGCTTGGAATCACCAGCCTTGAGACTTTGATTAAGTTGCTGTGTGTTGAGCCTCAGGTTACCAATGCATAAGGTGGGTTGGATGATTGCTGCTCTGCAGGGTTGTGTGTGCATGGTTAAGGGAAATAATAAGCATTGAGCACAGCACTCTCAGTGCTGTGTACGCTCATCTGGCTCTGCGGAAGGAGCAGGGCACACTTCTTTGGTGTGACGAACTTTGTAGCGAGTCATTGGCCAGGTTGCTTGTGCTCAAGGTGACCCTGGGCAATGCCATGGAAATCATAATAACCACCCAATGGTTGTGACAGAGGACTCATGCTGCATCATTACCAAGAGCATCTTCTGCACAGCCCATTGGACAAAACTCTGGCTTCTTGCAGAGTGCTGCCTATCCCAGGCCAGCTAGAGAACCAACTGTGTTGGGGGGATGAGGAGGGAGCTGGCTCACCAGTTCCAAAGGGGTTTCCGAAGTACCGTACAGTTTGTGGTAGTTGTTTCATGAATGGTCCTCCAAGAACCACACATTCCTGTGTCCATTAGCTTGTACAGACCCCTTCATGTGACTCTGGGCCAGACCACTGCTTGCTTTGCTCATTGGGACACCAGCGACTGTGATGTGAGTTTAGGCTTGCTCCATACCTGTACACTGGGGCCTGCCCTCTTGGGACCCAGCTCATGGAGAAGACCAAGCAAACCACGTGGAGAGAAAACTGAGTGCCAACAGTCCTGGCCACACTTGTGAGATATGTGAATGAGGCCACTAGATGCAAACCAGCCCCCTCTTGACCGGCCATGACCACAGATGCATGCTTCTTGCCTCCCTAAGATAAGAAAATTAGAAACCTGCTCTGGCTTCCCCTCGTGTGTCCCAGGGCCTGCATATTTTCTCCCCACTCTTAGCTCCAAAAATAGGAGTCCTTTTAATCTACCACACTTACCTGCACATGGCAGAGGGTGGTTTGCTAACCATCCACACCTGTGCAATAGCTAGTTGAACATGCTTAAAGTGTGTCATCAGGAGGGTCCCATACTTCTTCCATTTCCCTGTATTTCAGGGTCCACCACACACAGAAGTCACACCTGCCCAGTTGTTGGGAAAACAGTTGTGTTAGACTTACTTGTTTGTATTTTGTCTGATTAGTATGTGAGCACGTGGCAGACCCATGTATGTATAGTCTATGTAAGGCTATGGATGCTTGCCCTCAGGGCAAAAGGTGAATGGAGGATGGCGGATGGTGGATGGTGGATTGTGGATTGCCTGCCCACCACTGTGAGGGGTCAATTTGCTGTTATTTTGCCTGAGAAGCAGTTTTCCTCTGCCTGTGTGCTCATCCACTATTGGGAGAATCTGTTAAACGGGAATGGTCCAACACTTTCTGGCTCTGCAGTTTCTCTACTGTCTGCCCAAATCCAATGTGGATCTGCCTGGCCTTGGCCATAGGCATTACACCAGTCATTCCTACTTGTACACACAGGGAAAGTTCTATGCATTTACGTACACTTTTACAAATACCCACACCAGGTCCTGCCCAGATTGGCTGCAGCTCATTTTCTGTGTGTATCAAAGACAGTACTTGCACATGAAATTAGGTCCCCCATTTCATTCCTGGACTGTAGAGGCAGACCCATTAAGAATGCACAGCCAGCCTGTCATTCCTCTCTGCAAAGGGTGTTAAATACTCACATACCACACCTCCATTGAGGAGCAGGAATAAATATGGCAGGCATGAAATGGGTCTAAATTGCTTTCAATAGCTGTATTCAATAATGTTGGTCTTTTTATTACATAAAAAAAAAACGACTATATAACAATAGTCATTTTCAAAATAGGGTGCTGCAGTTGTTTTAAAAGAGAATTGACGATTTCGAGCTACAGAGTAGTAATTTGCAAAATGTTCTTTTTTAGGCTATTCACTGAGAAATGCAAGAAGCCCACAAGTGCGGGGCTTGAGGTGAGCATGGCTGTAACTAATGATAGAGTAAGTGCGGTGTGCGTGGTGGGAGAGATGGATGCTCCAGATGGAGCCGGTGGGAGAGGCAGAGGCATGAGCTTCATTACAGACAATTGGGTTCTGAAGTCTGAGTAAACCTTTTTTACTTCACTTTGCAAGTACACTTTTCATTGTTGGCTTTGCACTTTGTAGCCCCAAAATGGGATTTGATCCAGTGAAGTAACTAAATTAGACAAAAGGGGCAGTGGCTTCTAGGACCACTTATCAGAGGTACCTGTTAAATGCTCTGAATCCACCAACATCAAGCACTAGATTCATAAGAAATTATCCCAGGAGTTCTGCCTGGACTTGACTGAACTTGAAAATTACAGGTTCAGATGCTCTGTTCTTTAGTCTCTGATGCTTGTTTCTGTGGGTCTCCAAGCTGGACATGCATGTGTCAGTTTTATGTGTACCCGTCTGGGGCATTTCTAGCCTGTGTTTCTCTGCTCTTTAGAGGGACATTAATTTCAGGGGTTCTCTCTGTATTTGTCCACCTTTGTACGCCAGTCCACGAAGGTTAACAGTCTATTATGTCCTTGACTTGGCTGGCAGACATAAGGAATGAAACAGGCAATGAATTACAGGGTCCAAAACAGCAGTGACTTTTTTTTTTGTATTTTTCTGAAGCTGGAAACGAGGAGGCAGTCAGACAGACTCCCGCATGCGCCCGACTGGGATCCACCCGGCACGCCCACCAGGGGGCGATGCTCTGCCCATCCGGGGCATCGCTCTGTCACGACCAGAGCCACTCTAGCGCCTGAAGCAGAGGCCAAGGAGCCATCTCCAGTGCCCGGGCCATCTTTTGCTCCAATGGAGCCTCGGCTGCAGGAGGGGAAGAGAGAGACTGAGAGGAAGGAGAGGGGGAGGGGTGGAGAAGCAGATGGGCGCCTCTCCTGTGTGCCCTGGCCGGGAATCAAACCCGGGACTTCCGCACACCAGGCCGACACTCTACCACTGAGCCAACTGTAGCATCCACTGGGTATGAGAACAAACGTCGGAGACTTTCAGGAGTTAAGATGTTACTTTATTGGCCAGTTTAACCTGCACAGGAGCGAACTCCCAAGATGTCCGGAGACACCGTGCCCACAAGGAGCTGCAAACGGAAGCTGCACCTGGAGCTTACAGCCAGGCCCTTATATATCCTAAGTGAGCAAGCATAGTACAGAAGCAGATGTGGCAGTTTAGCTATTGGCTAGGGAGGTCACATGCAGCATAGCAACAGGGGCCGGCATAGCAACAGGGGCCGATTTTAGCTTAGTGGCGAATTTCAAACATAAACTTCTGATAAGGGTCTCTGACCTTCTTTGTTCTCAGCCTCACAGGAGCCATATCAGCACTTACTGTTCCTTCAATAGTTACACTCTTTGCAACACTCCCTGTTCCTTCAATAGTTACACTCTTTGGCAGCCCCAGTACTCCCTGAATCTAGCATTCCGCCATCTCTTTTGGGCATAAGTCAAACCCTTGATTCTTCATCAGTGGGGAGAATGGTATAAGGCTGGGGCTCATGAGAATTTTCTACTTTAGCTGTAGCTATAAGCTAATTGGGTCTTATACACTGGCTAGTGATTAGCCTACTATGCCTCTCATAATGGTCAGCGATGAGCTCAGGGGGAGAGGTGAAGCCTACAAGGTTACAATGTTTTCAGCACATTTGTACAATATCTTTGCAAAAGTACACAAGCACACATTGTTTTAAGATAATAAACTACTTTCCTGCAATATCCGCAGGGCTGATACACAAGGAATGTGTCCTGCCTTGTATTTTTCTTCTCTGCACTAACTTCTTACAACTTGCACAAACCTTCTGCAACTTACATAAACCTTCAACTTTTATGCATTTTCTTATCTAGAAATAACTGGCCTTCACAACAGCTTGCTTTTCCGTTTTCTTTTCAAAAGTACCTCTACACTTCATATTTTCTATTATCAAAACCATACAATTCCTTTCTAGTCAAAACTCTTGATTTAAAAATCTTTAACCTTTAGTGACAATTAAGTTGACTTTCTTTTTATCCTAGTTTCTCCTTTCCTAAAGCCTGATTAAAAGAGTCCTTAGTTAGTTCCTCTAGGCATTAGCCATGCATGGACCAGTTAACTTCTGGTTTATGGCTGAAGCAGGGCATGCTGTCCTTCTCAGGGTCAGCTTACAAGGGTTGGCGGGGTCAGTCTTCACTGTCCACAAAGGTGTCTCTGCTGGGACTGCAAGCTTCAGCTGGCTGCGGTGGACCCAGGCGGGTATGCCTTCTACCTTGGCAGTAGTGGGGGTGCTCAGGATCATGGTGTGTGGACCCGTCTACGTGGGAGTCAGTCCTTGGGTGGTGTACTGCTAGAAGTGCCTCTTGGACAGTCTTTGAACAGTTTGCTGAGTAACCTGTAAAACCTTCTCATGTCCCTCTTTCCACAGTATAGACGTGTCCCTTGATGGGGCCAGGAAGCCTGGCAGGCTTCAGTTTAATGACCTTTTTTTCTACTCTGGAGCAGGGCCTACAAGGACTTGAGGAAATTATGATTAGAAATCTCTAGTTCCCCTCTGGTCAATTGAGGTACAAGGGGCACAGGTTCCCCAAATAAGATTTTATAAGGGGTCTATTTATTGAGATAAGGGGTACATGTGGTTCTAAAAAGGACAAAAGGGAGGAGCTCAACCTAGTTTTTGCCGGTCTCCCCTCTCAGCTTAATTATAGTTTCCTTCAGAATCCTGTTTATTCTTTCTACCTGTGCTGAACTTTGGGGCCTATAAATGCAATGCAATTTCTAATTAATACCAAACTTAGTGGCTAATTCTTGAGATATCCTGGATATGAATGCAGGTCTATTGTCTGATCCTAGGGCTAGGGGAATGACATATCTAGGTATGATTTCCCTTAATAAGACTTTGCAGACTGTGGAAGCAGCCTCTCCTCGTGTGGGGAATGCTTCCACCCATACTGAGAAGGTGTCTAATAATACTAATAGATACTTATAACCTGACTTCCCAGGGGTCATCTCTCTGAAATCTATTTTCTACAGTTCTCCCGGAGCTTTCCCTCGATACCTTACAAAGGGGGGTAGCTTCTTTTTTTTTTTTTTTTTTTTTTTTTTTTTGTATTTTTCTGAAGCTGGAAACAGGGAGAGACAGTCAGACAGACTCCCGCATGCGCCCGACCGGGATCCACCCGGCACGCCCACCAGGGGCGACGCTCTGCCCACCAGGGGGCGATGCTCTGCCCATCCTGGGCGTCGCCATGTTGCGACCAGAGCCACTCTAGCGCCTGGGGCAGAGGCCACAGAGCCATCCCCAGCGCCCGGGCCATCTTTGCTCCAATGGAGCCTTGGCTGCGGGAGGGGAAGAGAGAGACAGAGAGGAAAGCGCGGCAGAGGGGTGGAGAAGCAAATGGGCGCTTCTCCTGTGTGCCCTGGCTGGGAATCGAACCCGGGTCCTCCGCACGCTAGGCCGACGCTCTACCGCTGAGCCAACCAGCCAGGGCCGGGGGGTAGCTTCTTATTCTGCGCATTTACTCTGGCACAGATGCTGCACCTCGAGACAATGGAGTGGACAATATCCCTGATGTTGGGCCCTACATAATACTTTCTGATAAGTTGTTCTAGCTTGTTTTGTCCTAGATGGGTACTAGTATAAATATCTCCTACTATTTCTCTTACTATTCCTTGGGGTAAATAGAGCCGAGAGTCAGGAAGCTCTATCTATCCCTGCTGATTTTTCTTCCCTTTCAACTGCATCCCTTCCTGCTCTTCTGGGGAATATCTAGGATCCAGAGGTAGTGTTGGCTTAGGAACCAATGGCAGAAGACTTTCTTGTGGCCTAGTGGCTGCCTCTTTTGCAGCTGAGTCTGCTAGGTTGTTACCCTTTACAATAGGTGAGTTCCCTCTCTGGTGTCCTTTGCAGTGGATGATGGCAACTTTGGTAGGTAGCCAAATGGCGTTTAGGAGGGCAAGAATTTCATTGTGATTTTTAATGTCTTTCCCCCCTGCTGTCAGTAAGCCTCTCTCCTTGTATATGGCTCCGTGGACATGGGCAGTGGTGAATGCATACCGGCTGTCAGTGTAGATGTTGGCAACTTTTCCCTCTGCTATCTGTAAGGCTCAGGTTAGTCCTATTAGCTCTGCCCTTTGTGCAGATGTTCCTGCGGGCAGTGCTTTCTGCTACAGGACCTTATTTTCCATGGCCACTGCTGCCCCTGCATGTTGCTGTCCATCCTTAATAAAACTGCTCCCATCTGTAAAGAGGGTCAGGTCTGCCTTCCCGTATGCTTGATCCCTTAAGTCCGAGCCGGAGCCAGACACTGTGTCAAGGATTTGTTTGCAACTGTGGACCAAAGTGGAGTCGCTGGGTTCAGGGCAGCAGTTTTGAGGAACTGAACAGATGGAGGGTTCAGCATCTGAGCCTGATACTGCATTAGCTGCACATTAGATAGCCACCTGTCAGGAGGTGCTTGCAGCACTTGCTCTACGTAGTGTTCCTCAATGACTTTGATGTCCTGCCCTAAAGTTAATTTACTAGCCTCCTTGACTAGTATGGAGGTGGCAGCAAGTGCCCTCAGACATGTTGGCCATCCCGAGGCTACAGGATCAAGTTTCTTGGACAGATAGGTGACAGGCCTCTTATACGGCCCAAGTTCCTGGCTCAGTACTCCTAAGGCTACCCTACCCCTTTCTGCTATAAATAGCTGAAAGGGTTTGGCCAGATCTGGCAGGGCCAAAGCCGGGGCAGCCGCCAGGGCCTCTTTCAGCGCTTGGAACACTTGCTTCTCCTTATCTGTCCATGTGAACTGCTCTTCCTTACCCCTGGTCAGTTTGTGCAGGGGTTTAGCTAGTTCTGCAAAGCCTAATATCTACAGTCGGCAGTATCCTACTGCACCCAGGAATTCTCGTACCTGTCTCTTGTTAGTGGCTCGGGGATCTGCAAGACCATCTGAATTCGCTGGCTGGACGATGTCCTTTGCCCTTCCTGTAAGTTATACCCCAAATAACTTACAGTTTGTGTCACAATCTGGGCCTTCTTGGCGGAGACTCAATACCCCATTCACCCAAGATCTTGTAGCACGTCCAAGGTAGCTTCCTCACACTCTCCTTCATTCTTGGCAGCTATGAGGATATTATCCACATACTGGAGCAGTACAATTGATGGATGGGAGGAGCAGAAAGCCTGCAGATCTTTGCTGAGGGCTTCATTAAAAATGGTGGGGGAATTCTTAAACCCTTGTGGTAGTCTGGTCCAAGTGAACTGCCCCACCAGTCTATTATCCGGGTCATTCCATTCAAAGGCAAAGATCCCTTGGCTCTGAGGTGCCAGGGGAATACAAAAGAAGGCATCCTTCAAATCCAGGACAGAATAATAGGTATGGGTTGGGGGCAATGAGCTCAGTAAGGTATATGGGTTGGGCACCGTGGGATGAATAGTCTCTACCTGTGCATTCACCTCCCGCAAGTCCTGGACCGGATGATAGTTTGGCTCCCCGGTTTCTGGACGTGAAGCAGCGGGGTGTTCCAGGCTGATTGGCACCTTCGAAGGATGCCTGCCTCCAGCAGGCGTTGCAAATGCTGGGTGATTCCCTCTCTAGCTCAGGCTGGGACCGGGTACTGCCTGATCTTAACTGGTCTAGCAGTGCTAAGCAGTTGCACCAGGACAGGCGGTTGGTGAGCAGCCAAACCTGGGGGATTGGTTTCCACCCAAACCTCAGGTACCCAGGCACACAGGGTGTCTGGAACCCCTTCCTCGGCCTCCTTACCTTCTAGGACAGTGGCAAGTAAGTGTTCTTCAGACAGTGGGACAGTTACTTCCATGCTGACCTCTGCCTCTTTGTTCCCCATAGGGCTTTCCTCCCGTCGGAAGGTTATGGTGGCCTGAAGTTTCTGCAATAAGTCCCTTCCAAGCAGTGGGTAAGGGCAGTCTGGGATGACTAGGAAAGAGTGGGTGATGGCACCTCGACCTAAGTCAGTAATTCTTGCGGTGGCCCATGGGTAGGCTTCTGCTTTGTCCGTTGCCCCTCTTATCTTAGTAGTTGTCTTCTGCATCTGGCCCTGTGGTTTCTTTAGAACTGAGTAGGTGGCTCCTGTGTCGACTAGGAAGTCTATTGGCTTTCCTTCAACTGTTAAGGTGACCATGGGCTCCTGGGAGCCAACGGGAATGGAGCCCTGGCCCTGTCAGTCTAAGGTTTGGAGCAAGACCTCTTGGCCCTTGGCTGTCAGCCTTCAACCTTGGACACTCTCTTTTCTAGTGTCCTTTCTCCTTGTAATAGGTGCATTGATCCTTGTCTATTCGCTGTCCTTGACCCTTCCTCTGTCCCCCTTTCCCTTTGGGGGGAGGTTTCTGGGTAGTGGCAGCGATCAGAATTTTGGCAACTTCCTTCGCTCTGCCAACCTCCAGATCATCCCTATTGACATACACCTTCTGGGCTATCTCTAATAGCTTGCTTCTATTCTCTCCCTTGAACCCCTCAATCTTCTGAAGCTTTTTCCTAATATCTGAAGTGGCCTGAGTCACAAAGGCTATATTTACTAGTCTCCTGTTCTCTTCTGCCTCAGGATCTAGAGGGGTATATGCTCTATAAGCCTCTATGAGTTTCTCTAGAAAGGCTGCTGGGGATTCCTCTCTTCCCTGGATGACTTCACTTACTTTGCTAAAGTTGGTTGACTTTCTAGCTGCTGCCTTGAGCCCCCTCAACAGAGCCCGGCAATACTGGAGGAGCATGTCCCTTCCCCCCAGCGGTATTAGGGTCCTAGGTAGGAGGTTGAGATAGGAGAACATCTTCTATTTCCCTTCTTCCCTCCCAAGTTTCCTTTTCTTCTCCTAATACCGCCTTAGCAGCTTCTCTCATTATTCTGTCCCTTTCTTCGGAAGTGAAGAGGGTTTGTAAAATCTGCTGACAATCATCCCACATGGGCTGATGGGTCCTAAAAATGGTCTCAAGGAGAGATATTAGTCCCTGAGGTTTCTTGGAAAATGGGGGATTCTGATGTTTCCAATTGTATAAATCACTAGTGGAAAAAGGCACATAGATGAGGCGAGGAGGTGCCCGTAGGCCAGCATCTGGTGCTGGCGGCACCTCCTGGAGAGGCAAAATGGCTGCTCCTCCTGGAGGAGGAGACAAAATGGCTGCGCCTCCCAGAGGAGGAAACAAAATGCTGCGCCTCCCGGAAGAGGAGGCAAAAATGGCTGTATCTACCCACACATCCATATACAGGTATTGGTCTGGGTGGGGAGCCCTATAGACCATGGCTCTGATAGCAAACAAAATTGGAAGGTCAAAAGTGCCCTCTGTGGGCCATCCCATATTAAATGCAGGCCATTCTAGCTGGCTCAAGATCCAGAGGAAACCTGGACTCGGCTGCGGACCTCCGTACCCCTGAGCCCTCTTCTGGAATTCAGAAAAATTCTTCAACAGGCACTCAAGCAGGGATCCTGGCACAGACTCCTGTTGTCCCATCCTAGATGACTCAGGAATAATGAGAAAGGGTAGGATACAGGCAACACACACTATTAACACCAGGAACACACTTGTCTCTCTCACACTCAACTCAGTCATTTGAGCTCAGACAAAATGCAGTGCAGCACAAAATGGATTCCTAATGTGACTGGTCACTCCAAAGTTAACAAATCCAAATATCCAAATTTCAGAGAGTGGGTAGGTTACCGGCAGCGTCCGACCTACTACCTCAGGATTATGTGCTCCGGAGCCCAAAAGCCAAACCAAACGAGGATCCTCTGTGAATACTTACTCAGCTTGAGCTGTCCTTCTGGTCTCTGACCCAAAACTCCGCCAAGGGAGAATCCTGGGCGAGCCCTCAAAATTTAGCATCCACCAGGTATGAGAACAAACGTTGGAGACTTTCAGGAGTTAAGATGTTACTTTATTGGCCAGTTTAACCTGCGCAAGGGCGAACTCCCAAGATGTCCGGAGACACCATGCCCACAAGGAGCTGCAAATGGAAGCCGCACCTGGAGCTTACAGCCAGGCCCTTATATATCCTAAGTGAGCAAGTCAGATGTGGCAGTTTAGCTATTGGCTAGGGAGGTCACACGCAGCATAGCAACAGGGGCTGGCATAGCAACAGGGGCCGGTTTTAGCTTAGTGGCGAATTTCAAACATAAACTTCTGATAAGGGTCTCTGACTTTCTTTGTTCTCAGCCTCACAGGAGCCATATCAGCACTTACTGTTCCTTCAATAGTTACACTCTTTGCAACACTCCCTGTTCCTTCAATAGTTACACTCTTTGGCAGCCCCAGTACTCCCTGAATCTAACATTCCGGCCAGGGCCAGCAGTGACTTTTAAAATGTGGTCTTCTGGCCCTGGCCGGTTGGCTCAGTGGTAGAGCATCGGCCTGGCGTGCAGAAGTCCTGGGTTCAATTCCCAGCCAGGGCACATAGGAGAAACGCCCATCTGCTTCTCCACCCCTCCCCCTCTCCTTCCTCTCTGTCTTTCTCTTCCCCTCCCGCAGCCGAGGCTCCATTGGAGTAAAGATGGCCCGGGCACTGGGGATGGCTCCTTGGCCTCTGCCCCAGGCACTAGAGTGGCTCTGGTCGCAACAGAGTGATGCCCTGGAGGGGCAGAGCATCGCCCCCTGGTGGGCAGAGTGTCGCCCCCTGGTGAGTGTGCTGGGTGGATCCTGGTTGGGCACATGAGTGAGTCTGTCTGACTGTCTCTCCCCGTTTCCAGCTTCAGAAAAATACAAAAAAAAAAATATGGTCTTCAAAGCTTTGACTTTCCTAAAGCCTGAAATTGAAGACATCCTGTGAAAGGTTTGTAAAGGCAAAAAGAGAAGAGGGAGTGGTTCTGCCCTGCTCTGCCCCAGGAAAGGGTCCGGCAGGAGCAGAAAGGCTGATGAGGGTCAGCCACCCACACACTGCCTTGTGCAGCTCTGTCGAGGGAGCAAGGTCTCAGGGGCAATGCTGCTATGTGCGTCCAGGAAGAGTGGCGCACATTTCTCTTTGTCCCAGAATTGTCATCCTTAGCAGAGACTCCTGCAGTGTGTCCCATGCCATTGAAGGGAGCATTGCAGGTCCCCAGTGGCCCACTGAAGGTGTCTGCAGTGACCAGGGTGGGAGCTGGAGGCCTCCCTACTGGTTTATGGGCTTCTTTGTTGTTAACTCGAAAGGGAAGGAGGCCCCAGGAAGAAATGAGATTAGATTTCTTTTTTTTTCAAATATTGTATCCAAGTTATATTTAAATAAATGAGAAGACTGATTAGTAGGTTAAGAAAAGGTGTTATAACTGCCACCTGACCAGCAGGAGGAGATCAGGTGAATGGGGCTTTTGGTTCATTATTTAGTTTCTTTGTCCTTGAGGTTTCATACAAGACCATCTGGGAATGTCGATGGGAGAGGCTATGCGGAGGCTCTGGACCTGAAGGGGCATGTGGCAGGGTGGCAGGATGGGTAAGACACTAGGTGGGCACAGGAATATGGTCAGGAGAATTGGAGTGTTATCACTTTTCCATGTTAAGTTCACATGGCCAATTTCCAGGGTTAGGACAAAACAGGACACTTCAGTGGGGCTGCAATCAGTGTTATAATGAAAGAACATTATCATTGCATGGCCCTGTCAAGTTAAAATGCACGAATCTGGGTTAGGCTTGCCAAAACATAAGCAATTAAAAATATTGAAAAATTGATAATAGCAGCCATGATAGGTTAGTTCAGTTGGTTAGAGCATCATCCCAATTTGCCAACATTGCCAGTTTGATTTCTGGTCAGGGCACATACAAGAATCAACCAATGAATGCATAAATAAGTGCAACAACAAACCTCTCTCTCTCTCTCTCTCTCTCTCTCTCTCTCTCTCTCTCATTCTTCTTCCCCTTTTCTCTCCCTCAGGTCAATAAATAAATTGATAACAGCAGAAGGCATATTTGTACTGATACCCCTCAACACATCCTCCTGTTTGATTATTATGTTTTAGTCTGGACTGACAATTCTGTGCCTGGTGACAGCTGTCATCCTGTGTATCATTCAGGATGGGCCAAGTTGCTGTGGTAACAATCTCAAATCTCAATGGCTCAAAGCAATAGTATTTGTTTCTCTTTCACATTACATCCTCATTGCAAGTCACTCAGGGAACTTTGCTCAGATAGGTAGGGAGGGAGCCTCTTTTTCCATGATTCCTGGGTAGTGACAACCCTGTCCAAGGTCCTGTGCTTTATAGAAGTGCTTTCTTTGAACTTGTCTGTATCCCTCTTAGGTGACAGTGACCAGACAGGACTGGCAGGCAACTTCCTTGAGCCTGGACTTAGTCCTATGTGAGTCTCAATTGTTGGAATTGTGGACCTAAAATTTTTCTAAGTCCCCTTCCTGTGTGTAGGACTTGCTGGGCCATAATGGGTGGAGCTATCTTTGTGGTGTTCTTTGACTCTGAAGCAGGACTCATGGTAGTCCAATTCCCCATTGCTCCCTTTTGGGATAGAGGCATTTCCCAAGTGATGAATGAGACGGGTTCTGTAGGCTTGTTCTTAAGTTGAATTTGTATGTAAGTTGGAACAGGTACATTTACCCATTAAATGGAACTTAGGTGTTTGTCAAATAGTATTTATTTTGACCTTTCTGTGCATATAAAGACTTAAACATTTTCAAACTTATAGAACCTATCACTTTTGTAACCTGGGGACTGCTTGAACTTGTCAACCTTCTATCAAGTACGTGGAGTCAACCACATGCTCCAAGGAGCACCATAGCTCAACTTTGCACCTGTGGGGTTACCTGGACTCCGAGGCCAGAGTCAGCTTTCAGAGGAGTTTTCTGGGAAGTGGATCACCCCTGCTCACTACCTTATTTTATTATTTTATTTTTATGGAACTATGTGTGGTTGGGCCACAAGAATATTCTGATTTTGGTGACTCTCACTCATGTTAGAAACAGAATGAATTCAGGATTTTGAACTAGCTGAAGTCTACCTCTGACTGACATGTTTGACCTGTGTGTTGGGGTCTTTGTGTCACCATCTACATTCTAACTTTTGCTGCCTCCAATTAACTGAAGCCAAGGGCAGAAGGGATGGTTGGTGACACAGGTCCTTTATACCATACATCTCTTCATTCCTGGCTGCCATGTAGTCACTCCACCCACTCCACAGCCTTTATGGCAAGCTTCTGGTAGTCTCTGGGGTTGACAGTGCTTTTATGCACTGGGGACTTTCAAAACTGTAACCTTGTAATGCAATAAACCCTTCTCTTGGTGTTCCATGCAGCAATGTTATGCTCTCTTTTTTTTTTTTTTTTGTTTTGTTTGTATTTTTCCGAAGCTGGAAATGGGGAGAGACAGTCAGACAGACTCCCACATGCGCCTGACCGGGATCCACCCAGCACGCCCACCAGGGGCGACGCTCTGCCCACCAGGGGGCGATGCTTTGCCCCTCCGGGGCGTCGCTCTGCTGCAACCAGAGCCACTCTAGCGCCTGGGGCAGAGGCCAAGGAGCCATCCCCAGCGCCCGGGCCATCCTTGCTCCAATGGAGCCTTGGGTGCGGGAGGGGAAGAGAGAGACAGAGAGGAAGGAGGGGAGGGGGTGGAGAAGCAAATGGGCGCTTCTCCTATGTGCCCTGGCCGGGAATCAAACCCGGGTTCCCCGCACGCCAGGCCGATGCTCTACCGCTGAGCCAACCGGCCAGGGCCTGTTATGCTCTCCTAGATGGTCTTAAGTCATTGCAGGTTGAAGTACAGAAGTTACTTGTGCAGGTGAGATGACTCATTCCTCTCTACCCATTGACCTCTTGCTTACTTCCCTGTGGAAGGTAGTGTACAGAAGGCAGGTATGTGGTCAACATGGATGGTGATCCCACTTTAGGAATGCAATGATTTTTGTTTAAGGGGTTCAAGAGAAGTATGGTTGGAAAAAGTGGTGTTCTACTTTTATGTTATAAAATACTGAACAGTGAGTTTAACATGACCAGAAAATGAATTACCTCACATTTTCCTGTGCACTGTGGTTAAAAAAGCTTACATTTGTGGTCATCATCAAGGAAACACAATAATGGCTTCTAAGAAAGTCATTGGATTGGGCTCATCATGGCTACCAACCAGAGGCCTTTCCATCTGGTGGTCTTTGGTGCCTCTCGCTTCGCTGGCCAGTTCATGATGAGGAGGTGGCCTGGAAGCAGGTGGACCCAAAAGGGAACTCCTGTCTGCTCTGGGATGTGGCAGTTCATTCCCAGGAGAAGCTGCAGCGGGTGCTGGGCAGGGCTTCCATAAAGCTGGGAAGGCTGACACTATCACCTGAAGTTGGAATAATAATTTTGATAACACTGATCCAGCCTCATTTGATGAAATGGCCAAACAAGCAACAGTTGTCCTCAATTCTTCAAAACTACACAAATGTTATGGAGAACCTATAGTAATAGCATGTGTTGAAATTGGAACTAGTTGTATTGACATCTCTGAAAACCTTATTTCTGGAACTAATTTTTTGGAAGAGTCATGAGAAATCTGCCGAGAAAAGGGGTCTAGGTCTGTATTATTAGAAACAGTGACTTTGACTCCATTCTGGCAGAGCTAGAAGTATATATACCAGAAATAACATGAATGTTCCTTTGGCTACGGTGGACTGTTTCCTGACTATACATTCAGGACCTGAGGAGTTGTGCATTTGTGATGGTGCCAGGAAATCAGCAATTTATGACTTTGGATATCAGAGTAATTTGAAAAAACTACAAAATGAGTCAAAACTTAAATCTGTCTTAATAACTCCAAAATTGAAAAGGAGGTGGCCAATTTCTTACTGAAGAAAACTCCATAGGGTTCCATTCCTTTCATGGGAGTAGATGTGTCTAGTGTAAAGTAAACTCAGCATTACTTGCATGAAAATTTAGAATAATCACCTGTTCAGTATGTTGCTTATGTAACTGTGGGAGGTAGCACCTCTGCTATTAAGCTGATGTTTATAGGACTTTTCTTGTGTTTTTTGTGAGGTTTGGCATGTAAGGCAACTTCTCATAAAATTTCCATAGCTATTCTCTTGGTTATTTTTCAAAACAAGGCCCAAACCAAAAGCAGATTGATGCCTCAGTATTTACAATGACATTCTTTGGTCACGGATACAGTTGAGGCTTTGGTCCTGATGAGAACAATCCGAACAAACCCAATATCCTCAGGAGAAAAGATCAGTGGCTAGTTAGCAACTACCCCTATAATCATAGTCCAGGCAGCCATGACTCTTCTAAATGATGCCTTTGATATTCCTAATATCAGCAGGGTCTTCACACTAGAAGCAACTTTTGCTGGAACAAAGCTGATCAACAGACTTGACCAACTTGACATTGAATTCAGTGCTGTTAACAGATTGGAAGTCTAAACATTTGAAGAATTAACCTGTCATAAAATTCATGAATTAACAGCTTTTTAATTTAATATTTGAAATTCTTCTATAATCCTATTTGACTGTATGTTGAAAAGATGACAAAACCTAAATATGCATACATTAAAATCAGGGAATTACACTAGCTTATCCTAAATTGCAAATCTTAATGGATTTTGTGATTTTATTGCTTATGAGACAGAACTAATAGTTGACTGACTTTTTTTATTAAAGAATTCCTGGTCAAATTTTATAAGTGAGCTGGCAGATCAGAGAGTGGGATGGATGTCTCTGTGTTGCTCACAGACTTGATGAAGCACCAAGGCTGGTGTTCACGTCAAGCTACAATTCTGCTTTTCTTGTCACGACATTGAGTGGATCTAATTTTCTGATGAGTTTCTCTATGAATGTATGGGTCTTTGCCAAATGAATCTGCACTTTTGCTACTTTAGCTTTGTCAGTTTTCCCTTGCAGTTCTATCAATTTTTGCTGCATTTTAAAATAAAGTTCTGTTATTTGGTAGATAAACCTTTAGGAGAATTATGTCTGCTTGATGACCTCTTATCATTATGAAATATCTTTCTTTACCCTTGGTAATATTCTTTGCTTTGAAATCCTTTTTTGAATATTGTTAGCATGATATATAGTTTTTTATTCTTTCACATTTAGCCTTTTTATGTGCTTACATTTTAATTTCTCTTAGGCAGCATATATTTGGTTTTGCTTTTAAAAATTCCCATATGATAAGCTCTGCCTTTTATTGAGGGTGTTTATAGACCATTTACATTTAGTGTGATTAGTAATATGATTAAGTTTAAATTTACCCATTTGCTATTTAATTTTAATTTTTCTCATCTGTTGTTTTTCTTCTTTTCTGCCTTTTTAAAATTAAGAATATTTTACTTCATTTTTTATCTCCTTTGATATTAGTTTATCTCCTTGCTGTGTTATTTTAGTGGTTACTTTAGTATTTATAGTATACATTTATAACCTATGACATTCTACTTTCAAGTAGAATATATACCATTTCATGTACAGTATAAGATCAACATTATACTGCCATTTCTCCTCACAGCCTTTGCAATTTGTTGTCAAATATTTAATTTTACATCTTATAAACCACCTAGTATATTGTTATCATCTTTTATTTTAAACATTAGTAATCTGTTAGATTTAATTAATAATTTTAAAATATTTTTTTACATGATGAGCATTTCCAGTACTGTTCAATCCTTTGTGTAGATCTAGATTTATACCTAAAATTATTTTTCTTCTACTTGAAAAAGTGTCATTAGTACTTATGGTAGTTCAAGTTTGTTAATAACTGAAAATTTAAGATTTTGTGTGTCATTTATTTTGCTTTATTTTTTTTAATAAATTTTTATTTTAATGGGGTGACATCAATAAATCAAGGTACATATATTCAAAGAAAACATTTCCAGTTTACCTTGTCATTCAGTTCTGCTGCATACCCATCACCAAAAGAGAGATCATCCTCCATCAACCTCTATCCAGTTTTTTTGTACCCCTCCCCCTCCCCTTCCCCCTCTTCCTCCTTCCTTTCCCCCTCCCCTTCCCCCTCTTCCTCCTTCCCTTCCCCCTCCCCCTGCAACCACCACACTCCTATCCATGTCCCTTAGTCTCGCTTCCATGTTCCACCAATGCATGGAATCCTGCAGATCTTGTTTTCCTCTGATTCGCTTATTTCACTCTGCATAATGTTATCAAGATTCTACCATTCTGCTGTAAGTGATCCGATGTCATCATTTCTTCTAGCTGAATAGTATACCATAGTGTATATGTGCCCCATCTTCTTTATCCAGTCTTCTATTTTTTTTTACAGTGATTAAAAGCCTTTAAGCAAACTCTTGGCCAATACAGCAAGAATCCATAAAAGAGTAGTGTCCTTAACATGTTCACCAAGTCCAAGTTGGCCCCATCACCATGCCAAATCCCTGAGAAATGCAACCCAACCACAGTTCAGTCTGTTAGGAGCTGTCACAGGGAGCAGGAGTCCAGGAAAAGTCCACACAGGAAAAGTCCGCATGGCACTGGAATTGTTGTCACCATTCTATACTTTGCAGCTCATGTCCAAGTCCCAATGACAGCTGCTTCTAGCTGGTAATGATTCAGGTAGACTGGAAAAGCCATTTGCAGCATGCATAGATATGGTGCTTCTGTTCTCCTCTGCCTGGAGAGTTGAGACCAGGTTGCTTTTCCCTGGAGCTCTGCAACTGTGGCATGGTAAAGAGAACCTTGGGATACACTAAGCTGGGTGGCAAAGGTAAATTCATAATACAAGTTGGCAAAAGGGGGAAGGAGAGCTCTACATTAGGAGTAGGTCCCAGTCTGAAATATGAGTGGGGCATTGAGGTAAGAGGGATAAAGGAAACACTATATACTTAGCAAAGCAGCAGAAAATAGGACTATCAACACCCACAACAGAGATCTTTGAGGGAAGAATAAAAAACCTGACTATTCAGGCAAAACATAGTTAAGTGGCCCTTGTGCAAATGAAATCAGTTTACCTGCTTCTTGGAAGAAATACCCTAGGCTCGTCCACAGTGTCATAGATGGGGCTGACGGCCCAGGGCACCTTCAGCCTTCAGTGGCAAACCCCAGCTTTCTGGGCAAGGTTAGGTCATAGGTGGCTGGAGCAGGGCTGGAAGAGACTGAACCCTCCCTTAGAGGAGCGAGGGGGAAGCCTACCTTCCAGTGTCCCTGTTTCCTCACAGCAGAGGCATGTAAGCCTGGCAGGCTTTAGCTCAATGACCTTCCTTTCCACTATTGAAGCAGGACCCAGATGGCATCCTATGAGACCTCTTTGGGGCATTGGAGCCTTTAAGGGTATATCCTAAAAGCTGGTAGTTCCCCTGATCTCTATTGGGCTTTTTCTGCGTCTAGGTATCTTAAAAGCCATGGTCAGAAGATCTCGCTGAGGGGTTTGAGGATCCCCATCCGCCTATATAAATCTTTTCCATATATCTGGAGCTATTTGGAAAAAGACAAAACAGTGTTATTAGCTGGATCTAATAAAGAAGGTAGTAGTTTACAGGCGAAAAAGATTTGGTGTCTCCTGTTCATCAGCCTTCAAAAGAAATGTGAAAAAAAATTTTTTTTTAAGTAAAAAGCATATGGTAGACCCGTAGGAGTCATTGGCCTGGTGTGCAGGATTCCCGGGTTCGATTCCTGGCCAGAGCACACAGGAAAAGTGCCCATCTACCTCTCCACCCCTCCCCCTATCCCTCCCCTCCCTCCTCTCCGTCTCTCATTTCCCCTCCCCCAGCCAAGGCTCCACCAGAGCAAAGCCACCCCGGGCACTAAGGATGGCCCCATAGGCTCTGCCCCAGGCGCTAGAATGGCTCTGGTTGTAACAGAGCTACCCCCCAGATGGGCATAGCATCCCCTCCTGGTAGGCATGCCAGGTGGATCCCGGTCAGGCGCATGCGGGAGTCTACCTGACTGCCTCCCCATTTCCATCTTCAGAAAAATACAAAAAATAAATAAATAAAAGAAAAAAAAAAAAGGGGGCATTCCCTTGTGTTAAAGCTCCAGGGAGCATGGAGTGAGCTTGAGTATGTCCTATGAAACATGGAGCTCTATGTTGACATATAAGTCTTTGAAGAAGGAGGAACTGCTAAAATAGTTCCTCAGCATTTGTCCCTAAGACAGCAATCTTTATAGTGGAAACACCATAAGTAAATATTTGCTGTCTGTCTATAGATTAAAGGGGAAATATGGCAAATGCTGAAAAGCCATGCTCTTTGTGCCCCTCCCCTACCCCAACCCCCTCCCTCTCCTCCCCCCACCCTGTACCCCCAACACTGTTGTCCATGTCTGAGTCTCATCTTTTTGTCCCACCTATGTATGGAATCATATAGTTCTTAGTTTTTTCTGATTTACTTCTTTCGCTCAGTATAATGTTATCAAGGCCCAACCATGTTGTTGTAAAAGATCCTATGTCATCATTTCTTATAGCTGAGTAGTATTCCATAGTATATATGTACCAAAGCTTTTTAATCCACTCGTCCTCTGATGGACACTTGGGCTGTTTCCAGATCTTAGCTATTGTGAACAATGCTGCCATAAACATGGGGGTGCATTGCTTCTTTTCAAACAGTGCTATGGTGTTCTTGGGGTATATTCCTAACAGTGGTATAGCTGGGTCAAAAGGCAGTTCAATTTTTAATTTCTTGAGGAATCTCCATACTGTTTTCCACAGTGGCTGCACCAGTCTGCATTCCCACCAGCAGTGCAGGAGGGTTCCC
Source organism: Saccopteryx leptura (assembly GCF_036850995.1). Taxonomy (NCBI): domain Eukaryota; kingdom Metazoa; phylum Chordata; class Mammalia; order Chiroptera; family Emballonuridae; genus Saccopteryx; species Saccopteryx leptura. Next base: position 86,567,222 of record NC_089511.1, read on the forward strand.
TTTTCTCCACATCCTTGCCAGCACTTATTCTGTGTTGTTTTACTGATGAGCGCCATTCTGGCTGGTGTGAGGTGATATCTCATTGTGGTTTTAATTTGCATTCCTCTAATCATTAGTGATGTTGAACATTTTTTCATATGTCTATTGGCCATCTGTGTGTCCTCTTTTGAGAAGTGTCTATTCATTTCTTTTGCCCATTTTTGGATTGGATTGTTTGTCTTCCTGGTATTAAGTTTTACAAGTTCTTTATAAATTTTGGTTATTAACCCCTTATCAGATGCAATGTCAAATATATTCTCCCATTGTGTAGTTTGTCTTTTTATTCTGTTCTTATTGTCTTTAGCTGTACAAAAGCTTTTTAGTTTGATAAAGTCCCATTTGTTTATCCTGTCTTTTATTTCACTTGCCTGTGGAGACAAATCAGCAAATATATTGCTGCAAGAGATGTCAGAGAGCTTACTGCCTATGTTTTCTTCTAAGATGCTTATGATTTCACGGCTTACATTTAAGTCTTTTATCCATTTTGAGTTTATTTTTGTGAGTGGTGTAAGTTCGTGGTCTAGTTTCATTTTTTTGCAGGTAGCTGTCCCATTTTCCCAACACCATTTGTTGAAAAGGCTGTCTTTACTCCATTGTATTTCCTTACCTCCTTTGTCAAATATCAGTTGTCCATAGAACTGTGGGTTTATTTCTGGGTTCTCTGTTCTGTTCCATTAATCTATGTGACTGTTCTTATGCCAGTACCATGGTGTTTTGAGTACAATAGCCTTATAATATAACTTGATATCCGGAAGTGTGATACCTCCCGCTTTATTCTTCCTTTTCAAGATTGCTGAGGCTATTCGTTAGCTCTTTTGGTCCCATATAAATTTTTGGAATATGTATGTGTTCTAAATCTTTGAAGTAAGTCATCGGTATTTTAATCGGTATTGCATTGAATTTATAGATTGCTTTGGGTAATATAGACATTTTAATGATGTTTATTCTTCCTAACCATGAGCACGGTATATGCCTCCACTTATTCATATCTTCCCTGATTTCTTTTATCAATGTTTTATAATTTTCCGAGTACAAGTCTTTAATCTCCTTGGTTAGATTTATTCCTAGGTATTTTATTTTTTTGGTTACAATGGTAAAGGGAATTGATTCCTTGATTTCTCTTTCTGACAGTTCATTATTAGTGTATAAAAATGCCTCTGATTTCTGAGTATTGATTTTATGTCTTGCCACCTTGCCAAATTCATTTATCAGGTCTAGTAGTTTTTTGACTGAGACTTTAGGGTTTTCTATATACAATATCATATCATCTGCAAATAATGATAGTTTTACTTCTTCTTTTCCAATTTGGATGCCTTTTATTTCTTTTTCTTGTATGATTGCTGTGGCTATGACTTCCAGAACTATGTTGAATAAGAGTGGTGAAAGGGGGCACCCCTGCCTTGTTCCTGATCTTAAGGGGATTGCTTTTAATTTTTGCCCATTGAGTATGATGTTGGCTGTGGATTTGTCATAGATGGCCTTTATCATATTGAGGTATGTTCCCTGTATTCCCACTTTGCTGAGAGTTTTGATCATGAATGGGTGCTGGACTTTATCAAATGCTTTTTCTGCATCTATTGAAATTATCATGTGGTTTTTCTCCTTTCTTTTTTTTATGTGATGTATCACATTGATTGATTTGTGAATATTATACTAGCCTTGCCTCCCAAGAATAAATCCCACTTGATCATGGTGTATTTATTTTCATGGTATATGAAAACATATATTGCTGGATCTGGTTTGCTAATATTTTGTTGAGGATTTTAGCATCTATATTCATCAGGGATATTGGCCTATAATTTTCTTTTTTTGTGTTATCTTTGCCTGGTTTTGGAATCAGAATTATGCTCGCCTCATAAAAGGAGCTTGGAAGTCTTCCTTCCTCTTGAATTTTTTGAAATAGCTTGAGAAGGATAGGAGTTATTTCTTCTTTGAATATTTGGTAGAATTCACTTGTGAAGCCATCAGGCCCCGGACTTTTTTTTTGGGGTGGGGAGTTTTTTGATAGCTGTTTCAATCTCATTTGTTGTAATTGGTCTGTTTCTGTTTTCTGATTCTTCCAGATTGATTTTTGGAAGATTATATGATTCAAGGAATTTGTCTATTTCATCTAGTTTGTCTATTTTTTTGGCGTACAGTTCTTCATAGTATTTTCTTACAATATTTTGTATTTCTGTTGTGTCAGTTGTTATTTCTCCACTCTCGTTTCTAATTTTATTTATTTGAGTCCTCTCTCTTTTTTTCTTGGTGAGTCTCATTAAAGGTTCATTGATCTTGTTTACCTTTTCAAAGAACCAGCTCCTGGTTTCATTGATCCTCTGTATTGTTTCTTTAGCCTCTGTGTCATTTATTTCTGCTCTGCTCTTTATTATTTCCTTCCTTCTACTAGCTCTGGGCTTTCCTTGCAGTTCTTTTTCTAGTTCTTTTAGATGCAGGGTTAAGTTGTTTATTTGAGCTTTTTCTAGCTTCTTGAGGTATGCCTGTAATGCTATAAACTTCCCTCTCAGGACTGCTTTTGCTGTGTCCCATAAATTTTGAGTTGATGTATGCTCATTATCCTTTGTTTCTAGGAATTTTTAAATTTCTTTTTTGATCTCAATGATAACCCATTCGTTATTTAATAATGTGCTATTTAGTTTCCAAGTGTTTGAATATTTTTCAATTTTTCTATTGTGGTTCATTTCTAGTTTAATGCCATTGTGATCCGAGAAAGTGCTCGATATGATTTCAATCTTCTTAAATTTGTTGAGACTACTTTTGTGCCCTAACATGTGGTCTATTCTAGAGAATGTACCATGAGCGCTTGAAAAGAATGTATATTCTGCTGTTTTAGGGTGAAAGTTTCTGAAGATATCTATTAAATCGAGTTGATCTAATATGTCCTTTAAGTCCGCTGTTTCTTTGTTGATTTTCTTTCTTGAGGATCTATCTAATGATGTTAATGGGGTATTGAAATCCCCTACTATTATAGTATTGCTGTTGATCTCGCCCTTTAAGTCCATCAAAGTCTGCTTTATATATTTAGGTGCTCCTATATTAGATGCATAGATATTTATAATGGTTATATCTTCTTTTTGGATTGCTCCCTTTATCATTATGTAGTGACCTTCTTTATCTCTAACTATGGTCTTTGTTTTAAAGTCCATTTTGTCTTATATAAGTATTGCTACCCCAGCTTTTTTTTCATTTCCATTTGCGTGAAATATTTTTTTCAATCCTTTTATCTTCAGTCTGTGTGCATCTTTTGATTTAAGGTGTGTCTCTTGTAGACAGCATATGTATGGGTTCTGTTTTCTTATCCACGCAGCTACCCTACGTCTCTTGATTGGATCATTTAGTCCATTAACATTTAAGGTTATTACTGATATTTAATTGTTTATTGCCATTTTTTTCTTTGAAACTGTATTCCTCTTTTGCTATATTCTTTTTTTCCTTTGATCTGTTTACAACAGGTCCTTAGCATTTCTTGCAGCCTTGGTTTGGTTGCAGTGAAATCCTTGAGTTTTTTTTTTGTCTGTAAAGCTTTTTATTTCTCCTTCAATTTTAAATGATAGCCTTGCTGGATAAAGTAGTCTTGGTTGTAGGTTCTTGTTCTGCATTACTTTGAATATTTCTTGCCATTCCCTTCTGGCCTCAAGTGTTTCTGTTGAGAAGTCAGAAGTCATCCTTTTGGGGGCTCCTTTGTAGGTGTTAGTGTTTTTTTCTCTAGCAGCTTTTAATATTTTCTCTTTATCATTTAGCTTTGGTAATTTAATTATGATGTGTCTTGGTGTTGGTTTCTTTGGGTTTCTCCTTATTGGAGTTCTCTGTGCTTCCTGAACATGTGAAATGTTTTCCTGCCTTAATTGAGGGAAGTTTTCCACTATAATATGTTTGAACAAAGTCTCTATCCCTTGTTCTTTCTCTTCTTCTTCAGGAACCCCTATGATGCGTATGTTATTTCTCTTCATGTGTCACAGAGCTCTCTTAGAGTTTCCTCAGACTTTTTGAGTCTCTTTTCTTTTTTCTGCTCTGCTTCCGTGCCTTTATTTATTGTTTCCTCTAACTCACTGATTCGATTCTCTGCTTCATCCATCCTGCTTTTAATTTCTTCCATTGTATTCTTTATTTCAGATTTTGTATTTGTTATTTCTGACTGATTCTTTTTTATTATTTCAATGTCCTTTTTTATATTTGTTATCTCTTTATTTAGGTTTTAGTAATGGCCATCTATGGTTGTTCTGATATCTTTGAGCATCCTAAAATTGTTATTTTAAACTCTGCATCTGGTAATTTGGTTATATCTGATTCACTTAGGTCCTTTTCTGGGGATTTCTCTTGGTTTATTTGTGTTGTATTTCTCTGCCTCCGCATTTTCTCTTCATGGGAGTGGCTGTGATCATGTGCTCTGGTGCACAAGCGTTGGTGGCCTTGGCATTTGCCCCGCACCCGTGTGTGACGTTATGCTCGGTCCTGAGGGCACTGGTGAGCACCTTTGCTCAGCTGCGGGTCTCGGCCTGTTTCCGGGCTTTTGCCCTGCCCTTGTAGGAGGAGCCTACTCAAGGAACGGCTGCTAGCCTTGGCTCTACCGCCAGGAAGGACTTGATTTTGCTTTATTTTTGAGGGATGGTTTTACTGGTTATAGAATTTTAGGTTGGCTTTTTTTTTCTTTTTTTTTTCTTTCAGCAGTGTAAAGATGTTGTTCCACTGTCTTCTTGGTTGTATTGTTTTTGGCTTAAAAATCTACTGCCATCTTGTATTTGTTTCTCTTTATATAATGTCTTTATTTTTCTGAGTGCTTTTAAGATTTTGTGTTTATTATTGAATTTCAGGAGTCATGTGCTGTGGTGCAGGGTTTTTTTAATTTTTATTGATTTGAGGGAGAGAGAGAAAAAGATAGAGAAGCATCAACTTGCTGTTCCATTTAATTGTTCCATTTAGTTGTGCACTTGTTGATTGCTTCTTGTATGTGCCCTAACTAGAAATTGAACTTGTGACCTCGGCATGCTGGCCGCATGCTCTATCCAAAGAGCCACCTGGGCAGGGCTTATGGTATAGTTTTCTACATCTTTCTTGTGCTTGGACTTTATTGAGCTTTTTGGATTTGTACAGTGATAATTTTATCATTTGGAAAATTTTTAACCATTATTTCTTCAAATATATTTTTTTCTACCCATCTATGTCCTCTCCTTTGAGGATTACAATTACATGAGTAGTAGTCTGTATGAAACTGTCACACACTCACAAATGTTCTGTTCACTTTTTCAGTCCTTTTCCCATTTGGGTTTCAGTTTGGACATTTCCTACTGATATGTCATCAAATTATTAATCTTCTACACCAGTAGCTAATCTGCTGTTAAACTCAATGGATTTTTCAACTCAGTCATTTTAGTGTTTATTATAAAAATTTGACTTGACCCTTTTTATATGTCTATATTTCTACTTAACATGATCAATCTTTTTTCTAGCTAATTGTACATATAACTATAGCACTTGTTTTAATGCATTTGACTGTTAATTTTATCATCTCTGTCTTTCTCAGTTGGTGTATTTTGATTGACTTTTCTCATTTTGGGTCATTTTTATGCTGCATTACTTGCTTGTTAATTTTTTTATTAGATGTGAGGCATTGTGAATTTTTTCTGCAGAGTGCTGATATTTTTGTGTAACTGTGTGTTGAAACTTTGTTCTGGGAAGTGGTTAAATTACTTGGAAATACTTTGATATTTTTGGTTCTTGTTTTATTCTTTGTTAGGCAGAACCAGATAGATAAGCATTTGTTCTAGCTAATTTCTCCCACTATTGAGGGAAAACTCTTTTAAGCACTGATATTCTGTGAATTATAAGGTTAGCTGACTTTCTTGCTTTGGTGGTGAAGCACATCTTCCAGTAGTTTACAAAGAGAGTAAGTTGTTTAAAAACTTACATATCTTAAAAACCCTTTTTTTCTTACCCTTATATTTGGCCCATGGTTTTTCTGGGATGAATTCTAGGATGACTTGGAAACATGTTCTTTGAGGATCTGTAAACACTTTTTTGTTGCTTCAAGCTTCTAGTGTTGCTATTAAGAATTCAAAATTCTGTTGAAATTCTGAGTTTTGATTCCTTGTATGTGACTTGCTGTGTCTTTCTGAAAACTTAGAGAATCTTCTTTGTTCTCAATTTTCTAAAATTTTATTATGTTGAATCTGGGAGTGTATCTATTTTCATTCATTCTCCTAGGCATTTGGTGAGCTCTTTTAATCTGAAACTTATGTTCCTTAGTTCTTGCAAATTTGCTTGAATTATTTTGCTGATCTTTTTATTTCATTTGTTTTCTTGGAAATCATATTACTTGGATGTTGTATCTTCTGATATAATAATTGTGTATTTTAAAAATATCTTTCATCCTTTTTATTTTGCTTATTTTTAATGACATTTGATGTCATCTTTCAAACTTTCTGTAGAGTCTCTTTGTTTCTGCTATAATGTTTTCACTTTCTGATTTTTTTTTCATTATCATGTCCTATTATATTTGATGAATACAATGTCTTAGCATTTTGCACTGGTTGCTCTTTGCTGTTTGTTGGTGTTTAGTTTTCTGTAGTTCCTGTGAAAGGCTCTCCTCTCATGTCTGGTAGTCCTTGGTTGTTTGTTCAAGTTTAAGAGTGAAATGGCTTAAGAAATAATCCAAATTCGAAATATTTAGGCATGTGTTCTGGACCACCAGCATCACTGTAGGATTGTCAACCTGACCCATTTCCCAGGAAACCTCTGATGTCAGTGCAGCTAGTTCTTTTGAGCTGGTCAGGTTCTCCAGAATAGACTCCTCTATTGCCCTACTAGGAAGGAGAAGGCTGATTGCCAACATATGGTAGCCAAGGAGAAAGGGGCGGTTAGTGTTCAGTATGTAAGATCCCCTACTCCCCCTACTTCTTGGGTGCTTCTCTGCCCCTAGCTTTTCTTGGTGTTCCTCGTTTCACACACAGCCTCTTTTATTCTCACCAAAGAGAAGTTATTCATTCCAGCCGAGGTGGAGGAGAGGCAGCTTCCCCACAGTGTGACTGAGAATGGGACCTACTCAATTTTTATAATTTAAAAAGTGACAGATACATGTTATGCATACTTTACACATCCTAGCTGTTAACCCAGGAAGTGAAGCACAACTTATGAAACAGTGTAACTAACTTGTCCAAGACTTCTCTTGGCCATCAAAGCAGGTATTTCTTAGTTTGATATTGGGCTCTTAAGTGGTGATAAAGTAACCTGCCTAAGACATTGCAGCAAGCAAGCGACCAGCTGGAACTTATAGCCAGCCTGTTGGGTTGTTTAGTATGTCATCTCGACAATATTGCACTGTCATCTGGGATCTGATGGTTACACAGCTTCCAAATGATCTTCCTTTTCTTGGCCATCCCCACTGTTCCACCTCACTTCCAGAGGTGATGCCTGGGGCTGCCAATTTGCAAGCCTTGAGGACTCTACATTTTAATTTTGATTATTTCTTGGCTTTTTGCACTGTTGAGGTAGAACTGCCTGGTTACCACTTCCTCATCTGCTTTCCAGCATCCAAGATTAGGGTAATGTTGTCTTTTCTCCCCTTTGCCTGGTTTTTGAGTTTCTTCTTCTTCATTTTTTTTTTGTATTTTTCTGTAGCTGGAAACGGGGAGAGACAGTCAGACAGACTCCCGCATACGCCCGACCGGGATCCACCTGGCACGCCCACCAGGGGGCGATGCTCTGCCCAGCTGGGGTGTCATGCTGTTGCAACCAGAGACATTCTAGCACCTGAGGCAGAGACCATAGAGCCATCCTCAGCACCCGGGCCAACTTTTGCTCCAATGGAGCCTTGGCTGCGGGAAGGGAAGAGAGAAACAGAGAGGAAGGAGAGGGGGAGGGGTGGAGAAGCAGATGGGCACTTCTCCTGTGTGCCCTGGCCGGGAATCAAACCTGGGACTCTTGCACGCCAGGCTGATGCTCTACCACTGAGTTTCTTATTTTTAAATGAAACATCTGCTGTTATTTTAGTGAGCTTGCAGGAGAGGCTGCTTTAGATGCTTAATCTTCCATCTCTCCCTGGAGGTCTTCAGATAGAAGTTGCCATCACCCTAATGGGCACACAGATTATTTTTTTATTTTCCAAGTGAGAGGAGGGGAGATAGACAGGTTTTTGCATGTACCCCAACTGGGATCCACCCGACTACTCGACTACCGCCATCTGGAGTCAATGCTCTGCCTATCTGGGGCCATGCTCTCAAGTGAACTATTTTTAGTGCATGAGGCAGAGGCTCCACAGAGCCATCCTCAGTGCCCAGGGCCAATGCACTTCAACTAATCAATCCATGGCTGCAGGACAGAGGAGGAGAGAGAGAGAGAGAAAAGGGGATGGGGAGGGGTGGAGAAGCAGATAGTTGCTACTGCTGTGTGCCCTGAATGAGAATCAAACCCAGGACATCCATATGCCAGGTTGATGCTGTGCTGCTGAGCCAACCAGCCAGGGCCAGCACACTTATTTAATTGTTTACAGGTTATAGAAAAATTATTGTGTCCTTCAACTAGTAGATAGAACTTATTCCATATTTATGTATTCTGATGTGTATATATTCTTAAGCTTTTGAGGAATTCATATGTATTTTTATGACATGGACATTTTGGGGAATTGCAAATGTTTCTTAAGCAGAGAGTGACCTTATCCACTGATCATGTGAAGGACATTAAAACTGCTATAGTTTCAGCTTCTCCAGTGGCAGAATCTACTTTTTACTTTTTCTGCCACTGGCATGTTTGGTTTCATGTGTCTGTGAAGTTAGGTGGTGTAAAAAAAGCTTCTCTCTTATGAAAGTTGCCCATATGTGTACCTTTTGTTTCCTGGTCACAATCATAGATCCTTGCCAGCTCCCTGCTCCTCCTCACCTCACTGGTGTCAGTGGTCAAGCATTGGTAGGTTTGTGGCTAATTCATCCTCAGTTATAGCCATTCACTGATCTCCTGTCTGTGTCAGGCACTCTTTTACATATGTGTGCAGTGCACAAAGAGAAACTAGTCAGATACCTGCTGTCCCGAGCTGTTGACCTCACTGTGCGGACTAAGAGAGCTCATGATCATACAAGGAAATGGTGCTTTGATGCAAATAAAAACAAAATGTGCTAAGAGGGAACACAGGTGAGGCATGATGAATTTTCCCAGAGGGATGAGGAAGAGTTTCATATATACTCTGACACATGCATCAGTTTTCAACAGAAAGTATGCCTGCTTTTGGCTATGAACATAGTTTTGGTAGAGTGGGTGGTGTTGGGGGCGAGGGGCCAAGGAGAAGAACCAGCAGTAAAACACTGTGAATATGTATTGCTGTTTTCTTGCCTGTGAGGGACATAGCTGGGACATGGGTGGGCATTTTAGGCAAAATAGAGAAGTTTGGCTGAGCATAATCCAACAACTTGGCCAAAGCCATGCTTGAGAGCAATGATTTTCAACCAGTGTGCTTAAAGAGTTGTGTGTTATTTATTTATTTTTTTTACTGAGAGGAGGGGAGATAGACAGACTCCCGCATGTGCCCCAACCGGGATCCACCCAGCAACCCCATCTGGGGCTGATGTTCTGCCCATCTGGGGCCATGTTTACATTTGAGTTATTTTTTAGCACCTGAGGTGGAGGCTCCATGGAGCCATTCTCAGTGCCTGGGGCTGATGCACTTGAACCAATAGAGCCATGGCTATGAGAATAGAAGGGGAGAGAGAAGGGGGAGGGAAAGGGGGAGGAGGAAGAGGGGGTGGCAAAGCAGATGGTCGTTTCCCCTGTGTGCCCTGACTGGGAATTGAACCTGAGACTTCAACACAGCAGGCCGATGCTCTACTGAACCAAATGGCTAAGGCCCCAAAAGAGTTTTTAAAACATGTACTACCTGACTATTTAGTCAGGGGCCCAGGCCTCTTTTCTCTTAGATTTTCAAATAAAAAAAAATGATAACAGTCAACACAACAATAGCCATTTGTTGTGAATGAATCAAAATTATACCTATTTTTTTTATCAGATGGGCAAAAATATATTTTTTGGTGTGCTGCAGAATTTTATTAACTAGTCTATGTGTGCCATGAGATGCAAAAGGTTGAAAGTTGCTGTTCTAGAGTGTAGTTGACTGGCTCTAGACATGATTTTGTTACCTACTGACTCTGTGATCACTGGAAAGTTGCTTAAGCTTTCTTCAATTTTTTTTAACCTGTAAAATGAGAGTAATTACTTAAATTTAACCAATTGTTATATGTGAATGATTTTGCATAATATATGGCCCATGGAATAAGGGCTCAAATGTTAGCTCTAATTTTAGCTTCCTGTCTATATTTTCATGTTTCTGTGCAGCTACCTACCTCCCTTTATGTACCCCTTGTTCTATACAAGATATTGAAGCACTCTCAGGGAGAGTATGGTTAGCTTGATTTTAGACATGATGAGTTTGCTATGACAAGACATCGAAATGGAGACATCAAACAGAGATTTCAAAATTTGAGTCTAAATGCTCAGTGGAGAGGTCTGAATTGGAGATATGGATTTGTGAGTCACAGTAAAGTCAAGGGGACATGAAGGGAGAGAATGGCGAGAACTAAGACATTATTACTAGGAGGAATACCTTCATTTCAAAGGAGGAAGAGCAGGCATGGAAGGTATATTAGTGGGCTAGGACGGCCATAGCTAAGTACCACATGGTGGGTAGCATAAACAACAGAAATTTATTTTTTAAAGTTCTGGAGGCTGGACGTTCAAGGTGATGGTGTTTGGGAAGGTTGGTTTCTGGTGCAAACCCTCATCTCAGTGTATAAATGGCCTCCTTCTTGCTGTGTCTTTCCATGGCTTCTGGTTGGAGAGAGAGAGCTCTGGTGTCTCTTCTTATAAGGCTACTTATCCCACTAGGGCAGAGTCATAGCATATGACCTCATTTAACTTTAGTTACCTCCAAGAACGCCCTATCTCTAACATGGTCACATTTCAGGTAAGGGCTTTAACATGAATTTTGGGAAGACACAATTCCTTCCATAGCAGAGGGTGACTTGGAAAGATGGAAAAAAAGAGAAGAGAGAGAACTAGGAGAAGACAGTAGGGATACAGGGAAGAAAGACATTCATGGATAGTAAGGTGGACAATGTCAAATGAAACAATAATAATAAAAAAATAATAAAAAGGGTAGTTACAACCTATTGTGTGACTGTGGTGGGCATGGCTCTTTTCATGAGTTACATCATAATTCCTCACATCCCCCATGCTGTCAGCCCCCTTCTAGAGTTCGGGAAACTGAAGCTCCTAGAACTTATGTCACCTGATAGTGCTCCTCCACCTGGCAGATAGAGAACTGGTTTTCAAACCTGGGTCTCTGATCCCATGGTGTGTGTGTGCCCTGTTCACAATGCTTGGCAGCTGCTCCAGGTAGTAGGTTGATGTTGAGATAGGGCCACTGGCTCAGAAGACATACAGGAGGGGTTGGGGGGTGGTCTGGGCATGGGAAGGGCAGGTTTCAGACTGTGTGTTGAGTGGGGGATGTGGAAGAGCAGAGAGCAAGTGCAGCCTGGCAAGTCTGGAGACCACTTTGAGAAACGCAGGTGTTCTCAACATGTGAGTTGGATATACATGAAAGAAATGACTCCAGGGTAAAGACAGCTGTGGGGAGCCCAGCATTCTTTGTTCCTTGGAATCAGCTTTGTGTGTACCACCTCAGATCTTTGATGTTTTGTCCCTCTTTTGTTCTACATGGCTAGTAGCTCTGCATTGACCTCCCCAAGCCACCTCCTCTCAAGTGTGCACCTGTGCCATGCACTGCCTGCTGTCACCATGAGTCCCCACACAGGCTGATAGGTAAACTCTCCTTTTCTCTCGCTGTGGACAGTCCTGAGGCACAGAGCACATGGGAGCCAGTGTCAGCCCTGCCTGGGGGAGGCCTGCTTGGATGCACCCTCGTTTCTCTCTTTGCTTTTCCTACTTCTCCCTCTTTGTCTCTCTGTCATGTTCCCTGGGTTTGCACTTCTTAATAAAGCAATAGCACAGAAGGCCACTGCCTCAGGCATATTTTCTTTTTAAAATCAGACTAACGCTCTGACACTAAAACCTCCATTCTTTTGGAGATCCATGGTGTATATAAGCATAATATGATTCTGAAAACTCTTCCAGAAACTTCTCTGCATAAATTAGAGGGCTCTACAGTCATTACATTTGAGACTTAAAAAAATATGTTATATTAATTCAACTCCCAGGATTATAGTGTTCCATGAACCACAGATTAGGTTTAGTTTGTGTATTCTATTCTGAAGGACAGTGGCCTGAAAATATTTTCTTTTAAAAGGCCAGGGAGTAAGCCTGAATAGGTAATGGTGCAGTGTAGCATCAAATTGGGATGCAGAGGACCCAGATTTGAAACCTTGAGGTCACTGGCTTGAGTGCGGGCTCATCAGCTTGAGCGCAGTGTCGCTGGCTTGAGCACGAGATCATAGATGTGAACTCATGGTTGCTGGCTTGATCCCAAAGGTCACTGGCTTGATGTCCAAGGTACTGGCTTGAGCCCAAGGTCACTGGATTGAGCAAGGGGTCACTCGCTCTGCTGTAGTTCCCTGGTCAAGGCACATATGAGAAAGCAATCAATGAACAACCAAGGAGACTAGGGAGCCTCAATGAACAATTGCTGCTTCTGATCTCTTTCTTTTCCTACCTGTCTGTCCCTGTCTATCCATCTCTTTGTCTCTCTCTCTGTCTCTATCACACACACACACACAAAAGAGCCAGAGAGTAAGTTTCAGCTTTGCAGGTCATATAGTCCCTGGAGCAACTATTTGGCTCTGTCATAGTAGCACCAAATCAGGCATGAAGAATGCAGTAACAAGTGGGTATGGGTGTATTCTAATAAAACTTTATTCACAAAATCAGCTGACAGGGCGAATGGGGCCCTTGGGCCACCACTCACTGCTGCTTGCTGAGAAAAGCCCAGCACAGGGGTAGGAGTGAAGGAGGTTGTGGCCAGTCTGAGAGAGACAGCAGAGTGGAATGAGGAAGAGAAGGCAAGGAGGTGAGGGTGCTTTCCTCTCACTGCTGAATGTTTCTCATTTTTCCTCTTGCCTCCCCTGAATTCCTTACTCTTGTTGACACAGCAAGCATGGGGCATATCCTCTTGCCTTGGTCATAATCTAGTTTGTACATCCAAGGTAGGGAAGGCATTCAGAGTCAACCCATGGCCCTTCTGTCCTTGATAGTGACAGATGTTCAGCATTTCAGGAATTCTCCTCCACTCAACATCAAGGTTAATGAAATCTTATTATTCACTCTTGCCCATGATGGCATTGATCTCATGGCTCTGCCACTCTGAGCATGCTGTTTATTAATGTAAAGCATCTTTGGGAGGTCTGTGCTAGGCCAGATGACAAGGGGCCTGAGTGATCTTGCAAACCCCAAGCTGGAGCTGTGGGTATGCATAAACAAACCTGTTTGGAACAGAGCATCAAGTGTGCCTAGTATGTCCTAATTGGTAGAATTTTTCTTTCTGTTGTCAAGATAACAGGAATATATCATTAGGTTGATTCCAACTCAGATATGTGATGAGAGAGGAGATGGTGCAACAGGGGAGGAAAATGCACTTCTAGTTAGCAGTTGCTGATGGAGACTTCTTGGTGGGAGCATTCTACATATAGGAACCCTCACAGTGTGTGTGTAGGTGTCATTGTCTTCATCCTTCCTAAAAACTAGAGAGGATGTGCATCTCACCCAAAGTTATGCAGCAGGGACAAAGGACAGTCAGAAATAAGACCCCAGGAAGACAACACTAAAACCACAGACAAAGGACTATGGGACGCTGGCATCCAGTGTAGACACATTGCGAAGTTTAAGCAGGAAACCCGGTCTCCTGGCAGGTGCATTGGAGCATGAGAAAGGCTATGTCCCCATCCAGGGCCAACATTAGGAGGTAGGTGCTTGGGGATGGAATACTCCTGTGCTTAGATGTCCACTAGAAGGACTAAAGGGTTGACAAAATTCAGGGCTCTTGGCCCATGAACCTGGTAGGAAGTCCTGCCAATTATTTAGCAAACTTGACCATTGTTAGTGACAGAAACAAAATAGGTGCCTTTGTGTTTAGCTCAGGGTATATTATAGGTATTTTCTGCCCCATATTTCTCAATTTTTTATAGTGGTCTTACCTGCTCTTTGATGCCCTTCTCAGACCTTGGGGCCAGTTATAACCTCAAGAAGGAAATTTTATTTATTTATTTTTAAAGATTTAAAAAATATTATTTATTGATTTTACAGATAGAGGAGGGTAGAGCAAGAAGTATCAAGTTATAGGTGCTTCACTTTAGTTGTTTGTTGATTGCTTGTCATATGTGCCTTGACCAGGCAAGCCCAAGGTTTTGAACCGGCAACCTCCGCATTCCAGGTCAATGCTTTATCCACTGTGCCAAAACAGGCCAGGCAGGGAGGAAAATTTTTTAGAGTGGCAGCAGGGACTGTCATGAAACCAAAGTGCCCACCTGATCAGTGCAAAGCCAGTTTTGATAGACGTGCTGTATGGGGCCACTTGCATGATTTTTTATTGAGAGCAGTTGTGTTCTATCGGGTCAGCTAGTTAAGATAGGGACTGACCATGTGTACAGACGCCACACACAAAAACATATATGGGATGGGGAGAAGGCAAGCCCACCACCTCGGAGATGATGGCCAGGCTAAAATTATGTTGGTTTTGGTGGTGTGGTAGGCCTCAGATCTGATAAAAACCCACCTTCTTGGGGAAGATCAATTCTAGGTGAACTATAAGAAGGAATTGCATTTGAGCTTTTAACTTTAAGGGTGTGAAACTTCTTTCTGGCTTCCAAGGAAGCCAGTTTGACAGATTGTGGTCAGGGGGCTGTGGCTTATCAAGTGACATCCCGTGCTATTTGTAGTAGCCTCTGTCACTGGAGATGTTTTCAGTGTAGACTCAGTGTGGTGCTTACTGCATTTCTGGAGACACTGCAGGATGAGGAAGATTCTGGATGAACACTCAGCCTTGATCAAAGCCTACTACTGGTGACTTTATCTTCTGACCCTGGGCGTCTATTTTTCCTAGCTGAGAGTCTGGAGTAGACCCTGCTCCTGACACTCTGAGTTTGGTTTCCTGACACCTGCAGCCAGTTCTCCCATATTGATTGACTTGACACTTGACTCTTGGCCTTGGGTCCCTGACTGTCCCAACCATCTTACATTCATGACTGGATCTTAGATTCTGCTTTGACATGGGCTCATGGTCCATGTGAGCATCCCTGTGACATGGCCATAACTCTGCTTCACTGAGGAGGGCAGTGCTGTCTTAGTTGGTGGAGCCTCAACAGAAACAGGTTGAGTGCTCTGGGTGGGAAGCAGAGAGGAGTTACCTGAAAACATAGTATAGGATAGAACTTAGAGGAAGTACAATACCCAGTCCTACTCTGGCCATGATTCTTTAGCAGAGAGAAGTCTGACAGGGTCATTAGCTTCCAGCCGTATGGTTCTACTCACTTTAGTGTGATAGCAACTTTATTTGTAATAACTCCAAACTTGAAAAAAACTCAAATGTCCATCAATAAACAAATGTGTAAATGAATTGGTACATTTGTACAATGGAATTCTACTTAGCAATAACAACAAATAAACTACTGGTACATCCAATGACATGGATAAATCTCCAGCTAACTGTGCTGAGTGAATGAAGCTGGACCATGAAGGGATTACATACTCCGTAACGCAAAGTAATCCACAGAGACAGAAGCAAATCAGAGGTTGTCTGGGAGTGGTGGGGGTGGTGAAGGACTGGAGGTATGTCAGTTATACCTCAATAAAGGTTTTTTGTTGTTTGTTTGTTTTATTAAAGATTGCAACTTCAGAGCAGACCTCCCTGAACTCATCTGTTCCTCTGACTGAATTCCAGTTCTCTTTCCCCCTACCTTCTCCAGGGGACTCCATGAGGTCAGTGCTAACACTAGGTTCGTCTAGTTTCTCTCTGCATCCTAACAGTGTCTGGCCCGTTAAAAAAGATAAATCAATAATTTTTGGTTGATAAATGCATAGACCTGGGCTGTAGTGTTAGGTATGCTTGTGCCTACATTGCAGCTCTGGCCTTCATGTGTGCATTAAGGATAATTACTCTGAGACTTTCTTTATGTATAAATTATAGATGATCTACCTCACAGAGTCATTGGAGGATTAAGTTTGAAAATGTTTTACCTGCTCAGCAAAATCTCTAATGAACACAAGACCTGTTCCTATTACTCTCTGTCTTAACTGGGGGCTCAGAGGCTCCCTCATCAGGGGTAGTAGTTCTAGGACCCTGTATCCTTGGAGGAGACAGAACAATATTCTATACAAAACACACCCAGAACTCTAAAAGGGAGAACTGTTACCTTCCTTTCCTGAATGAGGCTATCAAGCCGGGAGTGTCCTATTGGGAAGGGGGTGCTTTCTGTACAAGGTAGAACCGGTTGAGGGAAGAAACCAGTGGTAACACTTTCTTAGGAAAACCCTTTAGGAGTCAGTATTAACCCTTGGGAGTCAGTAGACCCAGCACTAACCTTTGAGAGTCACTGTTCTGACTTTCTAGGACCAGTGTTTCCTGGAAAAGGAGCAGTTTGGATTCCTGAGTCATTTGCAGCCTGTTTGCTCCCATGTCTGTGGGTGGGACATGTCTTGATTCTGAGTCCTCAAGCTGGGCCAGGTCTTGGGAAATGTGTGTGCCTGAGGAAACCAGTGTGCCTGTGAGAGGCAGGGAGAGGCTCTGAGCCTGCCGCCTGGGCGGACTGGAGATATGGGGACGGGGATTTGGAGAGAATGTTACTGGACACCTTTGGAGGGCTAGATTCTTGATAGGCACCTCTGGTTCCAGTCCCCTCTCTCACCAGGGTAACCAGAGGTCACAGTTTGTGGCTGGGACCCTTGCTTCTAAGTCAGCAACTTCGGTTCAGAGATATGTCCTCTTCCTTTTTGGTGAGACCTCTGTATCTTATGACATTCAACCCAGTATGTTAGCACTTTTGTCCCACCCTATATCCCAGATCAGTAGAGAGATAAATACGCCAAGCTATTTGGATTCAATATACCTATTAGGGGAGGAATAAACATGCTAAGGATTCATAAGCCAAATAACCCCCCCCCCCCCATAGAATTCAGCTTAAGATTTGAAGACTTCCTAGCTTGTCCTGTGGACCTCAACACCAAGAACCAAAAATTGCAAATTTAACGGGTCATTTTGTATCAAAAGGTCAATTATGAAGCACCTAGAATTTTTTCTAATTACAAAAAAACTTTCAGACAATGTTAATGTTTTTTTTCTATTATAGGTTTTAATTTTTTTTCCACTAGAAATTGGTTTTATTTGAGGTATTTAAGTCTTAAATTTCTCCTTATAGAAAAAAACCCCAAAACAAATGATGGACAGCACTCCCTACTCTTTTGTTTTTAAATTTATTTATTAAATTTAATGCAGTGACATTGATAAATCAGGGTACATATGTTGAGAGAAAACATCTCTAGATTATTTTGACATTTGATTGTGCTGTATACCCCTCCTCCAAAGTTAAATTGTCTTCTGTCACCTTCTATCTGGTTTTCTTTATGCCCCTCCCCTCCCCTAACCCCTCATTCCTTCTTCGACCCATCCCCCCTCCCCCCACCCCCCACCCCTGTTGCCATCACATTCTTGTCCATGTCTCTGAGTCTCATTTTTATGTCCCTTCTATGTATGGATTCATATAGTTCTTAGTTTTTTTCTGATTTACTTATTTCACTCCGTATAATGTTGTCAAGGTCCATCCATGTTATTGTAAATGATCCGATGTCATCACTTCTTATGGCTGAGTAGTATTCCATACTATATATGTACCAAAGCTTTTTAATCCACTTGTCCTCTGACGGACACTTGAGCTGTTTCCAGATCTTCGCTATTGTGAACAATGCTGCCATAAACATGGGGGGTGCATTTCTCCTTTTGGAGCCATTCTATGGTGTCCTTGGGGTATATTCCTAAAAGTGGGATAGCTGGGTCAAAAGGCAGTTCGATTTTCAGTTTTTTGAGGAATCTCCATACTGTTTTTCACAGAGGCTGCACCAGTCTGCATTCCCCCCGCAGTACAGGAGGGTTCCCTTTTCTCCACATCCTTGCCAGCACTTATTCTGTGTTGTTTTGTTGATGAGCGCCATTCTGGCTGGTGTGAGGTGATATCTCATTGTGGTTTTAATTTGCATTTTTCTAATGATTAGTGATGTTGAGCATTTTTTCATATGCCTGTTGGCCATTTGTATGTCCTCTTTGGAGAAGTGTCTATTCATCTCTTTTGCCCATTTTTGGATTGGATTGTTTGTCTTCCTAGTGTTGAGATTTAAAAGTTTTTTATAAATCTTGGTTATTAACCCCTTATCAGACGTATTGTCAAATATGTTCTCTCATTGTGTAGTTTGTCTTTTTATTCTGTTCTTGTTGTCTTTAGCTGTGCAAAAGCTTTTTAGTTTGATATAGTCCCATTTGTTTATCCTGTCTTTTATTTTACTTCCCCGTGGAGATAAATCAGCAAATATATTGCTCCGAGAGATGTCTGAGAGCTTACTGCCTATGTTTTCTTCTAAGATGCTTATGGTTTCACGGCCTACATTTAAGTCTTTTATCCATTTTGAGTTTATTTTTGTAAGTGGTGTAAGCTGGTGATCTAGTTTCATTTTTTTGAAGGTAGCTGTCCAATTTTTCCAACACCATTTGTTAAAGAGGCTGTCTTTATTCCATTGTATTTCCTTACCTCCTTTGTCAAATATCAGTTGTCCATAGAACTGTGGGTTTATTTCTGGGTTTTCTGTTCTGTTCCATTGATCTATATGCCTGTTCTTATGCCAGTACCAGGCTGTTTTGAGTACAATGGCCTTGTAGTATAACTTGATATCAGGAAGTGTGATACCTCCCACTTTATTCTTATTTTTTAAGATTGCTGAGGCTATTCATGTTCTCTTTGGGTTCCATATAAATTTTTGGAATATGTGGTCTATATCTTTGAAGTATGTCATTGGCATTTTAATTGGTATTGCATTGAATTTATAGATTGCTTTGGGTAATATAGACATTTTAATGATGTTCATTCTTCCTAACCATGAGCATGGTATATGCTTCCACTTGTTTGTATCTTCCTTGATTTCTTTTATCAATGCTTTGTAATTTTCTGAGTACAAGTCTTTAGTCTCCTTGGTTAAGTTTACTCCTAACCATGAGCACGGTATATGCTTCTACTTGTTTGTATTTTCCTTGATTTCTTTTATCAATGCTTTGTAATTTTTTGAGTACAAGTCTTTAGTCTTCTTGGTTAAGTTTACTCCTAGGTACTTTATTTTTTTGGTTGTAATTGTGAAGGGGATTGTTTCCTTAATTTCTCTTTCTGACTGTTCATTGTTCATGTATAAAAATGCCTCTGATTTCTAAGTATTAATTTTATATCCTGCCACTTTGCTGAATTCATTTATCAGGTCCAGTAGCTTTTTGACTGAGACTTCAGGGTTTTCTATATACAATATCATATCATCTGAAAATAATGATAGTTTTACTTCTTCTTTTCCAACTTGAATGCCTTTTATTTCTTCTTCTTGTCTGATTGCTGTGGCTAGGACTTCCAGGACCATGTAAAATAAGAGTGGTGAAAGGGGGCACCCCTGCCTTGTTCCTGATCTTAAGGGTATTGATTTAATTTTTGCCCACTGAGTATGATGTTGGCTGTGGGTTCCTCATAGATGGCTTTTATCATGTTGAGATATGTTCCCTGTATTCCCACTTTGCTGAGAGTTTTGATCATGAATGGGTACTGGATTTTATCAAATGCTTTTTCTGCATCTATTGAAATTATCATATGGTTTTTCTCCTTCTTTTTGTTTATGTGATGAATCACATTGATTAATTTACGAATATTATACCAGCCTTGCCTCCCCAGAATAAATCCCACTTGATCATGGTGTATGATTTTTTCCATATATTGTTGGATCTGGGTTTGCTAATATTTTGCTGAGGATTTTAGCATCTATATTTATCTGGCCTATACTTTTCTTTCTTTGTGTTGTCTTTGCCTGGTTTTGGAATCAGAATTATGCTCGCCTCATAAAAGGAGTTTGGAAGTCTTCCTTCCTCTTGAATTTTTTGAAATAGGTTGAGAAGGATAGGAGTTAGTTCTTCTTTGGATATTTGGTAGAATTCCGTTGTGAAGCCATCGGGCCCCGGACTTTTCTTTGTTGGGAGTTTTTTGATAACTGTTTCAATCTCATTTGGTGTAATCAGTCTGTTTAGGTTTTCTGATTCTTCCAGATTGATTTATGGAAGATTTTATGTTTCAAGGAATTTGTCCATTTCATCTAGGTTGTCTAGTTTTTTGGCACACAGTTCTTCATAGCATTTTCTTACAATATTTTGTATTTCTGTTTGTGTCAGTTGTTATTTCTCCTCTCTCATTTCTAATTTTATTTATTTGAGTTGTCCTCTCTCTCTTTTTCTTGTTGAGTCTAGTTAAAGGTTCATCAATCTTGTTTACCTTTTCAAAGAACCAGCTCCTAGTTTCATTGATCCTCTGTATTGTTTCTTTAGCCTCTGTGTCATTTATTTCTGCTCCGATCTTTATTATTTTCTTCCTTCTACTATATTTGGGCTTTACTTGCTGTTCTTTTTCTAATTCTTTTAGATGCAGGGTTAAGTTGTTTATTTGAACTTTTTCCAGCTTCTGAAAGTGTGCCTGTAGTGCTATGAACTTCCCTCTCAGCACTGCTTTCGCTGTGTCCCATAAATTTTGAGTTGTTGTATGCTCATTGTCATTCATTTCTATAAATTTTTTTTACTTTTTCTTTGATCTCATTCTTAATCCATTCATTATTTAACAACCTGCTATTTAGTTTCCATGTGTTTAAGAATTTTTGAGCTTTTCTGTTGTGATTCATTTCTAGTTTCATGCCGTTGTGAATGGAGAAAGTGCTTGATATGATTTTAGTCTTCTTAAATTTGTTGAGAGCACTTTTGTGCCCTAACATGTGGTCTATCCTAGAGAATGTACCATGAGCACTTGAAAAGAATGTATATTCTGCTGCTTTAGGGTAAAAGGTTCTGAAGATATTTATTAAATCGAGTTGATCTAGTGTTTCCAATAAGTCTGCTGTTTCTTTGTTAATTTTCTTTCTTGAGGATCTATCTAGTGATGTTAGTGGGGTATTGAAATCCCCTACTATTATAGTATTGCTGTTGATTTCACCCTTTCAATCCATCAAAGTCTGCTATATATATTTGGGTGCTCCTATATTAGGTGCATATATATTTATAATAGTTATATCTTCCTATTGGATTGCTCCCTTTATCATTATGTAGTGGCCTTCTTTATCTCTTACTATATCCTTTGTTTTAAAGTCCAATTTGTCTGATATAAGTATTGCTACCCCAGCTTTTTTTTCATTTCCATTTGCATGAAATGTTTTTTTCCATCCTTTTACCTTCAATCTATGTGTGCCTTTTGTTCTAAGGTGTGTCTCTTGTAGACAGCATATGTATGGGTCCTGTTTTCTTATCCACGCAGCTACCCTATGTCTTTTGATTGGATCATTTAATCCATTTATATTTAAGGTTATTATTGATATGTAGTTGTTTATT
Source organism: Saccopteryx leptura (assembly GCF_036850995.1). Lineage (NCBI taxonomy): Eukaryota > Metazoa > Chordata > Mammalia > Chiroptera > Emballonuridae > Saccopteryx > Saccopteryx leptura. The sequence goes on from NC_089511.1 coordinate 86,588,844, forward strand.
GCCATTTTCTTCTTTAAAGGTGTATTCCTTTTTTGCTATATTCTTTTCCCACTTTGATCTGTTTACAACAGGCCCCTTAACATTTCCTGCAGCATTGGTTTGGTTGTAATAAATTCCTTGAGTTGTTTTTTGTCTGGAAAGCTTTTTATTTCTCCTTCGATTTTAAACAATAGCCTTGCTGGATAAAGTAGTCTTGGTTGTAGGTTCTTGTTCTGCATTACTTTGAATATTTCTTGCCATTCCCTTCTGGCCTCAAGTGTTTCTGTTGAGAAGTTGGATGTCATCCTTATGGGGGCTCCTTTGTAGGTGATTACTTTTTTTTCTCTTGCAGCTGTTAATATTTTCTCTTTATCTCTTAGCTTTGGTATTTTAATTATGATGTTTCTTGGTGTAGGTTTCTTTGGGTTTCTCTTTAATGGAGTCCTCTGTGCTTCTTGGACTTGTGAGAGTTTCTCTTGCATTAATTTAGGGAAGTTTTCAGCTATGATATGATTGAACAAAGTCTCTATCCCTTGTTCTTTTTCTTCTTCTTCAGAAACCCCTATGATGCGGATGTTATTTCTCTTCATGTTGTCACAGAGCTCTCTAAGAGTTTCCTTTGACTTTTTGAGTCTCTTTTCTTTTTTCTTTTCTGCTTTCATGCCTTCATTCCAGTTGTCCTCTAACTCACTGATTTGATCCTCTGCTCTATCTATCCTGTTTTTAATTCCTTCCGTTGTGGTCTTTATTTCTGATATTTTATTTGTCATCTCCGACTGATTCTTTTTTATACTTGGTATTTCTTTATTTAGGTGTTCATAATGACCTTCCATTGTTGTTCTAAGATCCCTAAGCATCCTTACAATCATTATTTTGAACTCCGCATCTGGAAGTTTGATTATTTTTATATCACTCAGTTCATCTCCTGAAGGTGTCTCTTGTGGTTTCATTTGGATTGCACTTCTTTGTCTTCTCATTATCTGTTTTTGCGTGTTTTATTTGTAGAGTTGGTTGAGTCTAGGCTTGGTGTTGTCTGCCTCCAGTTTTCAGTTGTGTTATTTCTAGGTCTTCTTGGGTTGGTATAGCTGTTATCTTTAATCCACTTTCAGATTTGGGCAGCTTTGAAGTCTTGATTTGTTTGTTTTCTTAACAGGTAATAGTCTTGTTTACTGATCTCGGCAGGGGGCTTCCTTGAAACTGTATCCAGGAATGTGATGGGTGTAACCTGAGACTTTGAAGGCCTCTTTAGGCAGCTAATCTCACTGGGGGCAGGGTGTTTTCTCAGCTTCAGTAGGGGGAGGTGTATCTCAGATCTCCATGGAGACCTGAGTTACTGCCCCTCCTCCCCACTTCTTGTTTTCAGCTGTGTCTTGTTGCGCTGATTGGAGCTGGATAGATGTCCGGAGATCTCTGTTCTGGAAGCACTTCAGCTCTGTTTTGTGAAAGGTTCAGTCTCTCCCCCAGCTATGGCCACCTCCACCACGGATGTGTCAGCTTTTTTAGTTTGTTTCCTGCATTCCTTAGCCCCTCATAATCTGTCCCTCTCCCTGTTCTTTCCACTTGGGAGATAAGCTGGTCTTTTCAACACACCTCACTCACTGGTTACCAGGCAAGTGGCTGTGAGCAGTAGTTTCTGCTCTTTTCCCTGTGTGAGATCCCCTCTGGGCTCTCAGCCTCACCCTTCCCTTCCATTCCTGTAAGCAGAGAAGATTCAGGCGCTCCCTACCGGGTTTGTTGTGGCTTCTTCTTTGCTCCTTGGTTTTTGAGAGCTGTTCTTGCAGTTCAGAGTTGGTTTTTTATGCTGATTTTTTCTAAATTGATTTGTATTCCAGTTTGGTGGTGAGAGCTGGGAGTTTGTGCATCTGCCTACTCCACTGCCATCTTTTTTCTCTCTCTCCCTAGCTCTTGAAGGCCACTGGGCCCATGCTTCTCTGACATAGATGCACATTTGCTATTAAGGTGATTCTTACAAGTCTGAAAAAATCAATGACTCACATCGAGAGATGTTGAAATGCTCGAAATTCTGTGGCAGATTGTATAGGATGGGAGAAAAAGATCAGGAAGTGGATGTGCTGAAATGGATATATTACCTGAGACCCAAGACCACCAGAGGATTATGTTCTATCAGAAGGCCTTAGGGAAACATTCACCAGGGTCAACAAGAAGGCACTTACTATGAAGTTCAGATATAGCTCTCCTCTGCAGACTGGGGCTCATAGTTGGAGAGGCTGTCACAGATTTCAGCCCACAATGAGCCATGGAGGTGATAGCTCTTTTCCCCTCCAAAAACCATGGAGACCAGCTGGTGGTGCTTAACTCTTGGAACTGGGTGTTTGTGGGTGAACTGGGGGGAGGGGCTGCAATTAACATATGGTTGACAAGGTTGGAGGGGCAGTTAAGAGGACTTGGTTTGCAAATAGATGTGGCTACCGTTCATAGAACATGACATCTCTAGGACTGAAATAGTTGGGTAGCCAAAGAAGGTGTTGCTTAACCTCTGTAACCAGAAGAAAACAAGAATAAAGAAGCAGAGCCCGGGAGTGGTCACTGGAATGAAAAGTTCCAATCTTTTCTCAGTCTCTTGATCTGGGATCTCTATCAAGTTTTCGACCTGGAATCTCTTTGTTGAAGAGATTGTCAGATGAGCAGAGGGAGGACGGTGCAACACTACAAGTGGGCATTGTAATCAGTCATGTATCCTTCCCAATAGGCCTATGGCCATCTGCTCAACACTGGGGAAAGGAAAATACCCAAGCATTTTGGGAAATTTGGGGAAAGTGTCTTAATTGACATTGATACTTCTAGACCCCAAACCTCACCATAGCTCCCCTTTAGAATAGGATCACCTATGATGGAAGAGGCTCTAAGCCACCAATTAGACAAAATGACTCAGCCAGCTGATGCTAGTTTTTTTTGTGGCCACCACAGTATTTGTACAATGGACACACAAATAAGTGGATACAGTGGTGAGAAATGGAGGTTACAGAAGCCCCAACATCTTGGAATCAGACTCAACATGGCCAATCTAGTTACCACCTTATCTGAGTGTCCATATGCAGCAACAGAGACCTATGCTTCACATCTGGGATAGTGCTATTCTGTGAGATTAATCATCTGCTTGGTGGCAAGGTGACTAGTTAGTCTGTTCTCTTTGAGAGGCCCAGGATTTTATTTTTCTAGGAGTAAGTACATATTATGACTATGAGCTCACATTTCCAACCATGGACTTCAGTCACAGCCATTATCCGTGGAATCCCATACACAACAGCATCTGACCATGGAACTGACCTGACAGTGAAAGAGGTGTGGGTATGGGCTCGTAACTGTGGAATTCACTGGTTGTATTATAGCTCACCACCCACAAGCTGCCAGCTGGGTAGATTTTTGAAGGCACACCTGAAGCATCAGTTCAAGTGAAATACTCTGCACAGAAAGGGTGCTGTCATCCAGAAAGTGGCACCTGCATTGAAGTGCAGACTTTCATGTGATTCTGTGTTCTTAATAGGAGCAGTATATCAATCTGGGGAACAAAGGATAGAATGGGTGGCCCTACTTGATTTCATTGCCTGTGACCCACTGGAGGGATTTTTGCTTCCCACATGCAGCTCTGAGGTCTGTAGGTTTAGGGGGCTTGGTCCCCCAAAGGGGGACCTTGCTATATGTTCATCAGCAAGGGTCCAGTTGAGCTAAATACTATGGATGTCTTTCTGGATCCACTGGGTTCCTTATGTCCAGAATTCAGCAGACAAGAAGAGAAGTTGTTATCTTGTATTGACCCTGATCAGCGAGAAAAGTTAAAGTTTCTGTTATCCGAGGTCTGGGTCAGGGGTTATTGACAACTGAGAACAAAGAGAATTTAGGATTGGTATTGGGGATGGGAGCTGATGTGTATCAATTGTAATCTTAAGACTGGCTTTAGCGAAGGACTCTAGTTCATTCTGCTATTCTCCCTCTTTTAAATTTTACCTTAGGAAGAGAGGCTCACCAGAGCCCTGGAGGAAGTGCTCCCTGAACATGTATGGAAAAGAAAGTCTGCTGGCATGAGGGCTGGACAGTGCTAAATGGGGAGGTGCTCCACTCAGCATCCCTGTAAAAAAAAACCTTGCTATCCAGTAGAGATGAGTGTGGCCCTCTTCAAAATTTGTCTGAGCATGTTTTTTTTTTCATTTTTCTGAAGCTGGAAACAGGGAGAGACAGTCAGACAGACTCCCACATGCACCCGACCAGGATCCACCCGGCACGCCCACCAGGGGGCGATGCTCTGCCCATCCTGGGCGTCGCCATATTGTGACCAGAGCCACTCTAGCGCCTGAGGCAGAGGCCACAGAGCCATCTCCAGGGCCCGGGCCATTTTTGCTCCAATGGAGCCTTGGCTGCGGGAGGGGAAGAGAGAGACAGAGAGGAAAGCGCGGCGGAGGGGTGGAGAAGCAAATGGGAGCTTCTCCTGTGTGCCCTGGCTGGGAATCGAACCCGGGTCCTCCGCACGCTAGGCTGACGCTCTACCGCTGAGCCAACCGGCCAGGGCTGAGCATGTTTTTAAAAGTCAGATTTATTGAATTATTATGTCTGTACATTAAATTCAAGTGCTTTAGTGTAAAGTTTATGAGCTTTGACAAATGCACATGGCCTTGTATCTATGAATAAAATCAAGGTAGAGAATATTCCTGTCACTTGGAGAGGTTACCTCATCACCTTTGTTGTCCACTTTTCCCATATCTCCACATCCTGATATAACCACTAACCTCTTTTCTGTGCATGTATTTATGACTCTTAAGAAGAGTAATACAAATAGAATCATGCATCATGCAGCTTTTTGAGTCTGAATTTTATCACTGAGTGTAATATACTTGAAATTTATCCATGTTGTGTTTATTAGTAGTTTTTTCCCTTTTATTGCTGAATTGCATTCCATTATTTAATGAACCACAGCTAGTTTATCCATTTGTCTGTTGAAAGGCACTTGAGTGTTTCTTGCTATTGGTGATTATGAAAAAGCCAGTTTAAACATTTGTTTCCAGTTTTTCTGTGAACACAGGTTTTAATTTCAATTGGGTAAATATCTAGAAATGGAACTGCAAGGTTGTATGCTGAATGTATGCTTTACTTTAAAATAAATGGCCAGGCCCTGGTCAGGTGGCTCAGTAGTAGAGTATCAGCCTGGCGTGTGGATGTCCCATGTTTGATTCCTGGTCAGGGCACACAGGAGAGACAACCACCTGCTTTTCCACTCCTCCCCTCCCCCCTTCTCTCTCTCTCTCTCTCTCTCTCTTTCTCTTCCCCTCCTGTAGCCATGGATCAATTGATTTGAGCGCATTGCCCCAGGTACTGAGCATGGCTCAGTAGAGCCTCTACCTCAGGTGCTAAAAATAGCTGAGTTGTGAGCATGGCCCCAGATGGGCAGAGCATCGGCCTCAGAAGGGGGTAGCCAGGTGGATCCCAGTTTGGGCACATGTGGGAATCTGTCTCTCTCTTTCCCCTCCTCTCACTTGGAAAATCAATCAATAAATGATCAAACCAATTTCTGAAGTGGCTGTGCCATTTCGTGTTCCCACTAGCAGTGTATGAATTGTTCTAGTTGCTTTATATTCTTTCCGGAATTTGGTATTGTCCATTTTTGGGAGCGGGGAATAAATATATATTAGCCATACTAATAGGTATATAGTCATATTTTATTGTTGCTTTAGTTCAAATTTTCCTAATGATGAATGAGTTTGAGCATCTTTTCATGTACATTTTTGCCATCTAAATATGTTTTTGTGACTTGTCTATTTAAATATCTCCTCTTTTTTTCTCCTGCTATTTGGTTTCTTACTAGAGTTTTGAGAGTTCTTTATATTTTTTAGATTCAATTTATTTTTCTTTCTTTTCTTTTTTTTATTAAGTGAGAGGCAGGGAGGCAGAGAGACAGACTCCCACATGTGCCCTGACTGGAATCCACCTGGCAAGCTCCCTATGGGGCGATGCTCTGCCCATCTGGGGCATTAGTCTGTTGCTCGGCAACTGAGCTGTTTCAGCACCTGAGATGAGGCCATGGAGCCATTCTCAATGCCTGAAGCCAACTTGTTAGAACCAACCATTCAAGCCATGGCTGTAGGAGAGAGAGAGAGAGAGAGAGAGAGAGAAAGAAAGAGAGAGAAACAAGAGGGGGAGCAGTGGAGAAGCAGATAGGTGCTTCTCCTGTGTGCCCTCATCAGGAATCAAACCAGGACATGCACATGCCCAGCTGATGCTCTACCACTGAGCCAACTGGCCAGGGCCTGTATTCAATTTCTTTATCAAATTTGTGACTTGAAAATTTTTCTTCTACTCTGTGTTTTTTTTTTTAAGATTAATTATATTTATTTTTCAGAACAGTTTTAAGTATACAGAAAATTGAGCAGATAATACAGAGTTCCCAAATACCCACTTCACAATGCAGTATCCTGTTAGTAATATCTTTCAATAGTGTGACATTTTTGTTTAAATTGACTGGCCAATATTGAAACATTATTATTAAATAAAACCCATAAATTACATAAGGTTTATTCTGTGTTGTACATTCTATGGGTTTTGACAAATGAATAATGTCATCCACCCACCATCATAGTACACTACACAATAGGTTTACTGCCCTACAGATCATCTGTGCTATATCTATTCATCCTTCCTCTTCTTTATATGAACTTCTAACACTCATTGATCTTTTTACTATACCTAGACTTTTGCCTTTTTCAGAAGGCCGTATAGTTGGAAACATACAACATGTGTATACTCTTTTCAGATGGGCCTCTTTCACTAAGCAATATTCAATTGAGGTTTTACCATAGCTTTTTGTATTGATAGCTCATTTCTTTTTAGCACTAATAAAAGTTTCTCGTGTATGGCTATACCACAGTTTGTTTATCCATTTACCTTTTGAAGGACATTTTGGTTGCTTCAAGTTTTTGGCAATTTTTTTTAATTTTTTTTTTCTGAAGCTGGAAACGGGGAGGCAGTCAGACAGACTCCCACATGCGCCCAACCGGGATCCACCCAGCACGCCCACCGGGGGCGATGCTCCGCCCATCCTGGGCATCGCACTGTTGCCACCAGAGCCACTCCAGTGCCTGAGGCAGAGGCCACAAAGCCATCCTCAGCGCCCGGGCCATCCTTGCTCCAATGGAGCCTTGGCTGTGGGAGGGGAAGAGAGAGACAGAGAGGAAGGAGAGGGGGAAGGGTGGAGAAGCAGATGGGCGCTTCTCCTGTGTGCCCTGGCCAGGAGTCGAACCCGGGACTCCTGCACGCCAGGCCGATGCTCTACCACTGAGCCAACCGGCCAGGGCCAAGTTTTTGGCAATTAAGAATAAATCTGCTAGAAATGTTCATGTACAGGTTTTTTTGTCAACATAAGTTTTTAACTCCTTTAAATGAATACCTAGAAATGCGAGTGCTGGATTGTATTATAAGACTGTGTTTAGCTTTGTAAGGAACTGCTTTGTAAGCAAAGTCTTTTTCATCCCCACCCGACCCCTTCTCACCTCTACCTATCCCACCCACTGCATGATTTCTGATTTCTATGTCTACATAATTATATGTAGACATATTTCTATGTCTACATAATATATAATTATATTATATATATATATATATATATATAATTTTTGTCCCTTATTCCCTTTACCTCTATCATGCAGTATCTCAATACCCCCTTCCTCTCACAGCTATCAGTCTGTACCATATTGGGGCCCTGGGTACACAGTACAGTGTGAAGATGATGTTTTACTGAGTTGTACATTGGAATATGTACTCCAGTAAATTCAATTAAATATATATATATATATATATATATATATGAATAAAAGAAACTGCTAAATTGTCTTCCAAAGTGGTTATAGCATTTTGCATTCTGATCATAACAAATGTGAGTTCCTTTAGCTCTTTTTGCTATTATCTTTTTTTTTTGTATTTTAGCTATTCTAATACGTGTATAATAGCATCTTGTTTTAATTTTAAGTTACCTAATGACTAAGCATTTTTTATATACTTACTTGTCACATATATAACTTTTTTGCTGATGTGTCTTTCTAGGTCTTTTGCCCATTTTTAAATAAAGTAGCCTTCTTATTTTTGAGTTTAAAAATTTATTTTTATTTTTTTATCAAGTGAGAGGCAGGGAAGCAGAGAGACAGACTCCCACTTGTGCCCCGACTGACCAGAATCTACCCAGCAAACCCCTACTGGGCGATGCTCCGCCAATCTGGAGCCATTACTCCATTGCTCGGGCCACTGAGCTATTTTAGTGCCTGAGGCAGGCCATGGAGTCATCCTAAGTGCCTGTGGCCAACTTGCTAGAACTAATTGACGTGGGTGTCCGAAGAGAAGAGAGCTAGAGAAGGGAGAGGGGGAGAGGTGGAGAAACAGATGGTTGCTTCTCCTGTGTGCCCTGACAAGAACTGAACCCAGAACTGCCACATGCCAGGCCGACACTATTGCTGAGCCATTTTGAGTTTTTAAAAGTTTTTTGTATATTTTTAATGTCTTTTAATCAGATATGTGTTTTGCAAATTTTTCTTAGTCTGTGAGAAGTCTTTTCACTGTTTTAACTATTTCTTCTGTAGAGAAGTTATTAATTTTAATGAGCTTTTAAAAATATTTTATTAATTTTAGTGAAAGGAGAGAGAGAGAGAGAGAGGGAGGGAGGAAGAGAGAGCGAGAGAGAAAGTGAGGAGGAGGAATAGGAAGCATCAACTCATAGTAGTCGCTTGACAGGGCAAGCCCAGTTTTCGAACTGGTAACCTCAGCATTCCAGGTTGGTGCTTTATCTATTGTGCCAACACAGGCCAGACAATTTTAATGAACTTCAACATAAATTTTTTCTTTCATGAATTGTGCTTTTGGTGTTTTAAATAAAAAGTTAACACCAAACCTGAGATCACCTGGATTTTTTTCTGTTATTTTTTTAGTAGTTTTATAGTTCTGTGTTTTATATTTAGGTTTATGATCAACTTTGAGTTAAGTTATGTAAAAGGTGCTAGACTAATTTCTTTTTTTTTTGCATGTGTATGTGTAGTTGTTCCAGCACCATTTGTTGTAAAACTATCTTTCCTCCATTGAATGGTCTTTGCTCCATGTCAAAGATTCATTGTTTGATGTATGAGTGTGTGTGTATGTGTGTGTGTTTTCTGAGCTCTGTTATGTTTATTCTATTCCATTGATCTATGTTTAATCTTTCACTAAGACCACATTATCTTGACTATTATGGCTTTATACTAAGTCTTGAAGTTGGGTAGTGTTGGCTATTTTGGGATTTTTGCCTTTATATACAAACTTTAGAGTCATTTTGATGTTTTTCACAAAACAACTTGCTGGTATTTTGGTTGAAAGTGCGTTAAATCTGTAGATTAGTTGAGAAAAATTAACATTTTAGCAATATTAAATTTTCTTCTATGAACATTGACTATATTTCCATTTATGTAAATCTTCTTTGATTTCCTCAGAGTTATATCTTAGTAGATTTATTTCTAACTTCTTCATTTTTTAGTGCTAATGTCAAATTTCAATTGCTCTTATAAGAAAGCAATTGATATTGTGTAATGAACTTCTATCCTAAAACCTTGCTATAATCACTTATTGTTTTCAGGAGTTTTTTGTTGATTCTTTGTGATTTTCTTCATAGACATATGCCATTTAAAAAAAAAAAGACAAATTTTTTTTCTTCCCAATATGTGAACTTTTAAGTTTCCTTTCTTTTTTCATTATATTAGCTAGGATTTTCAGTACAAGTTGAATAGAAGTAGTGAGAGGGGGGCATCTTTATCTTGTATCTTAGTGGGAAACTACCTACTTTTTCACCATTAAATATGACTTTAACTGTAGATTTTTTTGTAGATAATCTTTATTATGTTGAGGAAATCTTTTCTTTTGAGAATTATCATAAATGAGCATTGAATTTTTCAAGTGCTTTTACATCTATTGATACACTCATGGAATTTTTCTTCTTGATTTATTTCATTAATTGATTTTCAAATATTAAACTAACCTTTCATACTCTTGGGATAAATATGCTGTGATTCTTTCTTTACATTGCTGGATTCAATTTGATAATATTTTGTTGAAGATTTTTGCATGTATGTTTATGAGAGATAGTGCCTGTAGTTTTCTTTTCTTGTAGTATCTTTATCTGCTTTAGTATTAAGATAATGATAGTCTCATTTTTGCTCTATTTTCTTAAAGAAATGAAGACAATTAGTATTACTTCCTCTTAAATATTTGGTAAAATTTACTAATGAAATGATCTGGGCCTGGAACTTTCTGTTTTAAAAGGTTGTTGATGATTGACTCACTCTTTTTAATAAATAAGAGCTTATTCAGATTATCTAGTTCTCCTTATGTGAGTTTTGATAGACTGTGTCTTTCAAGGAGTTTTTCCATCTCATCAAAGGTGTGATATTTTGGGGATAGAATCATTCATAGAATTCCTTTATAATCCTTTTATTGTCATTGAGATCAGTAGTGATAGCATCTTTTTCAGTTATGATAGTAACATATCTTTTGTTTCTCTTTTCTTTTTGATTAGCCTGTGTAGAGGTTTTTATTTTATTTTTATTGATATTTTCAAAAAAACTTTTGATTTCATTTAGTTTCTCCATTGTTTTCTGTTTCCAATTTCATTGATTTGTACTTTGATATAGTGAATTATAATGATTGATTTTCTAATGAGCCAACTTTGCATTAGCAGGGTAAATCTCATGATACTTTTATATATTGCTAAGTTCTTTTATTAACACTCTGAGGATTTTACAGTTTAAATTTATGAGGGTTAGTAATCTATGGTTGTATTTTCTTGCAATATATTTGTTTGATTTTGATATTAGGATAATTATGGTCATATGAGTGTTTCATTCTCTTTAATTTCTTGGAAGTATTAGTGTAGAATTGGCATATTCGTTCCTTAAATTATTGATATAATTCACCAGTAAAGCTATAGGTATGTATGGCATTTTCTGTGAAGGCGTATAATTTTGGATTCAATTTCTTCAGGAGACAGGAAGCTATTCGTATCTATTTTTTTAATCGTATTTTTATTAATTTTAATGCAGTGACATTGATAAATCAGGGTACATATGTTCCGAGAAAACATCTCCAGATTATTTTGACCTTTGATTATGCTGCATACTCCACACTCAAAGTCAAAATGTCCTCCGTCACCTTCTATCTGGTTTTCTTTGTGCCCCTACCCTCCCCCACCCCTCCCTTTCCTTCCTCGCCCCCGCTCCACCCCACTCCCTGTTACCATCACATTCTTGTCCATGTCTCTGAGTCTAATTATTATGTCCCATCTATGCCCATGCATATAGTTCTTAGTTTTTTCTGATTTACTTATTTCACTTCGTATAATGTTATCAAGGTCCATCCATGTTATTGTAAATGATCCGATGTCATCATTTCTTATGGCTGAGTAATATTCCATAGTGTATATGTACCAAAGCTTTTTAATCTACTCGTCCTCTGATGGACACTTGGGCTGTTTCCAGATCTTCGCTATTGTGAACAATGCTGCTATAAACATGGGGGTGCATTTCTCCTTCTGGAACCGTTCTATGGTGTCCTTGGGGTATATTCCTAAAAGTGGGATGGCTGGGTCAAAAGGCAATTTGATTTTCAATTTTTTGAGGAATCTCCATACTGTTTTCCACAGAGGCTGCATCAGTCTGCATTCCCACCAGCAGTGTAGGAGGGTTCTCTTTTCTCCACATCCTCGCCAGCACTTACTCTATGTTGTTTTGTTGATGAGCACCATTCTGACCGGTGAGAGGTGATATCTCATTGTGGTTTTAATTTGCATTGCTCTAATGATTAGCAAAGTTGAGCTTTTTTTTTTTTTGTATTTTTCCAAAGCTAGAAAGGGGAGAGACAGTCAGACAGACTCCCGCATGTGCCCGACCGGGATCCTCCCGGCATGCCCACCAGGGGGAGATGCTCTGCCCACCAGGGGGCGATGCTCTGCCCCTCCAGGGCGTCGCTCTGCCGCGACCAGAGCCACTCTAGCGCCTGGGGCAGAAGCCAAGGAGCCATCCCCAGCGCCCAGGCCATCTTTGCTCCAATGGAGCCTCCGCTGCAGGAGGGGAAGAGAGAGACCGAGAGGAAGGAGAGGGGGAGGGGTGGAGAAGCAGATGGGCGCTTCTCCTGTGTGCCCTGGCCGGGAATCGAACCCGGGACTTCTGCACGCCAGGCCGACGCTTTACCACTGAGCCAACCGGCCAGGGCTGAGCATTTTTTCATATACCTATTGGCCATCAGTATGTCCTCTTTGGAGAAGTGTCTATTCATTTCTTTTGCCCATTTTTGAATTGGATTGTTTGTCTTTCTGGTGTTGAGATTTACAAGTTCTTTATAAATTTTGGTTATTAACCCCTTATCAGACATATTGTCAAATATGTTCTCCCATTGTGTAGTTTGTCTTTTTATTCTGTTCTTATTGTCTTTGGCTGTGCAAAAGCTTTTTAGTTTGATATAGTCCCATTTGTTTATCCTGTCTTTTATTTCCCTTGCCCGTGGAGATAAATCAGCAAATATATCATTGCGAGAGATGTCGGAGAGCTTACTGCCTATGTTTTCTTCTAAGATGCTTATGGTTTCATGCCTTACATTTAAGTCTTTTATCCATTCTGAGTATTTTTGTGAATAGTATAAATTGGTGGTCTGGTTTCATTTTTTTGCAGGTTGCTGTCCAATTTTCCCAACACCATTTGTTGAAGAGGCTGTTTTTACTCCATTGTATGCGCTTACCTCCTTTGTCATATATCAGTTGTCCATAGAGCTGTGGGTTTCTTTCTGGGTTCTCCGTTCTGTTCCATTGATCTGTATGCCTGTTCTTATGCCAGTACCAGGCTGTTTTGAGTACTATGGCCTTGTATTACAGCTTGATATCAGGAAGTGTGATGCATCCCCCTTTATTCTTCTTTTATTCTTCTTTTTTTAAGATTGCTGAGGCTATTCGTGATCTCTTTTGGTTCCATATAAATTTTTGGAATATGTGATCTATATCTTTAAAGTATGTCATTGGTATTTTAATTGGTATTGCATTGAATTTATAAATTACTTTGGGTAATATAGACATTTTAATGATGTTTATTCTTCCTAACCATGAGCATGGTATATGTTTTCACTTGTTTGTATCTTCCTTGATTTCTTTTATCAATGTTCTATAATTTTTTAAGTACAAGTCTTTGTCTCCTTGGTTAAATGTACTCCTAGGTACTTTATTTTTTTGGTTGTAATAGTGAAGGGGATTGTTTCTTTAATTTCTCTTTCTGACATTCATTGTTGGTGTATAAAAATGCCTCTGATTTCTGAGAATTAATTTTATATCCTGCCACCTTGCTGAATTCATTTATCAGGTTCAGTAGTTTTTTGACTGAGACTTTAGGATTTTCTATATACAATATCATATCATCTGCAAATAATGATAGCTTTACTTCTTCTTTTCCAACTTGAATGCCTTTTATATCTTCTTCTTGTCTGATTGGTGTGGCTAGGACTTCCAGGACTATGTTGAATAAGAGTGGTGAAAGGGGGCACCCCTGCCTGGTTCCTGATCTTAAGGGGATTGCTTTTAATTTTTGCCCATTGAGTATAATGTTCACTGTGGGTTTGTCATAGATGGCTTTTATCATGTTGAGGTATGTTCCCTGTATTCCCACTTTGCTGAGAGTTTAGATCATGAATGAGTGCTGGATTTTATCAAATGCTTTTTCTGCATCTATTGAAATTATCATGTAATTTTTCTTCTTCCTTTTGTTTATGTCAGCGGTTCTCAACCTGTGGGTCACGACCCTGGCGGGGGTCGAACGACCAAAACAGAGGGGTCGCCTAAAGCCATCAGAAAATACATATTTATTAAACAATACATTTTTAAATAAAATATGTATTTCCGATGGCTTTAGGCGACCCCTCTGTTTTGGTCATTTGATACCCGCCGGGGTCGCAACCCACAGGTTGAGTACCGCTGGTTTATGTGATGAATAACATTGATAGGTTTGCGAATATTGTACCAGCCTTGCCTCCCCAGAATAAATCCCACTGAATCATAGTTTATGATTTTTTCCATATATTGTTGGATCCGATTTGCTAATATTTTGTTGAGGATTTTAGCATCTATATTCATCAGGGATATTGGCCTATAATTTTCTTTTTTTGTGTTGTCTTTGCCTGGTTTTGGAATCAGAATTATGCTCGCCTCATAAAAGGAGCTTGAATGTCTTCCTTCTTCTTGAATTTTTTGAAATAGGTTGAGAAGGATAGGAGTTAGTTCTTTGAATATTTGGTAGAAGTCACTTGCGAAGCCATCTGGGCCAGGACTTTTCTTTGTTAGGAGTTTTTTGATAACTGTTTTGATCTCATTTGGTGTAATCGGTCTGTTTAGGTTTTCTGATTCTTCCAGATTGATTTTTGGAAGATTGTATGTTTCAAGAAATTTGTCCATTTCATCTAGGTTGTCTAGTTTTTTGGCATATAGCTCTTCATCATATTTTCTTACAATCTTTTGTATTTCTGTTGTGTCAGTTGTTATTTCTCTCCTCTAATTTCTAATTTTATTTGAGTCCTCTCTTTCTCTTTTCTTGTTGAGTCTAGTTAAAGGTTCATCAATCCTGTTTACCTTTTCAAAAAAACCCACTCCTGGTTTCATTGATCCTCTGTATTGTTTCTTTAGCCTCTATGTCATTTATTTCTGCTCTGATCTTTATTATTTCCTTTCTTCTACTACATTTAGTCTTTACTTTCTGTTCTTTTTCTAGTTCTTTTAGATGCAGGGTTAAGTTGTTTATTTTAGCTTTTTTCTAGCTTCTGAAAGTGTGCCTGTAGTGCTATGAACTTCCCTCTCAGTACTGCTTTTGCTGTGTCCCATAAATTTCGAGTTGTTGTATGCTTATTATCATTCGTTTCTAGGAATTTTTTATTTCTTCTTTGATCTCATTCTTAATCCATTCATTATTTAACAACCTGCCATTTAGTTTCCATGTGTTTGGGAATTTTTGAGCTTTTCTGTTGTGGTTGATTTCTAGTTTCATGCCATTGTGATCAGAGAAAGTGCTTGATATGATTTCAGTCTTCTTAAATTTGTTGAGACCACTTTTGTGCCCTAACATGTGGTCTATCCTAGAGAATGTACCATGAGCACTTGAAAAGAATATATATTCTGCTGCTTTAGGGTGAAAGGTTCTGTAAATATCTATTAAATTGAGTTGATCTAGTGTGTCCTTTAAGTCTGCTGTTTCTTTGTTAATTTTCTTTCTTGAGGATCTATCTAGTGATGTTAGTGGGGTATTAAAATCCCCTACTATTATAGTGTTACTGTTGATCTCGCTGTTTATATCCATCAAAGTCTGCTTTATATATTTTGGTGCTCCTATATTAGGTGCATAGATATTTATAATAGTTATATCTTCCTGTTGGATTGCTCCCTTTATCATTATGTAGTGGCCTTCCTTATCTCTTACTATATTCTTTGTTTTAAAGTCCACTTTGTCTGATATAAGTATCGCTACCCCAGCTTTTTTTTTCATTTCCATTTGCATGAAATATGCATCTTTTGTTTTAAGGTATGTCTCTTGTAGACAGCATATATATGTGTCCTGTTTTCTTATCCATGCAACTACCCTATGTCTTTTGATCGGATCATTTAATTTATTTTCTTTAAGGTTATTATTGATATGTATCTGTTTATTGCCATTTTATTCTTTAAAGCTGTATTCCTCTTTTGCTTTATTCTTTTCCCACTTTGATCTATTTACACCATGCCCCTTTACATTTCCTGCAGCATTGGTTTGGTTGTAATGAATTCCTTGAGTTTTTTTTTGTCTGGGAAACTTTTTATTTCTCCCTCAATTTTAAATGATAGCCTTGTTGGATAAAATTGTCTTGGTTGTAGGTTCTTGTTCTGCATTACTTTGAATATTTCTTGCCATTCCTTTCTGGCTTCAAGTATTTCTGTTGAGAAGTCTGATGTCATCCTTATGGGGGCTTCTTTGTAAGTGATAGCCTTTTTTTCTCTTGCAGCTTTTAATATTTTCTCTTTATCACTTAGCTTTGGTATTTTAATTGTCATGTGACTTGGTGTAGGTTTCTTTGAGTTTCTTTTTAGTGGACTTGTCTGTGCTTCTTGAATTTGTGAGAGTTTCTCCTGCATTAATTTAGGGAAGTTTTCAGCTATTATATGATTGAACAAAGCCTCTATCCATTGTTCTTTCTCTTCTTCTTCAGGAACCCTTATGATGTGGATGTTATTTCTCTTTATGTTGCCACAGAGCTCTCTAAGAATTTCCTCAGACTTTTTGAGTCTCTTTTCTTTTTTCTTTTCTGCTTTCATGCCTTCATTCCAGTTGTCCTCCAACTCGCTGATTCGATCCTCAGCTCTATCCATTCTGTTTTTAATTCCTTCCATTGTGGTCTTCATTTCTGATATTGTATTTGTCGTCTCCAACTGATTCTTTTTTACTATTTCAATATCCTTTTTTATACTTGCTATTACTTTATTTAGGTGTTCGTGATGACCATCCATTGTTGTTCTAAGTCCCTAAGCATCTTTACCATCATTATTTTAAACTCCTCATCCAGAAGTTTGATTATTTCCATATCACTTAATTCATCTCCTGAAGGTTTCTCTTGTGGTTTCATTTGGATTATACTTCTTTGTCTTCTCATTGTGTCTGGGTGTTTGGGTGTTTTCTTTGTAGAGCTGGTTGAGTCTAGGCTTGGTGTTGTCTGCCTCCAGGTTTTACTTGTGTTTTTTCTAGGTCTTCTTGGGTTGGCATCAGCTATTATTTGTAATCCACTTTAGGATTTGGGTCACTTTGAAGTTTTGATTTGTTTGTTTTCTTAACAGGTGATTGTCTTGTTTGCTGATCTCAGCAGGGGGCTTATTTGAAACTGTATCCAGGAATGCGGTGGGTGTGACCTGAGGCTCTGAAGTCCTCTTCTGCCAGTTAATCTCTCTGGGAGTGGGTTGCTTTCTCAGCTTCAGTAGTGGGAGGTGTATCTCAGATTCCATGGAGATCTGAGTTACTGCCCCTCCTCCCCACTTCTTGTTTTCAGCTGTGTCTAGTTGCTCTGATTGGAGCTGGAGAGATGTTTGTATCTCTGTGACCTGGAAGTACTTTTGTATTTTGCTTTGTGGAAGGATCAGCCCCTCCCCCAGTTATGGCCGCCTCCAGCACTGAATGAGTCAGCTTTTCATGTCATCACCTATATTCCTCTACCCCCCACCATCTGTCTCTCTCTCTTTCCTTTCTTTTTGGAAGACAAGCAGGCCCTTTCAACACCTCGTTCCCTGGTCACCAGGCAAGTGGCTGTGAGCAGTATTTACTGCTCTTTTTCTTGGAGTGAGAGCCCAACCTCACCCCCCCCCCCATTCCTGTAAGTAGGGGAGATTCAGGTGCTCTCTACCAGGTTTGTTGTGGCTTCTTATTCACTCCTTGGTTTTTGAAAGCTGTTCTTGTCATCCAGATTTGGTTTTTCATGCTGATTGTTCATAAATTAGTTTATAATCCAGTTCGGTGGTGTGAGCTGGGAGTCTGTGTGTCTGCCTACACCCAGCCTCTCTGTTCTTGTCTATCTGTCCCATATCTATTTCTTTTAAAGTTAGCTTTAGCAGTTGAAACCTTTCAAGAATTTTCTTTCATTAAATTATTGAATATTTGGTATAGAATTATTTATATTTTCTTACTCTTTTATAATGTCTGTGGGATCTGTAATTATGTCTCCTCTTTCATTACTGACACTGATAATTTGTGTTTTATTTTATTTAGAAATTAAATTTCAAGAGGTGGTGTTAATCAATAAGAGTACCTAGATTTCAGGCAAACATTTCTATAGCATTTAAACTCTTGACTGTGCTGTGTGCCCATACCCCAAATCAAATCTTTTTCTATCACCATATATTTGTCCCTTTATCCCCTCCCCCAAACCTCCTTCTCTGGGCAACCACTTTTATCTTGTCCATGCATCTTAGTTGATAATTTGTGTTTTCTTGCTTTAATTCCTTGATAAGTCTTACTAGAATTTTATCAACTTTATTGAACTTCTTAAGGAGCCAGCTTTTGGTTTCAGTCATTTTCTGTTTTTAATTTTATTGGTTTTCAGCTTTTATCTTTATTATTTTCTTTCCTTCTGCATACTTTGGAATTAGCTTGCTTTTTTTGTCCCCATTTACTAAAACCAAAGTTTAGTTATTGATTTGAGAATTTTGCTCTGGTACATGTCTGGCTTTAATCAGGATATAGAAACTGTATAACAGGTTAAACAGGGAACATTTAATATAAAATTATTATACTACAATAAATAAGAAACATTAAATATAAAGAAACTTTATATACTACATTAGCCCTGAAAGACAGCACCCAAGTAGTATATAAATGAGCCAAAGATGACTCCATGTTGTTTCCTTGTTTACAGCAGGACTGACTAAAACCCACTGGCACTATACTCAACATTTTATTGTTTTAACTCTAACCCAAATAAACATAGTTTTAGTTATTAAGAGATAACTAGTTTTTCCTACCCTACAAACTGCACTCAACATATGCTAGCTATTGATACAAAAAATGACAGCTATGAGAGACTCCAGGCTGCTGCTGACTACTCACTTTGCTGCTAAGGGGCACCACCTGTATGTATAAGTCCCCCCTCTGATTTCTTTCTGTCACTCCCAGAAGTTTTTTTCTGGGGAGGGAGGGACTGCCCTT
This sequence comes from Saccopteryx leptura, assembly GCF_036850995.1. Taxonomy (NCBI): domain Eukaryota; kingdom Metazoa; phylum Chordata; class Mammalia; order Chiroptera; family Emballonuridae; genus Saccopteryx; species Saccopteryx leptura. The sequence goes on from NC_089511.1 coordinate 86,607,524, forward strand.
GAAGGCAACCTGTCTAATCACCCAAGTGAGGCTCATTGTGTGCTATTGCCACACCAAACTCACCACATCAATGGACGATACACTTGGAAGGGATTCAAACCTTATTGGAAAAGGCGTATTTCAGTCCAGGGGATAGAAAAAAAGGTTTATAAGCTTAGTCAGGCAGGAAATGGTCTGCAGTGACTGGGAAAGCAGTGGTAATCCTCTGGAATACAGGTGGTCTGCAGGCAGTCAGCAACCAGTAGGTATAGAGTGGGGGTAGGGACTTTCCATGGCTAATGAACTATGTTGGGTCTGCAGCAGGAACTGGCTCAGCGGTAGTCTTCTGGGGTACAGGTAGGCCAAATGAAGAAGCTGGTGGGAGGCCTTTGGACAGGAAGCCTTCAGGTGCTCTGTGGGTGGAAGACCTTCAGGCATTATTACAAGCAGGTGGCACCTGCTGCTGCAGGCCTTCATTTGTAAGTGCAGGCAGGAAACCCACAGGACACCAATTTCTGTGTGTGTCAAGAGGACAGTGGAAATGCCATTGCCAAACTGGGGCTGCAGGGTCACCCAGGAGTGATCACACATGCTGGACATGTGGCTGGGACAGAACTCCCCTGGCTGTACCCTACTTATACCCTTGACCCACACCTTTCTCTTCCCCTGTGTAGCAGCTGGAAACCTTGGGAGAGCCCTGTCCTCCTGTTATGTCCCTCCATGCCTTCTGCTGAGAAAACTGTAACATCATGTTCACTTTAAAGGAAAAACACATAGATGGTTTTTTTTCTATTATCACAGAACATATATTGAAGGGTAAATTTGGAGATGAGATGCAATAATTTGATAACCACCACAACTCTTTTCTGATATAACTATTTAATACTAAAATCAATCTATAACCACAGTATCCCACACGTTTTAATATGCTGTTTCCATTTTTATCAAGTCATATATTAGCTTCTAATTTCTCTTATGACAATTAGAAATGTTTTTAAATTTCTCAATATTTGGATATTTTCCAGTTATCTTTTTGTTGTCGATTTCCATTTTAATTTTGTTGTTATAAGAGAACATACTCTGTATGATGTTAATTATTTTTAACTTGTTGAGGTATGTTTTATTGCCTGAGGTGTGGTTTGTCATGGCAAATGACATGTGTACTGGAAACAATGTGTATGCTGTAGTTTTGATGGAAGCATTTTCTAAATTAGGTCAAATCAGCTGATGATGTTCTTAGGGCTTCTGTATCTTTGAATTTTTGATGCATTTGTATTATCAATTTCTGGGAGAAGTTTAATGTCTCCAACTAATATTGTAAATTTTTAGCCTTTTACTTCATTATTCTTGCTTCATTTGTTGTAATACTTTATTTTTAGTTGCATACACATTTACTGATCATTATGTAATGTTTCTCCTGTTCCTAGCAATATTTCTTGTTCTGAAGTCTACTTTGAATGATATTAATTAATATAGCTTTTCTAACTTTTCTTTGATTAGTATCTTCGTGGAAATATAGAGAGTTGATATCAGAAACTGAACTGTGTTTGGGTTTCATGATTGCTCTGGTTCCCTTCAGTGCTCCATTGTCTTCAGATTTCTTTAATGTTATCTTGTGCATAGTGGGGACTAGGTTACTATGGTGCCATTGCTCCTGCTCTGACTCCAGCTTTAGGTCTTCCCTGCACATCTGTGCATGAAGGCATCTCCCCATGTGAACTTCCATTGTTATTTACTTTTTTGTTGCTTTCCTGATTTGATAAGTATGCTATTGATTTCAGACTGTTTGGGGTTTCATTATTCTCTTTTCGTTAATGATTTTTACTTCAATGACATTATGTCAGGAAATATACTTGTAGGATTTTAATTATCTTAAATTTGTTTTTTGTGATCTGGAATGTAGTCTATTTTGGTAAATGATTCTTGTGAAATTGTGAAAATAATGTATATTCTGCTGTTGGTGAATATAGTAAATTTGCAGGGTGCAAAATCAACATACAAAAATCTGTTGTGTTTCTATATACTCATCATGAACTGTTTGAAAATTTAAAAAAATCCCATTTACAATCACAACAAAAGAACAAAATACCTATAAATAAATTTAACTAAGGATGGGAAATCCTGTAGACTATGTACTATAGATATTATTGAAAGAAATTAAAAAAGACACAGAAAAATGTAACGATAATCCATTCTCATTGCTGGAAAAATTAGAATTGTTAAAATGTCCATATTACCTAAAGCAATCTACAGATTCAGTGCAATCCCTATCAAAATGCCAATGACATTTTTCAAAGAAATAGACCAAAAAATTCTAAAATTTGTATGTGTAGGGTGGTTAGCAATGGGGGAAGGTCACAGGAGGAACCCAGACCTACAAACTTTGGTGAGAGCCGCCCACACTCATGCGCGCCAAAAGAAACTTCCCAGGAGTCCTTGGGAAAAGAACAACTGACCGTCAGCCAGTAAGATTTTGCCATGTCATATTAGCTCGACCACCCTTTAAATAATCCTCACGTGGGTCACCCCATGCAACTTCCCTGGCCTCTGTCTCTGGGACCAGGGAACATCATCTCAGGAGGGATGCGCTGTACTCAATAAAGCTTTTACTTATCCACACTTTGTGGCTATGCCCTTCCTTCTTCCTCAGCGGGGAAAATACCTTACAGTATGGAAACAAAAAATACTTCAAATAGCCAAAGCAATCTTGAGAAAAAAAGAACAAAGCTGAAGGTATCACACTCCCTGATTTCAAACTATACTACAAAACTTTAGTAAACAAAACATTATGATGTTGGCAGAAAAACACTCAACATGAATCAATGGAGCAGAATTGAGACCCCAGAAATAAACCTACACATATATAAACAACTAATTTATGACAGGGAGCCAAGAACACATAATAAAGGAAAGAAAGTCTCTTCATTAAATGATGTTAGGAAAACTAGACAGCCGCATGCAAAAGAATGAACCTAGGGCACTATCTTACACTACTCACAAAAGTGAACTCAAAATGGATGAAAGACATGAATTTTAAAACCTGAAACTAGCCTGACCAGGTGGTGGTGCAATGGATAGAGCATCGGACTGGGATGCAGAGGACCCAGGTTCGAGACTCCGAGGTCGGAAGCTTGAGTGCAGGCTCATCTGGTTTGAGCAAAGCTCACCGGCTTGGACCCAAGGTTGCTGGCTTGAGCAAGGGGTTACTTGGTCTGCTGTGGCCCCACGGTCAAGGCACATATGAGAAAGCAATCAATGAACACCTACGGTGTCACAATGCGCAACAAAAAACTAATGATTGATGCTTCTCATCTTTCCGTTCCTGTCTGTCCCTGTCTATTCCTCTCTCTGACTCTCTCTCTGTCTCTGAAAACAAACAAACCTGAAACCATAAAACACATAGAAGGAAACATAGGCAGTAATCAATTTCCTTTATGTTGATCTGAGCAATGTTTTTGTGAATTTGACTCCAAAGTCCAGGGAAACTAAAGAAAAAAAACCAATGGGACTACATCAAATAAAAAAGTTCTGTACAGCCTGACCAGGCAGGGCGCAGTGGATAGAGCATCAGACTGGGATGTGGAAGGACCCAATTTTGAGATCCTGAGGTCTCCAGTTTGAGTGCAGGCTCATCTGGTTGAGCAAAAGCTCACCAGCTTGGACCCAAGGTCCCTGGCTCGAGCAAGGGGTTACTCGATCTGCTGAAGGCCCGCAGTCAAGGCACATATGAGAAAGCAATCAGTGAACTACTAAGGTGTCGCCACGAAAAACTGATGATTGATGCTTCTCATCTCTCTCCGTTCCTGTCTGTCTGTCTGTCTGTCTGTCTCTCTCTCTCTGACTCTCTCTCTGTCTCTGTTAAAAAAAAAAAAGCTTCTGCACAGCAAAGGAAACCATCAACAAAATAGACAGGCAACCTATTAAATGGAAAAAGATATTTGCAATTGTACATCCAATAAGGGTTTATTATCCAAAATACAGTGGTGGGTAGGAGTAGGTTGATAATACCAATAAATAAAACAATAATAAATAAATAAATAAATAAATAAATAAATAATACAATATAAACTGTGTTTTGTGTATTCACAACTGTAAATCTACTTTTGCCCACCCCTGTATATAAAGAACTTATATAACTCAACAACATCAACAAAACAAAGAACCTGATTAAAAAATGAGCAGAGGATTTGAATAGACATTTTTTCTAACAGGACAGCCAGCTGGGAAACAGGCATATGAAAAGGCATTCAACATCTGTAATTACTAGGGAGTGCAAATTAGAACCACAATGAGATATTGCCTCATATGTGTTAAAATTGTTATCATCAGAGTGACAAGAAATATCAAGAGTTGGAGAGGATGCAGAGAAAAGGGAACTCTCATACACTTTTGGTGGGAAGTTAAATCAGTCCAGTCTCCAGGCAAAATTTATAACAGCATGGCGTTATGCTAAGTGAAATTAAGTCAGATAAAGACAAATATCACATGATTTCACTTACTGTATTTCCCCATGTATAAGACGCACCTTAATTTTGGGGTCTGAAATTTGAAAAAAAATGTATTACAGAAAGTATTGAACTCAAGTTTTATTCATCATAAAATTCTTACAACTCCTCATCACTGTCAAAACTCTCATCTATTAGCTTGTCCTCATCTGTGTCTGATGACAAATCACTGTCTTCAACAATGAGTGCAAAAACAAGTGCAAAAAGCCGGAAATGCAAGTAAAAAATCTACAACCACTGTGTAAGACACACCCAGTTTTTAGACCCCAAAATTTTCAGAAAAAGGTGCATCTTATACGTGGGGAAATACACTATATGTAGAATCTAAAAAACAAAACAAATAAGCAAAGCAGAAAGAAATTAATTGATACACAGAACAAACTGATGATTTCCAGAGGGAAATGGGGTTGGAGAAATTGGTGAAAAAGATAAAAGGATTAAAGAGTACAAATTGGTAGTTATAAAATAGTCATAAGGGCATAAAGTATAGCATAGGGAATATAGTCAATAGCACTGTAATAACTAATGTGGTGTCATGTAAGGTACTGAAAATATCAGGGGGATCACTGTAAAGTATATGACTGTCTAATTACTATGCTGCATACCTGAAACAAATACAATATAATATTGAATGTAAAATGTAATTAAAAATAATTAAAAAATTAGGAATAGAACTACTATATGATCTAGCTGTTCCACATCTGGGCATTTATCTGAAGAGCACAAAAACACTAAGTGAAAAGATATATGTACCCTATATTTATTGCAGCATTATTTACACTATATAGTCAAAATATGTGAGCAACCTAAGTGTTGTTAGTGGATGAATGGAAAATGATGATGCATTAGAATACTGTTCAGCCATTTAAAAGACAAAATATTGCCACTGTGACAGCATGGATGGACTCTGAGGGTATTATGCTAAGGAACTAAGTCAGAGGGAGAAAGACAAATACAGGATAATTTCACTGATATGTTAAATAAAAAATAAACAAATTAAACAAACAAAACAAAAACAAACTCATAGAAGAAGATAGAAGCAGACAAAGAAGATGCCATGGAAATACCTGTTATAGTCTTAAGCAATTTTTCTGTTTGCTTAAGTGTTTTCAGAGGTCAGATTTGTTGAGAAGTTGTTTTGAAGTTCTGCCTCTGTAGCTCAATTAATGGAACAGAGTCCTGGATCAGGGGTTGGGTAATTCTTTAAGGATCCTTGTTAAGCCTTATGTCTAACCAGGGTTGAGTGATGCTAGCTTCTTGGTGCTGCTTAAGTTTGTAGTCTGTTTGCTCCATTGAAAAAGTTTACTCATGTCATTTCAGAATATCAAATGTTTTTAATTATGGAATATGATTCATGATGAAAAGTTCTCTTTCATTTGGAGTGAGGATCAGAAAAACACCCCTTTTTTGTCATCATATTGTCAGGGTATTACTTTCAGAAGTAGGATTGGGGTTGAGGCTCAGGCCATGTAGTACATTTTCCCCTTAATATCCTCAGATGAGCGGAAATAGGCTACCACTGCATCATGACTTGAAGTAAGAGCTCATCATTGTGGGATTTTTTCAACCCTGTCCTGGCTGTGCAGTCATTGGTAGAGTAAGCATTGAACTGGCCCCACAACCCCCAGCCACAGCCAATCTCTCCTCTTGATCCATATTCCTTTGAGGTAGGGTCATAGGCTTGGATTGGCTGTTGCTGCCAACTCCCAATTCTCTCCAATTTTGTAAGAGAGAGTATAGAGTCATTCCAGAACAGGAAATATGCTCAAAGTTCTTGTCAAACATTTCAAGTATTAATGTAGATTTCCCCCCCTTTGATGGAACAATGTCATGGTTATTTTAAGAACAAGTAGGGAGAAGAGGCCTTTTATGAATTCCCACAGTGTCATGTTTCTGGAATTATAATATATTTTAATTGGAACTTTCTTACCTATGATTTTTATCTGAGAACAATTTCTGTGTCAAGTATGGTGCTATCTTAGTTTCCTGTTGCATAATTTTGGATGGGGTTTTGTCTTCTTTGACAACATTGTCTATCACCATCTTTGATAATTTTTTTTTGTATGTGTGAGACAGAGACAGACAGAGAGAGGGACAGACAGATAGGAAGGGAGAGAGATGAGAGGCATCAATTCTTTGTTGCAGCACCTTCATTGTTCACCTATTGCTTTCTCAGATGTGCCTTGATGGGGGCAGGGGCTACAACAGACCAAGTGACCCCTTGCTCACACCAGCGACCTTGGGCTCAAGCTGGTGAGCCTTGCTCAAACCAGATGAGCTCACACTCAAGCTGGTGACCTTGGGGTTTTGAATCTGGGTCCCCTCGTCCCAGTCCAATGTTCTATCCACTGCACTACCGCCTGGTCAAGCTGATAATTTTTTTAAAGTCTACTATCTCACATTCTTCCCTATCCTTGTAAAATCCCCTCTGTTCTTTGTCACAACTCAGACATTCTCTTGTGCAAAACCATGAGTTGGGAGATGGAATCTTGTGTTAGCTTCTTTTTAATGTACAACAATTCCCTTTCCTTACAAAGTGGTGATCTTTAGATAAGAAAATTAAAATATAACCATTATCTCTATGTTCTTCAGTTTTTCCTCCCCAGGTTTCTAAAATCTCTAAATGTGTAGTTCATTTTCTTTTGATTTTATCTGTTCCCAGATGATATGCATAAAGTTCTTGGTTTATATGCTGGGTAATATCATAAGACTCTCTTGTGTGTCAGGAGAGAGCATGTCTGACATAGCAACACATGCTCATTTAACCCAGGCATTCTGGTCGCTATTTCCCCAAATTCAGTCAGGCTAGTTTAAGCACTAAAGGTAAATTTTATAAGAATCCATAAGAATATCACAGGAGTATCCAGAAACAAAAAATTATCTATATATTTCCCGCAGGAGACTAGAGTCAAAACCTGAAAGAATGTCTAGAGCCAGGGTTATTTTCTCCATTTTTTTAGGGTTGCATACTCTTACCTCTGTGCCTCTGTCATCCATGCATTCCTCTCTCTTTTGTGCATGTGACTGAAGCCAAATATGGGCACCTCCAGCTTAGTTTTCTGTCACTTCCATGTTCAAATGTATAGCGTAGGTTCAGGTTTCTTTGGATATATTCCCAGAATTGGAATTACTGGGTCATAAGGCAATTCCTTTTTTAATTTTTTGAGGAAACACCATACTGGCTGCACCAGTCTGCATTCCCACTAACGGTGCATGAGGATTCCCTTTTGTCCACATCCTCACCAACACTTACTATTTGCTGATTATTGGTGAGAGCATCCTGACAGGTGAGAGGTGCTATCTTATTGTAGTTTCAATTTTCATTTCTCTGATGATTAGTGACATTGAACATATTTTCACATGTCCAATGTAAAGCAGAGATTGACTAATATCTCCAATATCAAACTCTTGTTAGGGAAAATCTGTTGGCCCAAATTTGGTTCAATCACTTACGTCAAATAGGAGGGTGAAGGTGCATCTCAGTGAGTGCGGTGGTGGTTCTCAGAAAAAGGAGTAGGGTATGTGCTGGAGAAAACCACAATGAGTCTGCCACAGTGTCCCCTCATAGGACTTCACTGACTATCATACTTTTCTAGATATGAAAAGTTCAGTTTTCTCTTTAGTCTTTTTACCTGACTCCTCCTTAGAGTCTGAATGTTTCTATTTCTCCAGAATGCCTGGTGCTCATTTTCCAAGGGAAGAATCCGAAACATGTAGTTATACTCCAAAATGAGCCAGAAAGTCTTCATTATTTAATCCTCTCTATATGCCAATATCCTCATCTATAAAAAGTAAACGTAATGATACCCATGGCTATTGGAAAATTAAATAAGAATTCTGCTACTTGATAATTGGAGTAACATTTATCCATTTTCAGTCTATCAGAAACTTTCCATTTTATATTTAGGTTTTTCAACATTATTGACAAGCTTGTTGATTTTATTTCAACATTCTTTATTTAAAGTTGAATTTATTGGGTTGACATTGGTAGATGAAATTATATAGGTTTCAGGTGCCCAATTCTCTGCACACTCTATTGTGTGTTTACCATCCCCAGGACAAGTCTTTGTTCATCTCTCCCCATACTCCCCTTCGCACTGGTAATCCAGTTTTCTCTCTCTCTCTTTCTCTCCCTCTCTCTCTTTTTTGGTCCTTTTTTACACAGTCCTTCCATCCTCCTCAGCCAGCCTCCTCCCCTCCTCCCCACAGCTGTCAGCCTGCTCACTATGTATGAGTCTGTCTTTGTTTTGCTTGTTGTTTATTTTGTTCATTAGATTTTGCATATTAGTGAAATCATATGGTACTTGTCTTTCTCTGACTGGCTCATTTCACTTAGTATAATGATCTCCAGGTCTATCCATGCTACCACAAAAGGTAAGAATTCTTCCTTTTTTATGGCTGTGTAGTATTCCATTGTGTAAATGTACCATGGCTTTTTTTATCCACTCATCTACTGATGGACATTTGGGCTGTTTCCTAATCTTGGCTATTGTAAATAATGATACAGTGAATATAAGAGTGTATATCTTCTTTCAAATTAGTGTTTTGGGTTCCTTTGGATAAATTACCAGAAGTGAAATTGCTGGGTCACAATGTAGTTTGATTTTTAATTTTTAAGGTAACTCCATACTACCTTCCACAGTGACTATACCAATCTACATTCCCACCAACAGTACATGAACTTTCCCTTTTCTCCACACCCTCGCCAGCACTTGTTTGTTGTTTTATTGGTGACAGCCATCCTGACAAGTGTGAAGAGATATCTCATTGTGGTTTTAATTTGCATTTCTCTGATGATTAGTAATGTTGAGCATCTTTTCATATGTCTGTTGGCCATCTGTATGTCCTTTTTGGAGAAGTGTCTATTTAGGTCTTTTGCACATTTTTTAATTGGATTTTTTTAGTGTGTGTGTGTGTGTATGTTGAGTTTTATAAGTTCTTTATGAAATTTGGATAGTATGGTTATTCTCTTTATAACTTGATCTCTAATATGGTGGCCAAGAGACTTGAAAATACTAAGAGAACATGGGTGCCTTTATAATCTAATGAATTCAAGTTTTAATTTTCTCACAGTTGTTAGATCCTATTCTTCTCAGTTTAAAAACCTTGTTCTTAGAGCAGAGAGATGTAAATGAAATATAAGGAAATTTATGTTCTTTCATCCATATTCCACAAATGGTCCCAAGTTTACCCCTTCCTTGGACTTTTCTGGACTCTCAGAGTAACTGAGAAAGCCTTATTGAGAGTCAGCATTTTGCAAACTGCCGCTCCCACTGGTCCTTGCTCTTCACATTTGTATTCACTAGCTTTGACCATGTCCTCCTTTCCATCTTTTGAATGTGCTTTTTTATAGTCTGAATAGTTACTGCTCAGTGGGCAGATCCAATGTGTTGTTCCGAAAACAGTTTACTTAGACCAGCTGGTCTCTGGACAAGGTTTGGGAGTTAAGTATCACCTTGGCTAAGAGCTCACAGATTGTTTTCTTCAGTTTTTGCTCCAGAAATCCAAATCCAATTTATTTATATAGTTCCTATGTCCTTCTCTATTTCCCCAACCAAGTATTCACTGGATAGAGAAGTGAAACTGCCACCTGGACTTCCAGACCAGCTGTCTTCTTGTTGCAGACCTAGCTACCCATCAGTTCTTGTTTTTCCTTGTTTGTGTGTGTGTGTGTGTGTGTGTGTGTGTGAGAGAGAGAGAGAGAGAGAGAGAGAGAGAGACAGAGACAGAGAGAGACAGAGAGAGACAGACAGACAGGAAGGGAGAGAGATGAGAAGCATCAATTTTTTGTTGCGGCACCTTAGTTGTTCATTGATTGCTTTCTCACTTGTGCCTTGACCAGGGTGGGGAGGCTATAGCTAAGCCAGTGACTCCTTGCTCAAGCCAGCAACCTTGGCCTCAAGCCAGCAACCTTGGGTTCATGTCTATGATTCCACACTCAAGCCAGTGACCCAGCGCTCAAGCTGGTGACTCCATGCTCAAGCTGGATGAGCCCATGCTCAAGCCAGCAACCTTGAAGTTTCGAACCTGGGTCCTCTGCATCCCAAGTTGATGCTTGATCCACTGCACCACCACCTAGTCAGGCTTTCTAGTTTCTTTTCTTGAAACCCTGGTTCTGTTTCTGAGGAGCTTCATAAGCACTATGCCTCTCTAGTTGTTTGGAGTCTCAGTTTATTCTCTAGAATCCAGAGTCCAACTAATGTCCTGTTCTTCTATTAATATCAATGCTGTGTTTCAAAGGACACATAGGTAGTCAGTGGAGGAGATGGGGTTTCAATGCAGGTGGACCTTATATGAAAGGGCAGCTGTCTTCACGATCCTGTGCAGCTCCTCTATTGGAGGGTCTCATCATTGCTCTATGGAAATAAACTGTTGGTGTTTCTCCAGAAAGACAGGTTCTCCCTTTGTGGAGTATTTCTCTGAATACACAGCAACATCTGGAATGAATTTTGGATTCATGAGGCAGACAATAGCCAATAGACTTATGAAAAGATGTTCAGCATCACTAACCATCAGAGAAATGAAAATTAAAACCACAATGAGATATCATTTCACATCTGTCAGATTGGCTATTATCAATACATAACAAACAACAAATGTTGGCAAAGATGTGGAGAAAAGGGAACCCTTGTGCACTGTTAGTGGGAATAAAGATTGGTGCGGCCACTGTGGAAAACAGTGTAGAGTTACCTCAAAAAATTAAAAATGGAACTGCCCTATGACCCAGCAATTGCATTTCTGGGAATATCTTTAAAGAAATACAAAGCAGTAATTTGAGAGAATATATGAACGCCTATGTTCATTGCAACATTATTTACAATAGCTAAGACCTGGAAACAGCTCAAGTGTCTATTAGTACATGAGTAAATATGAAAGTTGTGGTATATTTAAACAATAGAATACAACTGGGTTGTAAAAAAGAAGGTAATATTACCTTTTGTGACTCCATGGATAGATTTGGAGATTATTATGCTAAGTGAAATAAGCCAGTCAGAGAAAGACAAGTACTATATGATTTTATGCATATGTGGAAACTAATGAACAAAATAGACTAACAAGCAAAATAAAAACAGACTGACAGCTGTCAGAGGGGAAGGGGGTTGAGGGCTGGGTGAAAAAGGTAAAAGGATTAAGTAAAGGAAAAAGAACCTCATAGACACAGATAACAGCATGGTGATTACAAGAGGGAAGGGGGTAGAGGGAGATGGAGGAGGGTATAGGGGGTTGAAGGGTAACAGAAGGAAACTTGACTTGGGATGTTGAACACACAATATAATATAGAGGTGATGTATTATAGAATTTTACATCTTTAACCTATATAATTTTATTAATTAATATCACCTAAACAAGTTCAATAAAAAAGATTCTTTGTTAAGATGCAGACTTGAGGCCTGCATGCTTCCAGGGACAAAGCACATTTCTAGTGTAAGTTTCTATGATGCTTTCTTTAAGACATATTTGTTCTTTGTCTGACAAGGAGAACTGTTGCGGGGTGATCCCAGACCAATCCCGGCAACTATGGCTGCATGGAGATGGTCAGGACTGTCCCAGAGTGCTCCCTGGCTCACCTACTATGGATACACCCCCCCAAATGAGACATTTAAGGAAAGGAGCTCGTTTAAAAAGAATTCTATGTGAAAATATGAGAAAAAATTGGCTGTTTTCAGCTTCTGCTACGCTTTAAATCTTGAAAAATCAGGAGCCATATAGAGGATTAACCCAATCAGTTTCCTGCTGCTTCCCCTGGGACAGACTCTCTAAAAGCCTGGCTTCCTCTCTCTCATTGAGAATGTCACAGTCATCAAGTTGAGTCAGGCCCTAACGTGCGTGGCATTTATTTGCAGGAATGTGTTTTGAGACTATGTGGCAAACCAGCTTCTTTAGACATGGCCCAGAAGGAGAATGTGGTTCTGTTGGTGATTAAAAAAAATAAATTGTAGTTATCAAGGAAAACAGGAAAAGAGAATTCTTGATGAGAATTTTTAGCATGGTGTCAGGACCCCTAAAGCTACAGCCCATAAGTGACTAATTGGATTGACCCCAGGAGTCAGGACATGCCTGGGTTAAGCTCTGAATAATGCATGTGGACAAATGGGTTGGTTCAGCAGCCCTTGGGCAGTCTTACCACATTTTACATGTGGGAAAGAGGAGAGAATTCAAAATTTATGAATTGCATATTAAAAGTGCTTTGATACTTTAATTATGGTATTTTTTAAATCTTAAACTTTGAGAATGAGTACTACTATTATCATTCCCATTTTATAAATTATGGTATAGATGATCGGAAAGGTTTATTAATTTGTTCAGGGTCACACAGCTGGTTAGCGTTGGGGCCTAGATCTGATAGCAGAATTCATGCTTTGGAGACAGTAGATTAGTGTGTTTTGCCTTACATGGCTTTCTCAAACAGTTACCCTTACCACAGAGTTTGCTTTGTTATACACACATGCAAACACACACACACACACACACACTCACAGCACAAATAATGGCCTGTGAGTGTCTATAGGGAAAGTGTGTGATAACTGAGACCAAATTTCTAGTTTACTTTATTTCTTTTATTAAGTTTACTAGATATAAAAGGTTGTAAGGAGTGACCTTAAAAATTATTGCCAGCCTGACCTGTGGTGGCACAGTGGATCAAGCGTCAACCTGGAATGCTGAGGTCACCAGTTCGAAACTCTGGATTTGCCTGATTGGGGCATGTGTGGGAGTTGATGCTTCCTGCTCCTCCCTCCCTTCTCTCTCTCTCTATCTCTCTGTCTCTCTTCTCTAAAATGAATAAATAAAAATAATTAAAAAAATTATTGCCAGGAATAGCATCTGTGACTTCATGTCACATTTAATGAACTGGTTATCTAAAGGCTCTCTTTTTTTTAAAAAAAAAATTTATTTATTGCCCTGGCCAGTTGGCTCAGTGGTAGAGCGTCAGCCTGCGGTGCAGAAGTCCCGGGTTTGATTCCTGGCCAGGGCACACAGGAGAAGCACCCATCAGCTTCTCCACCCCTCCCCCTCTCCTTCCTCTCTGTCTCTCTCTCTTCCCCTCCCGCAGCCGAGGCTCCAATGGAGCAAAGATGGCCCAGGTGCTGGGGATGGCTCCTTGGCCTCTGCCCCAGGTGCTAGAATGGCTCTGGTTGCAACAGAGCGATGCCCCGGAGGGGCAGAGCATCGCCCCCTGGTGGGCAGTGCATCGCCCCTAGTGGGCGTGCCGGGTGGATCCCGGTTGGGTGCATGCGGGAGTCTGTCCGACTGTCTCTCCCCGTTTCCAGCTTCAGAAAAATACAAAAAAAAATTATTTATTCATTTTAGAGAGGAGAAAGAGAGAGAGAGAGAGAGAGAGAGAGAGAAACAGAGAGAGAGAGAGAGAGAGAAGGGGGAGGAGCAGAAGCATCAACTCCTATATGTGCCTTGCCAGGCAAGCCCAGGGTTTTGAACTGGCAACCTCAGCATTCCAGGTCTGCGCTCTATCTATTGCGCCACCATAGGTCAGGCCACCTATAGGCTCTTGCTCTGACTCCCCACCCTTTGCAAACATTTTCTCACTTTATTTGACTCGACTCTGGCTTCTAACTCTGTGTAGGTTCTCACCCTGGCCTCTGTGTGATGTTCCCCAGCTCCTGATACATTAGCTACCCCTGTGCCACCATTGACACATTTATCTCTCACAAGCCCTTCAAACTTTGGAAAACATTTCCTCTTGTCATCTCTTCTGAAGATGGCTAACATTTTAAGCTCTTATTACTGCCTTGGACAGGTAAGTAGACAAGGGCAGTTTCCTGAGAAGGGAGTGGAACTAACCTTGCATCTAAAGCAAGAGAGGGCTAGTGTGGAGATGAAGAGGAAGGCAGAGCTAAGCTTCGTGCACTGCAAAGATAAATACCATTTTGATTCAGAGTCAGGTGAATGAGAATAAATAACCCTGTACCTGATCAAAAGTTGGGACTAAGGAGGCACCACCTTAACCGTGGGATAGGGAGGAGGTGCCTGAAGTGGAGGAGACGGCAGCTGTTGGTTTCTGTCACTGTATAACAAATTATCCCTAACATCGTGGCTCAGACCAACAATAATTGATTTAGCCCAAGACTCTGCAGGTTGAGTAGGGCTCAGCAGGGGAAGCCTGTGGTTACTGAGTCACTGTCAGCTGGAGTGGCTCGACCAGGGCTCGGGGGCCACTTTTCACATGACTCAGTCACGTGGTTGGCAGGTTGTTGCTGGCGATTGACTGGGAGCTTAGTTGGGCCCAGGGTTGGGGGTCTTAGTTCCTTTCTGCTCGGGCCTCTGTATGCGGGTCCCTCCATGCTGCTTAAGTTCCAGGAGTGTCCCAGAAAATGAGACACAGCTGCATGGCCTTGGAGGACCTGGCCTTATGCAGCTATCACAAGGGGGATATAATAATTTGAAGACAATGATTAACCGATCAACTTGCCACATTCTATTTGTGACGTCAGTCACAGAGACCTATCCACATTTATTTTTTTAAATAATTTTATCCACATTTAAGGAGAGGGAACATAGACCTTTTTTCATGATGGTAGAAATGTCAAAATCACATTGTAAGAAGGGCGGGTGGGATGGGAGGTGCTGCTGGCCATTGTTAGGAAGCAGTCCTCTCCGAAGGCGGTGAGAGGATGCGCAGAAGAGGTTGTGAAGTGTCTTTCTGGTTTGGTTTCAGGATATGCGATTTCTGTCTTGAACAGCTTGTTAATCCTATGAAGAGATTAGCTGAGATTGGGGAAGCTCATGAAAAGGTAGTGTGTTGTTTTTTGTGTGTGTGATTTTTTTTTTTTACAGAGACAGAGAGAGAGTCAGAGAGAGGGATAGACAGGAATGGAGAGAGATAAGAAGCATCAATCATTAGTTTTTCATTGCGTGCTGCAACACCTTAGTTGTTCGTTGATTGCCTTCTCATATGTGCCTTGACCGTGGGCCTTCAACAGACCGAGTAACCCCTTGCTCAAGCCAGCGACCTTGGGCTCAAGCTGGTGAGCTTTTGCTCAAATCAGATGAGCCTGCGCTCAAGCTGGCGACCTCGGAGTCTCGAACCTGGGTCTTCTGCATCCCAGTCCAACGCTCTATCCACAGCGCCACTGCTTGGTCAGGCTGTGTGTGTTTTGTTTTAAGAGTATTGAAACCTTTCGTGATAAAGGTAGCCCAGTTAATACCTTATTCCTGCCCAGTTACAACTTTGGTACTATTAGGGCCACGTTTCTTCACTCTGGTCTGAGGGAAGCAGAATTCTCTTATGATCAGAAAGATGGCAGAAGAAGGCCTAAAGAATTTGTGTGGAATATCACCTGTGTGTATGCATCTAAGCCTTCCAGAAAATAGATGGTCCTATAGACCAGAGAGAGCTAAGAGATGCTGTATAGTAAGCCCTTAGCACCAATTCAATGCATGAGTGGATTTTGGTGTTGCCCTGCTGGAGCAGAGAGGAGCTCACACAGCAAACGTGGTGGGCTGGCAAGAGCTTTACAAGCTTTTACACATGCTAAACAGCCTGATGAGGTTGATTCTGGGCAAAAGAGGTCTTTGGTCAGAGCTGTTTCTCCTTTGTCTCCCTGACCCACCTCTACATGGATTTAGCAAGCTGTGGCTCTAGTAATATGGAGATGGGTGGGGGTTAAAATATTTTAAAATCATTAACTGTGTATATCTGTAAACATAACTTTCTTGTGTGTGCGTTTCAAATGTAGCAGAAAAAGATAATGTAAAGTATATTGGGTGAGAGAAGCATGCTGCCAGGGGAATGGTCAATGTTGAAAGAATCAGTGACCACAGGTTTATTTGTTTAAGGAACAGATAATGCTATGAAACAGCGACTGTGTTTCAGTGGGGGCAAATTAGCAGTCAGGGGTGTTCAATGTGTCTGTACCTGTAAGGGTACACACGGGGTTGGGATGAATATGTTGTATGTGGGATAAATATCACTTTAAATGTGTGGTGTTCTCGCTGGGTCTTACCTCCCTGAGAATGTATGACTGTGCTTTCTCCAGGCTGCAGTATGTCTCCCAGTGGGCTAACAAACTTAGAAATGTCATGCATCCTTTGAATACAAAGCAGTCTTATAAATTGTAACTTTCTTAAATTAGGTGTTAAATCACTAGCTTTACATTTTATCTAATTATGTTTGTCAGGCAGTCAGACATTATATTTACTGAGGGCTCACTCTGTGCCGGGTATTGGTTTAGATGTTGTGCGACGACAGAAGAATTTCCGAGTCTCTGCCCTCCAGAAGCCACAGGCTAATTTGGCAAGAAAATAACCATCCAGATAAATGCAAACATATATACACTGATGCGTATAAATCAGATAGTTTGAGGAATTGGTAAGTGCTAGGAAGACAATAAAAGTTAGTGATATCATAGGAGTTGGCTGGGGAAAGAAACAGTTTTAACTGAGGGCATCAAGGAATGTCTCCTGGTGGAGTGACAGCTGAGAAGAAAATGGCTAGTGGGAGATCTAGCTGAGAAGCATCCCAAGAAGATCTCCCTGGGATGAAGTTGGCAGCTTGGGGAGACAGAAAGGAGGCCAGTAGCTGGGGAGAGATGAGCAAAGGAGCAAGGAGGAGAAGGGTTTTGCGGAGATAGACAGGGGTGTAGTAACATTGGGAGTTTCAGCTACTGTTAGCAGTTTGGTTCTACTCTAATGGCAATGAGAACCTACTGGAGAGTTTTCAGCATGAAAGGTGCTATCTGCTTTGCAATTGAGGATGATCACTCTGGATGTGTGTGAAGAATAGGCTAGACCAGGGGTCCCCAAACTTTTTACACAGGGGGCCAGTTCACTGTCTCTCAGACCGTTGGAGGGCCAGACTATAAAAAAACTATGAACAAGTCCCTATGCACACTGCACATATCTTATTTTAAAGTAGAAAAACAAAATGGGAACAAATACAATATTTAAAATAAAGAACAAGTAAATTTAAATAAACAAACTGACCAGTATTTCAATGGGAACTATGCTCCTCTCACTGACCACCAATGAAAGAGGTGCCTCTTCCTGAAGTGCGGCGGGGGCCAGATAAATGGCCTCAGGGGGCCGCATGTGGCCCGCGGGCTGTAGTTTGGGGACCTCTGGGCTAGACCATGGAAGAGCATGTTGGGAAGCAGGAGGCTATTGCATTAGTCCAGATAAGAGGCACTTGTGTAGGATTGATGGTGAGTGGTGACTTGAATCCTGCTTTGTTGCAGAAGCTGAACCAATTAGATTTACATGAGGTTTGGATGTAAATTTTTAGAGGAAAGAACATGGATGACTATTTGTTTTATGGCCTGAGGAACTAAGTTGATTGCTTTCTGATAGGAAAAGATTTGGGAGAAACAGCTTAGGAGGTGGGCGTGGGAGTTAATGTTTGAGCAGGTTAAGTACCATGTGATGAGTAGACATCTAAGTGAAGGTGCTCATTTGACAGTTGGATGGTCTGGCTTAAGGTGGATATCAAGGCTGGAGTGATATATTTGAGATTTAATAAGCTAGGATTGGCCCTTAAACCAATGAAATTTGGTGATATTCACTTAGGGATAGAGGGGCAATAGAGAAAAGAACAAGAAGGCTAAGGACAAAACTCTGAGGTTCAGTAATGCTTATAAATATATCAGTGGATGAGGGGAGAGCAAAAAGACTGAGATGGAGCTCTGACTGAGGAAGGAAGAAGTCCAGGCAAGTGGGAAGCCCTGGGAACTGGGAGAAGATGGTATTTCTTCTTTTTTTCTTTTCTTTCCTTTTCTTTTCCATTCTTTTTCCTTCTTTTGTTTTCTTTTTTATGACTGAAAGTAACTGGTAGTCTTCTTTTTTTTTAATTTCTATTTTGAAATTAAATTTAATGGGGTGACATTGATCAATAAGAGTACATAGGTTTCAGGTGAATGTTCCTTTTTTTTTCTTTTAAAAATTTTTAGTGAGAGGAGGAGAGGCAGAGAGACAGACACCAGCATGCACCCTGACAGGGATCTATTAAGCAAGCCCTCTAGGAGGTGATACTCTGCCCATCTGGGGCATTGTTCCATTGCTCAACAACTGAGCCATTTTTTTAGCACCCGAAGTGGAGGCCATAGAGCCATCCTCAGTGCCCTGAAGCCAACTTGCTTGAGCCAATTGAGTCATGGCTGCAGGAAAGGAATAGAGAAAGTGTGTGTGTGTGTGTGTGTGTGTGTGTGTGTGTGAGAGAGAGAGAGAGAGAGAGAGAGAGAGAGAGAGAGAGAGAAAGAAGGGGTGGAGGATGGGTGGAGAAGCCAATGGTCACTCCTCCTGTGTGCCCTGACCAGGAATCAAACCCAGGACAACCACACACCAGGCCAACACTCTACCGCAGAGCCAACCAGCCAGAGCCTGAACATCTCTATACCATTTGAACTGTTGATTGTGTTGTGCACCCATCACCCAAAGTCAAATCACTTTCTGTCATCGTATATTTTTCCCTCTTCACTCCCCTCTCCCAACCCCCTCCCCCAGGTAACCACCATTTCACTTTCATCTATGTCCATGAGCCTCAAGAAAGACTTCATAGTCAACCTCACCCAATGAGGCTGAGAAGCCTCATGCAATGAGAACAGAGCATGAATAACTGGGTTTAATGGTATACATGTCTTAGATGACCTTGATAAAATCCATTTTAGTGAAGTGATGCTGGAAGAATAGGAGGGATAAGAGGATGCAAGTGTGGAATTTTTCAGAAGCATCAAATGAGGATGATCTGGGATGGATTCATGGTCAAGTGAAGTTTTATTATTTTCTAAATGGACAATATTAATGCCAGATCTGAGGAGATTGAGTGTATGAAGGGGGAGAGAGAGGATGCAGGAAACATTGATTTGATGATGTAAAGTATAATTGGTTTTATTTGATTGCATATCTTTTCACTCCCTGTTCTAAGGTTTTAGGTGAGGCCATCAAATAAGAGGGAAGATGTATTTTATGTGGACAGTCATAGTCATGACTGTTAATGTTGGATATTTACTTGAGTCTTAAGGATATAAACTGAAAATGAGGCTAGTAAACATTACTGTACATTTTTAAAAGAATGGTTTGATGCAGGGTTTGGCATATTTCTTCTGTAAAGGGAAAGATAAAGTATTTTTGGCTTTGTAAGTCACACAGTTTGTGTCACACTGTTCACCTCTGCCATTGTAGCATGACAGCAGTATGAGACAATACACAAATGAGCGAAGACAGTGACATTCCAACAGGACTTTATAAGCACAGGCAGGATGATAGTTTTGAGACTCCTGATTTAGCTGCCTGAGTGTGTATTGTGAAGGCAGAAAGATATATGGGTATTAGAAGAAATATCTTTTTTTCCAAATGAGTACAATGGAGTAAGAGATGTGCCTTGAGTGTGTTTACAGATGATTTAGATAAAGGTGTTGGACTATGGGCTCTAAATTGAACAAGGAGAGAAGTGAGAACTTGAGGTCAATGAGGTAAAATGCAAAAGGGGTAGGGTCAAGAATTCTAGGTCTCCAAAAGATTAGAGAATGGCAGAAATAATGGTACCAAAATCTTTTAGGAGGTAGAGGCTAGATAGAGAGGGGCCATGAAACCCCCTCTCTTTGTTCAGGAGTGGGATCATTACTGGTGGTAATAATAATAGGGAAGGGAAGATTTTTGGAGCAAAGGATATCAAGGCACTGAACAGAGAGAGGGTTTGTTAAATCAGCTATAAGAATTCTG
This sequence comes from Saccopteryx leptura, assembly GCF_036850995.1. Classification (NCBI taxonomy): domain Eukaryota; kingdom Metazoa; phylum Chordata; class Mammalia; order Chiroptera; family Emballonuridae; genus Saccopteryx; species Saccopteryx leptura. The sequence goes on from NC_089511.1 coordinate 86,627,677, forward strand.
AGAGTAATTATATAAGTAGTATTGGCAAGAAATATTGTAATCTATATTCTAAAATCTTTAATAAATGAGGAGAAATGGCCATGAGGTCAGCAGAGACCTCAGTGATGACCTGCGTTGAGGGTAAAGTCTGATTACTTGGACTTTAAAACAGCTATAGTTTCTGGAGGAGGAGCTTCAATGAGAATGAAGGACACAGTCCCCACTTCTGGGCACAGTGGTACATACCTGTGTGAGAGAAGGCAGCCATCACTACAGGGCTGCAGAATATTTGATGTGTATACTGGGCAAAGAGTTGGTCCATTCAATTAAGAAAGGGAAAGGAAATCAAGAAAGCCAAAGGGTAAAGCCCTTAGAGGATGGATTGATGATGCAGTCTGAGTTCCAGTGGTCACAGTGGCTGTTCTTTCTAAGCCAATGTTGCGGCTTTTGGAAGTACAAGACAGTGAACACATTGGTGGCCTCTTTCCTGGAAAAAGGTTATGTGGGTAGTATGGCAGTCAGGAGGACAGGGCAATAAAAGGACAACTGTCCATTCTATGATGCATGAAAATAAATGCTTTTAATTCTTTTTATTATAGGAACAATGGAAACCAAATTATACTTGTTCAGAAATTGAAATTGGAATGACTAGAAGCCTATTTAAATAATTATTTTAAAAATGCTTTTTTTTAAAGTTCATGTTTACTTAATTTTCCCCCCTTTATATTGAATTTATTTGGGTGACACTGGTTAATAAAATTATACAGGTTTCAGGTACACAATTCTTTTTTTTTTTTTTTTTTGTATTTTTCTGAAGCTGGAAATGGGGAGAGACAGTCAGACAGACTCCCGCATGCGCCCGACCAGGATCCACTGGCACGCCCACCAGGGGCGATGCTCTGCCCACCAGGGGGCGATGCTCTGCCCCTCTGGGGCGTCGCTCGGTCATGACCAGAGCCACTCTAGCGCCTGGGGCAGAGGCCAAGGGGCCATCCCCAGCGCCCGGGCCATCCTTGCTCCAATGGAGCCTTGGCTGCGGGAGGGGAAGAGAGAGACAGAGAGGAAGGAGGGGGTGGGGTGGAGAAGCAAATGGGTGCTTCTCCTGTGTGCCCTGGCTGGGAATCGAACCGGGTCCCCCACACGCCAGGCCGACGCTCTACCGCTGAGCCAACCGGCCAGGGCCAGGTACACAATTCTATAACACATTATCAGTCCATTTTATTGTATGTTCACTATCCCAAGTCAAGTCTCCATCTATCACTATTTATCCCCCCATACCTTCCTTTACCTCCTCCCTCTCCCCTCCCCTTGGCAATCACCACACTGTTGACTGTATCCATGAGGTTTTTATCTTTTTTGCTCAATCCATCCACTCCCCCAGCCTAGTCACCCCCACCACAGCTCTCAGCTGGTTCTCTATGTATGTCTGTTTCTATTTTGCTTGTTAGATCATTTTGTTCATTAGCTTCCACATATGAGTGAAATCATATGGCACTTGTCTTTCTCTGACTGGCTTATTTCACTTAGCATAATGCTCTCCAGGTCCATCCATGCTGTGACAAATGACACAATTTTCTTCTTTTTTATGGCTGCATGGTATTCCATTGTGTAAATGTGCTACAGTTTTTTTGGTTTGTTTGTTTTTTGTATTTTTCTGAAGTTAGAAGTGGGGAAGCAGTCAGACAGACTCCCACATATGCCCGACCGGGATCCACCCGACATGCCCACCAGGGGGTGATGCTCAGCCCATCTGGGACGTTGCTCTGTTGTGGCCAGAACCATTCTAGTGCCTGATGTGGAGGCCATGGAGCCATCCTCAGTGCCTGGGGCAACTTTGCTCCAATGAAGCCTTGGCTGCAGGAGGAGAAGAGAGAGATAGAGAGAAAGGAGAGGAGAAAGGGTGGAGAAGCAGATGGGCTCTTCTCCTGTGTGCTCTGACCGGGAATCAAACCCGGGACTTCCACACGCCGGGCCGACGCTCTATTGCTGAACCAATCGCCCAGGGCCTGTACTACAGATTTTTTATCTTCTTATCTAATGATGGACACTTGGGCTGCTTCCAAATCCTGGCTATTGTAAATAATGCTTAATTAATTTTTTAATGTCTTGAATTCAGGGTAATTGCTTTCATAAAACATTTCTGGAATGAGGTTGAAGATTTTACAACCTGTATTTTATCTCTCAGCCTTATTGTGGGGTAGGTCAGACTAGAGGGTAGCAGGGGCTTCCTGGCCATGTGGAGAAAAGTCAGCTAGATTGTTCATAGCTATAGTTTTTAGGATTTCTTTGAAGGAAAATTTTGTGTTTACAGAATAAAACACATTCTAGAAATGTCTTTGAGTTAAGAGGAAAATGTCTTTGTAGTAACAGACTAAATGTCTGTTAGTACCTGGTTCCTGAGGCTCACCTTTTTTTCCACAGAGAGAACAAATCCCTGGTAAACCCAGCAGAGTAAGATACCACAGGAGAGGTGTGCTCAGTGGCAGTTAGGTGGCAGCTTAGTGCATCATGAGATGGAAACTTGGTCTGTGTACTTATGAATGGATATGATTTAACTTGGTATTTCCTTTGCCCACAAAAAGGAAAATAAAGGAGAATCATCCCATATGAGAAAATGAGACTATTTGTGGATGCAACTTAGGCCATAGGACTAAAATTTTTAATTATATAACTATATTCTTCAGTTGGGCAATGGATTTCCGTATCCTTAGTGAGGTTAGGGAAAATTTTTATGAGTAGTTATTGTACCCTTCGATAGGATGTGGGTGAAGACACAGTGAGACTTAAAACTATGGCTGCCAAGCTGCAGGCTCTACTGGAAACACTGCTCTGGCTCTGATAGAAATTACTGAGAAGTACTGAGCCACTGTGATTATGTATGCATATATGTGTGTGTTTTCAGAATTTGAAAAAGATTCTAGAGTTGTGTCAAAGAAGATTGGAAACCAATTAAAATTATTTGGGGGAATGCATGAAGTCAATGAAGTCTGGAAGTGCTCCTGGTATGCAGGAGGAGGCAGTCTCTTCCTGCAGCTTCCTGGAATGCCTGTGATTAGTTTTCTGCAAAGAATAGAGGATGATGAATAGATTTCTAAGAAGTTGTCAACTTTTAGTAGTTTGAATTTCAAAAGATGTCAGAAATCTCCAATAAATGCTAAGAGAACTTTATGAAAGGTGTTCGAAGAATAGAAAGTTAGGCATAGAATTAAGTAGCAAAGGACTGATACATTAATTCAACAAGTACCATTTATTATACTTTTTTTCCTCATTTTTATCCAGGTGCCAAGCATCATCCTAGGGTTTGAGGGCAAAGTAGTAATCAAAAGAGAGACATCCCAATCCTCACAGAGCTCACATTATTGTAGAGAGAGTCAGACTGTAATCAAAGTGAAGAGGAGAAACATGATGTGTGCAGGTAAATGCTATGGATCGAACTACAGCCAGAAGATTGGGTAAGCAATGCTAGGGGGTGGGCAATGAAAGCTTTTTTTTTTTTTTTTAATTTAATTTAATTTAATTTATTTATTTTTAGAGAGGAGAGAGAGAGGGAGAGAGAGAGACAGAGAAGGAGAGAGAAGACAGAGAGACAAAGAGAGAGAAGGGGGAGGAGCTGGAAGCATCAACTCCCATTTGTGCCTTGACCAGGCAAGCCCAGGGTTTCGAACCTGTGACCTCAGCATTTCCAGGTCGACGCTTTATCCACTGTGCCACCACAGGTCAGGCCGAAACCTTTTTTTTTTTTTTTTTTTTTTTTTTTAAATAAAGTGGTCAGTGAAAGCTTTTCTGAGAAAGCATTTCAGCAACAATTCTCAAGTGGTGTATAAGAATGATGAAGACAGAGGGAATGGAAGATGCACAACCTGTGCCCCTGAAGTGTGTTTAAATACTCTTGTTCTGGCTAAAATATTGAGAATCGACTGTAGGCTGGTAAGAGAGCAAGCAGAAAGATCTGTTAACCCTTTGAGTAGTACGAACGTTCATGTACGTCCTCGTGCCTTCTGACCATCCAGAGTACGATCAATTTATTTTAAAAATGTGTAAGGCAACATTAAGAAAAAGAAAATATATGTTCTTCTTGTTTCCATAAATTGGTTATCAAACAAACATGATTTTAAGTTAATAAAACTGTAACTGTAACTAATTTCATTTTTTGAAAAAAAAAAAACTCACTCCCCAGGGGTCAATGAGCATGAAAAACACTCATTACTCAAAGGGTTAAGGTACTGTCAGGATTTTCCAGGTGAGACAGGATTACTTGGAGCAGGGCGGTAACAATAAATATGGGAGGAGGTGTCAGAGTCTGAATATATTTTCAAGAAAGGCTAACAGGATTTGCTGACAGATTGAGTGTGGGGAGTAAGAGAGGCATTAAGGATGGGGCTAAGCTCTGGGTCTGAACTACTTAGTGGAAGGATGGAATTGCCTTTAGTTATGTTGGTGCAGACTCTAGGGGGCAGGGAAGGTCAGAACTTCTGTTTCATACTTGCTAAATTTGAGCTGACTCTTAGGTATCCACATAATGAGGTCAAGTGGCCACTGGGTGCATGAGCCTGGACATCAAAGAAGTCTAGTCTTGGGCTGTATATATGGGTGTCGTCATCATAATGATAGTATCTAAATCCATGACACTGGATGAGAATGCTAAAGGTGTGAGATAAGAAAAGAAGGCAAAGTAAAATGAAGACTGAAAACTGACTGTTGTCTCTGTTGTCTTTAGCAACCTGGAAGTCACTGGTGATATTGAACAAGAGTGGTGGAGATGGAAAAACCTGCCTGCAATGGGTTCAAAAAAGAACTGGAGGTGAGGCATTAGAAGCAGCAAGTAAATATAATTCTTTTTATCCATTTCATTAAAAAGGTCAAGCAGAGAAGTGGAGTGGTCATTGCAAGAAGAAGCAGATTATAGGTAGTTATTTATTTTTTAATATGGAAAAAACCACATTATTTCTGTGAATAATCCATTAGTGAGAGAGGAGTGATGAGGCAGAGAGGAGTAGTGAGTAGGCGAGAAGGGCTAAACTGTAGTGCAGAAGTAAAGTGGTTGCCTCCGGCTAGAAATTAGAGCAGATAGTTCAATAGATTAGGGAAGACTATGTGCTTGGTTCTTGATTCTGGGTAGTGCGTAGAGGTAACCAGTTTATTTCATGTGCCTTCTGATATCTTCTGTTGGACTTAGGAGAAGAGTGCAGACAATGAGAAGCTAGCTAAATCTGAACACTTCAGTGAGCTCTGGGTCAGAGTAGATCTGATCCGAGAGGCTTCAAAATCAGACCATGGGGCCCTGGCCGGTTGGCTCAGCGGTAGAGCGTCGGCCTGGCGTGCGGGGGACCCGGGTTCGATTCCCGGCCAGGGCACACAGGAGAAGCGCCCATTTGCTTCTCCACCCCCCCCTCCTTCCTCTCTGTCTCTCTCTTCCCCTCCCGCAGCCGAGGCTCCATTGGAGCAAAGATGGCCCGGGCACTGGGGATGGCTCCTTGGCTTCTGCCCCAGGCGCTAGAGTGGCTCTGGTCGCAGCAGAGCGACGCCCTGGAGGGGCAGAGCATCGCCCCCTGGTGGGCAGAGCATCGCCCCTGGTGAGCGTGCCGGTGGATCCTGGTCGGGCGCATGCGGGAGTCTGTCTGACTGTCTCTCCCCGTTTCCAGCTTCAGAAAAAAAAAAATCAGACCATGGGGTTGGTAAGACTTCTCTGCAGTCTCCTTTTGTCCCCAATGCCGCCTCACCCACCCCCATACAAGACCCTATCAGTGACATAGGTCCTTGTGTCCTGGTGCCCATTTCTACATTATTTATATTATGTATTCTTGGGCCCTGAAAGCATAGACAGAAATTAACCCTGGGATAGGGAAGAGAGCTGCTATTTAGAAAGTGCCTGTGAGTACCTGTGTAAATAATTGGCTGGTGAAGTTTATTTTTTATTTTTTATTCTCATTTACTTTCTTTCTCTTTTGATTAAATTAAGTTTAATGGGGTGACATTGGTTCATAAGAACAAATAGGTTTCAGATAAATATCTATATTGCATTTGAATTGTTGATTGTGTTGTGTGCCTGTCACTCAAAGTCAAATTATTTTCTGGCACAGTATATTTGTCCCTCTTTATTACCTTCCCCCATGCCTCCCTCTGATAACCACTTCACTTTTATCTATGTTCATGAGTTTCAGTTTATATCTCACCTATGTTTGAAATCATACAGTTCTTAGCTTTCTCTGATTTACTTATTTCACTGAGTATAGTATTCTCAAGGTCCATCCATGTTGTTGTTAATGGTAATATGTCATCATTTTTTATGGCTGAGTATTATTCCATTGTATATATGTACCACATCTTCTTTATCCAGTCCTCCATCCAGACACTTTTGTTGTTTCTGTGTCTTGGCAACTGTGAATAAGGCTGTGATGCACAGGGGGGCTACATATGTCTTTGTGTACCAAAATATTCAAATTTTTGGGATAGATACCCAATAGAGAGATTTCTGGGTCATATGGTGGTTCTATTTTTAATTTTTTGAGGAACCATCATACTTTCTACCATAATGGTTGTACTATGTTAAATTTCCACCAACAGTGAATGAGGGTTCCTTGTTCTTCACAGCCTCTCCAGCACTTGTTATTACCTGTCTTGTTGATAATAGCTAATCTAACAGGTATGAGGTGGTATCTCATTGTAGTTTTGATTTGCATTTATCTAATAGCTAGTGAAGATGAACATCTTTTCATATATCTATTGGCCATTTGTATTTTTCCTTGGGAGAAGTGTGTTCATGTCTTCTCTCCATTTTTTATTAGATGGTTTGCTGTTGAATTTTGTGAGTTTTTAAAATATATTTTGGATATTAGCCCCTTATGTGAGCTATTGTTCAAAAACATCATCTCCCATTTGTTTTTTGTTTTGTTGTCAGTTTCTTCTGCTGTGCAAAATCTTCTTAGTCTGATGTACTCCCATTCATATATCTTTGCCTTCACTTCCCTTGCCTTTGGAGTCAAATATATAAAATATTCTTTATGGACAAGGTCCATGAGTTTACTACCTCTGTTTTTTTCTCTGTATTTTATTGTTTCAGATTTTATATTTAGGTTTTTGATCCATTTAATTAACTTTTGTACAAGTTGAGTTTCATTCTTTTGCACATGACAATCCAGTTTTCCCAGAACCATTTATTGAAGAGGCTTTCTTTTATCCATTGTGTGTGGTTGGCTCCTTTATCAAAGATGATTGACCATATATATGTGGTGGTATTTCTGGGCTCTCTATTCTGTTCCATTGGTCTGTCTATTTTTCTGCCAATACCATGCTGTTTTGATTATTGTGGCTCTGTAGTACAGTTTGAAGTTGGATCTTGTAATGCTCCCAGCTTCATTTTTTTCCCCTTAGGATTATGTTGGCTATTTGGGTTTTTTTATAGTTTCATATAAATCTGATAATTTTTTGTTCCATTTCCTTAAAAAATGACATTGGAATTTTGATTGGAATTGCATTAAATTTGTATATTGCTTTGGGTAATATGGTCATTTTAACTATATTTATTCTTCCTATCCAAGAACAAGAATATTTTTCCATTTTATTGTTTTTTGTTTATTTCCTTTAACAATGCTTTGTAGAATCATGGTGAACTGATGTCAGAGAAATGGCACCGTGAGGAGTGTGACTGACAAATCTCCCCCAAATTTCAACAAGTTCATCAACCAGAGATAGAAAAATCTATCCTTGGAGCATCAGGAAGTCCCACACACTGAAAATGAAGTGCTATCAACAAGAACACCCTCAGATGCCATTAATAAAAAGGAAATTGAATATCATGGATACAAAAGATAGAGAAGTAGCACAGATAGATGTAGAATAATGCATAGCAAAAAAATTTAATATATTGGAAACCTTGGAGCTAAATGACAGAGAATTTAAAATAGAAATCCTAAAAATACAAAGAGATTTACAAGAAAACACACAAAGGCAATTTAGGGAGCTCAGAAAACAACTCAATGAATACAAAGAATATATTACCAAGAAAATTGAAACTATAAAAACAAATCAAACAGAGATGAAAAACTCAATTTATGAACTGAAAAACGAGGTAACAAGCCTAGCTAATAGAACAGGCCCAATAGAAGGTAGGATTAGTGAAATAGAAGACAAGAAACTTGAGGCACAACAGAGAGAATAAAAAGACTCAAAAATTTGAAAAAACAACAAAAGCCTTACAGGAATTGTCTGACTCCATCAAAAAGAATAACATAAGAATAATAGGTATATCAGAGGGAGAAGAGAGAGAAAATGGAATAGAGAATATATTCAAACAAATAATAGACAAGAACTTCCCAAGCCTGTGGAAAGAACTAAAGCCTCAAATCCAAGAAGCAAACAGAACACTGAGTTTTCTTAACCCCAACAAACCTACTCCAAGGCACATCATAATGAAATTGGCACAAACCAACGACAAAAAAAAATTCTCAAGGCAGCGAGGGAAAAGAATACAACATATAAAGGAAGGCCTATTAGATTATCATCAGATTTCTCATTAGAATCTCTACAAGCTAGAAGAGAGTGGACCCCAATATTTAAAGCCCTGAAAGAGAGAAACTTTCCGCCAAGAATATTATACCCATCAAAGCTATCCTTCAAATATGAAGGAGAAATAAAAACATTCACAAATACAGAAAAGATGAGGGAATTTATTATTAGAAAACCCCCACTCCAGGAATTACTAAAGGATTTTTTTTTTAACCAGATACAAAGAACAAAACAAAAAAAACCCACAAGTAAAAGCTCCACCAAGAATATAATAAAACCAAATTTAAACTGTGATAACAAAAACAAAAAAAGGGGAGAGGACAGAGATTAACAGTAGCAAAGAACGATGGAGTGCAGAAACACTCATAAGATAGGGTACTACAATGAATATGGTAGGTACCCTTTTCATTTCTTAATGGTAACCACCCTTGAAAAAACCACCACAGAAGCACATGACTTAAAAAAGGTAGCAACAGAGGAAAGAAGTATGGAATACAAAAAACAAAAACAAATGATAGAAAAACAAAAGAGAAGAATCAAACAAGATACAAAACTAACAAAAAAGCAATTTATAAAATGGCAATAGGGAACCCACAAGTGTCAATAATTACACTAAATGTAAATGGATTAAACTCACCAATAAAAAGACACAGAGTAGCAGAATGGATTAAAAAAGAAAATACAACTCTATGCTGCCTACAAGAAACACATTTAAGCTACAAGGATAAAAACAAATTCAAAATGAAAGTCTGGAAAACAATACTCCAAGCAAATAACATCCAAAAAAAATTAGGTGTAGCAATACGCATATCCAATAATGCTGACTATAAGACAGCATAAGTATTTAGAGACAAAAATGGTCATTTCATAATGATTAAGGGGACACTGAATCAAGAAGACATAAGAATGCTTAATATATATGCACCAAACCAAGAAGCACCAGAATATATAAGACAGCTACTTATTGACCTAAAAACAAAAACTAACAAAAATACAATCATACTTGGAGACCTCAATACACCACTGATGGCTCTAGATTGGTCATCCAAACAGAAAATCAATAAAAATATATTGGCCTTAAACAAAACACTAGAGCAACTGGATATGATAGACATCTACAGGACACTTCATCCTAAAGTGACAGAGTATACATTTTTCTCTAGTGTACATGGAACATTCTCAAGAATTGATCATATGTTGGGCCACAAAAATAACATCAGCAAATTCAGAACAATCAAAATTATACCAAGCATATTTTCTGATCATAAAGCCTTCAAACTAGAATTCAACTGCAAAAAAGAGGAAAAAAATCCCACAAAAATGTGGAAACTAAACAACATACTTTTAAAAAATGAATGGGTCAAAGAAGAAATAAGCGCAGAGATCAAAAGATATATACAGACAAATGAAAATGACAATATGACATATCAGAATCTCTGGGATGCAGCAAAAGCAGTGATAAGAGGGAAGTTCATATCATTTCAGGCCTATATGAACAAACAAGAGAGCTTAAGTAAACCACTTAACTTCACACCTTAAGGAACTAGAAAAAGAAGAACAGAGACAACCCAAAACCAGCCGATGAAAGGAAGTAATAAAAATCAGAGCAGAAATAAATGAAATAGAAAACAGAAAAACTGTAGAAAAAATTAATAGAACAAGGAGCTGGTTCTTTGAAAAGATCAACAAAATTGACACACCCTTAGCAAGACTCTCCAAGGAAAATAGACAAAGGACTCATGTAAACAAAACCCAAAATAAAAGAGGAGAAATCACCACAGACATCATAGATATACAAAGAATTATTGTAGAATACTATGAAAAACTATATGCCACCAAATTCAACAATCTAGAAGAAATGGATAAATTCCTAGAACAATACAACCTTCCTAGACTGAGTCATGAAGAAGCGGAAAGCCTAAACAGGCCTATTAGCACAGAAGAAATAGAAAAAAACTATTAAAATCTTCCCCAAAAATAAAAGTCCAGGCCCAGACGGTTATACTAGTGAATTCTATCAAACATTCAAAGAAGACTTGGTTTCTATTCTACTCAAAGTCTTCCAAAAAATTGAAGAAACAATACTTCCAAACACATTTTATGAGGCCAACATAACCCTCATACCGAAACCTGGCAAGGATGGCACAAAAAAGGAAAACTACAGACCAATATCTCTAATGAATACAGATGCTAAAATACTAAACAAAATACTAGCAAATCAAATACAACAACACATTAAAAAAATAGTACATCATGATCAAGTGGAATTCATCCCAGAATCTCAAGGATGGTTCATCATACATAAAATGGTTAATGTAATACACCATATCAACACAAAAAAGAACAAAAACCATATGTTCTTATCAATAGATGCAGAAAAGGCATTTGATAAAATACAACACAACTTTATGCTTAAGACACTCAACAAAATAGGTATAGAAGGAAAATATCTCAACATGATCAAGGCCATATATGATAAACCATCAGCCAACATCTTATTAAATGGCATAAAACTGAGGACTTTCCCCTTAAATCAGAAACAAAACAGGGTTGTCCACTCTCTCCACTCTTATTTAATGTGGTGCTAGAAGTTATGGCCAGAGCAATTAGACAAGAGAAAGAAATAAAAGGCATCCATATTGGAAAATAAGAAGTAAAGGTATTACTTTCTGCAGATGATATGATCCTATACATCGAAAACCCCAAAGACTCCATAAAAAGATTACTAGAAACAATAAACCAATACAGTAAGGTCGCAGGATACAAAATTAACATACAAAAGTCCATAACCTTTCTATATACCAACAGTGAAATATCAGAAAACGAACTAAAAAAAATAATCCCCTTCACAATTGCAACAAAAAAATAATAAAATACTTAGCAATAAGCATAACAAAGAATATAAAGGACCTATATAATGAAAACTACAAAGCATTGTTAAGGGAAATTGAAAAAGATACAATGAGATGAAAAAATATTCCTTGTTCTTGGATAGGAAGAATAAATATAATTAAAATGGCCATATTACCCAAAGCAATTTACAAATTTAATGCAATTCCCATCAAAATTCCTATAACATTTTTTAAAGAAATGGAACAAAAATGATCAGATTTATATGGAAGTATAAAAAAAATCTGAATAGCCAAAGCAATCCTAAGAGAAAAGAATGAAGCTGGGGACATTACAATACCTGACTTCAAACTATATTATAAGGCCACGACAATCAAAACAGCATGCTATTGGCAGAAAAATAGATACTCAGACCAGTGGAACAGAATAAAAAGTCCAGAAATAAAACCACATATATATGGTCAAATAATTTTTGATAAAGGAGCCAACAACACACAATGGAGAAAAGAAAGCCTCTTCAACAAATGGTGCTGGGAAAACTGAAAAACCACATGCAAAAGAATGAAACTCGACTACAGCTTGTCCCCTTGTACTAAAATTAATTCAAAATGGATCAAAGATCTAAACATAAGACCTGAAACAATAAAGTACATAGAAGAAGACATAGATACTAAACTCATGGACCTGGGTTTTAAAGAGCATTTTATGAATTTGATTACAATGTCAAGAGAAGTGAAGGCAAAGATAAATGAATCGGAGTACATCAGACTAAGAAGTTTTTGCTCAGCAAGAGAAAATGACAACAAAATAAACAGACAGCCAACTAAATGGAAATGATATTTTCAAACAACAGCTCAGATAAGGCCCTAATATCCAAAATATACAAAGAACTCATAAAACTTAACAACAAACAAACAAACAATCCAATTAAAAAATGGGAAGAGGACATGAACAGACACTTCTCCCAGGAAGAAATACAAATGGCCAACAGATATATGAAAAGATGCTCATCTTCATTAGTTATTAGAGAAATGCAAATCAAAACTACAATGAGATACCACCTAACCCCTGTTAGATTAGCTATTATCAACAAGATAGGTAATAGCAAATGTTGGAGAGGCTGTGGAGAAAAAGGAACCCTCATTCACTGTTGGTGGGAATGTAAAGTAGTACAACCATTATAGAAGAAAGTATGGTAGTTCCTCAAAAAACTAAAAATAGAACTACCTTATGACCCAGCAATACCGCTACTGGGTGTATACCCCCAAAACTCAGAAACAATGATACGTAAAGACACATGTAACCCCATGTTCATTGCAGCATTGTTCACAGTGGCCAAGATGTGGAAACAACCAAAAAGCCCTTCAGTAGAAGAATGGATAAAGAAGATGTGGCACATATACACTATGGAATAGTAGTCAGCCATAAGAAATGATGACATCGGATCATTTACAGCAAAATGGTGGGATCTTGATAACATTATATGGAGTGAAATAAGTAAATCAGAAAGAAACAAGAACTACATGATTCCTTACATTGGTGGGACATAAAAATGAGACTAAGAGACATGGACAAGAGTGTGGTGGTTACGGGGAGGGGGGAGGAAGGGGAGGGGAAGGAGAGGGGGAGGGGCACAAAGGAAACTACATAGAAGTTGACAGAGGACAATCTAACTTTGGGTGATGGGTATGCAACATAATTGAATGACAATATAACCTGGACATGTTTTCTTTGAATATATGTACCCTGATTTATTGATGTCACCTCATTAACATCAGTAAAAATTTATTTATAAAAAATAAAAAAAACTCAATCACATGTTTGATAGGTTGATGTAGCTAGTAATAAAAACTGACAGTGTTCAAAAAACCCACAATGCTTTGTAGTTTTTAGTATATAGGTTCTTGACATTCTTTGTTGTGTTTATTCCTATGTATTTTATTTTTTTTGTTGCAACCATAAAGGGGATTATTTTTTTTAATTCATTTTCTGAAGTTTTATTGTTGGCATTAAAGAAAGCAATTGACTTCTGTATGTTAATTTTTTATACTGCAACCTTACTGTATTGGTTTATTGTTTCTAATAGCCTTTCTGTGGAGTCTTTGGGGTTTTCTTTATACAGATTCATATCATCTGCAAAAAGTGAAACTTTTATTTCTTCTTTTTTTTTTAAAATAAATTTTTATTAATGTTAATGGGTTGACATTAATAAATCAGGGTGCATATACTCAAAGAAAACATGTCCAGGTTATCTTGTTATTCAATTATGTTGCATTCCCATCGCCCAGAGTCAGATTGTCGTCCATCACCCTCTATCTAGTTTTCAAGTGTGGTTACCATTAAGAAATGAAAAGGGTACCTACCATATTCATTGTAGTATCCTATCTTATGAGTGATTCTGCACTTCATCGTCCTTTGCTACTGTTAATCTCCGTCCTCCCCCCCCCCCTTTTTTTTCTTTTATTGTCACAGTTTAAATTTGGTTTTATTGTGTTCTTGGTGGAGCTGTTATTTGTGGTTTTGTTTTGTTCTTTGTATCTGGTTGAAAAACCCCCTTTAGTAATTCCTGGAGTGGGGGTTTTCTTATGATAAATTCCCTCATCTTTTCTGTATTTGTGAATGTTTTTATTTCTCCTTCATATTTGAAGGATAGCTTTGATGGGTATAGTATTCTTGGCAGAAAGTTTCTCTCTTTCAGGGCTTTAAATATTGGGTTCCACTCTCTTCTAGCTTGTAGAGATTCTAATGAGAAATCTGATGATAATCTAATAGGCCTGCTTTTATATGTTGTATTCTTCTTTTCCTTGGCTGCCTTAAGAATGTTTTTTTTTTGTTTTTTTTTGTTTTTGTTTTTTGTCGTTGGTTTGTGCCAATTTCATTATGATGTGCCTTGGAGTAGGTTTGTTGTGGTTAAGAAAACTCAGTGTTCTGTTTGCTTCTTGAATTTAAGGCTTTAATTTTTCCACAGACTTGGGAAGTTCTCATCTATTATTTGTTTGAGTATATTCTCCATTCCATTTTCTCTCTTTTCTCCCTCTGATATACCTATTATTTTTTTTGATGGACTCAGACAATTCCTGTAGGGCTTTTGTTGTTTTTTCAAATTTTTGAGTCTTTTTCTTCTCTCTGTTGTGCCTCAAGTTGCTTGTCTTCTTTTCACTAATCCTACCTTCTATCGGGCCTGTTCTATTAGCTAAGCTTGTTACCTCGTATTTCAGTTCATGAATTGAGTTTTTCATCTCTATTTGATTTGTTTTTATAGTTTCAATTTTCTTGGTAATATATTCTTTGTATTCATTGAGTTGTTTTCTGAGCTCCCTAAATTGCCTTTCTGTGTTTTCTTGTATATCTCTGAGTATTTTTAGGATTTCTATTTTAAATTCTCTGTCATTTAGCTCCAAGGTTTCCAATATATTAAATTTTTTCTCCATAGATTTTTCCACATCTATCTGTGTTACTTCTCTATCTTTTGTATCCATAATATTCAATTTCCTTTTTCTTAATGGCATCTGAGGGTGGTCTTGTTGATAGCACTAATGAGAATTAATAAAGAATAAAAAGTAAAAAAAAATGGAAAAAAAATGGAAAAAAATTTGTATAAAAACCCCCACAAAAAAAACTCCAATAATAATTTATTATTCCCCCCCTTTTCTTTCTTCTCTTCCCCTCCTCTCCCCTCCTCCTTAGAAAAATATCGTGATGACCTGTGAATTATATTATGCTAAATAGAATAAAAACTGCCTATAATGGAGGGCCTGAGTTGGAGGGAAGTGTTCAAGGGGTAAAAAAGGAAGTAGGGACCTACAAAATGCCAAAAAGGAAAAAATCTTGGTCATGTATAAAATGATTTGCTTGTAAGTGATGGTCGACTAAGAGATATAATGAGAGGGATAAGAGGGAAACAGAAAAAAGGAGAAAAAAAACTATTGCATTAAGTGGAGCAAAGACTAAATAGAATGGAGATCCTGGGTTGGGAGGAATGCTAATGAGTTAAAAAGCAAAGTAAAAAGCACCCAAAATGCCACAAAAAAAACCTTGAGTCCCAAATTAAATAATTTGTTTGTGATTGAGGATTAAATGAGAGGAAAAGTAAAAGGAGAAAAGAAGAAACTAATAGAAAGGGAGAAATAAGAAAAAGGGAAAAAAGAAAGGAAGAAAAAAAAGGAAAAGAAAAAAAAACAAAAAGAGAGAGACAGAGAGAGTTAAGGGTTTTGGAGTGTAACCCTCATCGAGAGTAAGGAAGAAGAAAGGAAATAAAATGTAACACTTATGGGTAGTGTAGTTCAAGAAAAGGGAACAATAAGATGGACAGAGAATAAATGAACCAAGGTGGAGGAAATAGAAATAATAATAATAAAGGCAAGAAGAAAAAAGAAACAAAAAAAATAGTGGAACAAGTTATAAAGTCTGTGTATTTTTCTAGATTTTTAGAGGTTAACTTCTTCCTTTTTCTTTCCTCTCCCTCTTTCTGGTCGGTGACTCTGTACCCCAGGCTCTGCCCCTGTGTCACACTTAGGTAGGGATTTTCAGTTGATGAGATTCTACGGCAATGCCATATAGTTGGCTTCAGTCTTGTTGGTAGTCAAGGCTTGTTAGCATTTGCAGGCTCCGACAATGCAGGAGCCTGTTTTCGCGGAGCCCCTCTCCTAGTCTCCCCTTCCTGAATTAGCAGCCTGGTGATCCAGCTATGAGGCTGCCACTGCCTCTGCCTGGGGAGTAAGAGGCTCAAAAAGCTGGAAAATCCCCACTCTAACCCCACTCAATGCAGGGCTCTAGGTAAGGCTCTGGCAGTCAGAGCCGCCAGCGTAATCAGGCGGGACTGGGAGCCAATTGCTCTCAAGGTGACTTTCAATGAGCCTCCAGTCCTTTTCAGCACAACTAGCACTCTGTGGGACCACTCTCCCCAGGCTTTCTGCACTTTGTAGCCTGTTTTGGCTGGGAAGAAGATGCCCTAGTTGCTGCCTGCAGTACAGGTCTTAACATCTGCCAAGGTCCTCTTATTAGTGTATATCCCTGAGTATGAAAGCTCTGCCAATCAGAAGTTGCTCCCACCCCTTTAGCAAGAGGCACTAAAGAATATCACGCCTCTTGTCTTGGATTGCTGAACTAAGAGAGATCTTGTCAATTAGAGCCCTGTAGGTCAGTTGGGAGGTGAGCAGACTGTGGGTTAAGCTAATTTCAGTGATTGGATCCACAGATGTGCTCCAGGACGGACTGCAAGCTGCCCACATGCCCCTCCCCTGATGCTTGATTGTTAGCTTGAATGGCTGGGTGAGGTGCCCCGCCCGCGGAGAGAAGCTTGGGTGTAGGGAAGTTCGCTTTGGCGCACTCCCTGCTTGCCGCTGGCGGTTGGGGTGCTCTGGGCATGCAGGTAATTGGGGTGCTCTGGGCGCACAGGCACGTGGGGTGTGCGCGGGTTCTCATGGCTCGTGAGCGGCTGCTCGCAGCGTAAGGGCTGTTGCTCCCAGAGTGTGGGCGGGCAGTTGCTCGCGTGGGTTGACTCACCACAGGCACCCACCCTCCTTGGCTTGAACGAACGTCTGTGCCGCAGTTAGCTTCCTCCACACCCTCAGCTCCCTCCTGACTCTCAGTTCCAAGTGAAAGCAGCCCTTTAACCTTCAGTGTGTGTGGAACTCCCAGATGCTTCAAGGATAGATTTTTCTGTCTCTAGTTAATGAATTTGTTGAAATTTTGGGGAGATCTGTCAGATGCGCTGCTCACAGCGCCATTTCTGTGATTTCACTCCTTTCTCCTTTCTCAATGTGAATGCCTTTTATTTCTTTCTCTTGTCTGAATGCTCTGGCTAGCACGTCCAGCACTATGTTGAATAAGAGTGGAGAGTGTGGTCAACCTTGTCTTGTTCCTGATTTTAGAGGAAAATTTTTCAGTTTTTTTGCCATTTAATATGATGGCTTGTCATAAATGGCGTTTATTATGGTCAGGTATTTTCCTTTTATACCCATTTTGTTGAATATTTTAAACATAAAATGATGTTGTATTTTATCGAATGCCTTTTCTGCATCTATTGATAGGATCATACGGTTTTTGTTCTTTGTTTTGTTGATATGGTGTATTACGTAAATTGTTTTACGTATGTTGAAGCATCCTTGTGATTCTAGGATGAATCCCACTTGATCATGGTGAATTATTTTTTTAATGTGTTGTTATATTCTATTTGCTACTATTTTGTTTAGGATTTATACATCTGTATTCATTAGAGATATTGTTCTGTAGTTTTCTTTTTTTGTGTTGTTCTTACCAGGTTTTGGTTTGAGGCTTATGTTGGTCACATAAAATGTGATTGGGCCCTGGCTGGTTGGCTCAGTGGTAGAGCGTCAGCCTGGTGTGCAGGATTCCCGGGTTCGATTCCTGGCCAGGGCACACAGGAGAAGCGCCCATATGCTTCTCCACCTCTCTCCCTCTCCTTCCTCTCTGACTCCCTCTTTCCCTCCCGCAGACAAGGCTCCATTGGAGCAAAGTGGGCCCGGGTGCTGAGGATGGCTCCCTGGCCTCTGCCTCAGGTGCTAGAATGGCTCAGGTTGCAACAGAGCGATGCTCTAGATGGGCAGAGCATCGCTCCCTGGGGGACATGCCGGGTGAATCCCTGTTGGGCGCATGTGGGAGTCTGTGTGACTGCCTCCCTGTTTCCAGCTTCAGAAAAATAGAAAATAAATAAATAAAAATAAAATAAAATAAAATGTGATTGGAAGTATTGTTTCTTCTTTAATTTTTTGGAAGACTTTGAGAAGGATAGAAACCAAATTTTCTTTGAATGTTTGATAGAATTCACTAGTATAGCCATCTGGCCCTGGACTTTTATTTTTTGGGAGGTTTTTGATAGTTGTTTCTATTTCCTCCTTGCTTATGTGTCTGTTTAGGCTTTCTACTTCTTCATGATTTAGTATAGGAAGATTATATTATTCTAGGAATTTATCCATTTTTTCTAAATTGTTAAATATGGTGGCATATAGTTTTTCATAGTATTCTACAATAATTCTTTGTATATCTATGATATCTGTGGTGATTTCTTCTCTTTCATTTTGGATTTTGTTTATATAAGTTCTTTCTCTTTTTTCCTTAGTGAATCTTGCCCAGGGTTTGTCAATTTTATTAATTTTTTCAAAGAATCAGCTCCTTGTTTTATTGATTTTTTGTATAGTTTTTCTGTTCTCTATTTCATTTATTTCTGCTTTAATTTTTATTATTTACTTAATTTCTGCTGGTTTTTGGTTGCCTTTATTCTTTTTCTAGATCCTTAAGATGTGATGTTAACTTTTTTACTTGGGTTCTTTCTTGTTTGCTCATGTAAGCCTGTAATGATATGAACTTCCCTCTAATTACTGCTTTTGCTGCATCCCAGCCATTCTGATTTGTCGTGTTGTCATTTTTATTTGTTTGTATATATCTTTTGATCTCTGCTTTTATTTCTTCTTTGACCCACTCATTTTTTGGAAGTATGTTGTTTAATTTCCATATTTTTGTGGGTTTGTTTACTTCTTTTTTGAAATTGAATTCTAGTTTCAAATCTTTATGGTTAGAGAATATGCTTGGTATAATTTCAATCTTTCTGAATTTGTTGATGTTAGTTTGTATCCCATCATATGGTCATCTTGAGAATGTACCATGCACACTGGGAGAAAAATGTATACTGTGATGTTTGGGATGAAATGTCCTTTAGATGTCTATCATATCCAATCCAATTGTTCTAGTGTTTCGTTTAAGGCCAATATTTCTTTATGAGTTTTCCATTTCGATGAATGATCTAGAGCCATCAGTGGTGTATTGTGGTCTCCAAGTATGATTGTATTTTTGACAGTTTTTATTTTTAGATCAGTTAGTAGATGTCTTATATACTTTGTGCTCCTTTGGGTGCATATATATTAAGAGGTGTTATGTCTTCTTGATTCAATGTCTTTTTTATCATTATGAAAATGATAAACCATCTTTGTCTCTGATTACCTTTGTTATCTTGTAGTCAGCATTGTTAGATATGAGTATGGCTACACCTGCTTTTCTTTGGATATTATTTGCTTAGAGAATTGGTTTTCAGCCTTTCAGTTTGAGTCTGTTTTTATCCTTGTAGCTTAGATGTGTTTCTTGAAGGCAGCATAGATTTGGATTTTTTTTTGATCCATTCTGATGCTCTGTGTCTTTTTATTGGTGAATTAAATATATTTATGTTAATATAATTATTGACACTTGAGGGTTTCCTATTGCCATTTTATATAATGCTTTCTAATAGCTGTATTTCTTGTTTGGTTCTTCTCTTTTGTTTTTTTGTCATTTTTTTTAATTTGGTTGTATTCCATGCTTCTTTCCTCTGTTTCTTCTTTTTTTAAGCCCTGTTTTTCAGTTGTGGTGTTTTCAGGAATGGTTACCAATTAAAAGAATATATATCATATTCATTATAGTCCATTATCTCATGAGTGCTTCTGTACTCCATTCTCCTTTGTTACTGCTAGTTTTTGTCTTCTCCCCTTTTTTGTTTTCATTGTCACAGATTATTCTTGTTTTTATTGTGCTTTTGTTGGAGCTTTTACTTGTGATATTGTTTTTTGTTTTTGTTTGTTCTTTGTATCTGGTTGGGTAACCCCCTTTAGTATTTCCTGAATGAGATTTTTCTGGTGATAAAAATCTCTCATCTCTATACCTGTAAATTTTTTTTATTTTCTCTTTATATTTGAAGGAAAGCTTTGATGGATATAGTATTCTTGGCTGGAAGTTCCTCTTTTTCATTACTTTAAATATTGGGTCCACTCTCTTCTGGCTTGCAGAGTTTCTACTGGGAAATCTGATGATTACCTAATGGGCCTTTCTTTATATGTTGTAGTCTTCTTTTCCCTGGCTACCTGGAGAATTTTTTCTTTGTCATTGATTTGTGATAATTTCATTATGATGTGCCTTGGAGTAGGTTTGTTTGGGTGAAGGTAACTCAGTGTTCTGTTTGCTTCTTGGATTTGAGGCTTTAGTTCTTTCCACAGGCTTGGGAAATTCTCAGCAATTATTTGTTTGAATATATTCTCCATTCCTTTTTTTTTCTCTCTTCTCCTTCTGATATGCCCATTATTCTTATATTCCTTCTTCCAATGCAGTCAAACAGTTCTTGTAGGGCTTTCTCATTTTTTAAATTCGTGCATCTCTCTCTTCTTCTCTCTGTAGTATCTCTAGTTGCCTGTCTTCTGTGTCACTAATTATCTCTTCTATCTGGCATGTTGTATTAGCTAAGCTTGTCACCTCATTTTTCAGTTCACATATTGAGTTTTTTATCTCTGTTTGGTTCCTTCTTATAGTTTCAATTTCCTTGGTGAAGTATTATTTTTGTTCATTAAATTGTTTTTTGAGCTCAGTAAATTGCCTTTTAGAGCTTTCTTATATTTTACTGAGTAGTTTTAGGACTTCAATTTTGAATTCCTTGTCATTTAACTCTAAGATTTCTATGTAATTGAAATATTTTTCTATAGATTTTTTGTCATCTATCTGAGCTATGTCTCTGTCTTTTGTATCCATGATATTTGATTTCTTTTTACTTAATGGTATTTGAGAGTGGTGTTGTTAATAACACTAGTAAGAGATAATTAAGAAAGTAAAATAAAAGCTGAAAAAATACAGTGAACAAATGAAAATTCTATGATGATAAGTGGAACAAAACCTACAGAGAACAAGGAGTAGTAACTGAGGCAAGATGACAAACTAGAGAAAAAATGTAATAAAAAAGAAGCAGAATGTCACAAAGAAAAATATGAGTCTGAAACATAATAATTTGATGATAACTGACGATCGGATGAGAACAAAAAAAAAGAGAGAAAAAAGGGATGAAGAAAAAAATGATAAAGGAGAAGAAATAAGAAGGTAGAATAAAAATAAAGAAAAGACAAAAATAAAATACAAAACAAAGAGAAAGAAAAAGAAAAAAGAAAAAAAGAAAATGGAAGTAAAGTTTTCTGAAATGAAACCCTTAGAAAAAACAAGAATGAAAAATGTAACTGGATAATGTAGTTCAAAAGGAAAATAACAAAAAAAGAAAAAAGAAAAAGTAGAGAAGTAAAAATGGCAAAAATGAGAAAAAAACATTTAAAAAAGTGTAATTTTTATCCTGGTTTTGAGAGGTAGCTTCTTCCTTTTTTTGGCAGGTGATGCTGTAGTACAAGTTTTTCCTCTGTGTGGCTCTTGAACAGAGGTCTGCTGGTGTGTCGCTGTGGCAGTGATGTAGGCTGGGCATCAGTCCCATTGGCAGGTGGGGCTTGTTAGGTCTTTGCAATTATCTGGCTCTAGTAATGGTAGTCTCAGTTTTCCAGGCCCCTCTCTGCATGTCCCTCCTACTGGATCTAGCAGCCTGGAGACTTAGCTGTGGGGTCTACCTCAGCTACTGTCCTTGCAACAAGGGAATCTATGCACATCCAGGTCCCTCTTCCAGCACTGCTTAAAGCACAGTTCTGGGGAGGGCAGTGGGAACCAGAGCTGCCTGCATGAGCAGACAGGGCAGGACACAGACCAAGGACCAAGTTCTTTTATGTTATACACAGGCAAAATTCTTTGGGCCGGTTGGCTTATCTGGCATGCCTCAGCACCCCTGCAGTTTTAATCTCTATGGGCTTTTCCCATTTGCACTGCTTGGTAGCCTGCAACAGGCCACATGTGGGTCAAGCTCCCATGACTGCAGACAGACGGTTGTAGCCCCCGTTCAGGTGCCCAGCCCAGGCATTCTCAAGCCAAGGATCTTGGTCTGAGTGCATGCCCGGTGCTGGAGATTGTGGAGCCAGTAATGCTCAAAGATGCTGCCCTTGCAGGTGCCCAGTGCTAGGGATCATGGAACTGGGAGTGCCCAAAAATGCTGGTGCTCATGCAGGTGCCCAGTGTTGTTAATCTCTGGCAAAGCACCTCGGCCCCCACACACTCCTGCTTGCTCCTCGTGCTGGTGATGCTAGGTGGAGTTGCTAGCACTGCTGGGAGTACACAAAGATGCTGGTGCTGTCCCACTCCAGCATGCTGTGTTGGTAATTTTAGGTGGATCCTACCACCTGTGTGTGTGCCCAGTGTCCGTGATCTCAGGCAGAGCCGGTCTTATCTTTCTTTTGTTTGGGCGCCTGCCCTACCTCCACTCCATCCCTGTTAGCTCAGCCTCTCCTCTTCGCTGAGCTCCAACAAAAGTGCCCCTACCTCAGATGAGTGTAGAAAATGAAATGCCCTGTCCTCCATCTTATATAGTCAGCCACTTTTTCACCCAATTATACCTTTGTCTGGTGTGGGTCAATATTGGGTGCTCCTAAGGTTTTTTTTTTTTCTCTGTGTTTAGTTGTTAAATTTGTTGAAATTTCAAGGGTAGAGTGGGAGAATCTTTCATGCCACCATTTCACTGACCAGTAGGCATAAATGCACTTTCAAATAACACCATACTGCTTCACAGGGGTGGGCACCTTATAAGAGATATTTAAATTCCTCTCTCCCATCCCTTATAAAATTGCTATAATACATTTCATTTACCCTTAAGTTATAAGCACCCAATATATTGTTGCTTATATATTTTGAACAAACTTGTATCTGCTAAATCAAACAGATATAGGTTTTCAGAGACCACTATGCATACTAAATACCCAAAACATCTACACCTAGCCATATCACAATGTGGAAAATCAATGGCAAAGAGAAAATCTTGACAGAGGAAAAAACACTTTAACTATAGAGAAAGAAGGATAAGAATTGCATCAGCTTTCTTTTCCCAAACCATGCAAACAAAAAGAGAGTAAAATGAAATTAAGTATTTCAAAGTGTTGAAAGAAAAAATAAGTTAGAATTCTGTATCCTGAAGTAAAATTATCCTTTAAATTTAAAAAAGAAATATTTTCTCAATAAAAATTGACGGAAGTTGTCAGTATCAAACCTGCTGAATGCTCAAGGAAATTCAACAAGAACAAGAGAAATGATATAGGTCAGAAACTCAGATCTCTGCAGAGAAAGGAAGGGCATTAGAAAGGGAAAAATAAAGGTAAAATAAAATCTTTTATTATACTTATTCTTAGTTTATCTTATTCAGATTTAATACTGACAACTTCCGTCAATTTTTATGTGAGAAAATATTTCTTTTTTACATTTAAAGGATAATTTCACTTCAGGATACAGAATTCTAATTTATTTTTTCTTTCAACACTTTGAAATACTTAATTTCATTTTACTCTCTTTTTGTTTGTATGGTTTGGGAAAAGAAAGCTGATGTGATTCTTATCCTTCTTTCTCTATAGTTAAAGTGTTTTTTCCTCTAACTTTCAGGATTTTCTCTTTGCCATTGATTTTCCACATTGTGATATGGCTAGGTGTAGATGTTTTGGGTATTTAGTTTGCATGGTGGTCTCTGAAAACCTATATCTGTTTGATTTCTGTCACTAATTTTGAAAATTTCTCAGCCGTTAAATCTTCAAATACTTCTGTTTTTTTCTTTCTTTCCTTCTTGCATTTTCCATTATGCATGTGTTACATCTTTTATAATTGTCCCGTATTCTGGGATATTTCTCTGTTTTCTTCCCTCCCTCTCCCTCCTTCTCCCACCATCTCTCACCCTCTCTCTCCCACTCCCACTTCCCCTTCCTCCCTCTCCCTCCCTTTTCCTCCCTCTTTCTTTCTTTCTTTCTTTCTTTCTTTCTTTCTTTCTTTCTTTCTTTCTTTCTTTCTTTCTTTCTTTCTTTCTTTTTATTTCTCTCTTTCTCTCTCTCTCTCTCTCTCTCTCTCTCTCTTTCTTTCTTTCTTTCTTTCTTTCTGTTTTGCTGCATTTTTTGTTGTTGTTTGAGAAGTTTCTATTGACATAACTTCAGGCTCACTGATCCTTTTCTCTTGACCATGTCCATTCTACTGATGAGCCCATCAAAAGAATTCTTCATTTCTGTTATAGTGTATTTGATTTTGACTACTTCCTCTTGATTCTTTCTTAGAATTTCCATATCTCTACTTATATTACACATATATTCTTGTATGTGATCCACTTTTCCCCTTGGCATATTTATCATGGTTATTAAAATTACCAACCTAGTAATTCCAAAATATCTCTCATAACTGAGTCTGGTTATGGCTCTTGGTTTGTATCTTCAGACTTTTTAAAATTTTAACTTTTTTTTTTTTTGGCCTTTTAGCATGTCTTAGGCCACTAGTATGGTAAATAGGCCACTAGTATGAAGTTTTATGTTTATCTGATTGGGAGTTTGGTTATTTGTTTACTGTTTGCTAGAGTGTTGGGTGTCAGAGGCTAACCTTTATTCCAGGGTCTGTCTGTGTCCCCTGTTGTCTTAGAGTTTCCCTAGAGACTCTTTCTTGAGTCGAGCCTAAATTTTATAGTTCTTTTCGGCTGTGCTCTCCTGTTACTGTGTAGGAGCCCTGCTAATGTGGTGGTGAAGTGTGTGTGTGGGAAACTTTCTATTTCCTCATGATCAGGTCTCAGTATTTTCACATGCCTGTGTCCCTATGCTGTGACCTTTACAAATACTTTTCCGTTTCCTCACATCCCTACTGAGGTGACAGAGAAAGTATAAAGGTGACTGAAATTGGGTGTTCCCCTTCCTCCTTCTTGGTTAGGCTTGGGTAAAACCCATGATGGTTGGTATTGGTAAAATAGTTTCCCCTGAGGGCAGGCCTTCCTTAACAAGAACAGGAAGTTCTGGGTGCATCTCAAAATGGTTACTTTTTCCTTTCCCCTAACCTCAAGAATAAGGAAATATTTCTTTGATCTTTACCCTGATAATCTGGTATGGTTCATGGAATTAAAACTCATGAAGGTGTACCCCTCTTTACCAACCCCATAATGGTTGGCCCCCTGGAGTTTTATCTCTCAACCTGGTCCACACTGAGCCTCCAGAAATTAGTCAATTACCTTTGATTGTCCTATCAAGTTGCCAATGTGGCTGCTGCCTTTGGCAAACTCTCCTTCTCTGTATTTACCTCTCTCTTCAGATTGTGGGCAAGCAATTTGCCTCCTGCCCTCCATTCTCTGATGGATCTAAGAAGAGTTGTTGATTTTCAGTTGTTTAGCCTTCTTCTTATGAAGCTAGGTGTGACAGCTTCCAAGCTCTTTACATGTCAAATGGGAAACTGCAGCCCAGAGGTTTTTTTCACTAGGAAATGATTCAGGCTGTGATACTCTCAGCCCAAAACAAAGCGAAGGAGAGAAGTTAATAAAAGTTCCCTGTTAAAAAGTTAAGAAAGATGGTCAATGGGATGAGTAATGGCAAAGACCTCTTTCCTTCTACTCCTTTTCCTCCTGTCTTTTCCTTCCCTTTGCTTTTATCTTTCTCTGTGTTCTCTCTTCCTTCTCCTCCTTCCCTCTCCTTTTCTTCATTTGTATTAAGAGTAAAGGTAATTCCTCCATAGTTTCAGGCAACTCATCCCTTGGTTTTTCCTAGAGGGTAGATGACTCATCTGCCTCTCTGGCTGGCTCTTCTGGCCTGTCAGCAGACAGATACAGAATATTGCCATTATCTTGATGCTCACAGGAGGGATGTTCCAGACCTTTTATACAATGAGTCAGGAATACTTTTCCATAATCTTTACTGCACTTGCACTTTTTTTTGAGAGGGGAACAATAGGGGAGGCATAGAATGATTTGAATCTTGAGATCGTCTTTAGAGATCACTACTTGAGCTCTCTTAGCCTCTACTTACTTACCAAGTGCTGAAAAAAACTATTCTAGAAGGCTGGTTGGAAGCTACCAAGTGTGTTACAGCCACTGTGTTAGAGCCTATGGTGGTGATTTCCATTGGTTTTAATAGACTTCGCTTATACTTGTGGACCATTCTAGTCCTCCTTCATTTTCACAGGGCTCTTGCTGTAGATAGAGTAAGCATGTAAGCTCTTCTTTTTTCTTTTTACTTGGCTTCCATGAGAAGTTATTAAGAAACAATTGCTGCCCCTAGAGGGTCAGCAGTTCAGGCTTTTGACATGGCAACCTTAGGATCATCCCTCTGTGGAGGCCAGCACATTTCTGGATAACAGATGAAGTCATAACAGTCTGTACAATGACCACAGATATGTGCCTTCTCAAATGGGTGATGCTGTTGATAATGAGGCATTCAAATGTTCTTAGAATTTTAGTAACTGTTTTATGAAAACTATAAACCTAAAAAGGTCAGGGGATTGTTAGTTATAAGGTCAGGGGGCTGACTATAGTTTTACTTAGTCCCAGTAGAGCTTTTTTTTTTTTTTTTCTTTTTTTTTTTCATTTTTCTGAAGCTGGAAACAGGGAGAGACAGTCAGACAGACTCCCGCATGCGCCCGGCCGGGATCCACCTGGCACACCCACCATGGGGGGATGCTCTGCCCACCAGGGGGCGATGCTCTGCCCATCCTGGGTGTCGCCATGTTGCGACCAGAGCCACTCTAGCGCCTGAGGCAGAGGCCACAGAGCCATCCCCAGTGCCCGGGCCATCTTTGCTCCAATGGAGCCTTGGCTGCGGGAGGGAAAGAGAGAGAACAGAGAGGAAAGCGCAGCGGAGGAGTGGAGAAGCAAATGGGCGCTTCTCCTGTGTGCCCTGGCCGGGAATCGAACCCAGGTCCTCCGCATGCTAGGCTGACGCTCTACCGCTGAGCCAACTGGCCAGGGCCCCCAGTAGAGCTTTTTTGCTCAGAGTTACAAGAAGTCTTTAAACACAGAATAAAGCATGTGAGAGCCTTTAGTGCAAAAGGGCATAACATTGCCCTCAGGTGGAAGGGAGTGATGGGTATATATTGCAAAAGAGGATAAAAAGAAAGGCCAAGTGTTATACTTTTGGCACAGAATGTATGAATATAAGAAAATAAGTCTTATGAAGGGGTCAAAACAATGGCCATATTGATTAGAGCTTGGATGTGAGTTGGACTGGAGTCACTTTTAGAGGAAGGTAACTCACAAGGGAAAAAAAAGACTGTATAATTAGGCTTTTGTTTCTGTATCTCAGGCTTAATTAACTTTAACTGGCATAAGTTCAAGAGCTAGACTGCTGGTGACTGAAACCTAGTGTTGTTGCTTACTAGCTGTTTAAACTTGGGCGAGTTAGTCAACCACTCTGTTCCTAGAGATATTATGAGAATGAAATAATTTTTAGTAGTTATAAAGCTGTTAAAACACAGCCTAGCATGTTGTCATGTTATGAGTACTATTCAGGGCATGAATCCTGCATCTCCTACATGTGGGTGGTTCCCTCTGAATGCTGCTGCAAGTATGGGGTGCTCATTGCACGAGTATCAAAGTGGAGTTTAATTTAGTCACTGAGGAGAGTTTCAAAAGTGCAATACTCAGAAAGATCTCTTTGTTTGGTTTAAACAGGACATCTGATAGGGCTTGCCCTGATTTTCCTGTGGACAAGATTGGAAAGTACCAGTTAGAGTCAGGGTTTCAAGAAAACTGTGTTGACTGTTCACCCCACATAGTGTAAAATACCTGATTAAGGTCAACTTCCAGAGGGTTTCCAGGGGCTTTGTGCCTCTTTTAAGCACAGCTATCCCGCAATGACTTTGGTGAAGATGTGAAAGGCGTGCTCATTGGGGCTGTGAGGGATGAATGCACAATTGTACATGTGAGATTGAAGAAGTCAGACCCCAAAAGATGTTACTCAAATCAAGCTCTTCTTGGTTGTCTCACTAAACTGCTAACATTTCTCTTTTTTATTGCTATGCTGTGGGGGTTTTCTTGTGCCACTGCAGATCCCTACCTTTACACTCTTTCCTCATGCCCTTTCTTCTTCTTCTTTTAGGGCATGCTTCTCTACCTCTCTAGGCACTTGCAAGGCCATCTTACTTTAATCAAAACCCAAAGAACAGCCCACAACTTATGGGAGCTCAGATAGAATCAGGGCTTTGTTGGAAAATCCTGGCTTTGCCTGGAAAAGCAGGATACAGAAGGGTACCTGTCCCTATGGGCTCAGTTAACACAGATCTTTATTTCCTACTGTGCAAGATGCTGTCAACCTTGTTAAGGAAATGGGTCTTGCCAGCAGGGACTTGCTCATATTCCAATTTGGTCACACCACTGTCCTCTGCATGGTCTCCCGCATTAGCAGTGACAAAGGGCACCAGGCTTATTAAACAAAGGGAACTAGGCAGGGAGCATCTGTGAAATCACTTTAGTGTTCTCCCATACTGACTTGTAATCTGTTCTGCCAGCTTTCCCTTCCCCACCACAGGGTTATACCTGGGGAGGTCCTACAGCTTTTCCCATCTGTTTTAGATAGAGGAATAGTCTTGTCTTTGGATGTTAACAAGTTGAGACCAGTTTAAACCAAAACCTCCTCCCATGTGCTGTCTGAAGCTCTCATCTCACCTCGTCAGGCCGGACTCTGCTCACTAGTCAGCGTGGGTGTCAAGGATGGTTTTTTTTTTTTAATTTTTTTTTTTTTTTGCATTTTTCCAAAGCTGGAAATGGGGAGAAACAGTCAGACAGACTCCCGCATGTGCCCGACCGGGATCCACCCGGCATGCCCACCAGGGGCGGCGCTCTGCCCACCAGGGGGCGATGCTCGGCCCCTCCGGGGCGTCGCCCTGCCGCAACCAGAGCTACTCTAGCGCCTGGGGCAGAGGCCAAGGAGCCATCCCCAGCGCCCGGGCCATCCCTGCTCCAATGGAGCCTCGGCTGCGGGAGGGGAGGAAAGAGACAGAGAGGAAAGAGAGGGGGAGGGGTGGAGAAGCAGATGGGTGTCTTTCCTGTGTTCTCTGGCCAGGAATTGAACCCAGGACTTCCACACACCAGGCCGACGCTCTACCACTGAGCCAACCGGCCAGGGCCTCAAGGATGGATTTGCCCTTCAGCTGTCCACTGGCATTGCTCTACCTCTTCCCACTCATTCTGACCATTTCTGAGTCCTCTGGGGGTCAGGCCTGGAGAAGTTAGTTACTTAGTCATTCAACAAGTACTCATTATGTTCTTAACTTGTGCCAGGCACTGTTCTGAGTTCTAGGTATGGACCAGTACAACAATGGTCCTGCCTTCATTGAGCTTATATGCAAGCTTGCAAGGTGAAATGTACTAATAAATATATTCTATATGGAAATAATAGAGGCTATAGGAAAAAGTAAAGCAAATTGGGGAAATAGGAAATTCTGGGAATAGGGATTACTATTTTATGAAGAAATAATGAAGAAGTTTCTGGTAAAGTGAACATAAAGATGGGACTGAAGGGAAGTAAGGGAGTGACTAGTGGAGAGGTATGAGAAATAAAATCTAAGCAGGGAAGACCAAGTAGCTGAGGAACCCAAACAACTCCGTGTGGCTGTGAGGATGAGTGCGATGGAGTGTAGCAGGCGTGGGGCAGTCATATTGGCCTTCTAGGTCACGGCAGGGATTTGAGCTTTTTCTTTGAGTGGGCTGAGAAACCAGATGAGAATGTATGTGGATGAAGGATCTAATTGGACTTATGTTTGGCTGTGGGGTGAATAGACTATAGAGAGTCAAGGTTGAAAGCTGGGAGACCAGTTAGTGGATGATTGCAGTCAACTACAGATGTTGGTGGCTTCCACTGAGGAAGAGTCATATTCTGAATTTTTTGAAGGTAACTCCAACAGGGTTTGTTTCTGCATGTACTTGGAATGAAAAAGAAATAAGGACTCCAGATGAGTTCGCTAGCAACTGGACAGATAGGTCTGTCATTTACTGAAATGGGAAAGGCTGCAGGGGAAACTGGGCTCATTTGGGGGTTGCTGAAAAACAGAAATTTAATTTTTTGGGACTCACTAAATCTGAAAAGTGGAGTTCAGGGATCTGGGCTAAAGATTTGAATTTGGGAGTTGTCGCTGTATATACTCAATATAAAGGAGTAGGAGGGAATCTTGACAGAGCCTGGATCAGCTCACTGCAAAGAGCATCTGGGAATGAAAAGGCTGCAGGTTTGAGGAGAGGGGTAAAGACTGGAAGAAGAAGGGGGAGAAGAAAGGACAAGGCAAATGTGACTGTAGGATTATAGCAGCCCTACTGGCACCTTGAGGTTAGAAGTCATGAGTTTAAATAGAAACTAGTCATCTTGGTTTTACTTCTGTCTCATTCTTCATTCTGGGTGAAGATTTTTTTCAAAATACAATTTTGTGGGTTCTTTGGAAATGCCTGCACAAAGATATCTGATGTATCTCATCTCCTTTGTGGCTCCTGTCAGATACTATATGGCTGGACACTCCTGGGGTCCATGCATCTTGTTCAGAGTCCTTTCCAAATGACTTGAGATTCTTTTTTGTGCACTTTGCACAGCATCTGCTTGCTCGTGTTAATTCTTGCATCCCTTTCTTGTGGTTGGTGGAGACAGAGCTTACCTGATCCTCTTTCTTTGCCCAACCATTGTTTAGACTTGTGCAGGTGACATTGGTAAACTATCACTTTGCAACTCACAATTTAGGGAGTACTGGTCAGGTTCTTCCAAGAACTTCCTAGGCAAGAACTTGCAAGCTTTCATGTGTTTGCATCCCCAAAAGTCTCTTATTAGAAAATAGGATGATAATTTGCTCTTCATAAAAGGAGAGCCTCTGATCTCTCTGCTTTATTTATATTTTTAACTTTTTATTTGGATATAATTTCAAACTTACAGAAAGATTGCTACAATAAGAGTAGTGTATAAGACACTCTTGATCCACCTATTGTTAACTTTTTACTCCATGCATTCTATTACTTGCATGCTCTTTTTTGTGTGTGACAGAGACAGAGAGGAGAGGGGCAGATAGGGACAGACAGATAGGAAGGGAGAGAGATGAGAAGCATCAATTCTTCACTGCAGCACCTTAGTTGTTTATTGATTGCTTTCTCATATGTGCCTTGCCCAGGGGGCTACAGCAGAGCAAGTGACCCTTTGCTCAAGCCAGTGACCTTGAGCTCAAGCTGGCGAGCTCGGGGTTTTGAACCTGAGTCCTCTGCATCCCAGTCTGACACTCTACCCACTGCACCACTGCCTAGTCAGGCATGCATGTTCTTTTTTATACATAGATTGTTTGATAAATCTCTCTCTCTCTCCTTAAGTAATTCAGTATGTACAAGGGTAAGGATATTCTCATGCATAACTACAACACAGTTCTCTCTCTTTTTTTAAATTAATGTATTATTATTATTTTTTATTAAGTGAGAGGCAAGGAGGAAGAGAGACAGATTCCTGCAAGTGACCTGACCAGGATCCAACCAGCAAGACCCCTACCAGGCGATGCTCTGCCCATCTGGGGCTGCTGTTACATTGCTCGGCAACCAAGCCACTTCAGCGCCTGAGGTGAGGCCTTGGAGTCACCATCAGCACCCCGGGGTCAACCTGCTCAAACCTAGCCATGGCTGCTGAAGAAGAATTGAGAGAGAGAGCATGCAAAAGAAGGGGAGAGAGCCTGACCAGGCGGTGGCGCAGTGGATAGAGCATCAGATTGGGATGCGGAAGACCCAGGTTTGAGACCCTGAGGTTGTCACCTTGAGTGCGGGCTCATCTGGTTTGAGCAAAAGCTCACCAGCTTGGACCCAAGGTCGCTGGCTCAAGCAAGGGGTTACTCAGTCTGCTGAAGGCCTGCGGTCAAGGTAGACATGAGAAAGCAATCAATGAACAACTAAGGTGTTGCAACAAAAAACTGATGATTGATGCTTCTCATCTCTCTCCATTCCTGTCTGTCTGTCCCTATCTATCCTTTTCTCTGACTCTCTCTCTGTCTCTGTGTAAAAGAAAAAAAAAAAAAGAATGGGAGAGAGAGGAGTGGAAAAGTGGATAGTTGCTTCTTCTGTATGCCCTGACCCAAAATTAAACCCTGGCTTCCACACGCCTGCCTGATGCTTTGCCGCTGAGCCAATGGGCTAGGGCCCACAGTTCTCAGCTTCAGAAATTTAAATTGATATAATGATTTTGTCTAACCTATCATCTCATACTCCAATATAGCTGTTGATCTAATATCCTTTACAACATTTTCTCCTATAAGGACAGGGTCCAGTCTAATATCAGGTATTGCATTTACTTGTTTGCCTCTTCATAGTACTTTAATCTAGAACATTTTTACATAATTTTATGATATTGACATTTTTGAATAATACTTCCCTCTTTGAAAAACAAAGCATTTCTTATT
This sequence comes from Saccopteryx leptura, assembly GCF_036850995.1. Classification (NCBI taxonomy): domain Eukaryota; kingdom Metazoa; phylum Chordata; class Mammalia; order Chiroptera; family Emballonuridae; genus Saccopteryx; species Saccopteryx leptura. The sequence continues at coordinate 86,660,026 of NC_089511.1, forward strand.
CTGTGTTTGTCTAATATTTCCTTGTGATAAGATTGAGGTTACAGCCTGACCAGGCAGTGGCGCAGTGGATAGAGCATTGGACTGGGATGTGGAGGACCCAGGTTCGAGACCCCGAGGTCGCCAGCTTGAGCACGGGCTTATCTGGTTTGAGCAAAAGCTCACCAGCTTGGACCCAAGGTCGCTGGCTCGAGCAAGGTGTTACTTGGTCTGCTGAAGGCCCACGGTCAAGGCACATATGAGAAATGAATCAATGAACAACTAAGGTGTCGCAATGCGCAACAAAAAACTAATGATTGATGCTTCTCATCGTTTCGTTCCTGTCTATCCCTGTCTATCCCTCTCTCTGACTCTCTCTCTGTCTCTGTCAAAAAAAGAAAAGATTGAGGTTACATATTCTTTTTAAAAATAGAGATAAAGGCCTGACCTATGGTGGCACAGTGGACAAAGTGTCAACCTGGAAATGCTGAGGTCGCTGGTTCGAAGCCCTGGGCTCACCCGGTCTAGGCACATATGGGAGATGATGCTTCCTGCTCCTCCTCCTCCCTTCTCTCTCTCTCTCTCTCTCTGTCTCTCTTCTTCCTCTCAAATGAATAAATAAAATCTTTTAAAAAAAATAGAGATAAAGGCCAGTTACTATAATATTTATCTTTTAAATTGTACAAAGAATATTTTTAGAATATTCAAAAGCTTGTGCACAATCATAGCTATCTAATTCTAGGATATTTATGTTACCCCTAAAGAAACTCTGAATCTATTAGAAATCACTTCCACTTTTTATCCCCCCCCCCAGTCCCTGGTGATCATTAATATACTTTTGGCTCTATGTCTTGTCTATTCTGAACATTTCATGTAAATATTGCCATACAATATATGGCCTTATTTTTTGTCTGGCTTCTTTGATTTATCATAATGTTTGAAAAGTTCATCCTTACAGTATATATCTGTAATTTGTGGCTGAATAAAATACCATTGTAAGTCTATACAACATTTATTTATCCATACATAAGTTGGTACACATTTGAGTCATTCCAGCTTTTTGGTTATCGTGAATAATGTTCTTATGAACACTCATGTAGAAGTTGTTTGTGTGTGTGTATGTGTGTGTGTGTTTGGCCATATGCTTCATTTATTTTGAGAAACTGTCAAACTATTTTCTAAAATATATGTACTATTTTACATATTACTACCAGTGAATGAGGGTTCCAATTTCTCCACATCCTTGCCAACACTTATTACTGTTTATTCTTTTGATTATATAATATGTATTCTATCTGGGTATGGAGTGACATCTCATTGTGGTTTTGATTTGATTTTCCCTAATAATTTATGCAGTTGAGTTTATTATTTTTTTAATTTTTTTCCAATTACAATTTACATTCAATATTATTTTGTATTAGTTACAGGTGTACAGCATAGTGGTTAGAGTCTAACCGTTAGACAATCATATACTTTACAAAGTGTTCCTCCAATATATCCAATACCCACTGACACTATACATAGTTATTATTGACTCTGCTTCCTGTGCTGTACTTTACATCCCACAGGGGAGGAGGTTGGGTGCTATTAAGTATCTTTTTATGTGATTTTATTACAGCAATAGCTATTTAAATTTTTAGCTCATTTAAAAATCAGATTATTAATCTTTTTATTGTTGAATTGTGTTTATGGTATATTCTGAATGCTAGACTTTTATCAGATATATTTAGCAAATCATTTCTCCCATTCTGTGGGCTGTCCACTTTCTTGATAGTGTCTTTGACACACAAAAGTCATTAATTTTCGTGAAGTTCAACTTATCTAATTTTTCATTCCTTGTGCTTTTGGTGTCCTATCTAAGGAATTATTGTCTAGTCCAAGGTTATGAATGTACCTCTATGTTTTTTTCTAAGAGTTTTACAGTTTTAAATCTTTAAGGTCTTTGATGTATTTTCAATTAAATTCAACTTTATTCTTTTATATGTAGATATCCAGTTGTCTCAGTGCCATTTTTTTCTGCAAAGACTGTGTTTTGACACATTTATAAAAGATCAATTGATTATAAATATATAGGTTTATTTATATATCCTTGAAAATTTTGTTAGTTCTTTATTTTGCCCCTTGCCATATTCTGTTTAACCCTATCCTCTTTATCTGCACACTCTTTCTCAAGATAAAATTTTTTTTAAATTATAGCTGACATCTAATATTATATTAGTTTCAGGTAAACAATGTAGTGATTAGATATTTATGTAACTTATAAACTGATTACCATTGATAATTCTAGTACCCATCGGACAACATATATAATTATTACAATAATATTGACTGTATTCCATATTTTATACTTTACATCTATATGACTGTATTTATAACTGGCAATCTGTACTTCTTAATCCCTTCTATTTTTTTTATCCAGCCCCCTAATCTCCCACTCCTCTGGCAACCATCAATTTGTTCTCTGTATCTGCGAGTTTGTTTCTATTTCATGTATTCACTTATTTTGTTTTGTAGATTCCACATATAGGTGAAATGATATAATATTTGTTTTTTCATGGTCTGACCCTGATTTTCCCCCCTGCCCTCAGCAGGGCAGAGCCACTGAGTGAGTTGAGTGAGTGGGGCCTCTGGAGCCTGGAGAGTTGGTCTGCTGGAAGCCAGGAGAGGAGTTCACCTGAATTTCCCATGAGTGAGAATCACCAATCAGATTCTTGGGTAAGTGAGGGGCATAGCTCCTGCCTCAAAATCAGATAACTGAGTCACTATCAAACCCTTAGTCTATCCAGACCTCTACTCCCTAGCCAACGTGGCTGACTCCTCAGCAGGGCCCAATCTCCACAGGGTGAGTTGAGAGAGATTTCCATGTGTGGAGCAATTTTTCCCCCAGGTTGATGCCATGTGGAAGGTAGTGTTCTGGCCAAGATAGATGGCGACTGCAGTATTATAGGTTACTCAGCAGAGGGGTTCTGTTGGCTGTCCTCCACTGTGTCTCTCCTAGAGCTGCAAACCTCAGACTTTCTTCATGCAACTCGAGTCTGCTCAGCCCTCCCTCTGCCAGAGCCCAGGGTAAGTGGCTGTGAACAAGATTTTGTGCATTGGCCCTTTAAGAGGGTACCTGCATCTCTACGACTTCTTACTCTTTCTGGCAGACAGAAACCTTTACACAACTGAATGCTATGTGGGCACCTCTTGTTGGCTCTGGTGCTCTTGGCTGGAGAGCCTGGCTTGGAGTTTAAGTCTCTCCTTCTCAGGGTTAATCCTTCCCCAGCTGACATACCACTCCAGAACTTCAGCTGTTGCTCACGGTAGTGAAACCAGCCCCTTTGGCATTTCTGCACTAACTACCAGACTCGTTGTTGCTTCTTCTGTGAATATTTGATTATAAGAATCCTCTTCAGGCCTGACCTGTGGTGGCGCAGTGAATGAAGTGTCAACTTGGAACGCTGAGATCACCAGTTCGAAACCCTGCACTTGTCTGGTCAAGGCACATATGGGAGTTGATGCTTCCTGCTCCTCCCCCCTTTCTCTCTCTCTCTCTCTCTCTCTCCTCTCTAAAAAAACATGAATAAATAAAAAAAAATTTAAAAACTGTAACATTAAAAAGAAATAGATCTTTAAAAAAAAAGAATCCTCTTCATTTAGTCTTGAGTTGGTTTTTTAGGTTGATTGTTCTTAAATTTAGTTATAATTCCAGTTTTGTCCCAGGAGATGGTGAGTGTAACATCCACTTACTCTGCTGCCATCTTGAATTTTCTGCAGTAAGTTTTGAAATTGACATATATATACGCATGTCCCATTTTTTGTCTTTCATTTTCAAGACCGTTTTGCTATTCTGGGACCCTTGCATTTCAACATCCATTTTAAGATAAGTATGTTAATTTCTGAAAAAATAAGGCCACTAGAGTTTTAATAGAAATTTTATTGAAGCTGTAGATTAATTTGGAGACTATTGTCATTTTATGTTAGATCTTTCAATCCATGAACACAAATGTCTTTCATTTTATACAGGTCTTTAATTTTTTTGTAAATATGTTTTACGTATTTTAAGTTTAAAATCTTACCCTTGTTTTTGTTAAATGCATTCTTAAATATTTTATTCATTTTGATAGTATCGTAAATGAAACCTTTAATTTCATTTTTGGATTATTTATTGCTAGTGTATAAAAATAACAATTGATATTTGTCTTCTAATATTTTATTCTGCGACCTTTTTGAACTCATTTATTAGTTTAATAGATTTTTTTTGTGTGTGAATTCTTTAGGAATTTTTATATGCAAAATTATTCCATCTGGAAACAGAGATAATTTTACTTCCTTCTCTTCCAAACTGGAAAATTTGAATTCCTTTTTCTTGATCTATTACTCTGCCTAAAAATCTCCAATACAGTGGTTAATGGAAGTGATTGAGAGCAAAATTGCTAGTCTTGATCCTGACATTTAGAAGCAAAGTTGTCTTTTACCTTTCTGTGTGATGTTGGCTGTAGGTTTTTATATAAACCCTTTCTCATGTTGAAGAGCACCCTGGATCAGTTGGTTGAGTGTTTTGTTTTTTTAATCATAAAAGTATTAAATTTTGTCAAATGCCTTTTAAGTGTCTGTAGAGATAATCTGTGGGTTTTCCCCCTTGTTCTGTTAATATATTAATATGATTTTATTACATTGATTCATTTTTGTATGTTTACCAATCTTGCATTCCTGGGATAAGTCCCAGTGTTATGTGGCATATAATCCTTTTAATGCATTGTTGGATGCAATTGGTAGTGTATTGTTGAGGAATTTTGCAGCTGTATTCATAAGAAATATTAGCTGTAGTGTTTTTTTTTTTCCTTTACCTGTGATGTATTTTTCTGGTTTTGGCATTAGGGTAATACTGGTCTCCTAGAATAAAGTGAAAAGTTATTCTTCTTCATGTATTTTTTCAAAGAGTTTGTGAGAGACTGATTTTAATTATCCTGTAAATGTTTGGGGAAATGCATCAGTGAAACCATCTGGTTATAGGTTTTTCTTCATGGGAAATGTGATTAGTAATTCAATTTATTTTATTAGTTATATGTGTATTTAAATTTGCTGCTTCTTCTCTAATCAATTTCCATAATTTGTGTCTTTCTAGGGATTTTTTAAAATTTCATCTAGGTTACATAAAATTATATACTTCAGGCAGTCCCAGATAACAAACGAGATAGGTTTTGTTCATAAGTTAAATTTGTATGCAAGTCGGAACAGGTGCATTTTCCTATTAAATGCAACTTAGATGTTTGTCTTAACATAGTATTTATATTTGCCTTTCTGTGCATATAAATACTTAAACGTTTTCAAACCTAGAGAACCTATCTCATTCATAACCTGGGAACTGCCTGTATTCCCTTTTAATTTTTATAATTTTTGTAGGGTTTATGGCAATAGCCCTCTTTCGTTTCTGACTTTAGCATGTAAAAAATATTTTTTTTTGGTTCATTCTAGCTATAAGTTTGTCAATTTTATTGATTGTTTCAAGAAACTTTTTCTTTTATTGTCTTTCTATAATGTATTTTTCTATTCTGTTTATTTCTCTGATTTTTAATTTTTCTTTATCTACTTGCTTTAGGTTTTTATATTCTTATCTATTTCTTTCTTAAAATAGAAATTTAGTTTATTGATTTGATATTTTTCTTGGTTTTAAATATATGCATTTAAAGCCCTGGCCAGTGGTTCAGTGGATAGAGCATTGGGCTGGCATATGTATGTCTCAGGTTTGATTCCCGGTCAGGGCACATAGGAGAAGCGCCCATCTGCTTCTTCCTGCTTCCCTCTTCTAATTCTCTCCCTTTTCCCTTCCCACAACCAGTGGCTCAATTGGTTCAAGTCTGGCCCTCAGTGCTGAGGATAGCTCCATTGAAGAGTATCAGACTCAGGCACAAAAAATAGCTTGGTACTTGAGCACTGGCCCCAGATGGGATTGTGCTGTAGATTCTGCTCAGGGTGCATATGGGAGTCTGCCTTACTGTCTCTCCTCCTCTTACCCTCTAATATATATATATATATATATATATATATATATATATATATATATATATATATATATATATATATATATACATTTTAAGCTATAAAATGTCCTCTGAACTCTGCTTTTTCTGTATCCCATTACTTTTGTTACATTATATTTTCATTTATCTTTAACTATTTTCCAATTTACCTTTTGATTTCTCCTTTGACCCATAGGTTATATAGAAGTGTTTTATAAAATGTTCATATATATTTATGAATTTCTCTACTTTCTGCCTATACTTATTTTTAGTTGTATTGCATTTTGTTTGGAGAACATGGTTTGTATGATTTCAGTACTTTTAAATTTGAGAATTGTTGCCTTTGAGACTGTGTTTTATTGGATGAAAAACTCCATAGATATGTTAGGTCTAGTTAGTACTTAGTGTTGTTTAAGTCTTGTATTTCCTTGTATTCCTGTCTTGTTTTTCTATTTATTCTGAAAAGTGGGGCAAAGTAGACCACAGCAGGTGGCTGAGCCCTGGGCATGATAGAGTTGATCTAAATTTCTGTTGCCAAATGCCGAGTGATTAGTTCTCACTGTCTGCAGAGTAGATTTTTAATTGTAGGCCTGTAATAGACTTACAAATTGAACTAATTAAGGTCAATGTAGCACAGGTGAAGTTGCAGACCAAAAACAGAATGAATGGGTGTCCCTGTGACATAAATAAAGAGAATAAGTGCCAAAGTGGAGATAAAGAGATAAACAAAGTCAAAGCAAAGGATTCTCTCTGGGACTGTGTCCTGAGTTGGGCAGAATCTTTTTTGATACCTTATTTCTGGCTTCTTTTATTTGTACTTTGTCTTCAAGAGGATGTTCCAGCCTTTTAAAGGTGCCCAGGAACTCTGACAGTTGTTGAGTTTCCTTGAGTGCCTGCAGATGTTTGAACACACACTGTTCAGGAGCCAAACCAGGTTGACCTTGAAGAGGGTTCTGGCACTGCTGCAGACCGTGGTAAGGACTCAGGAGAGGTAGCTTTCCTTTTGTTTTTCCCAGGTTGTGATGTGTCTCATATGCCAGCCAAATTTCATTAAAGTTTATGTATGTATATTTATATGTGTGTTTTTATTTATTGCCTGCCTCTGGGTAGTACTTGAAATTTTACTTGGGAGACAACATGGTATACTGTAAAGAAAGCTTGGTTGTTTTAAACTCTGAGCATGCCTTGCTCTGCAGTACTGTAATTTAGACAAGTTATTAAGCCTTTATCACACAGACATGTCTGCATAGTCATGCAGAGATAGGCATCTACACATTAGTGCATGCATTGGTGCATGCATGTGAGAGTGTACACAAAGCAAGTATTAAATAAGTAATTTTTAAAGACCTAGTGCACTATCTAGTGATCAAAGAAAGGTAGTTTGTGGCATCTTTTTTCTCTTGCCTTTTCCTTCTGCCTTTTTGTTCTGTGTGTGTGTGTGTGTGTGTGTGTGTGTGTGTGTGTGTGTGTGTGAGAGAGAGAGAGAGAGAGAGAGAGAGAGAGAGAGAGAGAGAACATGCATGCAGTGTCTTCATTGGAAAAGCAAGCTCAAATACATAGAGATCTGTTGCCCTGAGAGAAATACCCTGGTTGTAGGCAAGGCAACCAAAGGCTTTCACTGTTTTGTTCCTTAAATTGACCATTTCTTTCAGTTAAACTAGCTGGATGAAGCAGATGCTTTGACATTAGGTGGAAGGAGAGGTAGACTATTATTACTGCTGATAAGGAACCATTTAACCTTGCAGAGTAGATGTGAGTGTGCCTCGTCTCTCCTGAGTAGGTCTAACTGATGACAGGTGGACCCTGGACAAAGCCCAGGCTACCTATGAACACTTCAGCATCTTTCCTTTCTTTTTCCATCTCTGTGCTCTCTATCCTCATGGAAATGATGGCTGTGCTGCTGCACCTGGATTTTGTTACCGTGGTTACAGATACAATCCCTGATGGAAGAGGAGGATGAAGCTGTGTTTTTACAAGGGCAAATTGTACTGACATTTAAATTGGAGGCATCACAGTAGAGTACAGCTTCCAAGGTGTAGGAGAATATGCTCCCCCTTTGCAATTGGGGTATTTGAAAGATTCTTGCCTCCTCTTTCTTGATGTTTGTGTGTTGGGAGTGTATGTGTGAACTCATCCATTAGCTTTTTACATGTTCATAGGACTGAAATCTGGTTGTGATAGGGGAGAGAGCCCTTTGCAGTAAGATTTTTTGTAGGGTTAGGGCCAAACTTGGGTTTCTCAAGAGACACTACAAATGATAGAGTGAAAGGAGGAATGAGCCATGTAAGCAGGAACCCAAATTCATGAAGTCTAAAAGAGATTAGAAGGGTAGCCAAATGGAAGAAGCTGGAGGTGATATGGCAGACAGGAGCCAGCAGTCGGAGGATGAGGGGGATAGTAGGGGCATGAGGGGAGCAGACCAGACCTTGCTTTGGGAAGGTACTCATGTTGACAGCTCCTGGGGAATGGTGCCTGTGTGGCTTGGTGGAACTTACCAGGTGGACCTGGCTCAAAGATGCCCATGATACATGGAAAGTGGGATAGCTTACCAGCCTGCTGAGCCAGGGCCTCTCCCCAATCACTGGGCTAAATTAGTTGCAAATGTTTTATTCTGAGAAGTAGCAGGCTTGAAGTATATAAGCCATACTCACCCACAGAAGTGAAGTTGATTTACTGCTGCAGCTTGTTGCCCTTATGGATTAGACAATTTGTCTGTCATTCAACAAACACCTACTGTGCTAGGGCTAAAGCACCTAAAGGCCAAAATGCTGCTATTGTTTTCAACTGTAGCATTCTCCCTTATCAGCATCCACACTCAGGTCAAGCATCCCCTCACTGAGGACGTTGTAATTGAAAAACCCAGAGTGCTGAAAAAGTCTCTGCTTGGCCATTGGTCTAAACCAGGGGTAGTCAACCTTTTTATACCTACCGCCCACTTTTGTATCTCTGTTAGTAGTAAAATTTTCTAACTGCCCACCGGTTCCACAGTAATGGTGATTTATAAAGTACAAAGTACCGAAGTAACTTTACTTTATAAAATTTATAAAGCTGAGTTACAGCAACTTAGAGCATGTAACAATAATTACTTACCAAGTACTTTATGTCAGATTTTTGCTGTTTGGCAGAATAAATATTTATAAAACAACTTACTATAGTTAAATCTATCTTTTTATTTATACTTTGGTTGCTCCACTACCACCCACCGTGAAAGCTGGAACGCCCACTAGTGGGTGGTAGGGACCAGGTTGACTACCACTGGCCTAAACTTTGCCTTCACACAGAAAATTTTCAAGGGCTCCTTGAGTTCCCTGTGCCAGTTGTCACCTCACTTTGCCAGGAGTCCAAGAGAGTGCAGATGGAGGGATCATTTGCTCACTTTTCATTTGATTTTCTGGTGGAACCATTTAATGATATAGATGCTTCAAGAGATGAAGCTTGAGCCTTCCAATGTTCCTATGGGTCAGTCCAGAGAAAATGTTTACACAGATAGTTGTGTATGCACAAAACTATATAGACTTGTTTGGTGATTGCCTCTAAGTGAGTACCTGCAGGTGTCCACATGTGTAAATATATGTATGTGTCTGCACATATATGGGTAAAAGACTTCTTGGTGTAGGCACTTGGAAATCATAGAGCTATGGATTTGAGGATTTAATATTTCTTTCATTAGCTCTGAATTTGAGCAAGCAATGTTAAACCTTTCAGCTACAGTTTTCTCATCTAAAAATGAAAATAATTAATTCCATTTTAAAGGAATCTGTGAAGATTATATGTAGTAATTAATATAAAGCATCTGGCATAATGTCTGCCATAGAAAAGGCAGTTAACAAATACTCCAGCTCCTGTTACTTTATATACCTTTCCTTCACTCTGCCATGAGAAGGCATGCCTCAAATTGAATGTCATTATTTTCAATTGATGTAGGAGCAAATGGCCCTCAAAGCAGGCACATCTATAGCTTGAATAGTAGGCAAATTGCAGGATTTCTAAAAGTGTATTCACACACTGGATGTTCCCATAATACCCATTAGTTAAAGTAAAGCAGTCAAAATCATCTTGGTTGGTGATGTGCAGAAGGAAGATTGAGAAGGCACAGTCAGATGGCTGTCAGCACAAAGCACTGCCTGATTCATGCTTTCAGCAGGATGGCTGGGCTGCCTGTGCACAGCGACAGTCAAGTGCAGGGCAAAGTGACCTCTTTGCCTCCCTTCTTTGTGTTTGGCAACTAACAGCCTGTTGTTTCATGCTAGGCTGAGTGGAAAAGAGATGTGAGAGGCCCTGAGTGCACCTCCCACCTTGGTTTAGAAGTGAGCTCAAGGCCTCTCCTGACAGCTCCGAGGCTGGTGAATAATGACTCAATGCGGGCAAGAACCTCTAGCTGGTTCCTTCTGGGAGCCAGTTTGTGCTGTTCTTGCAAGAACTGGATTCCATGTTTGGAACTCACAGCCCAGCTATGACAGGGGTTTATGTGTGTACGTGGTGCTCACATCTTCAACAGCATTGAGCAGGAGCCACACTGGAATCTGTAGTCATTCTGTTTTGTTGAACCAAAGTGCACAGGATTAAGGAGAAAAGCTGTAGTTTAAACTGTAAAGAGAAGGATTTATTTTTTTGAGGAATCTCCATGCTGTTCTATTGATACATAATGGCTGCACTAGTCTGCATTCCTACCATGAGTAGACAAGAGTTCCCCTGCATCCTCCCCAACACATCTTTTTGTTGACTTGTTGATAATAGCTATTGTGACTGGTGTGAGATGGTATCTTGTTGTGGTTTTGATTTGCATTAATGATGCTTAGTAATGCTGAGCATCTTTTCATATTTTTGTTGGCCTCCTGTATGTCCTCTTTAGAGAAATGTCTTTTCATGTCCTCTGACCATTTTTTGATCAAATTATTTTTTGTTATTGAGTTGTGTGAAATTTTACATATTTGATATGCACCCTATGTTCATTAAAGTATTATTTACAATAGTCAAGATACAAAAGCAGCCTAGATTTCCACTGACAGATGAATGGATAAAGAAGATATGGGCTGTGTGTATACATGTATATGTATGTACACACACACACACACAATGCAATATCATGACATAATAAAAAGAATGAAATCTTGCCATTTGTGACAACATAAATGGATCTAGAGGGTACTAGGCTAAGTGAAATAAATGAGGCAGAGAAACTCAAGTACCATATAGTTTCACTTATATGTGGAATCTAGAAACAATACAAAGCAAACAAAATAAAACAAAAACAGATTTATAGAAAAAGAGACCAAAAGGAAGATGTGGGTTTAAAAAGGTGAAGGGAAACATAGTCAATAATATTATGATAAATTTACATAGTGATAGATGATGACAAGAATTAGTGGAGTATATTATAAGGTTTAAAATGTTGAATTGATGTATTACTTTTATTTCATAAGGAGAGGGGCTTTGACTTTCCAGGAGAAAGACATCATATTGTAGAACCAACAGAGCCTAGTACATGCCTGATATGTTGTACATGCTCACAGATATCTGCCATAAGAATACATCACTGACCTGGTGGGAAATGCATGATAGTAGCAACTTCCTAGTGATGACCTAAAGACTGACACCAGGCAATGTTGCAGAGTGGGATGGTTTGTGTTATTTGAAGTTGAACCTCAGAAACCATGAGGGAATATTAGAAAAACCAGGAATAACCCAGTAATTGATAAATAAAAAGTATTTAAAAAAGAACACAGCCCACCCAGAAGAAAATAAAATAACCCAGTGAGTAGGTTATACTCAGGACAGGCTTGTAGTCCAAGCAGAATTCTAAATCAGAGACTAGATTGAAGAAATATAATAGGATTATATGACAAATAAACCCATTTGGCCTATAGTATGCTGAACCCTGAATTTAGGTAAGATTTCCTGTGGCCATTATTGGGGTAGGTAGGTTGTGCCCACATATTCTGTTTGGCTAGATCATGACCAGTTAAGGAATGGGTAGGGCGGAGCCTGAAGTGTGTAGTTGTCACTGTTTGACTAGGAAGAAAGCTCTCCCAACAAAGTCATCTTTCTTCCTGAGAGAAGAATCCTAGGAAGCACAAAATAGATCATTTAGCTACAAATAACTGAAAATCTACTTTGTGTCATGGGTAGTAAATGTAACAACAGAAGGCATAAGAAGACCAATGACACAAAGAAATTTAAGATAAATTCATGATTTCTATATCCCTGGTACATAAGAAATGGGGATATTTGGGAGTATTTCTCTTTTTAAAATTGAATTTTATTGGGGTGACACTGGTTAATACCCAGTTTTGCAACACATCTTTATACACTGTATTACATGTTCATCCCTCCAAGTCAAGTCTTCATCTATCAGCATTTATCACCCCTATACCCTTCTCTACCTTACACCTCTCCCTGGCAATCTCCATACTGTTGTCTGGGTCCAGGAGGTTTTTTTGTCCTTTATTGCTCTATCCCACTATCTTCCCCCACTCCAATCCTGGCCTGACAGCTGTCAGCCTGCCCTCTATGTGTGAGTCTGTTTCTATTTTGCTTGTTAGTTCATTTCATTCATTAGAATTCCACCTATGAGTTAAATCATATGGTACTTGTCTTTCTCTGGCTTATTTCACTTAGAATAATGATCTCCAGGTTCATCCATGCTGTAGCAAAAGGTAAAGTTTCCTTCTATTTATGGCTGCGTAGTATTCCATTGTGTAAATGTATCAAAACTTTTTTATTCACTCATCTACTGATGGGCACTTGGGCTGTTTCCAGTTCTTGGCAATTATAAATATCACTGTAGTGAACATAGGGGTGCATATATTCTTTTTTTTTTTGCAACCCCAGTGGCCTTTATTGCTACCTGTTGGCAAAGTAATCAAATGCCACCAGAAATTGCCCACTTCCTGCTGGCCAAGATGCTTCCTGATTCCACAGCACTCTTCAGGTGCCAGTGCAGACAGAGCAGGACATCTCCTCAGTATCTCCTGAGTTCTTTTCCCTCCATGGCAGACACTTTCTCAGGCTCTTTTGCTTTCTTCTTCTCCTTATGCCAGGCCCTTAAAAGTTAGTCTTTTCCATGCTTCCAATCTTTGTCCCTTTCATATCTTATAACACTAGCTAAGTAATCAGTCTCATTCACTTTTTAAATCACTGAGGTCTGAATGTTTGTGTTCCCTTAAATTTATATGTTGAAACCTCACCCTCAAAGTGATGGTATTAGGAGCCATTAAAGGTAATTGATCATGAAGGTGAAGCCTGCATGAACAGGATTAGTGCCCTAAAAAGAGAACCCAGAGAGCTCTCTCTCTTCCACCTTGTAAGGACACAACGAGAAGGCGCTGTCTATGAACAAGAAAGCAGGCGCTTGCCAGACACCAAATATACTGCTGCCTTGATCTCAAACTCCCAAACTCCAGAACTGTTAGAAATAAATATTGTTTAAACAACCCAGACTATGACATTTTTTAAAATTAATTTTAATGGGGTGACATTGATAAATCAGGTCACAAAGGTTCAGAGAGAACATCTCCAGGCCATTTCGACATTTGACTATGCTGCATTCCCATCACCCAAAGTCAAATAGTCCTCCATCACCTTCTAACTGGATTTCTTTGTGCCCCTCCCCTCCCCCAAACCTCTCCCTCTCTCTCCCCCACCCCGTAACCACCACACTCTTGTCCATGTCTCTGAGTCTCATTTTTATGTCCCACCTATGTATGGAATCATATAGTTCTTATTTTTTCTGATTTACTTATTTCGCTCCGTATGATGTTATCAAGGACTATCCACGTTGTTGTAAATAATCCAATGTCATCATTTCTTATGGCTGAGTAGTATTCCAAAGTATATATTATATGTATCAAAGCTTTTTAGTCCACTCATCCTCTGACGGACACTTGGGCTGTTTCCAGATCTTAGCTATTGTGAACAATGCTGCCATAAACATAGGGGTGCATTTCTTCTTTAGAAATAGTGCTATGGTGTCCTTGGGGTATATTCCTAAAAGTAGAATAGCTGGGTCAAAAGGCAGTTTGATTTTTAATTTTTTAAGGAATCTCCATACTGTTTTTCACAGTGGCTGCACCAGTCTGCATTCCCACCAGCAGTGCAAGAGGGTTCCCTTTTCTCTACCTCCTCGCCAGCACTTATTCTGTGTTGTTTTGTTGATGAGCACCATTTTGACTGATGTGAGGTGACATCTCATTGTGGTTTTAATTTGCATTTCTCTACTGATTAGTGATGTTGAGCATTTTTTCATATGCCTATTGGCCATCTGTATGTCCTCTTTGGAGAAGTGTCTATTCATTTCTTTTTTTATGTTTTTATTTTTTTTTTATAATAAATTTTTATTAATGGTAATGGGATGACATTAATAAATCAGGGTACATATATTCAAAGAAAACATGTCTAGGTTATTTTGTCATTAAATTATGTTGCAAACCCCTCGCCCAAAGTCAGACTGTCCTCCGCCACCCTCTATCTAGTTCTCTGTGCCCCTCCCCCTCCCCCTAACTCTCTCCCTCCCTCCCTCCATTGTCCTCCCTCCCCCCACCCTTGGTAACCACCACACTCTTGTCCATGTCTCTTAGTGTCATTTTTATGTTCCACCAATGTATGGAACCATGTAGTTCTTGTTTTTTTCTGATTTACTTATTTCACTCCGTATAATGTTATCAAGATCCCACCATTTTGCTGTAAATGATCTGATGTCATCATTTCTTATGGCTGAGTAGTATTCCATAGTGTATATGTGCCACATCTTCTTTATCCAGTCTTCTATTGAAGGGCTTATTGGTTGTTTCCATGTCTTGGCCACTGTGCACAGTGCTGCAATGAACATGGGGCTACATGTGTCTTCACGTATCAATGTTTCTGAGGTTTTGGGGTATATACCCAGTAGAGGGATTGCTGGGTCATAAGGTAGTTCTATTTGCAGTTTTTTGAGGAACCACCATACTTTCCTCCATAATGGTTGTACTACTTTACAGTCCCACCAACAGTGAATGAGGGTTCCTTTTTCTCCACAGCCTCTCCAACATTTGCTATTACCCGTCTTGTTGATAATAGCTAATCTAACAGGAGTGAGGTGGTATCTCATTGTAGTTTTGATTTGCATTTCTCTAATAACTAATGAAGCTGAGCATCTTTTCATATATCTGTTGGCCATTTGTATCTCTTCCTGGGAGAAGTGTCTGTTCATGTCCTCTTCCCATTTTTTTATTGGATTGTTTGTTTGTTTGTTGTTGAGTTTTATGAGTTCTTTGTAAATTTTGGATATTAGGCCCTTATCTGAGCTGTTGTTTGAAAATATCATTTCCCATTTAGTTGGCTGTCTGTTTATTTTGATATCAGTTTCTCTTGCTGAGCAGAAACTTTTTATTCTGATGTAGTCCCATTCATTTATCTTTGCCTTCACTTCTCTTGCCATTGGAGTCAAGTTCATAAAATGTTCTTTAAAACCCAGGTCCATGATTTTAGTACCTATGTCTTCTTCTATGTACTTTATTGTTTCAGGTCTTATATTTAGGTCTTTGATCCATTTTGAATTAATTTTAGTACACGGGGACAGGCTGTAGTCGAGTTTCATTCTTTTGCATGTGGCTTTCCAGATTTCCCAACACCATTTGTTGAAGAGGCTTTCTTTTCTCCATTGTGTGTTGTTGGCCCCTTTATCAAAGATTATTTGACCATATATATGTGGTTTTATTTCTGGGCTTTCTATTCTGTTCCATTGGTCTGAGTGTCTATTTTTCTGCCAATACCATGCTGTTTTGATTATCGTGGCCCTATAATATAGTTTAAAGTCAGGTATTGTAATGCCCCTAGCTTCATTCTTTTTCCTTAGGATTGTTTTGGCTATTCGGGGTTTTTTATAGTTCCATATAAATCTGATGATTTTTTGTTCCATTTTTAAAAAAAATCTCATAGGGATTTGATGGGAATTGCATTAAATTTGTATATTGCTTTGGGTAATATGGCCATTTTGATTATATTTATTCTTCCTATCCAAGAACAAGGAATATTTTTCCATCTCATTGTATCTTTTTCGATTTCTCTTAACAATGCTTTGTAATTTTCATTATATAGGTCCTTTATGTTCTTTGTTATGTTTATTCCTAGGTATTTTATTTTTTTTGTTGCAATCGTAAAGGGGATTATTTTTTTGAGTTCGTTTTCTAGTATTTCATTGTTGGCATATAGAAGGGCTATGGACTTTTGTATGTTAATTTTGTATCCTGCGACCTTACTGTATTGGTTTATTGTTTCTAATAATCTTTTTGTGGAGTCCTTCGGGTTTTCGATGTATAGGATCATATCATCAGCAAAAAGTGATACCTTTACTTCTTCTTTTCCGATATGGATGCCTTTTATTTCTTTGTCTTGTCTGATTGCTCTGGCCAGAACTTCTAGCACCACGTTAAATAAGAGTGGAGAGAGTGGACAACCCTGTCTTGTTCCTGATTTAAGGTAGAAAGTCCTCAGTTTTATGCCGTTTAATAGGATGTTGGCTGATGGTTTATCATATATGGCCTTTATCATGTTGAGATATTTTCCTTCTATACCCATTTTGTTGAGAGTCTTAAACATAAAATTGTATTGTATTTTATCAAAAGCCTTTTCTGCATCTATTGATAAGATCATGTGGTTTTTGTTCTTTGTTTTGTTGATATGGTGTATTACGTTAACCGTTTTGCATATGTTGAACCATCCTTGAGATTCTGGGATGAATCCCACTTGATCATGATGTATTATTTTTTTAATATGTTGTTGTATTCGGTTTGCCAGTATTTTGTTTAGAATTTTAGCATCTGTATTCATTAGAGATATTGGTCTGTAGTTTTCTTTCTTTGTGCCATCCTTGCCAGGTTTTGGTATGAGGGTTATGTTGGCCTCATAAAATGTGTTTGGAAGTATTGCTTCTTCTTCAATTTTTTGGAAGACTTTGAGTAGAATAGGAACCAAGTCTTCTTTGAATGTTTGATAGAATTCACTAGTATAACCGTCTGGGCCTGGAGTTTTATTTTTGGGGAGGTTTTTAATAGTTTTTTCTATTTCCTCCCTGCTGATTGGTCTGTTTAGGCTTTCTGCTTCTTCATGACTCAGTCTAGGAAGGTTGTATTGTTCTAGGAATTTATCCATTTCTTCTAGATTGTTGTATTTGGTGGCATATAATTTTTCATAGTATTATACAATAATTCTTTGTATATCTATGATCTCTCCTCTTTCATTTTGGATTTTGTTTATTTGAGTCCTGTGCCTTTTTTCCTTGGTGAGTCTTGCCAAGGGTTTGTCAATTTTGTTGATCTTTTCAAAGAACCAGCTCCTTGTTTTATTGATTTTTTCTATAGTTTTTCTGTTCTCTATTTCATTTATTTCTGCTCTGATTTTTATTATCTCCTTTCTTCGGCTGGTTTTGGGTTGTCTTTGTTCTTCTTTTTCTAGCTCCTTAAGGTGTGAAGTTAAGTGGTTTACTTTGGCTCTCTCTTGTTTGTTCATATAGGCCTGAAGTGATATGAACTTTCCTCTTATTACTGCTTTTGCTGCATCCCAGAGATTCTGATATGTCGTATTTTCATTTTCATTTGTCTGTATATATCTTTTGATCTCTGCGCTTATTTCTTCTTTGACCCATTCATTTTTTAGAAGTATGTTGTTTAGTTTCCACATTTTTGTGGGTTTTTCCCCCTCTTTTTTGCAGTTGAATTCTAGTTTCAAGGCTTTATGATCAGAAAATATGCTTGGTACAATTTCAATTTTTCTAAATTTGCTGATATTGTCTTTGTGGCCCAACATATGGTCAATTCTTGAGAATGTTCCATGTACACTAGAGAAAAATGTATACTCTGTCGCTTTGGGATGAAGTGTCCTGTAGATGTCTATCATATCCAGGTGTTCTAGTATTTCGTTTAAGGCCACTATGTCTTTGTTGATTCTCTGTTTGGATGACCGATCTAGAGCCATCAGCGGTGTATTGAGGTCTCCAAGTATGATTGTATTTTTGTTAGTTTTTGTTTTAAGGTCAATAAGTAGCTGTCTTATATATTTTGGTGCTCCTTGGTTTGGTGCATATATATTAAGGATTGTTATGTCTTCTTGATTCAACTTCCCCTTAATCATTATGAAATGACCATTTTTGTCTCTGAGTACTTTTTCTGTCTTGTAGTCAGCATTATTAGATATGAGTATTGCTACACCTGCTTTTTTTTGGATGTTGTTTGCTTGGAGTATTGTTTTCCAGCCTTTCACTTTGAATTTGTTTTTATCCTTGTTGCTTAGATGTGTTTCTTGTAGGCAGCATACAGTTGGATTTTCTTTTTTAATCCATTCTGCTACTCTGTGCCTTTTTATTGGTGAGTTTAATCCATTTACATTTAGTGTAATTATTGACACTTGTGGGTTCCCTACTGCCATTTTATAAATTGCTTTCTGTTAGTTTTGTATCTAGTTTGATTCTTCTCTTTTGTTTTTCTATCATTTGTTTTTGTTTGTTTGTGTTCCATACTTCTTTCCTCTGTTGCTACCTTTTTTAAGTCAAGTGTTTTTGTGGTGGTTTTTTCAAGGGTGGTTACCATTAAGTAATGAAAAGGGTACCTACCATATTCATTGTAGTACCCTATCTTATAAGTATTTCTGCACTTCATCGTCCTTTGCTACTGTTAATCTCCATCCTCTCCCCCCTTTTTTTCCTTTGTTGTCACAGTTTAAGTTTGGTTTTATTGTGTTCTTGGTGGAGCTGTTACTTGTGGTGTTGTTTTCTTTTGTTCTTTGAATCTGGTTGGAAAACCCCCTTTAGTATTTCCTGGAGTGGGGGCTTTCTGTTGATAAATTCTCTCATCTTTTCTGTATTTGTGAATGTTTTTATATCTCCTTCATACTTGAAGGATAGCTTTGATGGGTATAGTATTCTTGGCTGAAAGTTCCTCTTTTTCAGGGCTTTAAATATTGGGGTCCACTCTCTTCTAGCTTGTAGAGTTTCTGCTGAGAAATCTAATGATAATCTAATAGGCCTTCCTTTATATGTTGTACTCTTCTTTTCCCTGGCTGCCTTGAGAATTTTTTCTTTGTCATTGGTTTGTGTCATCTTTATTATGATGTGCCTTGGAGTGGGTTTGTTGGGGTTAAGAAAACTCGGTGTTCTGTTTGCTTCCTGAATTTGAGGCTTTAGTTCTTTCCACAGGCTTGGGAAGTTCTCGTCTATTATTTGTTTGAGTATATTCTCCATTCCATTTTCTTTCTCTTCTCCCTCTGATATACCTATTATTCTTATGTTATTCTTTCTGATGGAGTCAGACAATTCCTATAGGGCTTTCTCGTTTTTTATTATTTTTGAGTCTCTTTCTTCTTCTCTCTGTTGTGCCTCAAGTTGTTTGTCTTCTATTTCACTAATCCTATCTTCAATCTGGGCTGTTCTGCTAGCTTAGCTTGTTACCTCGTTTTTCAGCTCGTGAAATTTGATTTGTTTTTATAGTTTCAATTTCCTTGGTAATATATTCTTTGTGTTCATTGAGTTGTTTTCTGATCTCCCTATATTGCCTTTCTGTGTTTTCTTGTATATCTCTGAGTATTTTTAAGATTTCTATTTTAAATTCTCTGTCATTTAGCTCCAAGGCTTCCAATATGTTTAGTCTTTTCTCCATAGATTTTTCCACATCTATTTGTGTTACCTCTCTTTCTTTTGTATCCATAATATTCGATTTCCTCTTTCTTATTGGCATCTGAGGGTGGTCTTGTTGATAGCACTAATTAGAATTAATAAAGAGTAAAAGTAAAAAAAAAAAAAAAAAAAAGGTAAAACACCCCACAAAAAGAAAAAAAAGTAATAATTTATTATTTCCCCCTTTTTTCTTTCTTCTCTTTCCCTCCTCTCCCCTCCTCAGGGAAATATCATGCCTATAATGGAGGGCCTGATTTGGGGTGAAGAGTTCAAGGGGCAAAAAAGGGAGTAGGGACCTACTAAATGCAAAAAAAAAAAAAAAAAGGAAGAAAATCTTAGACAAGCATAAGATGATTTGCTTGTAAGTGATGGTCAACTAAGAGATATAATGAGAGGGATAAGAGGGAACCAGAAAAAAGGACCAAAAACGAATAATAAAGAAGAAAAAAATAAAAATAATAAGTAAAAATCTGTTGTATTAAGTGGAGCGAAGACTAAATACAATGGAGATCTTGGGTTGGGAGGACCCAAAATGCCACAAAAATAAACAAACAAGAAAAAAAATAAAAACAAAAGCAAAAAAGAAAAATAAAGCCAAAAAATGCCTTGAGTCCTAAATTAACTAATTTGTTCGTGATTGAGGATTAAATGGGAGGAAAGTAAAATGAGAAAAGAAAAAATGAATAGAAAGGAAAAAATAAGAAAAAGAGAAAAACGAAGGAAGAAATAAAATAGGAAGAGAAAAAAAACAAAATAAAGCAAGACAAAAAAAAAACAAAAGAGGAGAGAGTGAGAATTAAGTGTTTTGGAGTATAACCTTAAAGGAGGGTGAGGATGAAGAAGAGAAATAAAATGTAACACTCATGGGTAGTGTAGTTCAAGAAAAGGGAAGCATAAGATGGGCAGAGAATAGAAGGACCGAGGTGGAGGAAATAAAGGCAATAAGATAGAAGAAACAAACAACAAAAACAAAAAAAGAATTAGTGGAACAAGTTGTAAAGTCTGTGGATTTTTCTTGATTTTGAGAGGTTAACTTCTTCCTTTTTCTTTTCTCTCCCTCTTCCTGGTCGGTGACTCTGTACCCCAGGCTCTGCCCCTGTGTCACACTTAGGTAGGGATTTGCAGTTGATGGGATTCTATGGCAATGTCATATAATTGGTTTTAGTCTTGCTGGTAGTCAAGGCTTGTTGGCATTTGCAGGGTCCAACGATGAGAGAGTTTGCTTTCCTGGATTCTCTCTCCTAGTCCCCCCTTCCTGAATTAGCAGCCTGGTGATCCAGCTATAAGGCTGCCACTGCTTCTGCCTGGGGAGTAAGAGGCTCAAAGAGCTGGGAAATCCCCACTCTATCCCCACTCAGTGCAAACCTTTGGGAAAGGCTCTGGCAGTCAGGGCGTCCAGTGTAATCAGGCGGGGGTGGGAGTCAATTGTTGTCAAGGTGACTGTTCAGCGCCTATCATTCAGTTGGACCTCTCAACCCAGGCTTTCCACACTTTGTAGCCTGTTTTTGCTGGGAAGAAGAGGCACTAGTCTCTGCTTGCGACTAGTGTAGTATAGATCTTATTATCTGCCAAGTCCTTCTTGTTAGCGTTTATCCCTGAATATGGAGGCTCTATCAATCAGAAGTTGCCCCCGCCCCTTTAGCGAGAGGCACTAAAAAATATCACGCCTCTTGTCTTGGATCGCTGAACTGAGAGAGATCTTATCAATTAGAACCGAGGGTGCGCAGATTTCATGGGTTAAGCTAATTTCAGTGATTGGGTCGCAGCTGTGCTCCCGAAGGTATTTTAGGCTGCCTGCGCGCGCCCCTCCCCCAACGCTTGATTGTTAGCTTGAATGGCTGGGTGAGGTGCCCCGCCCACGGAGAGAATCTCCCAAGCCTCTCCCGCTCGCCCTGCTGCTGGCGGCTGGATCGCACCAGGCGCAGGATAATGGGGCCCCCTGGGTGTGCGGGCCAGTAGGGTGCTCTGGACGCGTGGAATGCCCAGGGCACGCGCGCGAATGGGGTGCTCCGGGCACCGGTGGCTGGCGACTCTCACTCGTAGTGCGCGGGCCACTGGGAACGTAAGCGGTGCTCACTCTGCAACCATACCGGGCGCGCGCCCCGCGGCTCGCGGCGGCTCGGCTCGCGGCGGCTCGGCTCGCGGCGGCTCGGCTCGCGGCGGCTCGCAGCGGCTCGGCTCGCGGCGGCTCGCGGCTCCCGAGTGTGGGCTAACTCACTACAGGCTCACTTCCTCGCGGCTTGAATGAACGTCCCTGCGGTAGCTTCCTCCACACCCTCGTCTCTCAGATTCAAGTGATAACAGTCCTTTTGCTATCAGTTTGTGTGGAATTCCGGAATGCTCCGAGGATAGATTTTTCTGTTTCTAGTTGATAAATTTGTTGTGATTTAGGGGAGAGCTGTCGGACGCGCAGCTCACGGCGCCATTTCCATGACGTCACTCCTATTCATTTCTTTTGCCCAGTTTTTGATTGGATTGTTTGTCTTCCTGGTATTAAGTTTTACAAGTTCTTTATAAATTTTGGTTATTAACCCCTTATCAGACATATTGTCAAATATGTTCTCCCATTGTGTAGTTTGTCTTTTTATTCTGTTCTTATTGTCTTTAGCTGTGCAAAAGCTTTTTAGTTTGATATACTCCCATTTGTTTATCCTGTCTTTTATTTTACTTGCCCATGGAGATAAATCGGCAAATATATTGCTGCAAGAGATGTTAGAGAGCTTACTGCCTATGTTTTCTTCTAAGATGCTTATGGTTTCATGGCTTATATTTAAATCTTTTATCCATTTTGAGTTTATTTTTGTGAATGGTGTAAGTTGGTGGTCTAATTTCATTTTTTTGCAGGTAGCTGTCCAATTTTCCCAACACCATTTGTTGAAGAGGCTGTCTTGACTCCATTGTATGCTCTTACCTCCTTTGTCAAATATCAGTGGTCCAAAAAAGTGTGGTTTTATTTCTGGGTTTTCTGTTCTGTTCCATTGATCTATATATATGCCTGTTCTTATGCCAGTACCAGGCTGTTTTGAGTACAATGCTCTTGTAGTATAACTTGATTTCTGGAAGTGTGATACCTCCCACTTTATTCTTCCTTTTCAAGATTGCTGAAGCTATTCATGTTCTCTTTTGGTTCCATATAAAGTTTTGGAATATGTGTTCTATAGCTTTGATAAGTCATTGGTATTTTAATCAGTATTGCATTGAGTTTATAAATTGCTTTGGGTAATATAGACATTTTAATGATGTTTATTCTTCCAAACCATGACCACGGTATATGCTTCCACTTGTTTTTATCTACCCTGATTTCTTTTATCAATGTTTTATCGTTTTTTGAGTACATGTCTTTAATCTCCCTGGTTACATTTATTCCTAGGTACTTTATTTTTTTGGTTGCAATGGTGAAGGGGATTGCTTTCTTAATTTCTCTTTCTAACAGTTCATAGTTAGTGTATAAAAATGCCTCTGATTTTTGAGTATTAATTGTATATCCTGCCACCTTGCTGAATTTGTTTATCAGGTCCAGTAGTTTTTTTGACTGAAACTTTAGGGTTTTCTATATACAATATTATATCATCTGCAAATAATGATAGTTTTACTTCTTCTTTTCCAATTTGGATGCCTTTTATTTCTTCTTGTTGTCTGATTGCTGTGGCTAAGACATCCAGAACTATATTGGATAAGAGTGGTGAAAGGGGGCACCCCTGCCTTGTTCCTGATCTTATGGGGATTGCTTTTAATTTTTGACTATTGAGTATGATGTTGGCTATAGGTTTGTCATAGATGGCCTTTATCATTTTGAGATATGTTCCCTGTATTCTCACTTTGCTGAAAGTTTTGATCATGAGTGGGTGCTGGATTTTATCAAATGCTTTTTTTGCATCTATTCAAATTATCATGTCATTTTTCTCCTTTGTTTTGTTTATGTGATGAATCACATTGATTGATTTGTAAATATTGTAACAGCCTTGCCTCCCAAGAATAAATCCCACTTGATCATGGTGTACGATTTTTTTCATATATTGCTGGATCTGGTTTGCTAATATTTTGTTGAGAATTTTAGCATATAAATTCACTAGGGATACTAGCCTATAATTTTTTTCTTTGTGTTATCTTTGCCTGGCTTTGGAATCAGAATTATGCTCGCCTCATAAAAGGAGTTTGGAAGTCTTTCTTCCTCTTGAATTATTTGAAATAGCTTGAGAAGGATAAGAGTTAATTCTTTGAATATTTGGTAGAATTCACTTGTGAAGCCATCAGGCCCAGGACTTTTCTTTTATGGGAGTTTTTTGATAACTGTTTCAATCTCATTTGTTGTAATTGGTCTGTTTAGGTTTTCTGATTCTTCCAGATTAATTTTTGGAAGATTATATATTTCAAGGAATTTGTCCATTTCATCTAGATTGTCTAGTTTTTTGGCATAAAATTCTTCATAGTATTTTCCTACAATATTTTGTATTTTTGTTGTGTCAGTTTTTATTTCTCCACTCTCATTTCTAATTTTATTTATTTGAGTCCTCTCTCTTTTTTTCTTGGTGAGTCTAGTTAAAGTTTTATTAATCTTGTTTACCATTTCAAAGAACCAGCTCCTAGTTTCATTGATCCTCTGTATTGTTTCTTTAGCCTCTATGTGATTTATTTCCGCTCCGATCTTTATTATTTTCTTCCTTCTACTACATTTGGGCTTTACTTGCTGTTCTTTTTCTAGTTCTTTTAGATATAGGGTCAAGTTGTTTATCTGAGCTTTTTCTAGCTTTTTAAGGAATGCCTATAATGCTATGAACTTCCCTCTCAGTACTGCTTTTGCTGTGTCCCATAACCTTTGAGTTAATTTATGCTCATTATTGTTCATTTATAGAAATTTTTAAATTTCTTCTTTGATCTCATTGTTAACCCATTGGTTATTTAATAACATGCTATTTAGTTTCCAAGTTTTTGAGTATTTTTCAGTTTTTCTGTTGTGGTTGATTTTTAGTTTCATGCCATACTGATCAGAGAAAGTGCTTAATATGATTTCAATCTTCTTAAATTTGTTGAGACCGCTTTTGTGCCCTAACATATGGTCTATCCTAGAGAATGTACCATGAGCACTTGAAAAGAATATATATTCTGCTGCTTTAGGGTGAAGTGTTCTGAAGATATCTATTAAATCGAGTTGATCTAGTGCATCCTTTACGTCTGCTGTTTCTTTGTTAATTTTCTTTCTTGAGGATCTATCTAGTGATGTTAGTGAGGTATTGAAATCCCCTACTATTATAGTATTGCTGTTGATCTTGCCCTTTAAATCCATCAAAGTCTGCTTTATATATTTAGGTGCTCCTATATTAGGTGCGTAGATATTTTTAACGGTTATATCTTCTTGTTGGATTGCTCCCTTTATCATTATGTAGTGACCTTCTTTATCTCTTACTATAGCCTGTGTTTTAAAGTCCATTTTGTCTAATATAAGTATTGCTACCCCAGCTTTTTTTTCATTTTTAGTTGCATGAAATATATTTTTCCATCCTTTTATCTTCAGTCTATGTGCATCTTTTGTTTTAAGGTGTGTTTCTTGTAGATAGCATATGTACAATATGTGTCCTGTTTTCTTATCCACTCAGGTACTCTATGTCTTTTGATTGGATTATTTAATCCATTTACATTCAAGGTTATTATTGATATATAGCTGTTTATTGCCATTTTATTCTTTAAAACTGTATTCCTCTTTTGCTATATTCTTTTTCCCCCTTGATTTGTTTACAAGAGGCCCCTTAGCATTTCTTGCAGCATTGGTTTGGTTGTAGTGAATTCTTTGAGTTTTTTGTTTTTTTTTGTCTGGAAAGCATTTTATTTCTCCTTCAATTTTAAACTACGGCCTTGCTGGATAAAGTAGTCTTGGTTGTAGGCTCTTGTTCTGAATTACTTTGAATATTTCTTGCCATTCCTTCTGGCCTCAAGTGTTTCTGTTGAGAAGTCAGAAGTCATTCTTATGGGGGCTCCTTTGTAGGTGATAGCCTTTTTTCTTTAGCAGCTTTTAATATTTTCTTTTTATCACTTAGCTTTGATATTTTAATTATGATGTGTCTTGGTGTAGATTTCTTTGGGTTCCTCTTTTATGGAGTTCTCTGTCTTTCTTGAACTTGTGAGATATTTTCCTATCTTAATTGAGGGATGTTTTCAGCTACGATATGTTTGAACAAAGTCTCTATCCCTTGTTCTTTCTCTTCTTCAGGAACCCCTATGATGTGGATGTTATTTCTCTTCATGTTGTCACAGAGCTCTCTTAGAGTTTTCTCAGAATTTTGAGTCTCTTTTCTTTTTTCTGCTCCACTTCAGTGCCTTCATTTATTTTGTCCTCTAACTTGCTGATTCAATTCTCAGCTTCATCCATCCTGCTTTTAATTTCTTCAACTGTGTTCTTTATTTCTGATATTGTATTTGTCATTTCTGACTGATTCTTTTTTCTTATGTTAATGTCCTCTTTTATATTTGCTATCTCTTTATTTAGGTGTTTGTAATAACCATCTATTGTTGTTCTAAGATCTTTGAGCATCCTAACAATCATTATTTTAAACTCTGCATCTGGTAATTTGGTTATATCTGTCTAATTCAGGTCCTTTTTTGGAAAATTCTCTTGATTCATTTGTGTTGAATTTCTCTGCCTTCTCATTTTGTCTGTGTAAAAGAAGGTTTTGGCTACTGGAGTCCACTTGTTGTGGCCTCTGTATTCCCTAGGTGTGGTCTGTCTGCAGGCCCACCACCCCCTCTGCTGTTGCTGCCTCGAGCGTTGTGGTATGGGCGTTGCCAGTGCCAGCCATCTGGGGCTGTTGCTGTGGTTTCTGCCTCTTCATCAGGGGAGAGGCTGTGATCATGTGCTCGGGTGTACAAGCTTCAGTGCCCGTGGCCTTTGCCCCACCCCCATGGGTGGGGTTACGCTTGGCCCTGAGGGCAAGGATGAGCACCTTTGCTCAGCTGTACTTCTGTGCCTAATGGGCTTTTGCCCCACCCCTGTGAGGAAGAGTTCGCTCACAGGACAGCTGCAAGCCTTGGCTCCACTGGCTGGGTGGGGCTGCATGCCCATGCTTAGTTGTGGGATTCTGCCTGTTCTGAGCTTTCGCTTCACCCCTGCCGGAGTTGTGACCTCCCTGGTCAGGCCACAAGCCTAGGTTCTGTGGGCAGTGTGAGGCTGCGCTCCTGTGCCCTTGCTCAAGGGTGGGTCTCCACCCCTTCCAGGCCTCCTGCCCTTCCCCCACATGCTGGATTGCAGGCGGCCGGCAGCTGGGCTTGACCACTTTTGCACATCCCTTCCTCCCCATCTGGGCATGACGGAGCTCACACCTGGGCCTCAGTTGTGGCCAGCCACCTCTGCCCTTGCCAACAGAACTGTGCTTCCATGTCCCATCGCTGCCTGCCCTCGGGCGAACCCTCAGCTGTGTGTGTAGGGGCACTGCAGCTCAAACCTTAACACTCACTATTGTAGTCCCGAAAGCTCCCTCCTTTTAAACGACTCCGCTCTAATTACCATGGGAGAGCTTGTTTGGCTGGTGTCCTGCTTCCCTTTGCTGGTATTGCTGTTTCCAGGGGAAATATTTTCTTCAGATTTGGGGAGTGACTCATCCCAAAGGGTTAGGGTGGCTGTTTCTCAAAGTGTTTCTGCCTGTGCCTCCTAGATTACACTCTCTTCCTGCTACTCTGGTCCTCTCCTCTCTCCCCATCCCCCGGAGCCCCGGGTGAGTGATTGTGAGAGTTTTCTGTGCGGTCCCTTTAAGAAGAATCCTGGGTCTGAGAAATCAATCTCTTTCTCACAAACAGTATCCTAACTTCAGCTAAATATTGTCCATACACCTCTTCTAGGCTCTGGGGCTGCAGGCTGGGGCTTTTTTTTCTGGGACTCAGGACCCTCCCTTCTCTGCTAAACTCACTTCCTGTCAAGTGAGTCTCTCCAGGCTGCCGTTTGCTCTGGGGAGCTGGGAAGTCCTCTCTGCGTTTCTGCTTTTCCTACCAATCTCATTGTGGCTTCTTCAGTGTTTCTTGGTTGAAGAGTCCTCTTAGTTTAGTCCAAAGTTGGTTTATCCAGATGATAGTTGTTAAAATTAAGTTTTAATCCACTTTGGTTCTGGGAGGTGGAAGTTGGTACATCGCCTACTCCATTGCCATCTTGTTGCCCCAGATTATGACATTTTTGTTATAGCACCCTGAATAGACTAAGATATTGATTTAACCCTGGCCAGATAGCTCAGTTGGTTAAATCATTTTCCTGAAGCACAGAGGTTGCCAGTTTGATCCCCAATCAGGGCACACACAGGAGCAGATTGATGTTCCTATCTCTCTCTCTCCCTCTCTCTTTTTCCCCCTTCCTATTTCTCTAAAATCAATACAATAGATATTTAAGAAAAAAAGATATTGATTTACCTAGAATTTTTGTCCAAATCTTAATCTCTAGCTCACTTTTCTGAGCTTGGGCCCGTATTTTCAACTACCAGTAATCACTTCTCAAGCAAAGTTACTCAGACATCTCAAACTCAGTTCCAGACCAAGTCATGTATAGTTCTCCCATATATTCATTTGAATTACTATTTTGGGATTCTTAGTCTGTATTACCAGAAATGGAATTGCTAGGTCATAAGGCCATCCCTTTTTAATTTTTTGAGGACTTTCCGTACTGCTTTCCACAGTGGCTGCACCAATTTGCATTTTCATTAACAGTGCATGTGGATTCCTTTTCTCCACATCCTCCCATCACTTGTTGTTTTGTTGATTTATTGATGATAGCCATTCTGAGAGGTGTGAGGTGATATCTCATTGTGGTTTTAATTTGCATTTTCCTGACTAGTGGCATTGAACGTCTTTTCATATGTCTATTGGAAATCTGTATGTCCTCTTTAGAAAAGTATCGACATCCATCAGCATTTATTACCCTTATACCCTCCTCCACCTTATTCCCCACCCCGGCAATCTCCTCTGGCAATTGAGATCTTTTGCCAGTATTTTAATTGGGTTATTTGATTTTTGGTGTTGAGTTTCATAAGTTGTTTATATATTTTGTTTATTAATCCCTGTATTATCAGATGTATCAGTGAATATGTTCTCTCAGTCAGTGGGTTGTCTTTTCATTTTGTTGGTGGTTTTCTTAGCTATGCAAAAACTTTTTAGTTTTATGTAGTCTGGCTTGTTTGTTATTTCTCTCATTTCCCTTGCCCAAGGGGATATATCTGAAAAAATATTGCTAAAAGATATCAGAGATTTTACTGCTTATGTTTTCTTCTAGGATTTTTATAGTTTCATGTCTAATATTTAATTCTTTAATCCATTCTGAGTTTATTCTTGTGTATGGTATAAGAGTTGGGTCTAGTTTTATTTTTTTACACGTATCTGTCCAATTTTCCCAGCACCATTTGTTAAATAGGCTGTCTTTACCCCATTTTATGTTTTTGCCTCCTTTGTCAAATATTAATTGACCATACAGGTGTGGGTTTATTTCTGGGCTCTCTATTCTGTTCCATCATTCTACAGTGTGTCCATAAAGTAATGCTGCATTTTTGACCGGTCACAGGAAAACAACAAAAGATGATAGAAATGTGAAATCTGTACCAAATTAAAGGAAAACCCTTCCAGTTTCTGTAGGATGATGTGGCAGCATGTGCACATGCACAGATGATGATGTAACACCGTGTATATAGTAGAGCAGCCCACAGCCATGCCAGTCGAGATGTGGACAGTACAGAGGAAAGTTCAGTGTGTTCTGTGGCTCGCTAAATTCGACTCTGTGACCAAAGTGCAACATGATTATTGAATATCAGCATGTTTATAATGAAGCGCCACCACATAGGAATAACATTACTCGGTGGGATAAGCAGTTGAAGGAAACTGGCAGTTTGGTGGAGAAACCCTGTTCTGGTAGGCCATCAGTCAGTGATGAGTCTGTAGAGGCTATATGGGATAGCTACCTAAGGAGCTCTAAAAAATCTGTGCATGAGCCCACATCAAACTGCACTGAATAGGTAAGAAAATGGGAGAGTTTTCCTTTTATTTGGTGCAGATTTCACATTTCTATCATCTTTTGTTGTTTTCCTGTGACTGGTCAAAAGTGCACCATGACTTTATGGACACACTGTATATATCTCTTTTTATACCAGTGCCATGCTATTTTGGTTAATATGGCTTATATTATAATTTGATATCAGGTAACATGATTTTTTGAACTTTGTTCTTTCTTAAGATTGTTGTGGCTATTCTGGGTTCTTTTGTGATTTTACATAAATTTTTGGAATATTTGTTATATTTCTGTGAAATATACCATTGGTATCTTGATAGGAATTGCATTGAATCTACAGATTGCTTTGGGTGATATGGACATTTTAATGATATTAATTCTTTCAATCCATGAACATGGTAGGTATATGCTTCCACATATTTTTATGTTCTTCATATTCTTTCTTCAGTGTTTTGTAATTTTTTGAATACAGGTTTTTTACAACCTTGGTTAAATTTATTTCTAGGTATTTATTCTTTTTAAATCAATTATGAATGGCATTGTTTCCTTTTCTGATAGTTCATTATGGATATATAAAAATGCAAGTGATTTCTGGATATTTACCTTATATCCTGCTACTTTGCTGAATTTATTTATCAATTCTAATAGATATTTGGTGATATCTTCAGGGTTCTCTATCATGCCATCTGCATATAATTACAGTTTTACTTCTTCCTTTCCAAACTGAATACCTTTGACTTCTTCTTCTTGTCTGATTGCTGTGGCTAAGACTTCCAGGTCTACACTGAATAAGAGTGGTGATGGCAGACATCCCTGCCTTGTTCTTAATCTTAAGGGAAATGATTGTTGTTTTTGTCATTGAGTACAGTTGTCCCTTGCCATATCGTGGTTCACTTTTCACAGTCTCACTGTATCGTGGATTTTTAAATTGTATATATCTAATTTTGTATCACAGATTTTTCACTATATTGTGGGACTTTGTTGTATATAGGTATTTTATATATTATTATTTTAATTATTTTTGCAGTAAAATAGCATAGGAAGTGTTTATAAGAGTGTGGGAAAGGTTAATAACAGTGTGGAAAAGGTTTATAAGAGTGTGGGGAGGGTTTATAAAACCTTAAAATATATATAAATAATAAAATAAATATAAGGTTGCTACTTCGTGGACTTTCAGCTAACGTTGGGGGTTCTGGAACCTAGCCCCGTGATAGACAAGGGATTACTGTATAACGTTGGCTGTGAATTTGTCATATGTGGCCTTTATTACACTGAGGAATGTTTCCTTTATTTGCAGAGAGTTTTTATTATAAATAGGTGATGAATTTTATCAAGTGCTTTTTCTGCATCTATTGATACAATCATGGGATTTTTGTCCTTCATTTTGTTTATGTGCTATATCACATTTATTGATTTGCAGATGTTGTTCAATTCTTTCATTCTGGAATAAATCCCACTTGATCATACTGTGTGACCTTTGTAATATATTGCTGGATCTGGTTTGCTAATATTTTGGGGGGACTTTACCATCTATGTTCATCAGGGACCTTATAATTTTTTTCTTTGTAGCATTTTATCTGGTTTTGGAACTAGGATAATACTGGCCTCATGAAAAGCACTTGAGAGTCTTTTCTCCTCTTGAATTCTTTGGAATATTTACAAAGGCATTCATTCCTTTTTGAATACTTGGTAAAATTCACCTCTGAAATAATCAGGTTCAGGACTTTTGTTTGAGGGGAGTTTATTTTAAATTACTGCTTCTATTTCAGTGGCTGTAATCTGTTCATTCAAATTCTCTGATTCTTCCTAATTCAGTTTTCAATAATTGTATGTTTATAGAAATTTTTCCATTAGTCCAGATTATTCAATTTATTGGCATCTAGTTGTTCATAGCATTTTGTTTTTACAATGTTTTGTATATCTTTAGTGTCTGTTGTTATTTTTCCTCTTTCATTTCTGTTTTTATTTATTTGGGTCCTCTTTCTTTCTCTCGTTCTTGAAGAGTCTGGTTAAATGTTTATTGATTTTCTTTATCTTTTCAAAAAACCATCGCTTGGTTTCATTGGTCTTTGTATTGTTTGTTAGTCTCTATTCCAATTATTTCTGCTCTAATATTTATAATTTCCTTCCATCTACTCAAATTAGGTTTTGTTGTGCTTTTTAGAGCTCCTTTAAATGTAAATTTAGATTGTTTATTTGAAATTTTTGTTTGTTGTTTGTTTCTTGAGGTAGGCCTGTACTGCATAAATTTCCCTCTTAGGACTGCTTTTGCTGTGTCCCTTGGATTTTGGGTTTGGGTTGTTGTGTTTTCATTTTCATTTGTTTCAAGGTATTTTTTAATTTGTTCCTTGATCTCATTGTTAACCCATTCATTGTTTAGTAACATGTTATTTAGCTGGTGTGCTTTTTGGCTATTTTCTTGTGATTGATTTCTAGTTTTATACTATTATGGTCAGAGAAGATGCTTGATATAATTTCAATCTTCCCAAATTTACAGAGAATTATTTTATGTCTTAACATATGGTGTATACTAGAAAATGTTTAACATGCACTTGAAAAGAATGTATATTTTGCTGCTTTTGGGTAAGTGCTCTGAAGATATGAATTAAATCCAGCTAATCTAATGTGTCATTTAAGGCTTCCATTTTCTTGTTGATTTTGTCTGGAATATCTATCCATTGATGTTACTGGCGTGTTAAAATCCCCTACTATGACTGCATTGCTGTCAATCTTTTCCATTGTGTTCATCAATATTTGCTTTACATATTTAGGTGCTCCTACATTGGGTGCATAAATGTTTACAAGGGTTATTTCTTTTGGATTTCTCCACTTATCATAATGTAGTATCCTTCTTTATCTCTTAGTATAACCATTGTTTTAAAGTCTATTTTTTCAGATATAAGTATTGTTACCTCAGTATATTTTCATTTTTATTTGCATTAAATATCTTTTTATATCCCTTTACTTTTAGTCTGTATGTATGTTTTGTTCTGAGTTGGGTTTCTTGTAGACAGCATCGATATGGGTCTTGCTTTCTTATCCATTTAGCTAATCTATGTCTTTTGATTGGAGCATTTAAGCCATTTATATTTAAAGCAATTATTGACTGGTGTGTGTTTATTTCCATTTTATTTTAACTATTTTCCCCTGTTTTTAATTATTTTTCTTCTAACCTTCATCTTTCTCCTTCACTGCTTCCTCCTCATTTTTCTTCTTCTTTTTTTTCTTCTTTAACATGTCTTGCAATACTGGTTTGTGGTAAAAGACTCCGTTAGATTTTCCTTGTCTAGGAAGCTTTTTATTGCTCCATCAATTTTAAATGATAGCTTTGCTGAGTAGGGTGGTCTTGGATGTAGGTCCTTGCCTTCATCACTTTAAATATTTCATGCTGATCCCTTCCAGCCTGAAATGATACTTTTGAGAAATCAGCTGACAGTTTTATAAGAGCTTTGTGTAATTCACTAACTGATTTCTTTTGCTGCTTTTAAGATTTTCTCTTTGTCTTTAACCTTTGCCATTTTAATTATTATGTGTCTTGGTGTGGGCCTCTTTGTGTTCATTTTGTTGGGACTCTGCACTTCCTAGACTTGTGTGTTCTTTTACTTCACCAATTTAGGGACATTTTTAGTCATTCTTTCTTTTTTTTAATTTAATAATTTTATTTTTTTAATGGGGTGACATCAATAAATCAGGATACATATATTCAAAGATAACAAGTCCAGGTTATCTTGTCGTTCAATTATGTTGCATACCCATCACACAAAGTCAGATTGTCCTGTGTCAACTTCTATCTAATTTTCTTTGTGCCCCTCCCCCTCCCCCTTTCCCTCTCCCTTTCCCCACTCCCCCTGTAACCACCACACTCTTATCAATGTCTCTTAGTTTCACTTTTATGTCCCACCTACGTATGGAATAATGCAGTTCCTGTTTTGTTCTGATTTACTTATTTCACTTCGTATCATGTTATCAAGATCCCACCATTTTGCTGTAAATGATCCGATGTCATCATTTCTTATGGCTGAGTAGTATTCCATAGTGTATATGTGCGACATCTTCTTTATCCAGTCATTTATTGATGGGCTTTTTGGTTGTTTCCATGTCCTGGCCACTGTGAACAATGCTGCAATGAACATGGGGCTGCATGTGTCTTTACGTATCAATGTTTCTGAGTTTTGGAGGTATATACCCAGTAGAGGGATTGCTGGGTCATAAGGTAGTTGTATTTTCAGTTTTTTGAGGAACCACCATACTTTCTTCCATAATGGTTGTACTACTTTACATTCCCACCAACAGTGGATGAGGGTTCCTTTTTCTCCACAGCCTCTCCAACATTTGCTATTACCTGTCTTGTTAATAATAGCTAATCTAACAGGTGTGAGGTGCTATCTCATTGCAGTTTTGATTTGCATTTCTCTAATAACTAAAGAAGATGAGCATCTTTTTATATATCTGTTGACCATTTGTACTTCTTCCTTGGAGAAGTGTCTGTTCATGTCCTCTTCCCATTTTTTTTATTGGATTGTTTGTTTGTTTGTTGTTGAGTTTTATGAGTTCTTTGTATATTTTGGATATTAGGCCCTTATCTGAGCTGTTGTTTGAAAATATCATTTCCCATTTAGTTGGCTTTCTGTTTATTTTGTTATCAGTTTCTCTTGCTGAGCAAAAACTTCTTAGTCTGATGTAGTCCCATTCATTAATTTTGGCCTTCACTTCTCTTGCCATTGGAGTCAAATTCATAAAATGCTCTTTAAAACCCAGGTCCATGAGTTGAGTACCTATGTCTTCTTCTATGTACTTAATTGTTTCAGGTCTTATGTTTAGATCTTTGATCCATTTGAGTTCATTTTAGTACAGGGGGAAAACGGTAGTCCAGTTTCATTCTTTTGCATGTGGCTTTCCAGTTTTCCCAGCACCATTTGTTGAAGAGGCTTTCTTTTCTCCATTGGGTGATTATAAAAAATTATTTGACTATATATATGTGGTTTTATTTCTGGGTTTTCTATTCTGTTCCATTGGTCTAAGTGTCTATTTTTCTGCCAATACCATGCTGTTTTGATTGTCGTGGCCCTATAATATAGTTTGAAGTCAGGTATTGTAATGTCCCCAGCTTCATTCTTTTTCTTTAGGATTGCTTTGGCTATTCAGGGTTTATTATAGTTTCATATAAATCTGATGATTTTTTGCTCTATTTCTTTAAAAAATGTCATTGGAATTTTGATGGGAATTGCATTAAATTTGTATAGTGCTTTGAGTAATATGGCCATCTTGATTATATTTATTCTTCCTAACCAAGAACAAGGTATATTCTTCCATCTCATTATATCTTTTTCGATTTCCCTTAACAATGGTTTATAGTTTTCATTATATAAGTCCTTTACATTCTTTGTTATGTTTATTCCTAAGTATTTTATTTTTTTTGTTGCAATTGTGAAGGGGATTATGCTTTTGAGTTCATTCTCAGTTGTTTCATTGTTGGCATATAGAAAGGCTATTGACTTCTGTATGTTAATTTTGTATCCTGCGACCTTACTGTATTGGCTTATTGTTTCTAGTAGTCTTTTTGTGGATTCTTTGGGGTTTTTGATGTATAGGATCATATCATCTGCAAAAAGTGATACCTTTACTTCTTCTTTTCCGATATGGATGCCTTTTATTTCTTTGTCTTCTCTGATTGCTCTGGCTAGAACCTCTAGTACCACATTAAATAAGAGTGGAGAGAGTGGACAACCCTGTCTTGTTCCTGATTTAAGAAGGAAAGCCTTCAGTTTAGTGCCATTTAATATGATGTTAGCTGATGGTTTATCATATATGGCCTTTATCATGTTGAGATATTTTCCTTCTATACCCATTTTGTTGAGAGTCTTCAACATAAAATTGTGTTGTATTTTATCGAAAGCCTTTTCTGCGTCTATTGATAAGATCATGTGGTTTTTGTTCTTTGTTTTGTTGATATGGTGTATTACGTTAACCGTTTTACTTTTGTTGAACCATCCTTGAGATTCTGGGATGAATCCCACTTGATCATGATGTATTACTTTTTAATATGTTGTTGTATTCGATTTGCTAGTATTTTGTTTAGTATTTTAGCATCTGTATTCATTAGAGATATTGGTGTGTAGTTTTCTTTTTTTGTTTCATCCTTGTCAGGTTTTGGTATGAGGGTTATGTTGGCCTTATAAAATGTGTTTGGAAGTATTGCTTCTTCTTCAATTTTTTTGAAGACTTTCAGTAGAATAGGAACCAAGTCTTCTTTGAATGTTTGATAAAATTCACTGGTATAACTGTCAGGGCCTGGACTTTTATTTTTGGGGAGGTTTTTAATATGTTTTTCTATTTCTTCTCTACTAATAGGTCTGTTTAGGCTTTCCGCTTCTTCTTGACTCAGTCTAGGAAGGTTGTATTGTTCTAGGAATTTATCCATTTCTTCTAGGTTGTTGAATTTAGTGGCATAAAGTTTTTCATAGTATTCTACAATAATTTTTTGTATATCTACGGTGTCCGTGGTGATTTCTCCTCTTTCATTTTGGATTTTGTTTATATGAGTTCTTTCTCTTTTTTCCTTGGTAAGTCTTGCCAAGGGTTTGTCAATTTTGTTGATCTTTTCAAAAAACCAGCTCTTTGTTCTATTAATTTTTTCTATAGTTTTTCTGTTCTCTATTTCATTTATTTCTGCTCTGATTTTTATTATCTTCTTTCTTCGGCTCGTTTTGGGTTGTCTTTGTCTTCTTTTTCTAGTTCCTTAAGGTGTGAGGTTAAGTGATTCACTTGGGCTCTCTGTTGTTTGTTCATATAAGCCTAAAGTAATATGAACTTTCTTCTTATCACTGCTTTTCCTGCATCCCATAGATTCTGATATGTCGTATTGTCATTTTCATTAGTTTGTATATATCTTTTGATCTCTGTTCTTATTTCTTCTTTGACCCATTCATTTTTTAAAAGTATGTTGTTTAGTTTCCACATTTTTCTGAGTTTTTTTCCTCTTTTTTGCAGTTGAATTCTAGTTTCAAGGCTTTATGATCAGAAAATATGCTTGGTACAACTTCGATTTTTCTGAATTTGCTGATGTTGCTTTTGTGGCCCAACATATGGTCAATTCTTGAGAATGATCCATGTACACTGGAGAAAAAAGTATACTAAGTCACTTTGAGATGAAATGTCCTGTAGATGTCTATCATATCCAGGTGCTTTAGTGTTTTGTTTAAGGCCACTATATCTTTGTTGATTCTCTGTTTGGATGACCGATCTAGAGCCGTCAGCAGTGTATTGAGGTCTCCAAGTACGATTGTATTTTTGTCAGTTTTTGTTTTAAGGTTAATAAGTAGCTGTCTTATATATTTTGGTGCTCCTTGGTTTGGTGCATATATATTAAGAATTGTTATGTCTTCGTGATTCTGTGTTCCCTTAGCCATTATGAAATGGCCATTTTTGTCTCTGAGTACTTTTTCTGTCTTGTAGTCAGTATTATCAGATATGAGTATTGCTACGCCTGCTTTTTTTTGGTTGTTATTTGCTTGGAGTATTGTTTTCCAGCCTTTCACTTTGAATTTATTTTTATCCTTGTTACCTAGATGAGTTTCCTGTAGGCAGCATAGAGTTGGATTTTCTTTTTTAATCCATTCTGCTACTCTGTGCCTTTTTATTGGTGAGTTTAATCCGTTTACATTTAATGTAATTATTGACTCTTGTGAGTTCCCGATTGCCATTTTATAGATTGCTTTCTGTTAGTTTTGTGTCTTGTTTGATCCTTCTCTTTCATTTTTCTATCTTTTGTTTTTATTTGGTTGTATTCCATACATCTTTCCTCTGTTGCTATCTTTTTTATCTCATGTGCTTCTGTGGTGGTTCTTTCAATGGTGGTTACCTTTAAGTAATGAAAAGGGTTTCTACCCTGTTCATTGTAGTGCACTATTTTGTGAGTACTTTTGCACTCCATCATCCTTTGCTACTGTTAATCTCCATCCTCTCTCCCCTTTCTTTTTGTTGTTGTCACAGTTTAAATTTGGTTTTATTGTGTTCTTGGAGCTTTTACTTGTGGCTTTGTTTTTTTTTCATTCTTTGTATCTGATTGAAGAACCCCCTTTAGTAATTCCTGGAGTGGGGGTTTTCTGATGATAAATTCCCCCCTCTTTTCTGTATCTGTGAATGTTTTTACTTTTTCTTCATATCTGAAGATAGCTTTGATGGGTATAGTATTCATGGCTGAAAATTCCTCTCTTTCAGGACTTTAAATGTTGGGGTCCACTCTCTTCTAGCTTGTAGAGTTTCTGCTGAGAAATCTGATGATAATCTAATTGGCCTTCCTTTATATGTTGTATTCTTCTTTTCCCTGGCTGCCTTGAGAATTTTTTCTTTGCCGTTGGTTTGTGCCAATTTCATTATGATGTGCGTTGGAGTAGGTTTGTTGGGGTTAAGAAAACTCGGAGTTCTGTTTGCTTCTTGAACTTGAGGCTTTAGTTCTTTCCACAGGCTTGGGAAGTTCTCATCTATTATTTGTTTGAGTATGTTCTCCATTCCATTTTCTCTCTCTTCTCCCTCTGATATACCTATTATTCTTATGTTATTGTTTTTGATGGAGTCAGATAATTCTTGTAGGGCTATCTCATTTTCTATTTTTTATTTTTGAGTCTCTTTCTTCTTCTTTCTGTTGTGCCTCAAGTTGCTTTTCTTCTATTTCACTAATCCTCTCTTCTATCTTGCCTGTTCTATTAGCTAAGCTTATTACCTTGTTTTTCAGCTTGTGAATTGAGTTTTTTATTTCTTTTTGATTTGTTTTATAGTTTCAATTTTCTTGGAAATATATTCTTTGTGTTCATTGAGTTGTTTTCTGAGCTCCCTAAATTGCCTTTCTGTGTTTTCTTGTATATCTCGGAGGATTTTTAGGATCTCTATCTTGAATTCTCTGTCATTTAGCTCCAAGGTTTCCAATATATTAAATTTTTTCTCCATAGATTTTTCCTCAGCTAGCTGTGTTACCTCTCTTTCTTTTGAATTCATGATATTCAATTTTCTCTTCCTTAATGGCATCTGAGGGTGGTTTTGTTGATAGTAGTAATGAGATTTAATAAAGAATAAAAAGTTAAAAAAATAAAAAATTGAAAAGAGTTTTTTTTAAAAAAAATTATTAATGAAATAAAGAAAAATAAAATAAAATAAAAATTAAAAAAAAAAAGGTATTTATTCTCCCCCAGTTTTTTCTCTCCTCTCCTCTTCCCTCTTTCTTGAGAAAATCTTGTGGTGAACTGTGAATTATATTGTATTAAATAGAACAAACAATGCTTGTAATGGAGGGCCTGAATTTGGGAAAAGTAATAAAGGGGCAAAAAAAAAAAAAAAAAAAAAAAAAAAGAAAGAAAAAAGAAGGGGGTATGGACCCACAAAAAGCAAATAAGAAAAAAATTTGGGTCAAGAATAAAATGATTTGCTTTTAGGTGTTGGTTGAGTAAGAGTTATGATGAGAAGAATAAAAGGGAAACAGGAAAATGAGGGACAAATAAAAAAATTACTATTGTATTTAGTGGAATAAGAACTAGATAAAATGGAGAGCCAGGAATGGGAGCACTGATAGTGAGTTAAAAAGGTGAAGTAAAAATCCCCCAAAATGCCACAAACATAAGTTTGAGTCCCAGATAAGATAATTTGTTTGTTATTGAGGTTTGAATAAGAGGAGACATAAAGCAGAAAGGAAGAAACTAATATATAGAAAGAAAAGAAAGAGAGAGAGAGAGAAAAAAGAGGGAACCACTAAAAGAAGAAAAAAGAGGAGAGAGAGAGAGAGAGTTAAGGGTTTTGGAGTGCAACCCTCATAGAGAGAAAGGAAGAGGAAAAAAAAGATAATGGGAGATGCAACACTTATGGGTAGTGTAGTTCAAGAAGAGGAGAGAGTAAGACTGGCAGAGAGTTAATCAACCAAATTGGAGGATGAAAAAAATATCAAAAATGAAGATAAGAGAAACAAACGAACAAATATAATAAAATGGGATAGGTTATAAAGTCTTCATATTATTCTTGATTTTGAGAGGTTATGTTCTTGCTTTTTCTTTTCTCTCCCTCTTCCTGGTCGGTGACTCTGTACCTCAGGTTCTGCCCCTTTGGCATGCTCAGGTATAGGTTTGCAGTTGATAAGTCTCTATGGCGATGTCATGTATTGTGCTTCAGTCTCGTTGGCAGTTGAGGCTCATTAGCATTTATAGGCTCCGCCAGTGAGAGAGTCCGTGTTCCTGGAGCCTTTCTCCTAGTCTTTCCTTCCTCAATTAGTAGCCTGATAATCCAGTTATGGGGTTGCTGCTGCCTCTGCCTGGATAGTAAGAGGCTCAAAGAGCTGGCAACTCCCCACTCTATTCCCTCTCAGCACAGGGCTCTGGGTAAGGCTCAGTCAGTCAGAGCTGCTAGCATAATCAGGTGGGGTTTCCACCCACTCAAAGACCTCTGGCTCTGCCACTCTGTCCGGTAACATGGGTGGGCGCCCACTCCCGGGGCGCTTGGAGGAAACTGTCTCTCACTATCTGTGCACGCAGACCAGGATATCAGGCCGGCAGTCTCACCCTCTGAGTGAAACCCCCACCTGCACGGAAAAGTTCCATCGTTGGAATTGACTCTCGCTCTGTCCCTGTGCGCAGCTTTTTCAAGGCGCTGGGGTGGCCCGAGATTCTGCTTTTGGCCCACACAAAGGCCCCTGACTCTTACCCTCTGTGGGATAACACGGGCACACACTGCCGAGGCACTCAGAGGAATCTCTCGCTCACTATCTGGGGGCGCAGACCAGGATATCAGGCCGGCCGCCTCACCCTCTGTGTGAAACCCACCTGCACAGATAAGTTCCAGTGTTGGAATTTTTTCTTGCTCCCTCCTCGTGCGCGGCTTTCCCAGGGTGCTTGGGCGGTCCGGAGATTCCGCTTTTGGCCCACACAAAGGCCTGTGACTCTGCCTCTCTGTGGGATAACATGGGTGCCCACTCCCAGGGCTTTGGAAGGAATCTCTCACCCACTATCTGTGCGCACTGACCCAGAGATCAGGGAAAATGGCTGCCCCACTTGTCTTTCTTTGTCTGGGTTTGGCGCAAGTGTTAGCTTGTATTGCCCAGGTTGCCACAGGAACAGTTTTTCCTCCACTTGGATTTCTGTGCCACAGCCTGGTTCGGCTGTTTGTGCCGCGGCCTGGATATATTCACTCCTTTTGCCCACCTTAGTTTCTATCTTCTCAGTTCCCAGTGAAAACTGCCCTATTTAGGTTAGTGAGGAAGGCAGAGCATTTCTTACTTCGTATTTCCTTCGGGATTTGATTATATATTTAGCCAATTTTTCGCTAGACCATACCTTTGGGTGTATTGCAAAACATCTGCAGTCTCCAAGCATAGGTTTTTCTGTTTCTGGTTGAAGATCTTGTTGGGTTTTGGGGGAGATTTATTGGTATCGCTTCCTACCCCGCCATTACTCTTGACGTCATCTCACAAATTCTTGAAGAGAATAATCTCATCTTTAGAAGTGAGATGATCTGAAATGTGCGAGGCCAAAATACTCCAGGGAAATGCTTGTGAAAATCTGAACATGATGAAAATTTAGACTTTTTATGGCAAATTACATCTTGGGCAACTAATAAATGGTGAAGAATCCAATGCACTAAAATGACATTTTCCTACAGCTCTTCTTCACAACACCAGGCTTGTAACAGGCTCTAAGCAAGAAGTGCTTCCATTGCATGTAGCCATAGGAAACAGCTGCACACAGGCTGCTGCTCAGTGAGTCATCATGTGCATTAGCACCTTATAGGCTCTGCTGAATCCTACAGGGACAAAAAGAAAGACATCTGTTGTTCTCTTACCTTGTTTGTTTGAGAGGCCGAGAGAGGAGGGAGAAGTCCAGGCATGGGAAAGGGAAGAGACTCCTTCCATCCATCCCTCAGGGCCTTCTACATAAACCAGGCATTGTGCTAAGGGACTTTCCTGGTATCTACAATACGTCCTCCGATTATGCATTCTCACAGTATTCTGTACTTCACCAACTATAACATGTGTGACACTTTACTATGACTTTTTGTTCAGTAATCCATCTTTCTCATCATAATGTGAACTGCCCACAAGTAAAGTCTTTATCTTGTCTTCATCACTGATAAATACCACTGGTATTTTTTTCACTTAACATAATTATTAACAAATTATGGATACACAAAAAATATCTCCTAGGTAAATAGATGTGCTGTCTCATTGAATCCCAAGGACAGCCACAGGAAATGTCACTCTCCTAATTTTATAGCTAAGGGTCAGGGACATGTGGGGATGGAATCATTTTTTTCAAGTTCTTACAAGTAGGAAGTAGAATATCTAGCATTCAAGATCAGTTTTACTGACTCTTAAAATTCTTGGACACCTTCACTAATGAAAATTGTAAAACAAAATTGCAACAATTCTACAGAGTAGAGTTCAAATAAAGGAAAATTAAGTAACTGCAGTGGAGAACCTTGCACACACTTGTTAACTATCTTATCCAAAGTTAACACTGCCAATAACATTTTATGATAGCCTTTGATATGGTGTGATGAGAGGATCCATACATCCCCCACACCCACACTTCACACTCATCCTGAGGAAACATCAGATAAACCTTAACTGATGAATGCTCTACCATCAATACCTGACGGCTACTTTTCAGAAGTGTCAAGGTCATGGAAACAAGAGACTGTGAAAGTATCACATTCAGTAGAGTAAGGAGAAGGGACAACTAAATACAACATAGTGTCCTGGACTGGATCGTGGAACAGAAACAAGATTAGTAAAAAATGGAGGAAATCCAAATAAAGTCTGACGAGACAGCATTGTGCCAGTGTTTATATTTTAGATTTAATAACTGCACTTTCTAGGTAAGATTTTAAGCTTAGAGAAAGCTGAGTGAAGCGCATTATTTTAGTTACTATTGCTGCTATAACAAATTACCATGAATTTATCATTTAAGCAAGAAAAACTGACTAGCTGAAAGTTCTAGAGGCCAGGAGTCTGAGCTGAAATCAAGATTTGGCTGGGGCTGCATTCCTTTGGAAGATCTAGGGAAGAATCTTTCTTTGCTCTATTAAGAATTGTGGTAAAATATACCTACCATAAAATTTACCATTTTATCCATTTTTAGATGTACAGTTCAATGACATTATATATATTCCCATTCTTGTGCAACAACAACCATCATCCATTTCCAGAATTTTATAATCTTCCTAAACTAAAACTCTGTACCCATTAAAAGAAGGTTTACTTCCTAAACTTCTAGAGGATCCCAACATTGCTCATTTTGTGGCCTACTTCTATCTACAAAGCCAGAAAAGCAACATTTCCAAATCTCTCTTTTGCTCTCCAACTTCCCTTTTTTCCTAATAAGGACTCCTGTACTTACATTGGGCCCAACCCAATACTCCACAACAATCTTGCCATCTTAATAGCTTTCATTTAATGACAGCTTCAAAGTCCCTTTTGCCATATAAGGTGACATCTTTACAGGTTCAAGGGACTAGGACAAGGACATATTGAGGAATAGGCATTAGTCTGCCTCTATAGTTACACAGGAATCCTCTGTGTTATCTTTGAAAGTTTTCTATGAATCTAAAATTATTTCAAAATAAAACATTTTTTAAAAAATACAGCAATAACTGTATGATAATATTCAGAAATTGCATTGAAATCATAGATTTGTAGATTTTCAAGGTTGAATAGGAACTTAAGGTATTATTATTATTGAATTTTTGGAGAAATTAGAAATAATCTGTGGACTAATAGGTATGTTATCTAAAAGTGACTTTTGGAGAGCTTTCTGGAAAATACTTTTGGCATTGAGGTAGCTGGAACCAAGAGCCCCTCCAACAATCCCATAGCAGGTAGGCCTGGGCTCTATAAAAGTCATTGATTTAATACCTAGATCTTCATAGCTGGAAAGATCATTTTTCCCCACTATGTCCCACAACAACAGAGCTTCAGGAAGCAGAGGCCTTGGGCCAAAACCAAAGCAGTGCTCTCTGAAGAAAACGGCTGATGTTCTGGGGACACCTCCACTGAGTAGCATGGTGAGCTGGGAAAGAGAAGCTGGGCAAGAGGAGCCAACTCCTGAGCTCTTCCACAAACATGGAGCAAAGGGGGTAAGGAAAGAAACACAGCCAAACAGGGAGGTGAAAGAAAGCTCAGTTCCCAAACAGAAGTTCCGTCATTATTTTGACTGTCAAGGGGTGTCTCCAGCCCTCCAGCCTGCTCTACTCCCACAGACTCAACAAAAGAGCTGGGCTGTGCAAGTGCTTCCCCTATCTGCACCAAAGCAACACTGACCCTTTCATGAAAAGAAGAAGCTCGCAAGAAAAACAGACCCATCTTTACTCACAAATATGCAACAATTTGGGTGTACAGTTATGGCAGTGAGGAAGATAAGGGGAATATTAGTTTGGAGGAACTAATAGAGACTTGGAGAAATGGGTGAGGAAAATTCAGAATTCTATTTTAGACATGTTAATGTGGGTATGAGAAAACATCAACTCTAGATAAAGAAATGAAACTTTTTCAAGCTCAACTTTTTCTCTCAAAAACAAAAACTTACAGACTGAGTTAAAAACAAAATACAGACATATGCTGCTTTTATAAGATGCATTTGGCATGGTTGCCAAATGACACCCCCAAAATTAAAAGATTATTCAAGGTTATAGCGGCTGCCTACAAATGAAAATAACCCAGAAGTAGCCATTTCTGTACCAAAGTAGAATTCAAGGCAAAATGCATTAAGTAGAGAAAAGGTTACTCTATACAGATAGAAAGTATAGCCTTAACAATGAAGACCTTAACAATCACTAACCTTTGGAAATTAATAAATTACACAGCATCAAAGTGTAGGGCAAAAACCATTAGGAATGCGGGAGGAAACTGAAGGAAACTATTACAGTCGAAGGCTTTTAGTGCCACCAAATGTCAAAGACGGATTAAGAAGGCCACAAATAAGTGAAGGAAGGAAGTAAACAAATAAGTAAGGACATGAGGTTTTAAACTGTGTAATGAATACATG
This sequence comes from Saccopteryx leptura, assembly GCF_036850995.1. Classification (NCBI taxonomy): domain Eukaryota; kingdom Metazoa; phylum Chordata; class Mammalia; order Chiroptera; family Emballonuridae; genus Saccopteryx; species Saccopteryx leptura. Next base: position 86,704,633 of record NC_089511.1, read on the forward strand.
TGGAGAATTTTTATGGCACTGCACTTTGAATAGTAATCCTAACCCAGTTTCTCCTCTCTTTTCCTGTCCACATCCCTCTCCCTCTACTGCTACTTCCAGTTCTCACATTCTTTAAAAGAAAGTGAAAAAATTGAAACAGACTATATATATATATAGTTACTTCAAACCTCTTTAGAATGATGGGGAATGTAAATAAACAAGTAAGTAAGGAATAAAATGTTCGAAGGCTGTGGAGAGTCATTATAACCAGAGACCCCAAGGGGCACCTCTGTCCTTGCTGAAAGCAGAGCCCCAGACTTTCTGGATGATGGGTTTAGAATTTCTCTGTAATCAATCCCGTTATTTCTATTTAAGAGGCACAGCCAGCTTTGGTCATGCTGGAACTTTATAGCTCAACAGTCTTTGACTCTGGAAGGCAGGAAGGGAATTTTGTTATTATTTAAGCTTATTTCACTTTTTTCCCTTCTATCTGTGAGTTTTGTGTGTATCTTATAGGGATGGTGAACAGTTCCTCTCAACCTATCATCATCACATATCAAACCTGGTAAGGTTTGTTTGGCATTCTGAAATTAGACCACTGTGAAGTTTGAGGGAAAAATCCACAAAACCACCCTCTCATCTGACAGCAGTTACAAGTTTGAGCCATCTCTGAAATCATCCTTAGATTGAAATTTTGCTGGAAGGACTTACAGAACTCACTGTTAGCTATTGTAGCCACAGTTTACTGAAGAAAACATACAGATGAAAGTCATCTAAGACATGAAGCATGCAGGACAGAGCCTGGAGAAGAACCAAACACAGACCTTCCAGTCGTCTTCTCCCCATCAAACCAGGACACTGCTACTCTTCTGGTAATGATGTGTGACAAATGTGCACAGAATACTGCCAACCACAGAAACTTACACAAGTCTCAGTGTTCAGAGTTTTTACTGGGTCCATTGTGCAGACACGATTGATAGATTGATTTCCCAAATGGTTGATGTCAGTCTCTAGTCCTTGTGGAGGTTGACTGATACTGCATGACCCAGGCCTCCACCCCATATCAGATTTTTTATTTTTATTTATTTTTTAATAATTTTATTTTTTTAATGGGGCGACATCAATAAATCAGGATACATATATTCAAAGATAACAAGTCCAGGTTATCTTGTCTTTCAATTATGTTGCATACCCATCACCCAAAGTCAGATTGTCCTCTGTCATCTTCTATCTAATTTTCTTTGTGCCCCTCCCCCTCCCCCTTTCCCTCTCCCTTTCCCCACTCCCCCTGTAACCACCACACTCTTATCAATGTCTCTTAGTTTCACTTTTATGTCCCACCTACGTATGGAATAATGCAGTTCCTGTTTTGTTCTGATTTACTTATTTCGCTTCGTATCATGTTATCAAGATCCCACCATTTTGCTGTAAATGATCCGATGTCATCATTTCTTATGGCTGAGTAGTATTCCATAGTGTATATGTGCCACATCTTCTTTATTCAGTCATCTATTGACAGGCTTTTTGGTTGTTTCCATGTCCTGGCCACTGTGAACAATGCTGCAATGAACATGGGGCTGCATGTGTCTTTACGTATCAATGTTTCTGAGCTTTTGGGGTATATACCCAGTAGAGGGATTGCTGGGTCATAAGGTAGTTGTATTTTCAGTTTTTTGAGGAACCACCATACTTTCTTCCATAATGGTTGTACTACTTTACATTCCCACCAACAGTGGATGAGGGTTCCTTTTTCTCCACAGCCTCTCCAACATTTGCTATTACCTGTCTTGTTAATAATAGCTAATCTAACAGGTGTGAGGTGCTATCTCATTGCAGTTTTGATTTGCATTTCTCTAATAACTAAAGAAGATGAGCATCTTTTTATATATCTGTTGACCATTTGTACTTCTTCCTGGGAGAAGTGTCTATTCATGTCCTCTTCCCATTTTTTTTATTGGATTGTTTGTTTGTTTGTTGTTGAGTTTTATGAGTTCTTTGTATATTTTGGATATTAGGCCCTTATCTGAGCTGTTGTTTGAAAATATCATTTCCCATTTAGTTGGCTTTCTGTTTATTTTGTTATCAGTTTCTCTTGCTGAGCAAAAACTTCTTAGTCTGATGTAGTCCCATTCATTAATTTTTGCCTTCACTTCTCTTGCCATTGGAGTCAAATTCATAAAATGCTCTTTAAAACCCAGGTCCATGAGTTGAGTACCTATGTCTTCTTCTATGTACTTAATTGTTTCAGGTCTTATGTTTAGATCTTTGATCCATTTGAGTTAATTTTAGTACAGGGGGAAAACAGTAGTCCAGTTTCATTCTTTTGCATGTGGCTTTCCAGTTTTCCCAGCACCATTTGTTGAAGAGGCTTTCTTTTCTCCATTGGGTGTTTATAAAAAATTATTTGACTATATATATGTGGTTTTATTTCTGGGTTTTCTATTCTGTTCCATTGGTCTGGGTGTCTATTTTTCTGCCAATACCATGCTGTTTTGATTGTCGTGGCCCTATAATATAGTTTGAAGTCAGGTATTGTAATGTCCCCAGCTTCATTCTTTTTCTTTAGGATTGCTTTGGCTATTTAGGGTTTTTTATAGTTCCATATAAATCTAATGATTTTTTGCTCTATTTCTTTAAAAAATGTCATTGAAATTTTGATGGGAATTGCATTAAATTTGTATATTGCTTTGAGTAATATGGCCATCTTGATTATATTTATTATTCCTAACCAAGAACAAGGAATATTCTTCCATCTCATTATATCTTTTTTGATTTCCCTTAACAATGGTTTATAGTTTTCATTATATAAGTCCTTTACATTCTTTGTTATATTTATTCCTAAGTATTTTATTTTTTTTGTTGCAATTGTGAAGGGGATTATTCTTTTGAGTTCGTTCTCAGTAGTTTTATTGTTGACATATAGAAAGGCTATTTATTGACTTCTGTATGTTAATTTTGTATCCTGCGACCTTACTGTATTGGCTTATTGTTTCTAGTAGTCTTCTTGTGGATTCTTTGGGGTTTTCAATGTATAGGATCATATCATCTGCAAAAAGTGATACCTTTACTTCTTCTTTTCCGATATGGATGCCTTTTATTTCTTTGTCTTGTCTGATTGCTCTGGCTAGAACCTTTAGTACCACATTAAATAAGAGTGGAGAGAGTGGACAACCCTGTCTTGTTCCTGATTTAAGGGGGAAAGCCTTCAGTTTAGTGCCATTTAATATGATGTTAGCTGATGGTTTATCACATATGGCCTTTATCATGTTGAGATATTTTCCTTCTATACCCATTTTGTTGAGAGTCTTCAACATAAAATTGTGTTGTATTTTATCGAAAGCCTTTTCTGCATCTATTGATAAGATCATGTGGTTTTTGTTCTTTGTTTTGTTGATATGGTGTATTACGTTAACCGTTTTACTTTTGTTGAACCATCCTTGAGATTCTGGGATGAATCGCACTTGATCATGATGTATTATTTTTTTAATATGTTGTTGTATTCAATTTGCCAGTATTTTGTTTAGTATTTTAGCATCTGTATTCATTAGAGATATTGGTATGTAGTTTTCTTTTTTTGTGCCATCCTTGCCAGGTTTTGGTATGAGGGTTATGTTGGCCTCATAAAATGTGTTTGGAAGTATTGCTTCTTCTTCAATTTTTTTGAAGACTTTCAGTAGAATAGGAACCAAGTCTTCTTTGAATGTTTGATAAAATTCACTGGTATAGCTGTCAGGGCCTGGACTTTTATTTTTGGGGAGGTTTTTAATGGTTTTTTTCATTTCTTCTCTACTAATAGGTCTGAGTAGGTTTTATGCTTCTTCTTGACTCAGTCTAGGAAGGTTGTATTGTTCTAGGAATTTATCCATTTCTTCTAGGTTGTTGAATTTAGTGGCATAAAGTTTTTTATAGTATTCTACAATAATTCTTTGTATATCTACGGTGTCTGTGGTGATTTCTCCTCTATCATTTTGGATTTTGTTTATATGAGTTCTTTCTCTTTTTTCCTTGGTAAGTCTTGCCAAGGGTTTGTCAATTTTGTTGATCTTTTCAAAGAACCAGCTCCTTGTTCTATTAATTTTTCTATAGTTTTTCTGTTCTCTATTTCATTTATTTCTGCTCTGATTTTTTTTATAATAATTTTATTTTTTTAATGGGGTGACATCAATAAATCAGGATACATATATTCAAAGATAACAAGTCCAGGTTATCTTGTCGTTCAATTATGTTGCATACCCATCACACAAAGTCAGATTGTCCTCTGTCACCTTCTATCTAGTTTTCTTTCTGCCCCTCCCCCTCCCCCTTTCCCTCTCCTATTCCCCCCTCCCCCACACTCTTATCAATGTCTCTTAGTTTCACTTTTATGTCCCACCTACGTATGGAATAATGCAGTTCCTGTTTTTTTCTGATTTACTTATTTCGCTTCGTATCATGTTATCAAGATCCCACCATTTTGCTGTAAATGTTCCAATGTCATCATATCTTATGGCTGAGTAGTATTCCATAGTGTATATGTGCCACATCTTCTTTATTCAGTCATCTATTGACGGGCTTTTTGGTTGTTTCCATGTCCTGGCCACTGTGAACAATGCTGCAATGAACATGGGGCTGCATGTGTCTTTACGTATCAATGTTTCTGAGTTTTGGGGGTATATACCCAGTAGAGGGATTGCTGGGTCATAAGGTAGTTGTATTTTCAGTTTTTTGAGGAACCACCATACTTTCTTCCATAATGGTTGTACTACTTTACATTCCCACCAACAGTGGATGAGGGTTCCTTTTTCTCCACAGCCTCTCCAACATTTGCTATTATCTGTCTTGCTAATAATAGCTAATCTAACAGTTGTGAGGTGGTATCTCATTGCAGTTTTGATTTGCATTTCTCTAATAGCTAAAGAAGATGTCTGCTCTGATTTTTAATATCTCCTTTCTTCGGCTGGTTTTGGGTTGTCTTTGTTCTTCTTTTTCTAGTTCCTTAAGGTGTGAGGTTAAGTGATTCACTTGGGCTTTCTCTTGTTTGTTCATATAAGCCTGAAGTAATATGAACTTCCCTCTTATCACTGCTTTTGCTGCATCCCATAGATTCTGATATGTCGTATTGTCATTTTCATTAGTTTGTATATATCTTTTGATCTCTGTTCTTATTTCTTCTTTGGACCATTTATTTTTTAAAAGTATGTTGTTTAGTTTCCACATTTTTGTGGGATTTTTTCCTCTTTTTTGCAGTTGAATTCTAGTTTCAAGACTTTATGATCAGAATATATGCTTGGTACAACTTCGATTTTTCTGAATTTGCTGATGTTGTTTTTGTGGCCCAACATATGGTCAATTCTTGAGAATGATCCATGTACACTGGAGAAAAATGTATACTCAGTCACTTTGAGATGAAATGTCCTGTAGATGTCTATCATATCCAGGTGCTCTAGTGTTTTGTTTAAGGCCACTATATCTTTGTTGATTCTCTGTTTGGATGACCGATCTAGAGCCGTCAGCGGTGTATTGAGGTCTCCAAGTATGATTGTATTTTTGTCAGTTTTTGTTTTAAGGTCAATAAGTAGCTGTCTTATATATTTTGGTGATCCTTGGTTTGGTGCATATATATTAATAATTGTTATGTCTTTTTGATTCAGTGTCCCCTTAGCCATTATGAAATGGCCATTTTTGTCTCTGAGTACTTTTGTTGTCTTGTAGTCAGCATTATCAGATATGAGTATTGCTACGCCTACCGCTCATGTTCATGGTTGTGGGTGACTGGAGCCAATCACAGCTGTCCTCTGGGACAACAACAAATATTTATTGGATAATGCATAATGTACACAGGTCATTGTGAGGTCAGGAAGTAAACTTCCCTCCTTTTAATCAAGTAGTCAGCTAGCTAATTTCAGAAACCCTTTTGATGAAGAAGATGGCTAAAGGAAAAAAAGATGAGGAGTATCATACTTTTCAGCAGGAATGGACAGAGGAATTCGCCTTTGTGGGGAGAGCAGGTTCTGCAGTGTGTCTAATATGCAATGATAAAATTGCATCAATGAAACAAATGGTCAAATATAAAGTGGTATTTCGACACACACCATACTACATTTGATCAAAATATCCAGTGGGGAACAGCAGGTAAAAATCATGTCAAAAGCTACTGTGCAGGGTGCAAGCTAGTCAGCAGCAACTCTGTGTTTGAACCAAACAAGGTGACTGGAATTCGGCTAGCTTTGCTGGTGCTTTAGCAATTGTGAGAAACGGAAAGCCATTCACAGATGGGGACTATGCCAAAACATTCATGCTTGATGTTGCCAATGAACTTTTTGATGACTTTTTGGATAAAGACAAGATAATCAAATGAATAAAAGACATGCCTCTTTTGGCAAGAAATGTTCACGATCGTACCATCATGATGGCAAATCAAATTGAGGCAACACAAGTGAAGGACATAAATGCAGCACCATTCTTTACTCTCACTTTGGATGAGTCAACAGATGTAAGACATTTATCTCAGTTCAGCATGATTACAAGGTATGCTGTTGGTGACACACTACGTGAGGAAAGTCTTGCTGTTTTGCCTATGAAAGATACAACAGAGGGGAGGATTTATTCAAATCTTTCACTGAGTTCACGAAAGAAAAAAATCTACTGATGGATAAACTTATTTCAGTGTGTACTGATGGTGCTTTGTGCATGGTGGGGAAAAACAGAGGATTGGTAGCACTTCTTCGTGAACATGAAAAGAGACCCATCCTAAGTTTTCACTGCATCCTACATCAGAAGGCGCTTTCTGCTCAGATGTGTTGCAAGCACTTTGGTGAGGTGATGTTGCTGGTCATTCGGGTGGTCAACTTTATTGTTGCCTGAGCTTTAAATGATCACCAATTTAAAATACTGCTGGATGAAGTTGGGAATAATTATCCTCGTCTGCTTCTGCACAGCAATGTGCGTTGCTTGTCAAGAGGGAAGGTGCTCAGCCATTTCGCACAGCTTGTCTGAGCGAAATCTGGACTTTTCTTGAAATGAAAAAGGTCGAGAATCCTGAGTTAGCTAACACTGGGTGGCTCCTGAAGTTCTACTATCTTGTGGACATGACTGAACATCTGAACCAGCTCAATGTGAAAATGCAAGATGTTGAAAATACAGTCTTACCCCTTCAACAAGCAGTGTTTGCATTTGAAAACAAGCTGGAACTCTTCACCGCCAACATTGAAACAGGTCATTTACTACACTTTATAAAACTGGGAGAGTTTAAAGATGCATGCACAGCAAGTGACCCTGCTCAACATCTTGATCTCCAGCAGGTAGCGGGTTTCACATCTAGTCTCCTGCAGTCATTCAAAGCGCACTTTGGAGAATTTCATGAGTGCAGTCATTTTTTTAAGTTCATCACCCATCCACACTTGTGTGCAGTGGACTGCGCCGACCTGAGTTACATCCCCGGTGTCTCCGTCAAAGATTTTGAGCTACAAGCTGCTGATCTGAAGGCCTCAGAAATGTGGGTCAATAAGTTCAAGTCACTGAATGAAGATTTGGAAAGACTTGCAGACAGCAAGCAGAGTTGGCAAGCAAACACAGGTGGAGATAAATGAAAAAACTTCAACCTGCAGACCAGCTGATTGTCAAAGCTTGGAATGCGCTTCCCTCACATACCACACACCACAGTGTGTGAGTATTGCTGTACTGACGATGTTTGGCTCTACGTATACACATGAGCAGTCTTTCTCACATCTAAAGAATGTAAAGACCAACCTACCATCACATTTAATGGATGGAAGTCTCAATGCCTGCATGAAGCTTAACCTCACCACATATCAACCAGACTACAAAGCCATGAGCAAAACCATGCAGCACCAGAAATCGCATTAATGGTAAGAAGTACTTTATTCATCATTGGTTAGCAACAGCATAACAATATTATTAAAAAGAATTCAGAGACTTATTGTACTTTAAAAGTGTTGGTCTTACATAAAATGCACACATTTACTTGTATTTAGTGTTAAGTATATTATATGGCTCTCACGAAATTACATTTTAAAATATGTGGCGTTCATGGCTCTCTCAGCCAGAAAGGTTCCGGACCCCTGCTATAGACTATAAAATGCATTTTCAGCTAATGAAAAAGGCTGCTGTAAATAATATATAAACATAATTTAATACAAAAGTAGGAAGTCTTAAGTAGTTTTTTTTATGCCCCTCCCCTCCCCCACCCCCTCTCTCCTTCCTCGCCCCCTCCCCCCTCCCCCGACCCTCCCACCCCCATTGCCATCATCACATTCTTGTTCATGTCTCTGAGTCTCATTTTTATGTCCCATCTATATATGGATTCATATAGTTCATAGTTTTTTCTGATTTACTTATTTCACTCCATATAATGTTATCAAGATCCATCCATGTTATTGTAAATGATCCGATGTCATCATTTCTTATGGCTGAGTAGTATTCCATAGTATATATGTACCAAAGCTTTTTAATCCACTCGTCATCTGACGGACACTTGGGCTGTTTCCAGATCTTCGCTATTGTGAACAATGCTGCCACAAACATGGGGGTGCATTTCTCCTTTTGGAGCCGTTCTATGGTGTTCTTGGGGTATATTCCTAAAAGCGGGATAGCTGGGTCAAAAGGCAGTTCGATTTTCAGTTTTTTGAGAAATCTCCATACTGTTTTCCACAGTGGCTGCACAAATCTGCATTCCCACCAGCAGTGCAAGAAGGCACCCTTTTCTACACATCCTCGCCAGCACTTATTCTGTGTTGTTTTGTTGATGAGCGCCATGCTGGCCAGTGTGAGGTGACATCTCATTGTGCTTTTAATTTGCATTTCTCTACTGATTAGTGATGTTTAGCATTTTTTCATATGCCTATTGGACATCTATATGTCCTCTTTGGAGAAGTGTCTATTCATTTCTTTTGCCCATTTTTGGATTGGATTGTTTATCCTCCTGGTTTTGAGATTTACAAGTTCTTTATAAATTTTGGTTATTAACCCTTAATCAGACGTACTGTCAAATATTTTCTCCCATTGTGTAGTTTGTCTTTTTATTCTGTTCTTGTTGTCTTTAGCTGTGCAAAAGCTTTTTAGTTTGATATAGTCCCATTTGTTTATCCTGTCTTTTATTTCACTTCCCCGTGGAGATAAATCAGCAAATATATTGCTTCGAGAGATGTCCGAGAGCTTACTGCCTATGTTTTCTTCTCAGATGCTTATGGTTTCACGGTCTACATTTAAGTCTTTTATCCATTTTGAGTTTCTTTTTGTGAGTGGTGTAAGCTGTTGATCTAGTTTCATTTTTTTGCAGGAAGCTGTGCAATTTTCCCAACACCATTTGTTAAAGAGGCTGTCTTTACGCCATTGTATTTCCTTACTTCCTTTACCAAATATCAGTTGTCCATAGAGCTGTGGGTTTATTTCTGGGTTTTCTGTTCTGTTTCATTGATCTATATGTCTGTTCTTATGCCAGTACCAGGCTGTTTTGAGTACAATGGCCTTGTAGTATAACTTGATATCAGGAAGTGTGATACCTCCCACTTTATTCTTATTTTTTAAGATTGCTGAGGCTATTCATGTTCTCTTTTGGTTCCATATAAATTTTTGGAATATGTGGTCTATATCTTTGAAGTATGTTATTGGTATTTTAATTGGTATTGCATTGAATTTATAGATTGCTTTGGGTAATATAGACCTTTTAATGATGTTTATTCTTTCTAACCATGAGCACGGTATATGCTTCCACTTGTTTGTATCATCCTTGATTTCTTTTATCAATGCTTCATAATTTTCCGAGTACAAGTCTTTAGTCTCCTTGGTTAAGTTTACTCTTAGGTACTTTATTTTTTTTGGTTGTAATAGTGAAGGGGATTGTTTCCTTAATTTCTCTTTCTGACTGTTCATTGTTGGCATATAAAAATGCCTCTGATTTCTGAGTATTGATTTTATATCCTGCCACTTTGCTGAATTCATTTATCAGGTCCAGTAGTTTTTTGACTGAGACTTTAGGGTTTTCTTTATACCATATCATATCATCTGCAAATAATGATAGTTTTACTTCTTCTTTTCCAACTTAAATGCCTTTTATTTCTTCTTGTTGTCTGATTGCTGTGGCTAGGACTTCCAGGACTATATTAAATAAGAGTGGTGAAAGGGGGCACCCGTGCCTTGTTCCTCATCTTAAGGGGGTTGCTTTTAATTTTTGCCCATTGTGTGTGATGTTGGCTGTGGGATTCTCATAGATGGCCTTTATCATGTTGAGGTATGTTCCCTGTATTCCCACTTTGCTGAGAGTTTTGATCATGAATGGGTGCTGGATTTTATCAAATGCTTTTTCTGCATCTATTGAAATTATCATATGGTTTTTCTCCTTCTTTTTGTTTATGTGATGAATCACATTGATTGATTTACGAATATTGTACCAGCCTTGCATCCTCAGAATAAATCCCACTTGATCATGGTGTATGATTTTTTCCATATATTGTTGGATCCAGTTTGCTAATATTTTGTTGAGGATTTTAGCATCTATATTCATCAGAGATATTGGCCTATAATATTCTTTCTTTGTGTTTTCTTTGCCTGGTTTTGGAATCAGAATTTTGCTCGCCTCATAAAAGGAGTTTGGAAGTCTTCCTTCCTCTTGAATTTTTTGAAATAGTTTGAGAAGGATAGGAGTTACTTCTTTGATTATTTGGTAGAATTCAGTTGTGAAGCTATCAGGCCCTAGACTTTTCTTTGTTGGGAGTTTTTGATAACTGTTTTAATCTCATTTGGTGTAGTTGGTCTGTTTAGGTTTTCTGATTCTTCCAGATTGATTTTTGGAAGATTGTATGTTTCAAGGAATTTGTCCATTTCATCTAGGTTGTCTAGTTTTTTGGCATACAGTTCTTCATAGTATTTTCTTACAATATATTGTATCTCTGTTGTGTCAGTTATTTCTCCACTCTCATTTCTAATTTTATTTATTTGAGTCCTCTCTCTCTTTTTCTTGGTGATTCTAGTTAAAGGTTCATCAATCTTGTTTACCTTTTCAAGGAACCAGCTCCTAGTTTCATTGATCCTCTGTATTGTTTCTTTAGCCTCTATGTCATTTATTTCTGCTCTGATCTTTATTATTTCCTTCCTTCTACTACATTTGGGTTTTACTTGCTGTTCTTTTTCTAGTTCTTTTAGATGCAGGGATAGGTTGTTTATTTGAGCTTTTTATAGTTTCTTAAAATGTGCCTGTAGTGCTGAGAACTTCCCTCTCAGTACTGCTTTTGCTGTGTCCCATAAATTTTAAATTGTTGTATGTTCGTTGTCATTTGTTTCAAGGAATTTTTTTATTTCTACTTTGATCTCATTCTTAATCCATTCGTTATTTAACATCCTGCTATTTAGTTTCCATGTGTTTCAGAATTTTTGAGCTTTTCTGTTGTGATTCATTTCTAGTTTCATGCCCTTGTGATCAGAGAAAGTTCTTGTAATGATTTCAATCTTCTTAAATTTGTTGAGACCACTTTTGTGCCCTAAAATGTGGTCTACCCTAGAGAATGTACCATGAGCACTTGAAAAGAATATATATTCTGCTGCTTTAGGGTGAAAGGTTCTGAAGATATCTATTAAATTGAGTTGATCTAGTGCATCCTTTAAGTCTTCTGTTTCTTTGTTAATTTTCTTTCTTGAAGATCTATCTAGTGATGGTAGTGGGGTATTAAAATCCCCTATTATTATAGTATTGCTGTTGATCTCATCTTTTAAATCCATCAAAGTCTGCTTTATATATTTAGGTGCTCCTATATTAGGTGTATAGATATTTATAATAGTTATATCTTCCTGTTGGATTACTTTCTTTATCATTATGTAGTGGCCTTCTTTATCTCTTATTATATTCTTTGTTTTAAAGTCCAATTTGTCTGATATAAGTATTGCTACCCCAGCTTTTTTTTCATTTCCATTTGCATAAAATGTTTTTTTTCCATCCTTTTACCTTCAACCTATGTGTATCTTTCGTTTTAAGGTGTGTCTCTTGTAGAGAGAATATGTACGGGTCTTGTTTTCTCATCCACACAGCTACCCTATGTCTCTTGATTGGGTCATTTAATCCATTTACATTTAAGGTTATTATTGATATGTAGTTGTTTATTGCCATTTTATTCTTTAAAGCTGTATTCCTTTTTTGCTGTATTCTTTTTCCACTTTGATCTGTTTACAACAGGTTCCTTAACATTTCCTGCAGCATTGGTTTGGTTTTAATGAATTCCTTGAGTTGTTTTTTGTCTGGGAACCTTTTTATTTCTCCTTCAATTTTAAATGATAGCCTTGCTGGATAAAGCAGTCTTGGTTGTAGGTTCTTGTTCTGCATTGCTTTGTATGTTTCTTGCCATTCCCTTCTGCCCTCAAGTGTTTCTGTTGATAAGTTGATGTCATCCTTATGGGGGCTCCTTTGTAGGTATAGCCTTTTTTTTCTTTTGCAGCTTTAATATTTTCTCTTTATTGCTTAGCTTTGGTATGTTAATTATGATGTGTCTTGTTGTAGGTTTCTTTGGGTTTCTCTTTAATAGAGTCCTCTGTGCTTCTTGAACTTGTGAGAGTTTCTTTTGCATTAATTTAGGGAAGTTTTCAGCTATGATATGATTGAACAAAGTCTCTATCCCTTGTTCTTTTTCTTCTTCTTCAGGAACCCCTATGATGCATATGTTATTTCTCTTCATGTTGTCACAGAGCTCTCTAAGAGTTTTCTCAGACTTTTTGAGTCTCTTTTTTTTCTTCTTCTCTGCTTTCATGCCTTCATGCCAGTTGTCCTCCAACTCGCTGATTCAATCCTCAGCTCTATCTCTCCTCTTTTTAATTCCTTCCATTGTGGTCTTTATTTCTGATATTGTATTTGTCATCTCTGACTGATTCTTTTTTATACTTGCTATTTCTTTATTTAGGTATTCATAATTACCATCCATTGTTGTTCAAAGATCCCTAAGTATCCTTACAATCATTATTTTTAACTTCGTATCTGGGAGTTTGATTATTTCCATATCACTCAGTTCATCTCCTGAAGGTTTCATTTGGATTCCACTTTTTTGTCTTCTCATTGTCTGTGTTTTATTTGTAGAGTTTGTTGAGTCTAGGCTTGGTGTTGTCTGCCTCCAGTTTTTAGTTGTGTTATTTCTAGGTCTTCTTGGATTGGTATCAGCTATTGTTTGCAATCCACTTTTGGATTTGGGCAGCTTTGAAGTCTTGATTTGTTTGTTTTCTTAACAGGTGATAGTCTTGTTTACTGATTTCAGCAGGGGCCTTCCTTGAAACTGTATCCAGGAATGCGGTGAGTGTAACCTGAGATTCTGAAGGCCTCTTCCACCAACTAATCTCTCTGGGGGCAGAGTGTTTTCTCAGCTTCAGTACGGGGAAGTGTATCTCAGATCTCCATGGAGACCTGAGTTACTGCCCCTCCTCCCCACTTCTTGTTTTCAGCTGTGTCTTGTTGCACTGATTGGAGCTGGAGAGCTGTCTCGAGCTCTCTGATCCAGAAGCAGTTCAGTACTGTTTTGTGGGGAAGGAACAGTCCCTCCCCCAGCTATGGCCACCTCCAGCATGGATGAGTCAGCTTTTTTTAGATCGTTTCCTGCATTTCTTAGCCCCTCACAGTTTGTCCCTCTCTCTTTCCTTTCCACTTGGGAGATAAGCTGGTCGTTTCAACATACCTCGCTCCCTGGCACCAGGCAAGTGGCTGTGAGCAGTATTTTCTGCTCTTTTCCCTGAGGTGGGATCTTCTCTGGGCTCTCAGCCTCACCACCCCCCGTTCCTGTAAGCAGGGGAGATTCAGGCACTCTCTACCAGGTTTGTTGTTGCTTCTTCTTTGCTTTTTGGTATTTGAGAGCTGTTCTTGTAGTCCAGAGTTGGTTTTTCACACTGATTTTTCCTAAATTGATTTGTATTCCAGTTTGGTGGTGAGAGCTGGGTGTCTGTGCGTCCGCCTACTCTGCTGCCATCTTCCCTTTTTTAGATCTCTTTAGGGTTCCAGAACTTAAAAATCCTCAAATTTGCTACATTGGCTTATTATTTATAAACTTTATATCTATGTTAATCTTAGTATGAAACTGGAAGCAGTTCTGTGTTCTTCATACTAGTATCACTTGTAAGGTTTTGTCAGGCCTATAATTCATGTAGATGAAGTCTGGCAACCCTGAATCTATTCTTAAGGACATTGTGCTCCACTTCTGACAACCAGGTGCTTGCTGTGCCTCTGTGGGTGACAACCAGGGTCCCCAGGAAGTGTGGGGGGATTGCTGCTTCAGCATCTCTCTCTGCCAGACAAGGCTGCTCTGCCTCCTGGTGACTCACAAACACATCTGGCTCTCACATGTAGTTTAGCCTCAGAATGTACTTGAAAAATATATCACTTATTTACCAACATAGAAATCAGATAATTAAATAATTAGCAGAACATGTTTTAGTAATTGTAATTATTTACTGTAGTGTACGAATTTTAGAAAAATGGATTCAGAAGGCAATTTGATTTTATACACATGCATGCATGTGCATGCTTGTGTACATACAAACTTGTTATAGAAGAGTATTCAGTATATTTATATACTTTTATCTTGTGATTATACTTCTAGCACTGCATCCTCCAGAAATATTTTAAATACAAAAAGTAATTATTTGCAGATATGTTTTTTTATACTCTTTTTTTATAGCAATGATGGTGATGGATGAGGACTTGACTTGGGGGGGCACACAATATGGTGGACAGAGATGTGTTGTACCATTGGACCCCTGAAATTTGTATAATTATATTAACCAGTGTTACCACCAACAAAATTCAATTAAAACAAACAAAAAAACAATGAATATTGAAAAATACCTATATATTCAACAATAGAGAAATTGCTAAGTAATTTATATTATTCCCACATGATGGAATTATATGGGATTAAAGTTGTTTCTGAGGAGTTAGTAATAATTCATAATGTCAAGTGTAATGTAGGCAAAATAATAATAATTATGAAAAGTAACTGGGCAGAGTAAAAACCTAAAAGAAAATTGGCTCAAGTGTTATTATTACTTGTCTTTGGATAATAAAATTACTGGTCACATTCTTTTCTTCCTTTTAGGTTTATTTGCTAAATTTTATAAAATAAAGATATTATTAAATGAAACAATAGCCTTTGTTTTAAAAAAGAAAGGAAAGTATAAAAACTTAAGGGGAAAGAGAAGAAAAAGAAGAGACACGGACTTCTCTTCTTTCCTTTTCCCAACCCTTGAAAGATCCCAACCAGGGACTTATCCCCAGGAATGCCAGATGCACTGTTGGTTGAGTTCCTGCTGCTAAGGCAGAGTGTCCTTTCACATATCACTTACTGAACTTTTAATATCTGGACAACTGGGGTAGGATTATATGGTTTCCCAGCCCCAGTGTTCAGAACAGGGTCTAAGTACTTAATAAAAATTGTACTAAACAGAGTGAGATCAAACCACACTGACTCAATGCCATTCCTGCTTTCCAAGGGACCTGAAGTTTCCACTTCCACTGCATATCCCTATACAAGACAGGATCAAAGTTTCTTGCCACCTACCAGGCATCAGTCTTACTCACCCAGAAATTTAAATGTTTAGTTTTTCAAATAGCCCAGGACCCTCCAAGAATGAAACCCCTGTTCAATCTATTGGAACATATGGCAAAAAATACAAACTATGATTTGAAGAGACAGAAGACAAACTCTTGGTAATTTAAGAATAGAGCAAATCAGTATATCTTGCATGCTCCCTACTGCTGTCCCACAGGATGGGGACATCTTGGCCTCCATAATTTCATGAGCTTATTTCTATTTTATGTAAACATATGGGCATGCCTCAGAGATCCTGCAGGTTCAGTTCCAAGCCACAACAATAAAGTGAATATCAAAATAAAGTGAGTCAAATGAACTTTTTGGTTTCCCAGTGCATATAAAAGTTATGTTTATACAGTAGTCTACTGAGTGTGAATCAGCATTATATCTGGGAAAAAAAAAACAATTTACATATCTTAATTAAAAAATTCTTTATTGCTAAAAAAATACTCACCATCATTTGAGCATGTGGAGAAAATAGACCCACTAGACTTGCTTGATGCAGGTTTGCCACAATCCTTAATGCTATATCTGCAATAAGATGAGTTCTGCTTCCGTGTGTGTGCGTGCACATGCACGCGCATGTGCATGCATGTACTCGTGTGTACTGTTGGTTCTGTCTCTCTGGAGAACCCTAATCCAGGAACTTAGACAAGAGTTCTCAGCACTCAGCAGGTGGCTCCAATCTCAGGGGTCTTTTAGGAAAGAACTCACTCTAGTGTGCTTCACAGTCTTCAGTAACCAGTGGAGCAAAGGGAAATGCTCCCATCTTTTCAGGTCATACTAAGAGACTCTTAATCTGGATTCCTCAGCAGACATTTCCAGTGCTCTAATGGAAAAGTCCAGAAGTGAACAGAAGAGCAGAAGGAAACCTCGGAAAGGAAAGTTGGAAGCAGAAAGAGCCAATGACATGTTTTCTCAGCCACAGAGCTGAAAAACACAGGTTTGAGAGTATGCCACAATACATCTCCTGTCCAGTTGGGGAGCTAGAGCTGGGCTTAGTGATCAACCTTTTTAAACATTTCTTTATTGAAAAAAAATATATATCTCTGGTAAGAGTAGATATTTTTGTTCTTTTGAAAAAACTAAAATAAAGTGACATTTCAAAACTCATAGATAAACAGAAATAAGTAATATATTATTGATATTTTCCAAATTAGAATAATTAAAATGGTTCTTTATACTGATGAAAGTTAGATAAAAATAGCATACTTGTACATGACTACTGGAAAAATAAATTACTATAAAAATGTGGGAAGGATTTTGGAATGTTAAAAATATTTAGTCCTGGCCAGTTGGCTCAGTGGTAGAGTGTCAGTCCGGCATATGAATGTCCCTGATTCAATTGCCAATCAGAGCACACAGGAGAAGTAACTATCTGCTTCTCAACCCTTCCCTCTCTTCCTTCTCTTTCTCTTTCTCTCTCTTTCCCTCCTGCAGCCATGGCTCCATTGGAGCAAGGTGACCCTGGGCACTGAGGATGGCTCTATGGCCTTGCCTCAGGCACTAAATCAACTCAGTTGGTGAGCAACAGAGCAACAGCCCCAGATGAGCAGAGCATTGCCCAGTAGGGGTCGTACCAGGTGGATCCAGATCAGGGTGCATGTGGGAGTCTGTCTCTCTGCCTCCCTGCTTCTCACTTAAGAAAAATAAAAATAAATAAATATTTATAGCAGGTATGCCAATAAAATTTGTGCAAGCTGTATTTGTACAACCCCAAGAGTCACCATTCACCATGTAACAACTGCAGTATAAGTATCGAGACAATTTTTCTGTAGATGGCAGCCATGAGTCTGGAGGAAAGGGTGACACAAAGGAGCCTCATCTGCTGCTGGCAAAGGTAACTGACATACATGAGCAGAGAAGATTCATTTTCAAGAAATCTACACAAATGAAAAATAAGTGAAAAATAATCCCAATGCATAAAATGTCTTATTTACAAAGATGTTCATCACAGCATTAAATCGCAAACAGCCTAAATGCCCAGTAGTAGGGGCATGATTAAATCATCTGTGTTATGCACAATTGATATTTATGAACTGCTTATAATACTATGGAGAGGAAGCTTCTGCTGTGTTATCTTTATAATTTTATACTTAGGGATATAAAAATTGTGTATACAGCATGATTACTACTGTGTTAAGCAAACGAAAAACTTTAAAAAGTATTCAGGATAAAATGCAGAATGGTGATAAACCAAAATATTAGCAGTCGTTGTTTGGGGGTGGGTAGGGTTACTAAATTCTTATTTTTGCCTATTTAACATCTTTCCCAAATATTTTAATAAGTATGCACTCATTTTATATTGAAATTTTACCACTAAACTTTTAGAAGCAGAGAAGAGTTAGAAATTAGAAGCAAGAACAAAACCCTTCAAAATTCTGTTGCTGAAACATGAAGACAGTAAAACACCTGATGTGGTATCTTAGCATTTATGAAAGATGTTACAGTATCTGGGCCAAGGAAACGATTTTACACCACCTGCTCAAGAAACCATCATCAAGAGCAGGAGGCAGGGACACAGGAAGCTCTAAAGAAGGAGAGAGATGCCCTGGCCAGGTAGCCCAGTTGGTTTGAAGTATTGTCTCTATATGCCAAAGTTGTGGGTTTGAGCTCAGGTCAGGGCACTTACAAGAGACAACCAATGATTGCATAGATGAATGGAGCAATGAACCTCTCTCTCTCTCTCTCTCTCTCTCTTTCTCTTTCTCTCTTTTTGTCTCCCTTCCTCTCTCTAAAACTCAATAAATTAAAAAGAAAAAGAAGAACCCTTGTCACCAAAAATAAAGAAGTATTGTTAATTTCCATAGAAATGCCTCAGTATCAATCTTCACACTCCCAAATATCTCAGAGAACAGTCCCTGAGGGTGGCAGAAAAGGCCTCCTCCCAATCATCATGAAATGGTTATGCTGGAAGTACTTGCTGAGGGACACCAAGATGGTGGTGGAGTAGGTGGATGATACAGTTCCTTCCTCCCAGGACAAAACTGGAATTATAACTAAATTTAAAAGCAATTTAACTCAAAACTAAGTGTAGATAATTCTGATAATCAAGGATTCACAGAAGAAGTCATCGAGACTGGGAGGAAGGAAGGAGACGCCAAAAGGGCTGGCTGGCCCCTCTGCTACAGTTGGCAGCTGAGGTTCCAGAGGGTCATCTCAATTGTGAAAGAATTAAGCCTGAAAGGTGTGAGATCTAAACCCCAAGACAATTTCCTCCAGCTTAGAGCACCAGAGCCGAGAACAGGTGCCCACATAGCATTCAGCAGGAGAAAGCAGTGAGGTTACTATCTTCCAGAAAAAGATGAGAATCCACAAAGACACAAGCATCCTCTTAAAGGGCCAGCACACAAATCTCATTCATATCCACTTACCCAGGGCTCCAGCAGAGGAAAGGCTGAGTAGACTAGAAATATGTAAGAAGAATCAGTGGTTAGAAGCTCTGGGGAGAGACATGATGAGGGACAGCCACCAGAACCCTTATGCTAAGTCATTCTCCAATACCAGAGAAGCCATCTTTCTTAGATAGAGCACTCCCCTCCCCACACCATCAGCCTGGTGGACAGCAACTGCCCTATCCTTGGAAATCTCTCTCAGCACACCCTGTAGAGATTAGGCCCTGCTGAGGAGTCAACAGCCTTGGCCAAGGAATAGATGTCTGGACAAACTTGTGGGATGACAGTGACTTGGTTGTCTGGCTTTGAGGTGAAAGCTATTCCCCCCACTCCCCTGAGAACCTGACATGTGCTTTCCCATCACAAGCAATTCAGTGGAAACAATCCCTTGGCTGCTGGCAACCAGATCTCCCAGTTCTAGAGGCCCTGCCTACCAAATTTCTGGTGGTTCCAACCTGCTAAGGTCAGCAAAAATCCAAGACTACAACCACCACATTTCCTAACAAGCACCTCCCTTACAGAGATCTACTAGTCACATCCTCCCTACTTTACTAAAGGCTCTTTCAGTGGTTGAGCCTAATAAGCTGCCAGCAGACAGAGGCAGCCAGAGGTAAATCTCAGGGTGCCTTGGTTCTTTTGCTGACCAGCCACTGGGCTCAATATTGGTGAAAACCAGCCATGATAGGCAGCTTGGTCCTTCCATATGCACCTAAGCTATGCAGAGGCAGCCACAAACTGTAGTACACCTGTAGCTCCAAAGAGGTTACTCAGAACAATTCAAGTAGCACCTTACATTGGCCTGCAGCAGGTTCCCTCCAAGAGGCCAGAACCAACTGGCCCAGTGACCAGCTTCAGACAACATCAGAGCAGAATGCAAATAGCTTACAATCAGCATATTAAAAGTGAGAGCCTGTCTGGCACCAAACTGAGCCAGGGCAAATTCTTCTTCCTGTGGTCAGTATCTGCAGAGTAGCTCACAACATTGGTCAAGGTATAGCCTAACAGTTACCCAGCCTGAAGGTTGATCTTACACACAACAGGCCAATAGCAATTAAGACCCAATTACAACAGGAGGGCCTTTATAACCTACAAAAGAGACATTCCTGGAGCACACAGTTCAAATGATCAAGGAGTCTGCATTGCTGGACCCAATAGGACACCTAATACATAAGGCCATCCCATAAAGACTGGGTATTATAGATCTAGCTAACATATAGAAACAAACATAAAGGGGCAGACAAAATAGGAAGAAAAGGAAAAAGACCCCAAATGACAGAACAGGAGAAATACCTAGGGAAATGTGCTAATTGATTTGGAGATAAGCAATTTATCAAAGAATTCAAAGCAGTGGTTATACAAATGCTCAAGAAACAAAGTGAGAACTTCAACAAAGAAGTATTGTTAGATTCAGGGAGTACTGACATGCTGGGGCTGCCAAGAGTGTACAAGGTCCCTGTGACGCTGAGAACAAAGAGTTCAGCAACATCCTGCATTGAGTCAGAGACCCTTATCAGAAGTTTATGTTTGAAATTCTCCACTGAGTAATACCCCCCCCCCCCGTAACTGCGCACGACCTCCCTAGCCAATAACTAACAGCCACATCAGCTTCTGTATGATGCTTGCTCATCCTAGACAGCCACCCTATAAAAAGGAGCCATTTTAGAAGCTCGGGGCTGCAGTCCCTGTGCAGGTTTGGGGGGCTGCAGTCCCTGCGCAGTTTGTTGGCTGCACAGGTTTGGTTGGCTGCAGTGCTCCAGTCTCTTCGGAGGCGTGGGTTGCCTGCAGTCCCTGTGCAGGTTTGCAATAAAACGTATAAAATTTACTTTGAGTTTGCTGCGGCCTATCTCGCCAGGATGTAACAGAATCAAGTATGCAAAAGGGACATAGAAATCATAAAAAAGGAACCAGTCAGAAGTGAAGAATACAATATTCAACATCAAGAACACACTGGAAGGAATAAACTGTAGGTTGTATGAAGCAAAGGATAGAATCAGCAATTTGGAGGACTAGGTAGATAAAAACACCCAATCAGATAGGCAAAATAAAATAAAGATTTAAAAAGAATGAGAATAGTTTAAAGGACCTTGGGACAACATGAAATGTAAAACATTCATATTATAGGGGTACCAGATGAGGAGAGAGAAAGCAAGGAATCAAGAACCTATTTAAAGAAATAATGACTGGGAGAGATGACGTCAGATGCTGGTAGTAAGCGATACCAATAAATCTCCCCCAAAACTCAACAAGATCTTCAACCAGAAACAGAAAAACCTATCCTTGGAGCCTCCAGATGTTTTGCAATACACCCGAAGGTATGGTCGAGCAAAAAATTGGCTAAATATATCATCATACCCAGAAGGAAATATGGAGTAAGAAATGCTCCGCCTTCCTCACTAACCTAAACAGGGCCGCTTTCACTGGGAATGAGAATATAGAAACTAAGGCGAGCAAAGGCGGTGAACAGATCCAGGCCGCGGCACAAACAGCCGAACCAGGCTGTGGCATGGAGATCCAAGCCGAGGAAAAACTGTTCCTGTGGCAACCCGGGCAATACAAGCTAACGCTCGTGCCAAACCCGACAAAGAAAGACAAGTGGGGCAGCCATTTTCCCCGATCTTCGGGTTGGCGCGCGCAGATAGTGGGCGAGAGATTCCTTCCAAAGCCCTGGGAGTAGGCACCCGTGTTATCCCACAGAGAGGCAGAGTCAGAGGCCTTTGTGTGGGCTGAAAGCGGAATCTCTGGACTGCCCCAGCACCCTGGGAAAGCCGTGCATGGAGAGGGAGCAAGAACTAATTCCAACACTGGAACTTTTCAGTGCGGGTGGGGGTTTCACTTAGAGGGTGAGGCAGCTGGCCTGATATCCTGGTCTGCGCATGCAGATAGTAAGCGAGAGATTCGTCCGAGTGCCTCAGCAGTGTGCGCCTATGTATCTCACAGAGGGGCAGAGTCAGGGGCCTTTGTGTGGGCCAAAAGTGGAATCTTGGGCTGCCCCAGCGCCTTGAAAAAGCCACACACGGGGACGGGGCAAAAGCCAATTCCAACGCTGGAGCTTTTCCATGCGGGTGGGGGTTTCACTCAGAGTGTGAGACTGCCGGCCTGATATCCTGGTCTGCGTGCACAGATAGTGAGCGAGAGTTTCCTCCAAGCGCCCCGGGAGTGGGTGCCCACCCGTGTTACTGGACAGAATGGCAGAGCCAGAGGTCTTTGAGTGGGTGGAAGCCCCACCTGATTATGCTAGCAGCTCTGACTGACTGAGCCTTACCCAGAGCCCTGTGCTGAGTGGGAATAGAGTGGGGAGTTGCCAGCTCTTTGAGCCTCTTACTATCCAGGCAGAGGCAGCAGCAACCCCATAACTGGATTATCAGGCTACTAATTGAGGAAGGAAAGACTAGGAGAAAGGCTCCAGGAACACGGACTCTCTCACTGGCGGAGCCTATAAATGCTAATGAGTCTCGACTGCCAACGAGACTGAAGCACAATACATGACATCGCCATAGAGACTTATCAACTGCAAACCTCTACCTGAGCATGCCAAAGGGGCAGACCCGGGGTACAGAGTCACCGACCAGGAAGAGGGAGAGAAAAAATAAAGCAAGAAGCTAATCTCTCAAAATCAAGAATAATCCACAGACTTTATAACCTATCCCATTTTATTATATTTGTTCATTTGTTTCTCTTATCTTCATTCTTGATGTTTTTTTTTTCCTCTTCCAATTTGATTAACTCTCTGCTGGTCTTACTCTCTCCTCTTCTTGAACTACACTACCCATAAGTGTTTCATCTCCCATTATCTTTTTTTCCTCTTCCTTTCTCTCTATGAGGGTTGCACTCCAAAACCCTTAACTCTCTCTCTCTCTCTCTCCTCTTTTTTCTTCTTTTAGTGGTTCCCTCTTTTTTTCTCTCTCTCTCTTTCTTTTCTCCCTCTATATTAGTTTCTTCCTTTCTCCTTTACATCTCTCATTCAAACCTCAATAACGAACAAATTATCTTATCTGGGACTCAAACTTATGTTTGTGGCATTTTGGGGGATTTTTACTTCACCTTTTTAACTCACTAGCAGTGCTCCCATCCCTGGCTCTCCATTTTATCTAGTTCTTATTCCACTAAATACAATAGTAATTTTTTAATTTGTCCCCACATTTTTCTGTTTCCCTCTTATTCCTCTCCTCATAACTCTTAGTCAACCAACACCTAAAAGCAAATAATTTTATTCTTGACCCAAATTTTTTCCTTATTTGCTTTTTGTGGGTCAATACCCCTTTTTTTATTCTTTTCATTTTTTCCCCCCTTTATTACTTTTCCCCAATTCAGGCCCTCCATTACAGGCATTGTTTGTTCTATTTAATACAATATAATTCATAGTTCACCACAAGATTTTCTCCAGCCAAGAGGGGAGAGGAGAGGAGAGGCAAAAAGGAGGGGGGAAATAATTTCCTTTTTTTTTAATTTTTATTTTATTTTTCTTTATTTCATTATTAATTTTTTAAAAAAAACAATTCTTTTTTATTTTTTTAACTTTTTATTCTTTATTAAATCTCATTAATACTATCAACAAAACCACCCTCAGATGCTATTAAGGAAGAGAAAATCAAATATCATGGATACAAAAGAAAGAGAGGTAACACAGCTAGATGACGAAAAATCTATGGAGAAAAAATTTAATATATTGGAAAATTTGGAGCTAAATGACAGAGAATTCAAGATAGAAATCCTAAAAATCCTCCGAGATATACAAGAAAACACAGAAAGGCAATTTAGGAAGCTCAGAAAACAACTCAATGAACACAAAGAATATATTACCAAGAAAATTGAAACTATAAAAACAAATCAATCAGGGATGAAAAACTCAATTCACGAGATGAAAAACAAGGTAACAAGCTTAGCTAATAGAACAGGCCAGATAGAAGAGAGGATTAGTGAAATAGAAGACAAGCAACTT
Organism: Saccopteryx leptura; assembly: GCF_036850995.1. Lineage (NCBI taxonomy): Eukaryota > Metazoa > Chordata > Mammalia > Chiroptera > Emballonuridae > Saccopteryx > Saccopteryx leptura. Next base: position 86,728,497 of record NC_089511.1, read on the forward strand.
GAGGCACAACAGAGAGAAGAAGAAAGAGACTCAAAAATTAAAAAAAATGAGATAACCCTACAAGAATTATCTGACTCCATCAAAAACAATAACATAAGAATAATAGGTATATCAGAGGGAGAAGAGAGAGAAAATGGAATGGAGAACATACTCAAACAAATAATAGATGAGAACTTCCCAAGCCTGTGGAAAGAACTAAAGCCTCAAGTTCAAGAAGCAAACAGAACTCTGAGTTTTCTTAACCCCAACAAACCTACTCCAAGGCACATCATAATAAAATTGGCACAAACCAACGGCAAAGAAAAAATTCTCAAAGCAGCCAGGGAAAAGAAGAAGACAACATATAAAGGAAGGCCCATTAGATTATCATCAGATTTCTCAGCAGAAACTCTACAAGCTAGAAGAGAGTGGACCCCAATATTTAAAGTCCTGAAAGAGAAGAACTTTCAGCCATGAATACTATACCCATCAAAGCTATCCTTCAAATATGAAGGAGAAATAAAAACATTCACAGATACAGAAAAGAGGAGGGAATTTATCATCAGAAAACCCCCACTCCAGGAATTACTAAAGGGGGTTCTCCAATCAGATACAAAGAACAAAAAAAACAAAGCCACAAGTAAAAGCTCCAAGAAGAACACAATAAAACCAAATTTAAACTGTGACAACAACAAAAAGAAAGGGGGGAGAGGATGGAGATTAACAGTAGCAAAGGATGATGGAGTGCAAAAGTACTCACAAAATAGTGCACTACAATGAACAGAGTAGGAACCCTTTTCATTACTAAAAGGTAACCACCATTGAAAAAACCACCACAGAAGCACATGAGATAAAAAAGATAGCAACAGAGGAAAGATGTATGGAATACAACCAAATAAAAACAAAAGATAGAAAAACGAAAGAGAAGGATCAAACAAGACACAAAACTAACAGAAAGCAATATATAAAATGGCAATAGGGAACTCACAAGTGTCAATAATTACACTAAATGTAAATGGATTAAACTCACCAATAAAAAGGCACAGAGTAGCAGAATGGATTAAAAAAGAAAATCCAACTGTATGCTGCCTATAGAAACTCATCTAAATAACAAGGATAAAAAAAAATTCAAAGTTAAAGCCTGGAAAATAATACTCCAAGCAAATAACATCCAAAAAAAAAGGAGGCGTAGTAATACTCATATCTGATAATGCTGACTAGAAGATAACAAAAGTACTCAGAGACAAAAATGGCCATTTCATAATGGCTAAGGGGACACTGAATCAAGAAGACATAACAATTCTTAATATATATGCACCAAACCAAGGAGCACCAAAATATATGAGACAGCTACTTATTGACCTTAAAACAAAAACTGACAAAAATACAATCGTACTTGGAGACCTCAATACACTGCTGACGGCTCTAGATCAGTCATCCAAACAGAGAATCAACAAAGATATAGTGGCCTTAAACAAAAACACTAGAGCACCTGGATATGATAGACATCTAAAGGACATTTCATCTCAAAGTGACTTAGTATACTTTTTTCTCCAGTGTACATGGATCATTCTCAAGAATTGACCATATGTTGGGCCACAAAAACAACATCAGCAAATTCAGAAAAATCGAAGTTGTACCAAGCATATTTTCTGATCATAAAGCCTTGAAACTAGAATTCAACTGCAAAAAAGAGGAAAAAAACTCAGAAAAATGTGGAAACTAAACAACATACTTTTAAAAAATGAATGGGTCAAAGAAGAAATAAGTGCAGAGATCAAAAGATATATACAAACTAATGAAAATGACAATACGACATATCAGAATCTATGGGATGCAGCAAAAGCAGTGATAAGTGGGAAGTTCATATTACTTCAGGCTTATATGAACAAACAAGAGAAAGCCCAAGTGAATCACTTAACCTCACACCTTAAGGAACTAGAAAAAGAAGACAAAGACAACCCAAAACGAGCCAAAGAAAGGAGATAATAAAAATCAGAGCAGAAATAAATGAAATAGAGAACAGAAAAACTATAGAAAAAATTAATAGAACAAGGAGCTGGTTCTTTGAAAAGATCAACAAAATTGACAAACCCTTGGCAAGACTTACCAAGGAAAAAAGAGAAAGAACTCATATAAACAAAATCCAAAATGAAAGATGAGAAATCGCCATGAACACCGTAGGTATACAAAGAATTATTGTAGAATACTATGAAAAACTTTATGCCACTAAATTCAACAATCTAAAATAATGGATAAATTCCTAGAACAATACAACCTTCCTAGACTGAGTCAAGAAGAAGCAGAAAGCCTAAACAGACCTATTAGTAGAGAAGAAATAGAAAAAAACATTAAAAACCTCCCCAAAAATAAAAGTCGAGGCCCTGGCGGCTATACCAGTGAATTTTATGAAACATTCAAAGAAGACCTGGTTCCTATTCTACTGAAAGTCTTCAAAAAAATTGAAGAAGAAGCAATACTTCTAAACACATTTTTTGAGGCCAACATAACCCTCATATCAAAACCAGGCAAGGATGGCACAAGAAAAGAAAACTACAGACCAATATCTCTAATGAATACAGATGCTAAAATACTAAACAAAATACTAGCAAATCGAATACAACAACATATTAAAAAAATAATACATCATGATCAAGTGGGATTCATCCCAGAATCTCAAGGATGATTCAACATACATAAAACGGTTAACATAATACACCATATCAACAAAACAAAGAACAAAAACCACATGATCTTATCAATAGACGCAGAAAAGGCTTTCGATAAAATACAACACAATTTTATGTTGAAGACTCTCAACAAAATGAGTATAGAAGGAAAATATCTCAACATGATAAAGGCCATATATGATAAACCATCAGCTAACATCATATTACATGGCACTAACCTGAAGGCTTTCCCCCTTAAATCAGGAACAAGACAGGGTTGTCCACTCTCTCCACTCTTATTTAATGTGGTACTAAAGGTTCTAGCCAGAGCAATCAGACAAGTCAAAGAAATAAAAGGCATCCATATCGAAAAAGAAGAAGTAAAGGTATCACTTTTTGCAGATGATATAATCCTATATATCGAAAACCCCAAAGAATCCACAAAAAGACTACTAGAAACAATAAGCCAATACAGTAAGGTCGCAGGATACAAAATTAACATACAGAAGTCAATAGTCTTTCTATATGCCAACAATGAAACAATTGAGAACGAACTCAAAAGAATAATCCCCTTCACTATTGCAACAAAAAAAATAAAATACTTTTATTAGGAATAAACATACCAAAGAATGTAAAGGACTTATATAATGAAAACTATAAACCATTGTTAAGGGAAATCGAAAAAGATATAATGAGATAGAAGAATATACCTTGTTCTTGGTTTCGAAGAATAAATATAATCAAGATGGCCATATTACCCAAAGCAATATACAAATTTAATGTGCTTCCCATCAAAATTCCAATGACATTTTTTAAAGAAATAGAGCAAAAAATCATCAGATTTATATAAAACTATAATAAACCCCGAATAGCCAAAGTAATCCTCAAGAAAAAGAATGAAGCTGGGGACATTACAATACCTGACTTCAAACTATATTATAGGGCCACGACAATCAAAACAGCATGGTATTGGCAGAAAAATAGACACTCAGACCAATGGAACAGAATAGAAATTTCAGAAATGAAACCACATATATATAATCAAATAATTTTTGATAAAGGGGCCAACAACACACAATGGATAAAAGAAAGCCTCTTCAACAAATGGTGCTGGGAAAACTGGAAAGCCACATGCAAAAGAATGTAACTGGACTACAGTTTGTCCTCCTGTACTAAAATTAACTCAAAAATGGATCAAAGATCTAAACATAAGATCTGAAACAATTAAGTACATAGAAGAAGACATAGGTACTAAACTCATGGACCTGGGTTTTAAAGAGCATTTTATGAATTTGACTCCAAAGGCAAGAGAAGTGAAGGCAAAAATTAATGAATGGGACTACATCAGACTAAGAAGTTTTTGCTCAGCAAGAGAAACTGATAACATAATAAACAGACAGCCAACTAAATGGGAAATGATATTTTCAAACAACAGCTCAGATAAGGGCCTAATATCCAAAATATACAAAGAACTCATAAAACTCAACAACAAACAAACAAACAATCCAATAAAAAAATGGGAAGAGGACATGAATAGACACTTCTCCCAGGAAGAAGTACAAATGGTCAACAGATATATAAAAAGATGCTCATCTTCTTTAGTTATTAGAGAAATGCAAATCAAAACTGCAATGAGATAGCACGTCACACCTGTTAGATTAGCTTTTATTAACAAGACAGGTAATAGCAAATGTTGGAGAGGCTGTGGAGAAAAAGGAACCCTCATCCACTGTTGGTGGGAATGTAAAGTAGTACAACCATTATGGAAAAAAGTATGGTGGTTCCTCAAAAAACTGAAAATACAACTACCTTATGACCCAGCAATCCCTCTACGGGGTATATACCCCAAAAGCTCGGAAACATTGATTCGTAAAGACACATGCAGCCCCATGTTCATTGCAGCATTGTTCACAGTGGCCAGGACATGGAAACAACCTAAAAGCCCGTCAATAGATGACTGGATAAAGAAGATGTGGCACATATACACTATGGAATACTACTCAGCCATAAGAAATGATGACATCGGATCATTTACAGCAAAATGGTGGGATCTTGATAACATGATACGAAGTGAAATAAGTAAATCAGAAAAAAACAGGAACTGCATTATTCCATACGTAGGTGGGACATAAACGTGAAACTAAGAGACATTGATAAGAGTGTGGTGGTTACAGGGGGATGGGGGAAAGGGAGAGGGAAAAGGGGAGGGGGAGGGGCACAAAGACAACTAGATAGAAGGTGACAGAGGACAATCTGACTTTGGGTGATGGGTATGCAACATAATTGAAAGACAAGATAACCTGACTTTTTATCTTTGAATATATGTATTCTGATTTATTGATGTCGCCCCATTAAAAAAATAAAATTATTTTTAAAAAAAATAAAAAATAATAAAAAAAAGAATTTGTGTGTGTGTGTGTGTATCCTTTTACATTCATATATTTAAAATTTTTTAAAAGATTTTATTTATTGATTTTACAGAGCAAGAAGGGGAGGAACTAGAAGCATCAATTCATAGTTGCTTCACTGTAGTTGTTCACTGATTGCTTCTGACTTGTGCCTTGATCTGGCTAGCTCAGGGTTTTGAACCAGCAACCTTAGTGTTCCAGGTTGTCGCCCTACCTGCTGTACCACCACAGGTCAGGCATTTTTAAAATTTAATAAGCAAATTAAAAAAAATTTTTAAATGAACTTTTATATTCCATCACCAAGATTAAACAGTTTTCAAGATTTGACCACATTTGCTTTCTCTTTCTCTCTCTCTTTTTGGCTGAAATATTTTAAAGTATATTCTACCACTCCTATTTTCTTTGGTATACACCCCTAAAAAACACAAACCTTTTTGGACATGATGACAAATCATTTTCACAACTGGTAAAAGTAACAATAATGTTTTGGTGTCACCTAATAAGAAGGAAGAGCTTGGGCAGGCTCAGCAATCGCTGTGTTAGAATCAGGTATAGAGTGACGTCAGAGAAATGGTTGTATGAGAGATACTCCCAATCTCTTCCCTTGAAACTTCAACAAATTCAACAACTATATACAGAGATAAAACCCCAGGAGCACCTGAAATATACACACACCAGATAAAGGTATGACTAGGTGAGAAGGTGAGTTGAAAATATAATCTGCTTCACGGAGGAAAAAAGCTGGAGGACAGAGTTTTTCTCTTTCCTAACTGATCTGAAGGAGGGAAGTGGAGTGACTGAGGGAGGGAAGTGGAGAGACTGAGGGACAGAGGGGAAGGAGTTGAATTAAGGAGGGCACGCAAACAAGATCAGGAATGTGGCTGGTTCTGTCGTCTGCCTGCATCACTGGGCTACCTCTGTGATCCTAGGCACTGTGTACTCACATAGCCTGCGGGGCGCTCCCAAGATCAGCACACAAATAGCCCATGGAGATCAGCCTGAGGGACAATGAGGCATGCTCCATCTGCCCACGCTGCCCATGGAGTTTGGCCTGAGTGACAGGAAGGCGCACTTGATCTACGATCTGTGCTCCACTTGCCCAGCTTCTGAAGCTTGGGCGCAGCTCCTGTCACACAGCCCCTGCCCTGCCCAGGACCATGCTTTCAGAGGTGTCAGAGGAAGGGCCTGGCTGTTTCTCCCCCAACACCCAAAGTCCCATATTGCTTCCTTTGCTCTGTGAAAAGTGACAGTAGCAAATCCCTCACAGCTGAGTCTCTGGGCGGGTGGCTCCCTCTTGTGAGAGGCAGAGGTGCCAGGCCTTTGATTCCCTCCTCTTTTGGGATGTGGGGAGAGGCACCTGGAGACCTGAAATGGCCATTGCTAGAGCCATAAAATTGCAAGGCCCTAATAAAAAGCCCTTCCTACCAATGCAACTGTGGCCCTGCTTACATCATGTCACAGCAACAGTGACGCCTCAGCAGAACTCCCCCGCAAGAATTTCCCAGAGGCAAAACTTGTAGTACACAGCACCACTTGCTGGAAAAAGTGAAAAGTTACCTCTCAAAACTAAAAAATACATTTTTTTTTGCTCTTTCTCGTTTTCTTCTTTCTCTTTTTTTCATTTGAACTTCATTAACCTTAGTTATATTATTTCTTCTTTTTTTGTGAGGGTTTTATTTCTAACACTTTCTTTTTTACTTTTTTTCTCCCTTCTCTTTTCTTCTCCTTCCTTTTTATTCTTCATCTTCTTTTTTTTTTTTTACACTCTCATCTGAATGTTATTTTTTGTCAAAATTATTCTATTTGGGGCATTTTGCTTGTTTTTTACTCTATTCTCTCTCTCTCTTTTATTATACCTCAGTTCCTGCTCCTTGTTCTCTGTAGTATTTGTTCTACTTATCATTATTTATAGAATTTTTATTTTTTCACTGTACTTTTAAAATTTTTATTTTTTTTAGTTATCTCTTGTTAATGTTATTAACAATACCATTCTCAAATGCCATAAAAAAGAAATAAAATATAATGGATACACAAGACAGAGACGTAGCTCATACAGATGATGAAAAATCTCCAGAAAAACAATCTCAATTACATGAAAACCTTGGAACTATATGACAGAAAAAATATAGAAAATATTAATACAACGAAGAGCTGGTTCTTTGAAAAAAATCAACAAAATTGACAAACCTTTGTCAAGACTCACTAAGGAAAAAAGAGAAATGGCTCATAAACAAAATCCAAACTGAAAGAGGAGAAATTACCAGAGATATCATAGATATACAAAGGATCATTATAGAATACTATGAAAAACTATATGCCATCAAATTCAACAATCTAGAAGAAATAGATTAACTCTTAGAACAATACAATATTCCTAGATTGAATCACAAAGAAGTGGAAAGCCCAAATAGGCCCATAAAGCAGGGAAGAAATAGAAAGAACAATAAAAAAAACCTCACCAAAAATAAAAGTTCAGGGCCAGATGGCTACACTAGTGAATTCTATCAAACATTCAAAGAAGATTTGGTTCCTGTCCTTTTCAAAGTCTTCTAAAAAATTGAAGAAGAAGCAGTATTTCCAAACATTTTATGAAGCCAACATAATCCTCATACCAAAACCTGGTAAGGACAATACAAAAAACAAACAAACAAAAAACAAACAAACAACTACAGACCAATATCTCTAATGAATGCAGATGCAAAAATTCTAAACAAAATACTAGCAAATCGAATACAACACTTAAAAAAATAATACATTACAATTTAGTGGGTTTCATCCAGAAGCACAAGAATGGTTCAACATACATAAAACAATTAATGTAATACACCATATCAACAAAACAAAGAACAAATACCATATAATCCTATGAATAGATACAGAAAAGGCATTCGATAAAATACAACATTCTTGCCTGACCAGGTGGTGGCTCAGTGGATAGAGCGTCGGACTGGGATGTGGAAGGACCCAGGTTCGAGACTCCGAGATCGCCAGCTTGGGCGCGGGCTCATCTGGTTTGAGCAAGGCTCACCAGCTTGAGCCCAAGGTCGCTTGCTCAAGCAAGAGGTTACTCGGTCTGCTGAAGGCCCGCGGTCAAGGCACATATGAGAAAGCAATCAAAGAACAACTAAGGTGTCGCAACGCGCAACAAAAAACTAATGATTGATGCTTCTCATCTCTCCGTTCCTGTCTGTCTGTCCCTATCTATCCTTCTCTCTGACTCTCTCTCTCTGAGTCTCTGTAAAATAAAATAAAATAAAAAACCCAACATTTTTTTTATGTTTAAAACACTCAATAAAATGGGTATAGAATGAAAATACCTGAACATAATAAAGGCCATATATAACAAATCATCAGCTAACATCATACTAAATGATAAAAAACTAAAAAAAAATTCTCTAAAATCAGGAATAAGACAAGGTTTTCAACTCTCTCCACTTTTATTCAACATAGTGCTGGAAGTTCTAGCCAGAGTAATCAGACAAGAGAAAGAAATAAATGGCATTCATATTGGGAAAGAAGAAGTAAAGGTTACACTTTTTGCAGATGACATGATCCTGTATATAGAAAACCCCAAAGACTCCACAGAAAGACTATTAGAAACAATAAACCAGTATGGTAAGTTTGCAGGATACAAAATTAATATAACAAAATCTATTGCTTTCATATATACCAAAAATGAAACTTTAGAAAATGAACTAAAAAAAATAATCCCTTTTACAGTTGCAACAACAACAAAAAATACCTAGGAATAAACATAACAAAGAATGTAAAGGATTTATATACTGAAAACTATAAAGCATTATTAAAAAAAAATAAAAATAACAATGAAATGGAAAAATATCCCATGTTCTTTGATAGAAAGAATAAATAAAGTTAAGATGGCCATATTAATATACAATTTAATGCAGTTCCATCAAAATGCCAATGTCATTTCCATCAAAATTCATTTTTTTTTTAAATTTTTTTTTAAATTTATTCATTTTAGAGAGGAGAGGGAGAGACAGAGAGAGAGAGAGAGAGAGAGAGAGAGAGAAGGGGGGAGGAGCTAGAAGCATCAACTCCCATATGTGCCTTGACCAGGCAAGCCCAGGGTTTCGAACCGGCAACCTCAGCATTTCCAAGTCGATGCTTTATCCACTGTGCCACCACAGGTCAGGCCCAAAATTCATTTTTTAAAGAAGTGGAACAGAAAATCATCAGGTTTGTATGGAACCATAAAAAACCTTGAATAACAAAAGTAATCCTGAGGAAAAAAAAACAAAGCTTGAGGCATTGCAATACCTGACTTCAAATTATATTATAGAGCCACGATAATCAAAACAGTGTGGTATTGGCAGAAAAATAGACACATGGACCAATGGAACAGAATCAAGAGCCCAGAAATAAAACCACATATATATGGGCAAATCATCTTTGATAAAGGAGCCAAAAACACATAATGGAGAAAAGCAAGCCTCTTCAATAAATGGTGCTGGGGAAATTGGAAAGCCATATGCAAAAGAATGAAACTTGACTACGGTTTGTCTCCTTGTGCAAAAATTAATTCTAAATGGATGAAAGGCCTAAATATAAGACCTGAATCAATAAATTACATAGAAAACATAGATACTAATTTCATGGACCTTGGCCATAAAGAACATTTTATGGAATTTGACACCAAAGGCAAGAGAAGTAAAAGCAAAGATAAATGAATGGGATTATATCAAACTAAGAAGCTTCTGTACAGCAATAGAAACTGACAACAAAACAAACTGATAGCCAACTAAATGGGAGATGATATTTGCAAACAATAGCTCAGATAAGGGGATAATATCCAAAATATATAAAGAACTCACAAAACTCAACAACAAATAAGCTAGTAATCCAATAAAAAAATGGGGAGAGTACACAAACAGACACTTCTCCCAGGAAGAAATATAAATGGCCAACAGATATATGAAAATATGCTCATCTTCATTAGCTATTAGAGAAATGCAAATCAAAACTACAATGAGATACCACCTCACACCTGTTAGATTAGCTATTATCAACAAGACAGGTAATAACAAGTGTTGGAGAGGCTGTGGAGAAAAAGGAACCCTCATCCACTGTTGGTGGGAATGTAAAGTAGTACAACCACTATGGAATAAAGTATGGTAATTCCTAAAAAAATTAAGACTAGAACTACTATACAACCCAGTAATCCCTCTCCTGGGTATATTCCCCCAAAACTCAAAAACATTGGTAAATAAGGACACATGCAGCCCCATGTTTACTGCAGCATTGTTCACAGTGGCCAAGACATGAAAACAACCAAACTGCCCTTCAATAGAGGACTGGATAAAGAAGATGTGGTACATATACACTATGGAATACTACTCAGCCATAAGAAACGACCTACTATCATTTACAACAATATGGATGGACTTTGATAACAGTATACTGAATAAGTAAATCAGAAAAAGCTAAGAACTGTATGATTCCATACATAAGTGGGACACAAAATTGAGGCTCATGGACATAAATAGGAGTGCAGTGGTTACCAGTGGGAGGGGAAAGGGGGGAGCAAAGGGGGAGGGGAAGGAACATAAAGAGGAACAAATATAAGGTGACAGAAGATGATTTGACTTTGGGTGATGGGTATACAACATAATCAACTGTCCAAACGATGTGAAGATGTTTGGCCAAAATCTATGTACTCTTGTTGACCAAGGTCACCCTGTTAAATATAATTGTCTAATTAAAAAGAAAAAAAAAGAATCAGGTATAATGTTGACCCCCAGGAGGGGCATGGGCTATGTCCTCTGCCCATGGGAAACTGTTCTTCAAGCCCGATAGTACCTCAGTATCCCCTCTAACTATCATAAATTTGGAATGAAGGAATTTTTTAGCATATGTTGGCCAAACTGAAACAGTTTGGGACAGTATATCCTGAGTCCACAAGAAAGATAGACGTCCCAGGAGGCAAGAGACAGTTTTATAAGCTTCATGGACAGGAAGTTTTGAAGAAGCCACAGAGATTGCTCCTGTTTCCACAGGATTTCGTTGCTCTCCAGGGATAGAGCAAAAATATAGCTGGCTGACACAGGTCAGTGCAATTCAATAAAGCAAGATTAAGTTGACTGTGTTGTGCTTGAACATAAACCAGCTAATTACATGGCTTTCTAAAACACTGTGTTTGTGTTGTGTGAGGCAAATAAAATGACAACAAGATATTTGGTGGGCTGCTAGCTTCACTCACTTTTGACCTTAGTGCAAATTTGGGAAAGCTTAGAATCTACTCTTCTCTTTTCACCCAAAAGATGGGAACAAAGGCAGTGTTTGTGAATTGGTGATCCTGTGTATCTGCTCAGTGACAAAGGGAGGAGAGCTTAAACTGACCAGGCACCTTAACCCAGGCAATTTGTCTCTTTAAAGTTTGCTTTTCCATTTATGATTCCATGAGTCTCCATGATTCCAGTGCAAGAGGTTAGGAAACCACTGATCTGGTAGATGGCTGACTACTACGGGACATCCCTGTACAGGCTCTGGCAGCCCTCCCATTATAGAGTAGCTGAGGGACTAGGGCATAAGTCACTTGACTCTCCATGGGTCTGAACTGTTCAAAGATGTGGTAGAGCTGGAGCAATCAGGTCAGTCCCCTATTACATGGCCTCATCCTAGGAGAAACATGTGGCTGGGTTCCCACCATGAAATTGGTGCAATGAGGATCCCCAGCTGCCCATCTCTCAGCAGGAGGGAGTGTGATGGAATGTTGCCCAGCTGTGGGCTGCTCATTGGAGCAGGATCTCATGATCAATCACTCCTTTATTTGACAGCTGAATAAGCCTGCTATACAATGCCCAAAGTGTTTCTTGTCTGGGGCAAACAGGAAAATTATGGCTTTCATATGTATACACTGATAGTTTCTTCTGTGATTTACCTTAACAAAGCAACTTAACACAATTAGTATGGACTATCAAAGGCTCATGGTTTTATTTAGCTAATGGATTTCATTTAAGGAGCAAGTAGCTAATGATCTGAAGCATAGGCCACTATCACAGCAGCCCTAATAAACTGGAAATCACAGGGAGAATTAGCATGGGACATCTGCCTAGTGGGGAAGTGATTGAACTTTGAAATGCAATGACAAGTCTCACTCGGTGTCGGTGTCCTCAAATGTTTTACACAGGGATGCCCCGAAATCAAGAGACCAGATGTGAACTTTTCTCCTTTTGTGGTATTCCTCCCATTTCTTATTGTCAGCTACTAGCTGTGGGCTTCCCAGGACTCAGGCCAAACGTGGTCAGTCAGCAGGGCCCTGGCAGAATCCAGAAAAGCATCACAGGGGTCGGTGGTGAGGAAGAGACTGGCTCACTGCATCACACTCATGCTAAGTTTAGAAAACAGAAGAGCGGGAAAGATTCAGTGCCAAGCAGGACAGGGGCAGTGGCATTTTGAAGAGTGAAGGGCAGTGAAGACACCACCTGGCGTGCAGGCCCTGTCAAGCCACTGGTGAACTGTGGACAAGGGAATGTGTGTAGCCAAGGTGCAGAAAACCATGGCGTTGGCCAGAAGCCCGGGCCAGAGGCTTTTGCTAGAGGAGAAAAGGCAAAGCTTGGAATTGGAGTCAAGCTGGCTCAAATAGGTTGATTCAAGCTAATATCTACTCAGTTGAAGTAACCCTCAAATGTTCTCAGCCTCAGCTTTTTCTCTGTGAAAGAGGGAACTAGTAATGCCCATCTCATAAAATTGGTGTGGTAAGTAAAAGTAATAATGTTAAAAAGACAGAGGCAATTCACAGTGCTTGGCATGTAGATGTGCTCAGAGTCTGGTAGCTCCTTTCGGCCTTTATCACTGTTGTCTTATGATTGCTCAGTGTCTTGACTACATGTAAGCTAACAGTGGGGCACCCTTCTCAGTGTACCTGGTTCTTGATCTTCAAGGAGAGAAGATGTGGCTTCTGATTCCACTCTGTTGTTTTCCTGGGTCATTGGTTGAATATTTTGACTTTATAGCTGGACTCTTTGTGAATATTTTGGCTAAGTACTTTGTTGCACACCAGGATGGAATATGGAATGACAATTTTTTATTCAGTATCTTTGTAAGGGGAACACACTCAGGAACTGCCATAAAAGGCTTGAAGTATACATTTTGGGCATGTGTCTTTTGTGAACTGACAATTATGGAGAACTACATTTCAGTCCCTGAGGTATGCATATATTTTATAATTTGATTCTCATGTCACTTAAAAGAAGTTATTAGTGCATGCTCCTTTTTATGGGAGAGGGGACAAGGTAACTTGCTTATAGCCACAGTAATGACTTTGGTTGTTCACATATGCTCTGAATCACTTGTGCTTCCTTCACTATTTGACAGTTACCTATTTTAAATCCTGCTTCTCTAACAAAAAAAATCTTAAAACCATTACCACCACCATTCCCTTCACTACCAAATCCCTGCTTTCCCCAGTCTCCTTACTGCCAGGGTGCAGACACAGGACTCACACTCTACCAGCTAGATGCGAGCCCTCTGGGGAAGCAGACAGGGTCTGGGGTGCCCACTTTACAGGGGAGGAGAGGCAGAGCGACATGCTGTGGGTTTATGCATAGTACCTTCTCAACGGGAACCATAATCCCCGTTGCCCATGCTTTACCAAAGACTGTGATTTTTTCTAAAACTCCTATAAAAACTACCCTCCTGTCTACTACTCATCACCTCAGCTAAGAATCTGGTCTGGGCATCAGTCTTTATTTCTCTAAAATTTGTTACAACTAAGAAAACTCACTGTCTTTGGCCCACATTTCTCCTGCTGCTCCACTAGCATTCTTCTGTGCAGCCTGTGGTGGGGAGCAGGGCCCTGTCTACCTCCCCAGCCTGACAACCCCAAGCCTCTGTGCTGGGAAGCCCAGGCAGAGCCATCTCCCCAGCAGCTGGCATCTCGTTTCTGGCAGTTAGGTTCCTGTATTCGCCAAGACCCCAAGGAAACTTTAGAGTTCAAAGGCTGAGCACTAAACAGATTATATTCCATTGTGATTCCCTATCTCGCTTTCTGGAAACACTGGGCTACACTAGCTACCATGACCTCTTCCTATGAGGCTGGAAGAAAACAGGTTCTTTTGTGACTTGCCTGTTCCGATCCTAGCCTCATCATCTGCATTGGGGCCAACCACAGCACTAAGCGTGGAAGAAACCCTTGCAGGAATTTCCCAAAGGGGCCTTTGATTGTAATCTGGCTGACTCCCCGAGTCCCTTAGCTTTCTAGTGCCATTTGTTGGTGTCTCTTTAGTTCTTACTCTATACCCAGTTTCTTAGTAGCATATTTATGGACCGAAGGAGTCTGTGGTCTCCTTTCCCTCCATAACCTTTTGTTTGTGTAGCCAGTGTAGTATTTCTGTCACAGAAAATATCTGCCCTATTGGCCTGCCACTTGGAGCAGTGTCCAACATAGAATAAGACATCAGTGTGCAAAATAGAAGGAAATGGGCATTTCTCTGAGAAATTTTCTACAAAAAATTAAATTTATCTATCAATTTTTAGTCTGTTCAGGTTTTATCTTATTGTGTTGATTTTATATTTTATGTTCTTGTGGGAAATTATTCTCTTTTTGTTTTTTTTTTTTTTTTTTTTTTTTTTTTTTACAATGGCATCTTTATTATATTCGGCTTAAGTGTCTGTTTGTTGCCGATAGCTTATTGGTTGCTTGCATAACTGTACTAGCCAATGGGGTGAAGTTGCCATGGCTGAACGCAAATTGAGCAGGTCAGGGGGAAGGTGAACATTTGTTTGCATTGGCAATCATCTGCTTTTGAAACAATTTAAGGCTGAACACAAACTGAGCAGGTCAGGGGGAAGGTGAACATTTGTTTGCATTGGCAATCATCTGTTTTACATAAAAACTACGTCTTAACATAATTTCTTTTAAGAATGCCTCCTAGAAAATACAGCACTGAAGAGGAGAGAAAAGGAGCTAAAGCTGCACAAAAACGGCTTTCTCGACAAAAAGAAACCACTGAGCAGAGAAAAACAAGGCTTGCTTCAGTTGCAGAGCAAATGCATCTTTCTCGGCAAAGTGAGACTGATAAGCATAGAGAAACAAGGCTTGCCTCAGATGCAAGACAAAAAAGCCTGTCTCGACAAAATGAGTCTCAGAGCCAAACGCTTAAGCGTGTTGGCATTTTTTTACCTGAGCCTGCATTTGGATACGGTCAACTTTATGTTGCCTGTTCAAGAGTTCGTGAAAGAACGGACATAAAATTAAAAATAATTGATGGTCCTCTGCAAGGCGGGCTTAAAAATGATGGAAAGATCTACACAAAAAATGTTGTGTACAAAGAGATCTTTAACACGTGAATTAACATTTTATTATTTAAATCACCTTTATTTATTGAGCTAGCGGTGGCTCTTAAGAAATGTACCACCAGTGGTTTCCTTCATTGCACTCTACTTTAAGCAATTAAGCAAGTAGAAGGGGGAAACCCCATGGGGCACTAAGCAAAGGGGCATCCTCGCCACCTGCCCTGGGTAATTCAGTTTGAATTAGCAGACACCTTTGCACAAATCATTTTAATTACAATTTATAATATCTAGAACAGCGGTCATTTCGTATGACCGCCGGGCTTTCTAGTAACTTTATAAGTGTGCCAGGCATTCACTTACAATCGAAACTAATCTCTTCTATGTAGTTAGCTACATCTTCATCCTTCTTTCAAGTTTTGCTAATTTATGCCTCTCCTCTCTGTCTCAGTTAGTTTCAGCATCAGTTTGATTTTTTCATTAGTATTTCCAGAGAACCAGTTTTTAGATATATTAATTTTACTAATTTCTATTTATTTATGTCTCCTGTTGTTTGTATTATTATCTTTTCCTCTTTTTTTCTCCTAAGATTCCCACGTGGAATGCTCAACACTGGTGTTTTTTCTTTTATCTTGTGGCAGAATCACCTCATTCATCTGTTGCTTTAATTTACAAATGAGGTCTGTGGTGTCAGGATCCCATAAGTTTTATATTTTTAAAATTATTTTAATTCTCTTCTAAGTTTACAGTTATTGTGTTCTTCAAACCCTTCCATCATCTATGTCATGCAGTACAACATGAAACTAAAAAATGTAGCTTTGTCAGACCATTGGCTGGATTAGAAACCGATTTCTATTCTAATCAACACTGTGAATACCTACAGATACATGGTAAAGACCTGATAGGTAATAGATAGAAAAGATTTTGCTTAAACCACTCTATTTTGGTTTATAGCCAAGTCTCTTGGTAAATACTCAGGGATCTCTGAGTCCTGGGGCTGTAGGCACATTGCCCACGGGGCAGACATCTCCGCAGGGGTAGGTACTGCCGCTGTGGTAGGCGCTGTCAGGACTGTGCTCCTGCCCTCACTGTTGCTGAGCAGGGTGCTTTATTTGGTTTCCTATTTGTTCACAAGCCTCCCTCTCTGGAGCACACCCTCCCCTTTGTATCCAACTCCCTTTCTTTACACAGCATAAGCCATTCACCCCATGTGGCAGCCCACATCTTCTTCCCATTTTTCTGTTTTTCTTTTTTTTAGTCTTTCTGTTTCATGCGTCATGTTTATCTTTGTCCTTAACAAAAGTTGAAATATAAATATTCTTGTTTCTAACAAAGTGACTATTTGAAGACAAAAGGAGCATACTTATGCAATCAGCCAAGTCTGATGAAATGCAATTATTTTAAACTCTTTATGGACTATGTGAAGTTCTTGCTTTTTAGCTTATTTCCATAATGCCTCCTTTTTATTCTTTATTCATTTAATCTGGAACTTAAACTGTTCAATTTTTTATTTGATAATTTTGTTAATGAATATAGTATATTTACTGATATATAGTATATTTATTAGGAAATCCTTGTCCTCTATTTATGTTCATCTTGATTTTATTTTTTATTGGCTAGTTTCTTTGCCTGTTTATCAAAATAGTCTATGAAGCAGCAGGCTTTAATTTAGCCCTTAGTCTTCTGGACAATGCCCTTTACTTTCAGTCAAATGGATAATGGTTGACACATTCCTGAGATGTAATGTGGAAGCTTGTCTCTCTTTATGCTTTACTTATCAATGATAGCTTGACTGAGACAATGTAGACATCAAATCATATCTTTCCCCTTCAAGTTTTCTGAGAATAAAATTACACCTGTCATTAATTTTTGTGCCCCCCCCCCCTTGTTAAAAGAGTTGCATTCCTATTATTGGGAACCTCTCAGGAAAATCCCTTTATGAAGCCTGTGACATCCCCAGGTAAGAGTGTTACCTTTTCATAGGAACTGAAGGGTTGGGTTGGTGGGCTGTCGCCATTGCTTCTTGCTGGGGTTTCTGAAGTCTGTTTCTGTCATTGTCACATGGGAGAAGAGCCTGTAGTATATGCTCCAAGCCTCTCTGCTTAGAAATTATGATTGCTTGAGTTGTTTTCTGTCAAAAGATGAGGAGAAACTTTCACTTCAGGCCCCAACAATAGTATCATGATTGAAGGACATCTGCAACCCATTTGACTTAATTTTATTTTTCTTGAAGAAAGTGTTGGAACATTCTTCCCAGCCCCCTTGTCTGAGTATACTCCCTGGCTCCCTGAGTTATGCCACTGGAGCTAAAGCTGCAAGGTGTTGGTCTTACTCTCACCTTCTCCTGTCATAAAAAGAAACTCAGTAGTTTGGGGCCCTGGCCAGTTGGCTCAGGGGTAGAGCATTGGCCCGGCGTGTAGAAGTCCCGGGTTCAATTGATTCCCTGTCAGGGAACATCAGAGAAGCGTCCATATGTTTCTCCACTCTTCCCCCTCTCCTTTATCTCTATCTCTCTCTCTTCCCCTCCCACAGTCAAGGCTCTATTGGAGCAAAGTTGGCCCAGGCGCTGAGGATGGCTCCATGGCCTCTGCCTCAGGTGCTAGAATGGCTCCAATTGCAACAGAGCAATGACCCAGACGGGCAGAGCATTGCCCCCTGGTGGGCATCCCAGGTGGATCCTGGTTGGCACATGTGGGAGTCTGTCTTTCTGCCTCCCCACTTCTCACTTCAGAAATATACAAAAAAAGAAAAAAAGAAACTCACCAGTTTGGAAGCTCTGGGTCTTTCAAATAAGGAAGGACTCTGCCTGCCAGCAGAGGACAGAACTGTTGCATGTAATACCTGGGCATGAGTGGACACTGATTTTGAATGGGAACCAAAAGAAAGTATGCCCTTTGATTGACTTTTTCCCCTAGATTGGGTAGGCTGTCCAAATACAGTAATACCTCAGCTTTCATTGGCTTCGGTTATCGTCAGTTTTGGCTTTCATTGATTTTTTCTGCGAAAAATTTGTCTCGGATTTTGTCGGTGTGCCCATGTCACCTCGCTGCTAATTTTGGGAAAACCAAGGGTTAGCCATGAGTTCTCCTGCTCAGTGTGGCATTGTTTCTCATGTGAGCATCACCCCGCACATCTAGCCAAACAATTCCATTGCCTTCCAGTGTTTTTGTGCTTTTTAAATTGATTTTGAGTGCTAATACTACAATTACATGTAAGTAATTACTGCATATAGTAATTGGATTTACATTGATTCATATGGAAATAATTGCCTCAGTTTTTGTTGGTTTCAGATTCGCCCAATTGTTTTTGGATGGATTATCGATGAAAATCGAGGTATCGCTGTACTGGCACTCTGAAAAGCAGTTGCTTAGATCTGTGGTTCCCTAACTTTTGTAAGTGTTAGCATCAGCTGGGAAACTAAGCAGCCATACAAAGACCCAGGACCTAGCACCTGAGCCACTGTACTCCTTCTATTAGCTGTCCAGGTGATTGTGATACCCTTTAGCTCTGAACCACTGCCTTCAATCAGAGATGCCCATTCATAGTCTGATGAATTTCACCTTTCCTGAACACCTCCATGACCTTCCATCTAAGCTCTCCTGAGAATCCTTAAAAAACTGCTGGTCACCTTTGTGCTGTTGTCCTATATACTCAAAGTTTATGAACCGCTGATTCATCTGCATGAAAGACTTTCCCATGTTTTCCCAGATGTGGATGGCCAAGCGTGTTCCTGTGTCCTCTGTCTAGATCCGTTCCCTGTCTTTTTGTGCCCTGGCAGGAGCTCCCCAACAAAACCTGGGGTTTTTAGGAGTATTTTACTGCCCTTATTGAAAACTTGTTTTCTTTCTTTAATTTTTATTTATTTATTTATTTTTTGTATGTTTCCGAAGTTGGAAACAAGGAGGCAGTCAGACAGACTCCCGCATGCGCCCAACCGGGATCCACCCGGCACGCCCACCAGGGGGCGATGCTCTGCCCATCTGGGGCATCGCTCTGTTGCAACCAGAGCCATTCTAGTGCCTGAGGCAGAGGCCATGGAGCCATCCTCAGCACCCGGGCCAACTTTGCTCCAATAGAGCCTTGGCTGCGGGAGGGGGAGAGAGAGACAGAGAGGAAGGAAAGGGGGAGGGGTGGAGAAGCAGATGGGCGCTTCTCCTGTGTGCCCTGGCCAGGAATCAAACCCGGGACTCCTGCACGCCAGGCCGACACTCTACCACTGAGCCAACCAGCCAGAACCTGTTTTCTTTCTCATTTGTAATTTTTGTTTCCTTTAAGCTCTGTACCAAATGAGGTCATTCTTAACATTCACCCTGTGTCCCCTACCCCCATGGTCTGTTCTCATACCAACAGTGAGAATGATCCTTTTAACATGTCTCCTCAGATCCTACAGTGACTACACATGATAAGCCCAAGTCCCATCAATGGCTTTGTACTAATCTGTCCTTTCTCACTGCTCTCCCCATTGGTGCAGTGAATGACTTGATGTGTTGTCTCTTTAGGTCTAAAGCAGTTGTTTGCTGCAGCCTCCAGCCCCTATGGGAAGTGCCCACTGACAGAGAAAGCTGTTCCTTCCCTAGCCATTCTCCTCCTGGGGCAGCCTGGGGATGACAGTGGACGAGTGGGCAAAGAGTCTAGAAGCTCTAAAGGTCCATTGCAGCCCAAGAACTCCCCGAGGGCCTGCCTGTGTACTCTGTCAGACCACATCGTGGTTCAGCTATTCCTTTGTTCGACCCTGCTTCCTCCCCACTCCTTTCATACATGAGGATCCTGAGCTCCTAAATACTACACTTCCTGCATAATCATCATGTTCTTAGTCCACCCTATAGGGACCGCTATTCGGTCCCTCAAGCTCCTCCACTTTCTTGCTTGGCTTGAACAGTGCCAAGCCCGATGGTACCTCAGGGCCTTTTCTTCTGCCTGATTGCTCCCCCACTTTACAATCCAGATGGCTGGCTTCTTCACCACATCTCCGGTCAGATGCCTTAGCATTAAGCAGGCCTTCATGGTCTCCCTATATAAAATTAAACCCCCTTTCTCATTACCTTATTTTATTTCTCACCACTCCTTAGGCCCATGTGACTGAAACATCTCTGGTGACTGTATCTTCCTCTGCTAGTGTGTATATTCTGTGGGAATATTTTGTTTATTACTTTTCCCCCAGTGTCTGACATGTAGTGGAACCAAATGAATGCTTGTTCAAAGAATGGATAAATGAGTGAATTTGATCTGCTTTCCTGCTCTAAGCCAACAATTACCTTCTCTCTCCTGCCTCCTGTTTGGGTACAGCTGGATGGTGGGGATTTTCAACCAGAAAATGAACATTCTAGAGTCTGTTCTTCACTTGCAGTTTTGGGAAGAACAGGGGAAAAAATAGTAGGATTCTGGAAAGAATGGCTAGGGAAAGCCCATTTTCCCAGGTGAGGCTTGCTTCTTTTCTTTGTCTTCTTCCTCCCTTCTTTCTTCTCCTTCTACTTCTTTTCTCTTCCTTCTTCTTCAGCTGTGTTGTATTCTACAGCACTGGACACTGATCTCTGTGTCTACAGCCCTTTTGTCTTCAACCTCATCACTGCCTGTTATTTGTGAATTACAAGGAAGGGGCTGAGCCATCCTCATAGTTATCAGCAGCCCTTGCTTGGCCATAGGAGTCAAAATCTTTATTTCTGAGTGCCAATTAGCTACTGGTGAGTTTTCCCAGTTCACTCAGTCTCTGATTTCATACTTACACACTTCTCTTATGTGTTAAAATCCTTCTTTATTGTGGAAAACAAAAGCAAATCCCTTGAGACACAGTATGTCTATTAAGAGAAATAAAATAAGTCCTAAACCCATACTTCCCTGTCCTTAATAAACACCCCCACCCCCACCCTGCCCAGCAGTATGACACCAGAACATGTCTTTCCCGCTGCAGGCAGGATACGGTGTAAAGAAAGCCATCTGCTTTCTGATTTCTGGAATATCTTGATTGTGAAGGGCTGTTTGTGCCCAAGTAAATGAGCAGTGACTGGCTCAATTAACTGATAAGAATCTATTAGCGTGGATCCCAACCATCTTTTTTCAATAGCGAGTATTATGTATGAATACCAGGGTGGCTATCATTCCTGTTGTTGAAATGTGAGTGTCCTGTGTGATGCAGACCAGAAGGTGGCACCATACACATTTAAGGGACATTTTATGTTTATTTAAACTTTTATTTTATTTGAAACATGTTTATTGAATTTATTGTGGTGACTTTTGTTAATAAGTAATGTAGGTTTCAGGTGTACAATTCTATGCTACATCATCTGTATATTGTATTGTGTTCACCACCCCAAGTCAAGTCTCCTTCCGTCACCATTTATCCCCCCTTACCCTCTTTGGGACATTTGATATTTAAATGTCAGTGGGCTCGCTGCACAGGTAGCAATTTGTGAGAAGTTCCTCTAATTGGATGGTTTGAAGAGCAAATCCACCTTTGCTGTGTTCAGCAGGCCTTGCCCTTTGGGGCGGTCGGGGCACTCACGGTCTACATGTCTCCCTCTCCTCTCCAGTGCAGTGGGAGAACAGAGTCACAAGAGTCTGAGGACTTCCTTTGAAATCTTCGCTTTACCATTTATAGTGTGTGCAGCCCTGCGCATGGCACTTAACCTTGGTTTTGCTCAATATAATTTCAGATTAATAAGAACTCTTGTCATTTGGCTCTGAGGCTAAAATGAAATAATGTATGCTAAGTGTGTTACATGTTGTCAGGATTGCATACTTAGTCTTTGTTTGAATTAGTAAAAGGGCACTGTTGTGGGGTGTTGTAGCCCCTCAGACTGGCATGGTGAGTGGAGAGCCGGCTGGATTGGATTTCCCATCAGCCCCTGCCTGGGCCAAGTGCCTTTGTGGCTGCCCTCCTGTCCCTTCCTCCCGCCGTATCTGGGGGGCTGTAAACCTGGAGTTTGTTCATATGACTGGGCTCATCTTAAATGTCTAAGTGTTGCTAGCATTGCCTTCAGAAGAGTACAAGGCTGCAATGTTACTCCTTTGGAGGGAGATGGCAGAGAGATAACCAGGACAATTTAAGACATACAGCCTTAAAATATACCACAAGTATGCTAAAGTGCCAGAGTGGGAGGCAAAACAAAAGTGAATAAATTGAACGAAGAATTTTTGGAGACCTAAAGTGGAAGCTTAGCCCTCAAAGCAGGTAATTTTACCTGCTTGGAAAATTGGATCTATTAACATTTGGAATGTTGAAATTTCTGGATAACATAACCAGGTGTCTAAAACACGGGTTCCTGTGACGGGTGACTTCGAGCTGTGCTGCTCTAGCAGTGGGACAGGTTGCTATGGAAACCCTGGATCTGGAAGTTCCTCCATGCCTTGGAAAAGCTGTCAGTTACATCCATGCGCTTGGGGAGCCTAATGAAAACAGACACTTGTCATTTTTCCAGCAGCCATCTACCATTATATACATTTAAAATATGTTCACGGAGAGAAAAGCCTGCGGTTAAGTTTAGCTGTTTATTTTAAAAAGAATTCCCTTGTGTGGCTTTGATTCTCTTTCTCTCCTACGTTAAAGGAAAAAAAAATGTGAGGCCCTCCAGTGTTGAGCAGAAACACAGTTAGAGGAGTTATTTGTGGTGGTTCATTCTAGGCTGTTGGAGGGAGCCCCATCCTTCAACTCTTATTTACATCACAGTGGGGGAGGCATTCTATGGGCCTTGCCTTTATATTCACCCCTTTCCAACTGGGAAGCCAGGGGTTCTGGTGTTGCACAATACCAAAACTGGCTGATAAGTACTTTCCTTTTAATAGGGCATGTCAGAGAAGAGACCTTCATTAGACATCACTCTCAGATGCTGGGGAACAAGGAATTTTGTTTTGTTTAGACAGGCTTGCCATGCAAGGCCAGCTTCTGGGACCTGACTCTCTCTGAGAACACAAATCAATAGTCAGTATGCAGGTGATGGTTGGAAGAAGAGCTGGTTCCAAGATGGGCTATTACTATTGGTTTGCCATTGAATGTGGGTGTGTGTTTGCTTATTTTTACCCACACATACTATTTTTGAGTTGCAATTTATAGAAAAACCCATATTTCTTATCATGGGTATAATTAATAATAAGATAGGGACACTTTTTTTTTTCTTTCAAATTGGGCTGGGAACTGAGGACCTTGTGGTCATGAACAATGTCAGGCATCCAAAGAGCTGCAAGCACCTGTTTCGTCAAATCTGTCTTCATCTATAGCCTATTATGCAGCCAAATGACAATTGAAAATCCCATTCTCACTTTGAGAATTAAAGGTTGGTGCCTCCTTGACTTCTGAGTTTAGGGTGTCCTACTCTATTCTCTCTTCTTGTAAATGTCAAATCATAAGTAGGTCAATGGAAATCAGTGCAGTTGGTTCTCTAGTCAGGCTTGGTTCATAAGAATGTAGTAAACTTTACTACACTTGGTTTGTAGCAATATTTGAAAATTGCATTTTATGCCCTGGATCTGATTGCATCTGGTAATTATCACATCTCTGCTTGGGGCAAAGAGGTTAACAGTACTGATATGGAGAGACACAGATATTGCTTGTCCTCCCTGATTGAAGGGGGTGCAGTAATTATACATATCCCCAAAGTACATATATTGTGGCTCTAGAGAAAGATTATTTCAAGAAACCCTTTCTTGGTATGATAATTAGTACAATAAAAACAGGGAACAGCAAGTCCAAGTCAGATATCTGTCCCCATGGCTCTCTCTTCTAATGTCAAACACTGCAGAGAGGCAGTGTGCAGAATGGTCACCCGCCTCCAATGTGCTGAAGCAGGACGTGCGGCACAAAGGTTAGACTGGAAGACTGGCATGGGCTATCTGTATTCCACTCACTGACTCTGCACCCTGGGGAAGATCACTCAGCCCACCTGGCTGCCAGTCTTTCTACCTGTGTTGTAAGAGAGTCTAACTGAATGCACCGTTCCTCCTTGATTCTGTAAGTGCAAAGCCTGCCATGCAACCTTGAGGAGCTAAGCAGATGTCTCCTTCCTGGAAAGGCAGACCCCACTCCCACGGAAGCATGAGTTTTGCCAGAGCTTTCCAGCCTAACCACGAGGTCATTTGAGGCATGGAACATTTGTCCTATTTCAGCACAGTCTCAGCAAGACTCTAAATACCTCTCTTTCAAACAGCAAATGTTGCCCAGGCAGTGCACTAACCAACACACTCTTCTAATGTTTTTGCACAAAAAGAAGCAATATGTTTCCCTGACTGGGTCTTTCAGTTGGTTTTTAGAGGATTGTGACGTTATGGCAGCATGATAGTAGTTTAGATTCTCTTAAAATATGCTTCATATAGTAGCATAAAATTAGAAACTTGAAATAAGCAAAGGGGTGGTTAATCTTCCCTATAAGCTTACTAACAACAATAAGTATATAGAGAAAGTTGTTTTTTTCTGGGCAGTGCCTCCTCTGACTTGATGCTCTCTGCCAGCAGAAGGTACAATTACAACAATTACAAACACGATCCTGGCTGTGACCCCTGAATCGTCCCTTTGAAGGAACCTAGATTGTGTCTGAATCTGTTATCTCTGAGGAGGCAAGCTGTCTTCAGAATTGCTTTGGGGACCCCATCATGTCATTGCGAAATTACAGTTAGTAATCTTGCCAACAGTGTTCAGATTAGGTGCAGATAAATTCGAACACATTCGGTTCCCCGATTTTCAATGCTATTTGGAGAATTAAATGATTTAAAGCACTTACTTTCTTTTACTCAAATCTCATCATAGTCCATCAGCATCACAGTACTTTTATTCACCATTTCATTTTTATGTTATCCTATTAGTTGGGAGTAATACAAATAATATTTTTCTTTACTATAGCCCTGTCTCCTCTTTGCCTTTGCTAGAATTCAGGAATTATATACCATTTACTAAATCAGAATTCAGCCATCCTCTAACCAACAATTTTCATAACCCTGTTTTTATTCCTAGCATCTTGCTAGGGATGAAATTAAGGCAGTTCCTTCTGCTTCATGCAAATGACATTTACAACAATGTCTTTAAATCAGAGACCTGAAATGCCCCTCTTAAGTTATTGAGACTGATAGTTTTGCAATCAACTGCACTCCATGGAGTCCCTGCGCTATCTCTGGAAAAGGGAAAGTAAGTTTTGGGATGGAGAGTAAATCAAGCTCACAGGCCCTAAGGAACATGGACTGACTATGGCTCCTGTGTGGTGACCTAGCAGAAGTGTAGCACGGATATGTGAAAGCCATCATTCTTGGAGATGTGCCTGTCTCCCTTGAGGTTTCCAGGTGAGACTCAGGCTCCCTGTTGTCAGGGAGCCAGTGGCACTGAGTGAGCTCATCAGAGGTGGAGAAGCTGGCCTGGTCCAGGGGCACTTCTGCTTCTCCGGAAACTGTTTGCCTCCATACTGGCAACATCACTGATCGCAGGCTGGAAGTGCAAAATGTACTCTCTTCATTCAAGGTCATATAAGGATATAAGGAATGCATATCCCTCCTGTATCACTCTCATACCCTCTGCCACAGCAGTGGAGGGAAATATATAATCAGAGTACCAAATGGTCAGCTCAGTTTAACAAAACACTGAATGAGGGTCTGCTGGGCAGGAGTGGTGAGAGGAAGAAAAGGTAAGACAGCACCTGCTCATGAGGCGTCCTAACCTGAATGGATATGATGTGGGACATGACAGCCATAGTGACACGATCAATGGGCCAAGAGAGGGAGTCAGGGCTGGGGTTCTGAACCAGCCTTGGCAGTTTCCTTTCTAAAACAGTGGTCAGCTTTGTGATACAGCGCATGAAAGGAGTTCCCATAACTTGTACCCTGAGGAATTGACTTCAGGCCAGGCCTGTCCTTGAAGTCATGTGGACTGAGTGCCAAGAACCACGTGATTAGTCCCAGCAGACCTGGCCTTGCTCCGGGTTAGTTAGGGCTAGTGAGTCAGGACCCTGACTCCTGAAACACGGGCCAGTGTGAGTTAAGCATATTGTCAGAGTCCTATCCACAGAAATAGGGGGTGGGACATGCTTTCATTTGGCATGCTGAACCCATCACCCCCATTCACTTTTAGATATTTAATTTAGTTGGCTTCTGGGACACCAGAAAATTGGGTTTTTCTATCTTACTGGTTACCCTTCTCAGTCTCATCACCGGATATTCCTTCTTTCCTGATCTCTTATGACTGGGATGCCTCTGGGTTTAGTGCTCTCTGTTGGCACTCACTTCTTTGTCAAATTTTGGCATTAAGAGGCATTGATCTTGTGTCCTAGCTGAGATCTTGATTCTAAACTGCAGCTTTACTCATTCACATTTTATACAACATCTCTGCTTGGGCCTCTCCAAATCCGTAGTTCCAGCTTGGACCTCATGCTTCCTCTCCACCCATTCCTTGGCAATCTTCAACAGCTCCATGGGTGGCAAAACTGACTTTCCAGTTGCTCAGAGAGAGAGAGAACTTGAGCCATCTTGGTTTCTCTCTTTCTCTCACACGTGACAGACCCAGGGCTCACCACCTTCTCTGCCACCACTCTGAGATGAGCCATCAGTACCTCATCAACATCCTGGGGACACCAGTGCCTTTCTAACTGCTTTCTTTCCTGCCCCCCATGCATGATCAGTTTTCAGTGCGGTAGCCACAGTGACTCATGTGATATCTAAGCCAGATCATGGCACTCTTTAAAACCTCTGCAAGGACCTCTTTATTCACAGAAAGCCAGTGTCCAGATGAGGGAGGATCTGCAGGGCTCAGCCTCAGGGACTTCTCAGATATCCTCCCCTGAGGCCCGTACCCAGTGACTCCACTGAAATCCCAGGACCCTCTTGTACCCACAGCCTCCTGCTAGTCTCCGCACTGGCTGATTCTTCTGCTTTCCTCTATTATCTTCATGTGTGCCTTCCTCACCTTCTTCTAGTCTTCACTCAATGTTCGCCTTCCTGGGACGGCATGCTCAGGTCACTCTGTGTTAAATCCCAACCTACCTCTACCCTCCCCACCACCTTCCTCGGCAGGAACTCCTGGGTCTTAGTAAACTTGCTTGACTTCCAATTTTTTCACTCAGAAATTATCACCTTTCACATACAGTTTTTTTTTTCACTTATTTAGTATGTTTGTTGTTTATCTTTCCTCTATCCTCTCCCCCAGACTGGAATGTAAGGTCTATGTGGGTAGGATTTTTAAAATTTGTTTTGTTTGCTGTTGTATCACAAGTCTGGTTGCAAAGGGTCTGGTAAAGGTTGAACACTCAAAAAGCTTGTTGAATTTATAAATTCAGAAATCTCATGCTTTCTCAGTAAGTATATCACTTTCAGATACTGGAAGAGTTCGAGTTTAATTTGAAATGGAGTGGTCAAAGGATTCTTAGCCCACTTGTTGATTTTATTCAGTTCTGGAATGTATTTTGTCATATCCCACCACAGAATTTAGATGTGATAAATAAATGTCATCACCCCCCACCCCGAGAAAAAGAGATACTCAAATGTTTGGGAGAGTCGGATTCTTCATAATCAAGCTGTATGTACTACATTTTGCTCTTCTGAATTTCTGAGACTATCATTCTCTACATGAAACATAAGCCATGTTAGCCCTGATGTGCCAGGTCAGGGACTGTGGGATAACGGACTCTATCACTAAGCTATGTCATTTGCATAAGCCACCAGAGGCCATAGCAGTTGTCTTCACTGGCGTTATCAGTGCCATGAACTTTGATCACATCTTTCATTTTTTTTCTTTTTTTCTTTATTCATTTTTAAAAAGGAGAGAGAGAGGGAGAGAGAGAGAGAGAGAGAGAGACAGAGAGAGAGAAGAGGAAAGGAGCTGGAAGCATAAACTCCCATATGTGCCTTGATCAGGCAAGCCCAGGGTTTCGAACCAGCAACCTCAGCATTTCCAGGTCGATGCATTATCCACTGCGCCACCACAGGTCAGGCACATCTTTCATTTTGAATACATGCATGTGCGTCTTTCACCTTGGAAAGCAGATTGTCTGCCTTGCCCATGTCCATGTCCTCATGTAGAACACCAGAACGGCATGCTGCCAGGGCTTGACACAGTCAAATCATATTTTTTTCAATAAAGAATCAGGATCAGGAAATAATACTAACCCCAACTTGTTTAAGACCATAACAAAATGATTGATATTTAAGTGCAAAATTTTGCATGACCCAGCACACCTAGGGGGCACTCCAGTGGTGATTTCAAATGTAAACAATGCTTTATAATATATTTATAGGTTCCAATGCTGTCTGGGTGCCTTTAATTATTATTTTTTAACTCATTGGCAAAAGGAAAATGGTTGATTCTGATAGCTGTCCTCTAACCCAAAATCTTCTCTATCTCTTTATAACCTTTTGGAGCAAAGAAAGACAGAAAAATACATATGGGTGGCTTTGCAATATAAATGAAACAGGAGGTAAAAAAATACCAATTCCTCCTGAGCTCAAATCCCACGTTTCCTATGAAAATGTTCCTGTGATTCTTAGCAACTCTCCAAGGCTGGATGAGAGAGATTGCATCGTGGATGTAACAGTCTTAATTAGTAAAATTAACAAGAAAATACTTATCTCTTTATAGTGAATGACAGGAGAACACGATTTAGGGAATGTGTCACTTATGATTGAGCAGAATCGCATTTTGGTCTTAATGTATTTGTTTCAACCTGATTAGTTTACAGGCAGATTTTGATAAGCTTCCTGGATCATGAATATTCTGAATTCTCTGCTTTTCTTATCAGCAAAGAAAAGCAATTTTTAACATGGGACCTAAATAAACAAAGTACTTTAAACTCTTTACAATTTTCCTACTCTAGAAGCTGATTCTCTGCTTAAAAGGGAAACTAACTATTTCATATTTTTCTTGATGATGAAAGAGGGATTTTATTATTTTATTCCCTTATTTTTTTTAAGGGAAGAAACACTTGCATTCTTAAAATTTCACATTACTAATTGTGAGATACTTTTTCTATTCATATTGTAGCTATCAAAATAATCATTTACTCAAACAATTATTTTTCTAAAATAGCACAAATATTTGTCAAACATTTGTTCATTATGAATACTATCCATATATACTGAGAACCAGTTTATCCTTTGCACGTCAGTGGTTTCATCTAATAGGAAAGAAGCAGATCAATCATATGTAGGTGTCATTTGCTATAGAAAATTTACCAAAAGTCTGTTCTGATTTTATGTGAGAACAACATTTGTAATGAATTCTGTGTTAATCATGAGTCTTATCAATAAATACTTTGTCACTTTTTTCCTTATATGAAATACAGCTTTAAAAATGCCTCTTTTGGCTTCTGGTCAGGATGGTAGAGTAGGTAACCATGGTACTCTCATCCTCTCACAACCACATCACAGTTACAGTTAAACTACAGAACAACCACCACTGAGAACTCCTGAAGGCTAGCTGTCACTGAGGATATACAGAAGAAGCCACATGGAGACTGGTAGGAAGAGAAGAGACTTGCACCAGGCTGGTCCCACACCAAAATGTGGCTGTTTAAAATCAGGAGGGATATTTTAGCTGCCGAAGTCTCCCCCTGAGGAGCAAAGGGTCCCAGCCCCACACCCAGTCCCCCAGCCCTGGGGTCCAGTGCCAAGAAGAGAAGTCCCCGTAACTTCTGATTGTGAAAACCAGTGGGGATTGTGGCTGAGTGAGACTGGGTAGCTGCTGTAGACTCAGGCATTCCTCTTAAAGGGTCATTGCACAGACTTACTCAGGCTTACTCGTTTTGAGCTCCAGCAACAGGGCAACAGCTCAAAAGGTGTCAGGGGCATAAAAGGAGAAACTGAATTGTCTGGCATTAGTTTTTGCCGGGGTCCAGCCCCGGGGGGGATCCAGGGGTCCCACAGGAGGAGACGGCGTCGGCGAAATTCGAGTGAGAGAGCCGAATTCTTTTCTTTCTCTTTATTCTCTTGTTAGCATTTACTGCCAGGCATCTCTACCAAATGCTAGTACAGCTCCTTTTTTATACACACACACCAAGTTACAATTACATGGTATTAATCATTGCTTCTGTTTCACTATGTTTACATGTTTCCAGATAACAGTTAATTTATATCTATAAACTACAAATCAGGTGGCAAATCATTCAAAGTACAATTAAAAAATAACTTGAATAGCGATAACATCGGTAAAAGCTTTTAAAGGATTAGTACTAACTAATAACTCAACTTTATTGTTGTTGTGAGTCAAGGGGCAGAGAGAGATTAACAGACAAAATCATTAAGGACTAGCAAAGGACCACCGCTTGCTCAAGCAAATGGCCTTGAGTTTATGCAGTGTCCTAACTTTTCTCACAAGACTTCAAAAGGCTTGCTTATTAAGAAATTGTCATAACATCAAGAGTAACTTTTGCTTAAAGATATATAGAGTGCACCTGCAAGATAGCTAGTAGCAACATAATATCAGAAGGCATTAATTGCTATTGCTTCTATGGATTCTTCCATATTCCTCTTTATTATCTGAACGAAAAACCTTGGGAAAGTATATAAATCTCATGAGAATGTCTCACTGAGAAAGCCCAGCACTGCCTTCAGTCATAAAACAATTCTCTTAGCAAAACATTCTTTTCTTGCTGACTGCATTCCCATCCCAGGCCACGCAACGGGCCATTCCATAACACCTTACCTAAGATTCTATTGTCTAGTCAAACTTTATTTATTTACTATATTCACACACTAGTTAAGTTCTAACTATATTCTTCTTAGAGTGTACCACTATCTGCAGATCAAATAAGCAAGAAGAAAGGAAAGTTTCTCTACTCTATCACCTGAAAAGGCTAGGGAGGAAAAATGATGAATTAAGTGAAGGCCGAAAGGTGCTCTGTGCATAGCCACTGCCTTCTATCCATACACAAGTCACAATCTATTCTTTCTAACATGATTAGTAAGAAGAAATTCTCCTACAAACTTAACCCTTTACGAGGGATATCATAGCCAGCCTCTTATGTTTATGAGCCCAGTTCAAGGGGCTTACAGGCTTTTCTGTGGAACTTACACCTTCTGTCTCATTTCCAAAGAAATTACTACAAATCTACAGGGAAAGCACGGTACTATTATCCCTGTGCCACAAATAATAGCACACACCCAGAAAAAGGGGGGATATAAGGCCAGATTAATTCAAAAGATTAAAGGGGGAAGTATCGTGCCTTTCCTTGCGGTGACTTTGTCAACCCGCAGCTGTTGGTCTTACTGCGGTGACTCTATCTTCTTTTGCTGTGACTTTGTCAGCCAGCAGTTGTGGATCTTCTTCTGCTGTGACCTAGTTAGCCAGCATTAGTGGATCGGCTCCCGACAAGTTTTAGGCTGGAAGGTCAGCTTTGTCCCAGACAGAAGTGCTGCAGAGACCACTGTTCCTTTGCTGAGCCCTTCTTCTATGGAGTGGGCAGATGGGCATCATATCTGAGTTTCATCAACCTGAAACTCTACCCCACCCAATTTTGGGGCCTACTGTGGCCTTTTTCAGTGACATTTCCAGACAGATGGCTTGCTTAGTTCATGCTTTAGGCTTTCCTAAATTCTCAAAGGTTCACAAACCTAAAATAAGCAGTGTCTTGGCTTGGCATGCCCCATAGTTTGTGCTAAGTGGCCCTGGGCCTGACACTAGCAGCTGCCAGCCTTGTTCTCAGCCTGACCTCCCTGGACTCCTCCAAGCCCAGCACAAGTAGCGTCCATGTGCAGATCACTTTGTAGCTCATACCAGGTAGCCCTGGGCAGTGGCAGACCTTGTATCTTCCAGGAGGCCCCAGAATTAATACACTCAATGGATAGCTTAAGATATGTCAAAGAACAACCAAACATCTCCATGAGTGACACACTCAAGGGACAGATTCACCTGGCACCAGAGCCCCACGGAAGGAGCCCTGCTCGTAGGGTCAGCTCCTGCTTCGTGGGGTCAGTTCCTGCACAGCAGAACCTCCTCTGTGGGCATGGTCAGTCCTTCCAACTGATGGGGCAACCTTCCCATTGACATGCCAACAGCAATCAAGGCTCAACTACATAAGGTGTAACAGCCCATACAGAGGTTGTACCTGAAGCGTCCAGCTTAGGTGACCTGGGAAGTCATGCAACTGGGCCCCGTAGGACACCTACCATGTAAGGTCATTCTCCAAGACCAGGACACTAGCAGCTCTGCTTAACACATAGAAACAAACACAGGGTGGAAGCCAAAATCCCTTATTATTTCAGAGAAGACATTGGACCTTTGAAAATAAATTACATGCATTGACTTCAGGCCACAACTAGCTGAGGTGTTCTCACATGCAGTGTGTTTCTCCTGGGTCCCCGTGAGCTGGAGGATGGAGAGTGCTGGGGGTGGCTGGTGCTGGCTGATTCCTTTCTACCCATTGGTGATGATATGGCCTTGCAATTGTTGCTCAGGAACTAAGAGAGTGTCATATTTATAGTGTTTCATTTAAAAGGAGATGTTTCTCAGTGTATATTTGTCCAATGTGGTAATGTAAGTCCAAAAGAAAAAAAGTGACAAAATTAAGAATTGACTTTCTGCCTGACCAGGCAGTGCTGCAGTAGATACAGCATCGAACTAGGATTCAGAGAGCCCAGGTTCTTAACCCCAAGGTTGCTGGCTTGAGCATGAGATCACCAGCTTGAGTGCAGAGTCACTGGCTTGAGCATGGGATCATAGATATGATCCCATGGTCGCTGGCTTGAGCCCAAAGGTCACTGGCTTGAACAAGGGGTTGCTCATTCTGCTGTAACCCCCACCCCTGGTTAAGGAACATATGAGAAAACAATCAACAAACAACTAAAGACACAAAAGAGCTGCAATGAAGAATTGATGCTTCTCATATCTCTCCCTTACTATCTGTTTGTCCCTATCTGTCTCTCTCTTTGTCTCTCTCTCTCTCTCTCTCTCTGTCTCACACACATACAAAAATATGGCTTTCTTGTATTTCTGATGGGGCCCTCCCTATCCTCAAGAGTTAGTGGTAACACAGGACTCAAGAACAAGCTGTGCCTGTTCCTGTTCTGGCCACCACCATGCTTCTGCTAACATCTGTATTCTTTGCCAGAAAAGTTAGGAATTTATAGAGTTGTATGGGTGCCTCTATGTCTGCTCTCTACTCACAAATTCAAAAACTACTTGAGAGGGTGGAAATAAGGACTAGGAGTTAATAAAGTGCTCAGTTTGATCAATCCAAATTTCAGATATTTATCATTGTATTTTCTAGTCATTTTTTTGGGGGGGATGCTTGTGCTGAATCACTGCAGGTACAGATTCACTTCTCCCAGAACAAAGTTATGTTTCCATTTGAGTCCCCTCTTTTATTTACATTTACAACATCAGCATGAGTAGTATTACACTTTCAAACTCTTCAATGGCTTTACTGAGGTAACTTTATTTACAAAAACCTTCACATATATAGGGTGTACAATTTGTTAAGTTACATAGATGTATATACCTAGAAAACCACCAGGAAATTCACAGTCAAGATAAAAAACAGCCCTGGCCGGTTGGCTCAGTGGTAGAGTGTCGGCCTGGTGTGCAGAAGTCCCGGGTTTGATTCCCGGCCAGGGCACACAGGAGAGGCGCCCATCTGCTTCTCCACCCCTCCCCCTCTCCTTCCTCTCTGTCTCTCTCTTCCCCTCCTGCAGCCGAGGCTCCATTGGAGCAAAGATGGCCCGGGCTCCTTGGTCTCTGCCCCAGGCGCTAGAGTGGCTCTGGTCGCAACAGAGCGATGCCCTGGAGGAGCAGAGCATCTCCCCTGGTGGGCGTTCCGGGTGGATCCCGGTTGGGCGCATGCAGGAGTCTGTCTGACTGTCTCTCCCCGTTTCCAGCTTCAGAAAAATACAAAAAAAAAAAAAAAAAAAAAAAAAAGATAAAAAACATATCCATCACCCTGGACCCCAGTTACCTTGTGCCATTTTTTTTTTTTTACAGGGACAGAGAGAGAGTCAGAGAGAGGGATAGATAGGGAGAGTCAGACAGGAACAGAGAGAGATGAGAAGCATCAATCATTAGTTTTTCGTTGCGACACCGTAGTTGTTCATTGATTGCTTTCTCATATGTGCCATGACCGTGGGCCTTCAGCAGACTGAGTAAACCCCTGCTCAAGCCAGTGACCTTGGGTCCATGCTAGTGAGCTTTTTGCTCAAGCCAGATGAGCCCGTGCTCAAGCTGACAACTTCGAGTCTCGAACCTGGGTCCTTCCGCATCCCAGTCCGACACTCTATCCACTGCGCCACCACCTGGTCAGGCCCTTGTGCCTTTTTGTAATTTCACCTTCCAGTTCTCAGACTCCCCAGCCCCAGGCAACCACCACTAATCTGATTTCTGTCATTGTAAAAATAGTTTGCATTTTCTGTATTTAATATAAATAAAATGAATTAGAATGTACTATATTTTTGGTCTGGCTTCTTTTACTCACCATAATTCTTTTGCAATTCATTTACATTGTGTGTATTGATAATTTTTCTTCCAATTTTTATTGTTGAGAAATATTTCATTGTATGGCCATAGAGCAATTTCTTTTTCCTGTTGGTGGACATTTGTTTCTAATTGTTGGCTATTACAAACAAAACTATTATTAACATTAATGTACAAATCTTTGCATGGGCATCAGCTTTAGTTTCTCTTGGGTAAATACTTAGGAGTGGAATGGCTGCATCACATGGAGAATGTTTAATTTTTCATGAAACTCCAATGTGTTTTACAAAGTGTTCATGCCATGTTATATTCCTACGAACAGTGAGTGGCAGTTCCAGTTGCTCCACATCCTTGACAACAATTGTTGTGGTCAGCTTTTTAGTTTTTGAATTTCTAATTGGTGTATAGTAGAATCTTATTGTGGTTTTAATTAGTGATTCCCTAATAACTAATGATGTTGAGCAATTACTACTGACTAATGTGTATGCACTAGTTTACCATCTCTTTTTGGTAAAATAGTCATTCAACTGTTTGACACATTTTGAAAATTTTTTTTATTTTCTTTCATTGTTTTAGAGTTTTTCATGTATTCTGGATGTAGTTTCTCTAGCTTTGTTCTATCATTCTTCTCTAGTTCATTAATTTCAATTTAATTTTTACTCTTTTGCCTACCTTGTTTTTATATTGTTCTTTTTTGTAGTTTAAAATAGAAGATGTGGTCATTGAATTGAGAACTTTAAAAAAAAGACACCTCTCAGTGGTGTTTGATTTAAACTTCCCCTTCAGTACTGCCTTAGTTGCATTTTGCAATTTTTGACATTTTTTTAAATCATCATTCAGTTGAAAATATAAATTTTTCAGTTTGGATTTCTTCTTTGAGTTGTGAATTATTATTATTATTATTTTTTGAGGGCAGACAAGCCCATGAATTGTTTAGAAGCACAACTAAGAGAGAATTAAGTGCCCATGAAAATGAGAAAATGAATACAGGCTGTGGGGCTTTGTGTGGCAGGCAGGTCAGTGTGGAGAGGACGGGAGGTTGAACAGAACTATGGAGGACGGTGCAGCCCAGTAGAGTAAGCCCCGATCAAATTATTTGCAGAAGGAGAGTTTTACCATAAGTGAGAAAATACAGAAACAGTTCTGAGTCCTCATAAGTTGGAATACTGATTACTCGAGATTTGAAATGAATAGACTTGAAAATGTATGAAACCATGACAACAACCCTGGAAAGAGTCGTTTCTGCAGGTGAGTTGAAAGGAACAGGCATCTCTGGGCAGGTTGGGTAACAAAGAAGAAGGAAACTTCTCCATGTATGATTCTATCCCCAGAGACATTGTACTAGGAGAAAAGATGCTCTCGAGCTAGGAAACCCAGTAGACTATACAAAAGTTTTAACCTCCTTGCATAGAAGGTGCCAATTGCTGATCTAGAAAAATATAAGGCATTTTAAAATGAAAGGAAATGAAAAGCAGTATTCATACAAAATATCACTAAATAAAAAATAGAGGGCCCTGGCTGATTGGCTCAGTGACCCGGTTTGTGGAAGTCCCAGGTTCGATTCCTGGTCAGAAGCAACTGTCTGCTTCTTCTTTCTTCTCCCTCTCCCTCCTCCTTTCTCTCTCTCTCTCTTCCCCTCCCAAAGCCATGGCTCCATTGACTTTAGCTTCTGGGGCCCAGGGGCTGAGGATGACTCTGTGCAGCTTCCACTTCAGGCACTAAAAATAGCTCAGTTGTGAGCATTGGCCCAAGATGGGGGTTGCCAGGTGGATCTTGATTAGGATGCATGTAGAAATCTGTCTATCTCCCCTCCTCTCACTTAAAAAAAAATGGAGAATTAAGAATCACTGTTAGTACTTGAAAACATTTCCTTAAAATAAAAATAAAATAGGAAAACAGTAACACAATGCTCTCTAACAGGAATTAAATACTATTAAATAAATAATTGCAGACATTAAAGAGCACCTTGATTCAATATTTAGAACTTTGATTCAAAATTAAAAACTAGTAAGAGAAATGAACCAAAAACATTTAAAAAGAAGAAAATAAAATAATTCAGAAAAAATCTGAGGATAAAGGACAAATAATTAATAAATAAAAATTAAATTAAAAGGACTCAAAACATAATGGTCTGAAATAATAAAATAAAAAAAGAAGTTAATACAATTAAAAAGGGGGTTAGAAGAATCTGAAAAAGAAATTCAAAAGATAAGCACAGAAGATCCAAAATATATATTGTCTATTGGAATCTCTAAACTAAAGCAACAAAATATGAAATGAAACTAAAACTATAAACCAAAAGATATATAAATACAAAATATCTGTAAACTACATATAAAAACGTTGTAGTGTATGTTTGGAAAATTGATCAGTAATGACCAGCTCTGGGACTTACTTATCCCTGGTGAAACTTTTAGATTTTAAAGATTAAAAAAATAATCCTCTGGGCCTTTAGGCAAAAAAGATCATATAGCTGACAAAAGAAAGCGAATCAGGGTGGTGTCAGACCTCCTTCCAGCAACCTACAAAGCAAGAACAAAGGGAGCATCATTTTCAAGAAAGACAAGGAAAAAAAGAGTGATAGCAAAACCTTTTTATGTCTAGACAAGCTGTTATCTATGTATCAGAGCTCTAAAAACGATTTTAAATATTAAAAATGCTCAGGAGATATTGTATCCAGAGACCTTTCTGAAGAATCTTGAGAGATAATCTTCACTTCACTTCTAGCAAGAGTGAGTGAGGAGCTTTGACAAAAGTCTGGTGCTGACCACTGGACCACTGGCACTCTGCCCTTGCCCTGAGGAAGGTCTGAGTTTTGCTTTGCCTGCTCTCCACGTTAGCTTGACTTTCAGAAATGCAGCCCACATAGGCAACCTGAAGCCACCCAGGTTGTAATGTTTTTCTACATAACTGCTGTCTGTTTTGAGCTGCTAAATCTTAAAAAACAAACTGAAAATGTTCTCTGTGGATTCCTTCCCCTGTTCTGGCTGCTTAAGGTAGCAGACAGATGAATGACAGAAACAAAAGGCAGGGAAGGAAGGGCAGGAGGCTGCAGTTTGCCCAAGAAAATTTGCAGAGAATCTATGAATTTGAGTCAGACAGACTGGAGCCAAAACTGTCTTTTATAGAAGAAACAATAGAGAAGGGGAGAAGTTTTGATTGGGTCCAATATTCATCCCATGGGTATCTGAATGTCTCTGCTGCTTGACAAAGACAGTGTCTGTGCCCTTCTTATTATATTACATTTGGGAGGTGGCGGGAGAATGTGTTTTAGAGTTTCATAAACCCCTAAGCCCACATAGCATCCTTGGTGCCAGAGGTAGGACATGGGTGTACCTGAATGGCTTTTAAGGGTTTCTTTCCTTTCTTTACATTCCTTGTGAGATAAAACTTGCTCTTCAAGTATGCCTGGTACCAGCAGCACTAGCATTACTGGGGAGCTCTTAGGGAGGCAGAGTCTGTCTGCATTTACAGGGTGTGTCTCAAACTTGAAGACATAGATACATTATCTGGAGATCCTGATCAAAGCAGATATTGGTTCAGAAGTCTGGGGTGGGACTTGAAGGTCTGCATTTCTAACAAGATATCAAGTGATTTCAATGCTTCTGGTCTTTGTACCACACTAGACCAGAGGCTCAGTTTCTCTCCAGTAGGGGTTTGTTGAGGGAATCCTTTCTGATATCCCCGGGCAAACTAATGTCCTGGGTTTCCCTATAAATAGCTAACATATCAATAAGGCACCATACATGGGGAGAAGCTCCAGTGGATCTAGGACCAGGTTCTGTTTATAGTTCTTTCTAGACTAGATTTCCCTTTCCTGGTCTTTTCAGGAAATCTCATAGAGCCATGAATCAGTTTTCAAACCTGCCTTAAAATTTTTAGTGCTTTCTTCCTCATTGTAAAGATTTAAGAAAGGGCTTACTCTTAATGTATAGATACATTCATTTTCAAGACATTAGTAGAAATATGGCATAGTAGAATTCCACAAACAAAAAACACTCCTACTTGATCTTGATTGTTCATCATAATTATTACATGGGGCCTTTTATGTTATTTATTTATAATTAAAATGTTTTAGTTACAGTTGATATTCAATATTATATTAGTTTCAGGTGTACAGCATAGTAGTTTGACATTTATTAACTTATGAAGTGATCTCCCAGTAAATATTGCAGCCTCTGGGACCACACATAGTTGTTACAATGTTACTGACTATATTCCCTGTGCTGTACTTTACATCCTGTGACTACTTTGTAACTATAGATTTGTACTTCTCAATCCCTTCACCTTTTCACCTAGCCCTTCAACCCCCTTTCAGTCTAGCAAGCATTGGTTTGTTCTCTGTATCTAAAAGTTTGTTTGCTTATATTGTTGTTTTTTTTTTTTTAGATTCCACATAAGTGAAACCATATGGTATTTGTCTTTCTCTGGCTGACTTATTTCACTTAGCCTAATACCCTTTAGGTCTGCACATGTTGCAAATGGTAAAATTTCATTCTTTTTTTAACAGCTCAGTAATATTCCATTGTATGTATGTGTATGTGTATACACACACACACACACACACACACACACACACACACACACCACATCTTTAGCTGTCTGCTTTCAGTTGAAAATTTATATTTTAAAGAAATTATTGATAAATATGTAGTTATTGTCATTATATTGTTTTCCAATTGTATTTGTAGTTTATATCTTATTCTCTTGCTCTCTTTTATGTTGATCACTTTCTATGGTGGTGCATTTGGATTCATTTATCTATTTTTTTTTAAGTTTTTTTTTTCTTTTTTTTCTGAAGTGAGAAGTGAGGAAGGAGGCAGAGAGACAGATTCCCACATATGCCAGACCGGGATCCACCCGGCATGCCCACTAGAGGGCAATACTTTGCCCATGTGGGCCGTTACTCCTTTGCAACTGGAGCAATTCTAGCGCCTGAGGCAGAGGCCATGGAGCCATTCTCAGTGCTTGGACCAACTTTGCTCCAGTGGAGCCTTGGCTGTGGGAGGGGAAGAGAGAGATAGAGAGGAAGGAGGAGAAGGGTGGAGAAGCAGATGGGTGCTTCTCCTGTGTGCCCTGGCTGGAAATCAAACCCGGGACATCCACATGCTGGGCCGACACTCTACCACTGAGCCAACTGGCCAGGGCCTTAGATCCATTTATCTTTATTTTTTATATACCTCTGGTAAATTTTTGGTTTGTGGTTACCATGCATTTCATATATGCCAAGCTGTGTTCATAGCAGTCTATTTTAAACTGATGGTCCTTTAAGTTCAAACACATCCTAAAATCCCTGCCATTTTTACTCCCTTCCTCCACATTTTGTCTTTTTTTTTACTTCTTTTATGTGTGTCTTTGTTTATATCCCTTAGTTTGCTGTTACATATAATCTTCCTACTTTTGCTTTTTAATCTTTGTACTGACTTTAGTATTGGTTGATCCATGACTTTTATATGAGTTTGCCTTTTAAAAAATGCAACTTCCTAGGACTCATCTCAGAGATATTGAATCAGAATGGGGACAGGTATCTGCATTTTTACAAACATCATGGGTAATTCTGATGCAGTCAGTTTGAGAACACTCCTCTGTGTGAGTCCCTTA
Organism: Saccopteryx leptura; assembly: GCF_036850995.1. NCBI lineage: Eukaryota > Metazoa > Chordata > Mammalia > Chiroptera > Emballonuridae > Saccopteryx > Saccopteryx leptura. The sequence continues at coordinate 86,768,768 of NC_089511.1, forward strand.
GAGTTGTATAACCTAGTGGTATAAGGTCAAACAGATAAAAAATGGAGAAAATAATAAGATATAGAAATAACCCAATTAACAAGTTTGACCTCTTAGAGAAATAAAGACCTGTGTACTCAGTAACAGGAAAATACACATTATTTTACAAATATATGTGTCATATTTTCCTGAACTATCCACATGCTAGGTAGGATATTGATCACATCTCAATAAATATAAAAGAGTGATTAGTATACCCATTGTATTTTCTATGAACAATACAATTATATTGTGTTTCAACAACAAAAACATTTTTTATTAAACCTCCACATGTTTAGAAATTAGAAAATATACTTCTAGACAAAACATAGGTCAAAGATAAAATCATAATGAATATTAGAAAATGTTTAGTCTAGAAAAATTAAGCTACTAAAGACTGAAGTTTGTGGGCTGAAGAGAAGTGGTAATTCAAACTCATATTAGGAGAAAAGAAAATCTAAAAACTAAACTAAAATCTGTAAACTAAGAACAAAATTTAAGAAATTTAAAAGTGAGTAACAGACTAAGAGCAAAAAGAACATAGAAAATAAAATATAACTAAATAAAAAGTTGGTATTTTTAAAAGATCAAAAATATTTGAAAAGATCGAATAAAGTCAGAAAAGAAATAAAGCAATATTAGAAATAAAAAAGAAGAAATGTCAAAATGTAAGACCAAAATACAGGCCCTGGCCGGTTGGCTCACAAAATAGAATGAAATACATAATGAGACATCTATAAATTTGAAAATCAAAACAAAATTATCAGAAATTATAATTTATCAAAATTGAACCAAGAAAAAATAAAAACCAACAAATTAAACTAACTGCTAAAGTATTTCCTCATTCAGAAAACAAAAAACAATAACAAGTAAATAGACCAAAGCAGTTTTACATTTGAATTCTAACAGTGTCTCAAGTAATGAACAATTCAAATAGTATATTCCACTAGCTAATATAGTATTTATTTATAGTAATAATGATAAAACCATAAAAGGACAGTACAAGGAAGAAAACTCTAGGCCAATCTCATTTCTGAACATAGATGGAAAAATTTTTAAATATTTGGTAAATGAATTCATAGTATATAAAAAGATAATATATGATATCTGGTATGAATTATCTATGAAAGCATGGGACATTTAACATTAAAACATTATTACTGCATTTACCACATTAAAGTAATAGGGGAGAAAAGCACATTAATGTACACATTTACAGTGTCCATGTGCATTCAGTAATAAAAAATTATTAGAAAACTAGAAAGTAATAGTAATAGAAACTTCCTGAATCTGATAAAAGGTGTCTCTGAACATTTTACTGCAGATAGTCTCTACATAGAGTTCTTTCATTACTGTCCATGTAAAGTAGCCACCTTGCCTTCCAGTTACTGTCTTCATTTCTATTTATTGCCTTCATGTTAATACTTGCATTTGAAATGTTTCTAACTGGTTTAATAGCTAATCTCTGATATTTGTGTGGGAGGTGACTCTGTCTTTAAACCACTGTCTATAAACCACTTTAATAGTATTGTTGCACATAGTAGGTATCCAATAAATACATGTAGAATTAATAAAGCTAGCTTTCAATCACCTCCATGTTCTCTGTTTAAGAATATAGTAAAAAGTAGAGCAAGATGTGATGGAAATCTTATGACATGTAACATGTTCAAGTGCTTACAGATGAACTAAAGTTGGCATACAATCTCTCTTGTGCCTAGGGAGCAGCTTAGAAATGTCATTCTGTAATTAGTGCATCCTGGAACACTACCACCCATCTCCCAGGTACCCAACCACTTATAGCTTCAGACTCCTGCTGGCCAACTTCTCCCAGAATTGCTAATGAGAGCCAGCTCATTGGCATCAAGTTGCTTCCCTGCCTCTGGACAGGGTTCACAGTCTCCATCTGAGTAGAAGAGGCCTCACAGACCCTACTGTGGAGGGCCACATCTGACATTATTTCCATTCCTTTCCCAGTACTGGCCTACCAAATGGTTCAACAGACAAATCTTGGAATTTAACAGATTCGGATTTAAACCCAGCTTTTCCTACTCACTTTCTTGGCATCTCTGAATTCCAGTTTCCTCATTTGTAATGTGCCAGTAGTGATATTTATATGATGTTTGTGAACATTAAAAGAACTAAAATGTGCAAAGTATCTAAAAGAGTGTCTGGCACAACATAGGAATAAAATTGCCAGGAATTATGTAACACTAATCTGACCGATTTAGAATCTGGGAGGACTCTGTAACTGCTAGCTCATGGCCTCTGCTTCTCTTCATGTTTAGCAGAGTGGAGTCTCTGTCTGATATTTTTCTCCATGGTCCTCTCTTCGCTCTTGTCCATCTTGCTCCTGACCGGCGAGGCTTTGTAGGCCACATCCCCCTTGTCCACTGCTTGGAGCTGACAGGGAGTACTGGCAGGAGTGTAGAGGGGGACCTGCTCCTCAGCTCCTCCCGTGAAGGGTTGCCGCCCGGGCCTTGCCCACCATCCGCAGACCTCAGGTCGGAATGCTTAGCCTCCTTTCTGTCTCTGTTGCTATAACTGCTCCTTCCTCTTGCCGCTTCAGGCGTAAAGGGGGGCAACTTAACTCACTTGAAATACTGTGTTTCCTTTAGTTATTTTCCTATATCCTGTGCACACCCTTGTCAATAGTCCTTCTGTTAAGTGTTCTGTGGATTATTCTGATGTGGCCATGCTGTCTGTTTCTGGCAGAATTGGGCTGATGCAATCTCTCTAAAACAGGAGTAGTCAACCTTTTTATACCTACTGCCCACTTTTATATCTCTGTTAGTAGTAACATTTTCTAACCGCCTACAAGTTCCACAGTAATGGTGATTTATAAAGTAGGAAAGTACCTTTACTTTATAAAATTTATAAAGCAGAGTTACATCAAGTTAAAGCATATAATAATAATTACTTACCAAGTACTTTATGTCAGATTTTCGCTGTTTGGCAGAATAATCTTTATAAAACAATTTATTATAGTTAAATTTATCTTTTTATTTATACTTTGGTTGCTCTGCTACTGCCCACCATGAAAGCTGGAACACCCACTAGTGGGCGGTAGGGACAGGTTGACTACCACTGCTCTAAAAAGCCAATAGTGTTGTCTCAGACCTAATTGCACACTCTGGTCTGAGCATGCATGCATGCACCCTCCCCTTCAGAGTCCTGTCTTCATTTTTGCTATTCCCCCTTGAGGGGCACACTGAGTCTGCTACTGCCCCACTCTAGATGTACCCATTGGGTCCATTGTAGCCACCAGCTAACCTGATTATAGTCCAGGAGGCTCTCTGCCATTGACACTCCCATGTGGGGCTGGACCCTGATTTCCAGTTTTGTTTCCAATTTGCCATTTGACTCAAGGTCCTAATCTGAATAGGTAGTTAGAGCTTTCAGTTTCCTTGGTCTGGGACAACATCTGTGCTGTGTGACTCTGACATTTGAGGAATAAGATGTCAACCACTTCCTGAGCTGACACACTCTCCATGGCTCCATATCCTTTCTCCGTGCCTCTCTACCAGGTGGAGGGCAAAGGCTTTGCTCATGTGCTGGCTGCTTGCATACTTGTCAGGCTGCAGAGCTGGTGGGTCTGTCTGGCTGCAGCAGAGAGTGAATGGCACAGAGGCCAGCATGGGGACACTCAGCCTGGCTTTCTTGGAAAGATGGTGGTGTCCTAATAAGGCTAGATATTTGCTGCTGTTGTTTAGTAAATCCTTTACCCATCTAAGGGTGGCTCTCATGCTTTAGCTAAAAGCTTTATTCATAGTTACTTATAGGTCTAAAACTGTTGATTTTTTTCTAAGAACTTGAAAAAAAATGTTAGAGAAGCTTTTAAAATATTTTTTATTACTACTAGACATAGTTATAACCTCTAAAACAAAGTAACAGAATAGCATGTATATTCTTTGGCCTTACTCTCTATCTGACTTTTCCTCAATTCTCAAGTTTAGACTGTGTACTTCCCTTTACACTCCATAAGCTACAGCCTTACACAATTTCTTTGTGTTTCCAGACTCACTCACCATGGCATCAGTACAGAATAAGTGCTATGAGCTATTACTTAAAAAAAATATCTCTGTCTTTGATTGGAATGCTACATTGGTAACTCAGAAAAATAAAGTGGACAAGTGGGACCATTTGACATTGTCTTTATGGACAATCTGAAGAAATCAAACTAGGCTCAGACTATCGTGAGTTGCATTATAACTGCTGACCTGTGCTATCCAAAGGCTATTCATGAAATAATATATTTTGGTGCTGAGGGAAGCCTCTGAGAAACTGGCCCAGTGTTCTTCTTTCTGCAGTCCTATTCAACACTTGATCACAAAACTGAATGAAGCTCTAACAGGACTATTTAGAAATATTACCTATGATATAAAACTATGAGGGATAGAAAATATTGGGGTGACAAAAGTAGCATATAGGTATCCTCAGTTGACAGTAAAAATAGACTGAAATTTGCAAGAAGAAATACTGTCAAAATGTCAATGTCAGGCACACCAACGCACAGATATACACGCACAAAGACACTAACAGCCAGGCAGAATCTGATGAGAATTTCCGCTAACTTCAAAGCAGAGACTATTTTGAACATTCTTATTCAGTTTTGGCCTCAGGAGGTGACTGGTTGGTAAAAAGATAAGAAGATTCTTTATACTGCCTTCAGTGTCTGCCTCCTCACTCTTATCCTGGGGTAGGCAGAACTTGAAAACATCTTAGCAGTTGCTGTTAGTTTTCTGCAAGGACGTTGACTCCATGGTCAAAAAATTATTGGCTCCCCCTTACATCTTTCTATGTCAGAGACCATAAGCCCAAATAGCTCCAGGGTCCAAGTAGGCAATACTCTGAGGGAAGTAAAGGTGTTGGGAAGGTTGGAATTAAAGTGAGCTACAGATGTTGAAGAATGAATAGTCCCTGTCCAAGTCTGGCAACGAATACTCATTTCCAATTATTAGCATCTTAGAATACAAGCACATTGTTATCAAATAGCCTCTTTCTTTAGTTTAAGTTAAATCTCTTGATTACTAAATGTTAGAAATATTTTTTTATTCTTTTATTGTGGTAAGATATACATTACATAAAATTTATCATTTTAAATATTTTCAAATGTACAGTTCAGTGACATTAAATTGTTCAATGATCACCACCATCCATCTCTAGAACTTGTTCATTCTCCAACTGAAGCTCTACCCAGTAAACAGTAATTCGCCATTTTCCCCTTACCCTAGGCCCTGGCAACCACTATTCTATTTTCTGTTTCTGTAAATTTGACTGCACTGGGAACCTCATATATGTAAGTGGAATCATGCAATATTTGTTCTTTTGTGTCTGACTCCCTTCACTGAGCACAGTGTCTTCAATTATTCTTGCTGTAGTATGTGTCAGAATCTGATTTCTTTTTTAAATTATTTTTAAATTTTTATTGTGCTGAAATACACATAAAATTTATCATCTTAACTATTTTAAGTGTATAGTTCAGTAGCGTTAAATAAATTTACATTGTTGTGTAACCATTCTCCAGAACTTTTCATCTTGTAAAACTGAAACACTATACACATTAAATAACAACTTCCCGTGTCCCTTCCCCCTAGTTACAGTTCTACTTCTGTCCCTATGAGTTTTACTACTCTAGATTTCTCTTTTAATGGGAATCATACAGTATTTGTTCCCTGTAATTGCCTTATTTTACTTAGTACAATGCCTTCAAAGTTCATTAATGTGGTGTATGTCAGAATTTTTTTCCTTTTTAAGAATAAACAATATTACATTATATATATATATACTAAATGTATTTTTTCCATTCACCTGTTGATTGACACTTGGGTTACTTCCATTTTTTGGCTACTATAAGTGATGCTGCTATGAACACTGGTATACAAATATTTGTTCAAGACCTTGGTTTAATCCTTTTCAATATATACCCAGAAGTAGAATTGTTGGTTCATATGGTAATTCAACAAGTAATTTTTAAAGGAACTGCCATATTTTTTTCCACAGCTGCTCCACCATTTTACATTTCCACCAACGTGCACAAGGGTTCTAATTGGTCTACAATCTCACTAACATTTGCTATTTTCTGTTGTTATTTTTGTTTTTAAAAATAGCCATCTTAATGTGTGCAAAGTTTATCATTGTGGTTTAATTTACATTTTTCTAATGAGTAGTGATTTTGAATATCTTTTCATTCATCATTTCTATATTTTTGAAGAAGTGACTAATCAAGTTTTTTGCTCATTTTAAATTGAATAAATTTTTAGTTATTGAGTTGTAGGACTTTTTTTTTATATATTCTGGATATTAATTCTTTATCAGATATAAAATTAGCAAATATTTCTCCCATCCCATGGGTTGCCTTGTCAGACTGTTGATTTGTATCCTTTGTTGCACAGAAGTTTTTAATTTTTATAAAGTACAATTAATCTACTTTTCTTGGTTGTGTTTTAGTGTCATATCTAAGAAATCATTGCCAAATCCTTTATCTTGAAGCTTTCCACCTATATTTTCTTCTAATAGTTTTATATTTTTAGTTCTTATGCTTAGATCTTTGACTTTGAATTAATTTTTATATATGCTGTAAGATAAAGGTCCAACCTTATTCTTTTGCATGAGATATTCAGTTTTCTATCACCATTTGCTGAAAGACTGTTTCTTATTAAATGATTTGGCCCCTTTGTTGAAAATCATTTCATCACATAGTGAGGGTTTATTTTAGGCTCTCTATTCTATTTCATTAGTTTATATGTCTGTCTTTATGTCAATAACCATAATGTTTTGATTACTGTAGCTTTTTAGTATGTTTTGAAATCAGGAAGTGTGAGAATTCCAAATTCATTTTTTATTCAAAGTTGTTTTGGGTACTTGAGGTTCCTGGTGATGCCATATGAATTTTGGGATACATTTTTCTATTTTTGAAAAATGATCTTTGAGATTTTATTGACTCCATAGACCACGTGGGTAGTATTCATATATCAACAATATTTACAATTTTTTTAAAGCACTAAAGAGGCCAAACAAAAACTATCTGTGAGAGGTGTGACCTCTGTTCTTTAGTTACAGTGAAAGCAAATTTTAGATGACAATTATGTAGGAAGTGGTGATGGGGATGTCTACAGTAATACATTGCCTCCCGGAAGGTGAAGATTTCTGCATTTTGTTATTTAGATGAGATGAAAAAATAAAAGAAATCTATGTAATGAAACAAAACTATAATGGATGAAAGGCTCTTGGCAAGTGAGAACTAAAGAATTGAACTAAGGTTACCTGACCAGGCAGTGGCACAGTGGATTGAGCATTGGACTGGAATGCAGAGGACCCAGGTTCAAGACCCCGAGGTCACCAGCTTGAGTGCGGGCTCATCTGGTTTGAACAAAAGCTCGCCAGCTTAGACCCAAGGTCGCTGGCTAGAGCAAGGGGTTACTTGGTCTGCTGAAGGCCTGCGGTCAAGGCACATGTGAGAAAACAATCAATGAACAACTAAGGTGTTGCAACATGCAACAAAAAACTAATGATTGATGCTTCTCATCTCTCTGTTCTTGTCTGTCTGTCCTTGTCTGTCCCTCTCTCTGACTTTCTCTCTGTCTCTGAAAAAACAAACAAACAAAAACAAAGAATTGAACTAAGGTGGTATGCATCAACTGGTCCCTAAATTGTGGTTCAGAGAAAAAGAGTTTCATATTTTAAGTGAGAAGAATATAGGTCAAAGGCTATACACATATTCTATCTGTTGGCATATAATAGCCTATATAAGGAGATCAGAAAATGAAGAGTAATCAGTCAGATAATTAATTCCCTGAATCTGAAAAATTAATGGAAGTGATAATTAAACATATAAGAGCAAAAAAGTTTTCTTATAGAGAAAAGAACAAATTACATATAAAAAACAAAGTTCTTAAAAGAAGTCAGTGTAAAAATATTCATAAATACATACTCTATAGAAGAAAATATATATAGGCACATTATTAAAGGAAAAAAATATACTAGCCAAAAAAATAATGGTAGGCTCTCACAAAGTACCTAGCCAAAACAAAAAACCAAAACCAAAACAAAAACCCCAGTTGATTCCCACACAGAAACAAGGCTCAAGCTACCACGATTCTCTTCTATATCAATAAAAGCCACAACACAATGGAACAATTTCTATGAAGACTGAAGTAAGAAGAGTTATTATTTAAGAATTCTAAACCAAATCAAGTTCTCTGTCAAGAAGGAAAATAGCAGGAAAATGGTTTTAGATATGGAAGATTAAAACAAATTCCATGTATATATAATTTCATAAAATGTTTCTGAAAAGACTCAATGAAGCCAACTTAAAGATGAAGCAAACAAGATTAATAACTAAAAATGGAGAAGTCATGAAATAAAAATACTGGAAGAATATCCAAGTTGGACCAAAACCAACTAACTACCAGCAAGAATCATCACACAGCCATAGGGGACGTGTAATTTAAGGGATAAGGGCTCAGCGCCCTCCATATAACTCTTTTAGAATTCTCCAGTGAAAAAACGATCTGTTCCTTAGTAGAGTGCTTTTCTGAGAAGTTTGGGTTCATGCTTATGTGACTGTAGAATTAGCCAGAGAGTGATATGGCCGAGAGATGACTAGAATTGATTTTCTTATTGCTGTCACTAGTATATTACTGATCTCAAAGTATTTCAAGAAAAAAAAAACTGTACTGAGAAAATAGTGCCTAGTTGAGTACTTTTTTCAAAATATGCTAAAGAGGTTGAATGTTAAATTGAAAAAAATTCATAAGCAATTTTATAGTGTCAAATGTCAACAACAGGTGATTGTTCAAGCACAAAATATGACAGTACTTGTTTGTCAGCTCTTCATGGGAAATAATTTGAAGCTGGTAATAGTTTATTATAGGTTAAACATTTGAAGGGGCTTCTTAATAACTGATTTGATCCCAAGAAGCAAGCTAAAATAAAAGATACAGAAACAGAGAAAGAATGATCTAATTATATTCTGAGCCTAGATCAATCATATCTGAACCCATGATCTTGGAGCCAGCAGTACCAGGATTAGAGTGGGGCTAACAGAAAATTGGTAATGTTTGCTCAGACACTTTCCCAAAACCAGGGGTCCTAGAACCAGGTGGATATGGGGTACTTCTGTGTGGCCAAGACTTTTGGTGAAGAGGAATGAGCAAGTAACTTCTATTTTTTAATGTTTATTTTATTGATTTTAGAGAGAGAAGAAGGGAAAGAAAGACAGAAACATTGATCTGTTTCTGTATGTGCCCTGACCTGGGATTGAACCAGCAACCTCTGCACTTTGGAATGATGCTCTAACCAACTGAACTATTCAGGCAGGGTGCAAGTAATTTCTAATTTGAAGACTAGAGAGAGAGAGAGATGCAGGGTTGGACAATCAGTCGGCCATTACAAGAAGTAGTAGTTTTGGTGTCACACTGAACTAGATAATGGAGGAAAGGATATTTAAGAGAAAAGGTTTATCTTTAAATTTCTATGTCATCATACTTTTCTGATGACATATTCAGAAGAGCAAAGGTACCATCTCCCCAAGGGATTGAACATGCTCTGCACCTCTGGATGTATCTGCCAAATCATTTACTCATGTCTGCATTCAGGCCTGACCCAGGCTCAAGGAAATGCGGACAGGAATCTGATCTAGAAAATCTATTCATACTTGTAGTGCTGTTAAAACATCTATGATACTTTTGGCCTGGTGTGTAGGTTTTACACGCCCTGAGTCATCTCTGGCTGTGCAATGCAAATTTGGCCAAAAGTAGATGATTCCTTTTGATCTGATTTTGAGATTACCCATGCTCTTGAACCCTTCATGTATGGTCAAAATTGAATAAAGTTAGAAAGGTTAAAGTTAGAATTTGTTTTCAGTGGGCGAATGAGTTGGCATGTCATGTGTGTGCTAAGGAAGGTTCACTAGGTCTTGTTTGGGAAGAGGTACTCAATCAGAGAATGGGGAGATCATACTAACTGTGCTATGAGGTGCCAAGTGCCTTACACAAATTAGGTCATTTATCAGTATATATATATATATATGAGTGTATGTGTGTGTGTGTGTGTGTATTTTTGTGGCAGAGACAGAGAGAGACAGAGAGAGGGACAGATAGAGACAGACAGACAGGAAGGGAGAGAGATGAGAAGCATCAATTCTTTGTTGCAGTACCTTAGTTGTTCATTGATTGCTTTTTCATATGTTTCACATGTTGACTGGGGGCTACAGCAGATCGAGTGGCCCCATGCTCAAGCCGGTGACTTTGGGCTTAAGCTGGTGAGCTTTACTCAAACCAGATGAACCTGCACTCAAGCCAGTGACTTCAGTGTTTCGAACCTGGGTCCTCTGTGTCCCAGTCCAATGCTCTATCTACTGAACCACCACCTGGTCAGGCTCATTTATCAGTATATTCTTAAAACAATCCATTGTGTGTGTGTGTGTGGGGGAGTGTGGACCAGTGAAGTTAAAAGCTTGTGTATAGATATGTTGCTACCATCTAGATTTGAATCCAGCTTAGGGACACTGCTTTGCTCCAGAGGTCCTATACTACAAAGGAATGCCAGTTGTTTTATTAGCTCTGCCCTATAGCTCAGGCCAAACCTTGGTCTAGAAGCTTCTGTCTTCATTAAACTTTTCATTTCTACCTTCATGCTTTTCACCATAGACCCGCTACCCCCGATTAGGGGGTAGGAAAGACTTGAATAGGGATCTGCCAGGAGGATGCAGTCATTCCGATATTATTGCTTCTCTACTTCTCCGCAGGCTTAGAGCTGTTTCCCATTCATCAAGGTAATGATAGCCTTTCTGAATTAAACATGATTTTCCTTCTGAGGGAAAATAGCTCAAAGGAAACATCAGAGTTAATTAGAGAAAGTGACATTGTACCTCCTGACAGGAAGAAGCCATCAAAGGGGGACCCCACATCATCAAAGCATAGCCATTCACAGCAAATTGCTTTCTATTTCAGCTCTATAGGGCAGAGGGTGTTCTGGAATCCTGCTGGTCTGTAAACAGAAGGCTCTCTACCAGTGGCAACTAAAGAAAAGATGGATGCCCCCGGGGGAACGGAGCTTGAAGGCAAAACAGCTCCTCCCTATGACTTTGAAGTCCACTGAGGTTTAACGGAGGGTGCCCTCAGGTGAGATCTTTGTCCAGATGGTGACAAGTAGAATATCTATTCTCTGAGGTGGGTAGGAGTCAGCAGCTTCTTGGGCTTCCATGAGAATTCCCCAACACACTGAGCGCAGTGCTAGGTTCTGACTGCCTTTGTCCACCTCCAATACTTTGCAAGGCCTACTTTTGATACCTAGAATAATCAGAAAAGATTGAAGTTCCAACTTTTCTTGTTTTAATTGTTGGAGTCTTTGGCGCCACATAAAATAAATTACATTCTCCTCCTGCCTTGGGGCCTGTGACACTCACTGTCAGTTGGCTGCTGGTCTCTCAGCACCCTTCGGTCTGGCTTCTCTCTCCAGGTGCCAGGTGATCCCTCAGCCTTTCTCATCAGCTGGTCATCTGTATTTTTGCTCTTCAATGTGGTACTTGTCCTGGTCATCCTGTATACTTTGGGGTGTGACTTTCCTCCCCAATTTTGCTGAGATATATCACATTAATTTTTGACATAAAACATAATAATTTGATATATATATTTTTATTGCAAAATGATTACCATAATACATTTAGTTAACATCTATCACCTCGTGCACTTACATTTTTTTTCCCCTGTGATGAGAACTTTTAAGATTCACTCTCTTAGCAGCTTTCAAATATATAGCACAGCATTGTTAATTCTGATCACCTGCTGTGCATTGCCTCCCCAGACCTTATTTCTTTTCTAATTGGACATTTATACCCTTTAAGTGCCTTTGGCCACTTCCCCCATTCATGTCTCTGGCAGCCACCAGTCTGTTCTCTGTACCTACAAGTTAGAATTTTGTAGATTCTACATATAAGTTCATCACATAGTGTTTGCTTGTTTGTTTTTTCTTTTTGTCTGACTTATCTCACTTAGTATAATGCCCTTGAGGTTCATCCATGTTGTCAAAAATGGCAGACATTTCTTCTTTATTTTAATGGAGATATAAATATACACAATTATTTTATTCGCTCATCAGTGGACACTTAGGTTGGTCCATATCCATATCATGACTATTGTAAATTATAATGCTGAAATAAACATACTTTTAATTAGTAATTTCATTTCCCTTGGGTATATATTGGGTTTACCTTTATTGCTTTTCTGACACTGTTCCCATTCAGCTAACTCATTGTGTCTACTCACCAGATCTAATGGGACTTCTTTTGAGGTCTGTCTCATTTTGGGACCTCAGCAGCAATCGTGCTGTGACCACGTACTCCCTGATCTCTTAGTTCTCATGCCCAGTGCCCAGAATCCCTTTACTCTTCCTATTAGTCTAACTCTCTCAACTATACTTTAACTATACTTTCTGCTCCTTTTTTATTTGACTGCTTTTATTGTTATTTTCTAAACTTTTGTTTGAATCATAACTGAAATAAGGTCCACATAGCATAATTGCTTGTTACATCTTTTAAAATCCAGATATTGGCAAAACTTTTTCTGTAAGAGGCTGGGAAGTAAATATTTTAGTCTTTGGGAGCTGTATGATCTGTCACAGCTACTCAACTCTGGCACTGCAGCACAAAATCAGCCATATGCAATTCATCAATGAATTTGGAAATAGCTGTGTTCTAATCAAGTTTTATTTACAAAAACAGTTTTATGGCCAGATTCAGCATATAGACTACAGTGTGCTGACCCGTTTTATTCCACAGGTGCTCACTTTCTCTTGTTTCTTCTATTCATTATTTTTGTTGAAGAAATGATATAATTTGTTCTACAAAAAAACAACAACAAAAAACAACAACCAAAACAAACCAACAAACAAAAAACCTCTGTGTTTTGCTGATTACAGGATCCTTAGATCTTGGCTAAATCAGACTCAGTTTTGATTTTGTTTGACAAGACTAATTCAAAGGTGATAATGTGTATACCTGTCAGACGTCCTGTAATATGGAGCTGATTCTCTTTTTGTGATGTTAACAGCTGTTGATGACCTAGTCTAGATCTCGCATTTCATTAGGGCTTTGCAAAATGTGGCTTTTATGATTACATCATTCCTTCCTCATTTACTAGCTGGAACATTTCTATAAAGAGGAAACTTTCTATCACCAACTATTTACTTACCCAGAGGCATATCTTTTAAAAAAATTTATTTTTATTTTATAATATTTTAAAATTTTATTTGGAAAATTAAATTTAACAGGGTGACATTGATCAATAAGAGTATGTAGGTTTCAGGTAAACATCTCTATAACATTTGAACCATTGATTATGTTGTGTACTCATCACCCAAAGTCAAACAATTTTCAGTCACTGTATATTTGTTCCTCTTTATACCCTTTCCCCCACCTCTTCCAAGTAACCTACTCAGTGTAATCCCTTCAGCCCCTGCCTCATGTCCCCCATGCCCATACAAAGTCTCTTTCCATTCCCATCTAACCCCCTCACCTCCACCATGACTGCCATTCCCCCTTCCCTCTGGGACTTGTTACCCTGTTGTCTGTTTATATGGGTTATGTATATATAATTTGGCTAATCCCTTCACCTTCTTTATTTTTTTAATTTTTTATTTAATTAATTGTGTTTACATAGATTCTAGGGTCACCCCAAATGCATCCCCCCTCCCCCATATTCCCCTCAACATCCCCCTTGCCCCCCTCCTCTCAGTGCCCTCCTCCCTTCCCTTCAGGTTTATCTCATCCTATCATCCCCTTTCCCTCTGTCTTCTTTTCCTCTGGTCCCTTTGATCCCTCCTCTGTCTCAATTCCATTCCTCAGTTCTTACTGTTCTTTGGATTCCTCAAATGAGTGAGGTCATATGATATTTTTCTTTCTCTGCCTGGCTTATTTCACTCAATGTAATAGTTTCCAGGTCCATCCATGTTTTCACAAAAGGTAATATTTCCTTCTTTTTCATGGCCCCATAGTATTCCATTGTATATATGTACCACAACTTTTTAATCCACTTGTCCGCTGAAAGTTACACCATTCACAAAAATAAACTCAAAATGGATAAAAGACTTAAATGTAAGTCGTGAAACCATAAGCATCTTAGAAGAAAACATAGGCAGTAAGCTCTCCGACATCTCTCGCAGCAATATCTTTGCTGATTTATCTCCACGGGCAAGTGAAATAAAAGACAGGATAAACAAATGGGACTATATCAAACTAAAAAGCTTTTGTACAGCTAAAGACAATATGAACAGAATAAATAGACAAACCACACAATGGGAGAACATATTTGACAATATGTCTGATAAGGGGTTAGTAACCAAAACTTATAAAGAATTTGTAAAACTCAACACCAGGAAGACAAACAATCCAATCCAAAAATGGGCAAAAGAAATGAATAGACACTTCTCCAAAGAGGACAGATGGCCAATAGACAGATGAAAAAATGCTCAACATCACTAACCATTAGAGAAATACAAATTAAAACCACAATGAGATACCACCTCACACCAGTCAGAATGGTGCTCATTAACAAAACAACACAGAATAAGTGCTGGTGAGGATGTGGAGAAAAGGGAACCCTCCTGCACTGCTGGTGGGAATGCAGACTGGTGCAGCCACTGTGGAAAACAGTATGGAGATTACTCAAAAAATTAAAAAAGGATTTGTCTTTTGACCCAGCCATCCCACTTTTAGGAATATGTCCCAAGAACACCATAGCACCAACTGAAAAAAAGAAATGCACCTCCCTTCACCTTCTTTAATCCTGTCTCCTCTACCCCCTTCTCTCTTACAGCTGTCCATCTGTTCCCTGTGATGGTGCCAGAGGCATATTTTGTATAGAAAAGGCAGAATAAGTGTTTGATAGTTTTCTTTATTTACTAGTTACCAAAATAATGAGTTAATAATATACCTAAAAAAATAATCAATGAAGGAAATTTTTTCTTTCTTTAGTATAACTTTGAACTAATTAGTAAGAATATTTGAAGTGTTTCACATCCATTGTGTTAATACCCTTTAGAGACTCAAATTGTGCTATTTTGCTCCAATGGGAATTCTTCAAGGTGACTTCTCAATCCTTTTGACAAGCCCTCAGTAGGTTTTAAGATATTCTTTGGTTTTAGGTATGAAGAGATGTTTAGGACATTGTACATATTTGTTGCTCTTGCCCTATAATTAAGAAGTCCAAGTTTTTTTAGTAGAGAGTGATATTTATTTAGAGACCACAATCTGGGCCCTAAGGGTGTTCATTATTGCTGGGTTGATCTTTATTTCTAGGTGCTTTTTTTCTTTTATAAACAAAGCTAAGATCTATTTTAAAGTTAAACTCATCTGGGATCATATTGATATTTTCATTCAAATTCATAACCACAGGATTCACAACTCTGCATATTTTGTATCCATTCAGATTTGTTTTAAAATTACCAAAAATACTTTCTCTTTGTATTATTTCCCTATAGTGGTATGCTACCACAGAGTTGTATTCCCTTGTTTCATTATTTTTAGAAATTTTAAATTAAAATTTTGTTTTATAACATAATTCCAAGGTCAAAGCCACAGATCTGAGAAGTATAGTTTTTCCCTCTCACACCTGCCCTCTGTTTCTTTACTCAGTCTTCAGGTAACCATTATTTTTTGTTTGTTTTATATTTATCCTTTCATTTAAAAAGCAAAAGCAAGCAGTTATATATCTGCATCACACCTTTGTATTAGATGAATAGTTGCATATTTTCTCCATATTGCTTTTTTCAGACAATAATACATCCTGGGGATCATTCCACAGCAGTCTATTGAAATACCTCCAGTTCCTGTATCTGGCTGCATTGTACTCCACTGTGTGGATGTACCCTCTTTTGTTCAATCACTTTCTTCTTAATGGACATTTGGGTGATTTCCAGTCGTTCGTTGATTAGGTATTGCTGCAGCAAATGTATGCAGTTTTCTATTTTTCTTTTCCAGTGTATTATCCAGACAGATTTCTAGAAGTTGGATGGACAATTGAAAGGGCAAAAGTGCATGAAATTTTACTTGATAAGTCCAAATTACCCTTCAGATTGTTTTTTATTAGTTGAATCTCACACCAACAATTTTTAAGAATGCCCATTTCCCCCACAAACTTTTGAAAAGTATGTTACCAACTGTTTTGAAATGTGTCAATATGATTGAAATATATTATATGTGTAGATTTAATTTTCAAGTCTCTTATAATAAATGAGGCTGCTCATGTTTTATAAGTTTAAGGAACATTTCTCTGATCTGGGTCTTGGAGTATCTTGCCATTTTTAAAATAAGATTCTTCTTAATTTTTATAAAAGCTTTATATACTAGGAATATTAACTCTTTGTGATATAAATTGCAAATCTTTTTTCTCAATTTACCATTCAGCTTTTGAAATTTCTAATGGTTATTTTTGCTCTAAAGTTTGTTTTCATTTTAATGGAAAATATGTATAATTTTTTATTACATTTGGGTTTTACATCATAGTTAGAAAAGCTTACTCTCAGAAAATGAAGGAACTCATTAATTTTTTTAGTACCTACATATATATTCTTAAATCTGATCCATTTGGAATATATATCTGAGCATGATATGAGGACTAGATCTAATCTTAATTATGTGGTATTCCAGTTATTTCAGTAATACTTATTAATAATTATTTTTTTCTTACTGACTTGATATACTGCCTTTATTGTACACTAAATTTCTATATAAAATTGGGTCTCTTTCTTGATTTTCTACTTTCCATTGATATGTATGTTTATTTACACATCAACATATATTGTTTTAATTAAAAGGTTTTGTAACTAATGTTAATAACCAAAAATGTCTGGCCACAACAATCTCCACCAGCTCACACTCTTCTTTTTCAGAATTTTTTTGGCTATTCTTGTTTGCTTGTTTTTCCAGATATATGCTGGAATTAACTTGCATAGCTCCAGAATGCAAATGCAGTGATTTTTCTATATTAACTTAAGGGAGAGCTCTGTGACACTGATTGCTTCTACCTAAGATTATGATATGTCCATCCAATTGTTCATGGCTGATACTTTAGATTTTATTTTTTGTTTGTTTTCAGATTCTTTTGGCCATCTTACCTTTCTACTCCACCTTGCACTTGAAAACTTGAGGGTTTTGTTGAATCATCCTCTTTTCTCCAAAGTGCAGACACCAACTCTGTTTTTCCAATCTTTCCCTTCTTTAAGTGCCAGACCCAGAGATGCACATGTACTACCTTTTTATTTAGACTATTTTTCAAAAGTGTTATTAGTTAGATTGTGTCTTCATTGGCCATATGCACATGAAGCTCCTATTTTCTCTTGTTTGGGGCACGATTACTGGAAATCTGAGGCTGCCAGTCTGAAGACATGCTTCAGCATATTCTGTTTAATCATCTACATGCAGCAGTCATAAAGCCATTAGTCATGGAAAATATTGGGAGAGTTGGATGATTCCTAGAGTGTATTAGTTGGTAGAAAACTACTTTCAGCTGCCCAATATGTTTAAGAAACTAAAATAAGAAAGCCTGAGCTTTCTAAATCTGTCTCAGAGTGACAGGCATCAGTCATTCTTCCTCAAATTTTATGTAATTCCCTAAAACTAGCAGTGGCACAGAGAAAGAAATACAGAAAACAGAAACTCCCTTACCCCGAATCAGAACACTTAAAGCTTCCTGCCTCTTCCTCGTTCCCTGTGAAGAAATTGGAACTCTCAATGGAACCTTAATAATGGAACAATCTCCAGGTTTATTGATTTTCTTCAATAAGTTTCTTAACCTAGTCAGGCATGTATTTTGTTTTCCAATGTAAAGCAGAGTCCTAATTCCAAATGCTTGATGTTAAGTTATTTCTAGTGTTGAAATAAACACAGAGTTTGTTGAAAAGTAATTCAATGGGCTCTGATTTCAAGGGGATAAGAATATAAATATCTGTTAGACATTATTCATTTATTTAATGCCACAAATTATAAGAGTTTGATTTTAAAAATATGAAAATAAAATTGATGTTCTGTTAGGAAATAAATCTAAGGATGAAGAAAAATTTAAATCAGGACACAAGGTCAAGATTGCTGGATTGAGTTGGTGGGGGGCATCAAAAAATAGTGACTAAAGAATTTTAGATATTTATTGTTAATGAGCTGACTATTCATTTCTAAGATTTCTAGTGCCCATGTTAAAAAGAGAAACATAGTCGTTAACTTCATTTTCTATGGTGGAGATGTTGATTGGTAGACTTGCAGTGTCTTCATCAAAATCTTTGTTGAGTGTACTGTATTTCCCCATGTATAAGATGCTCTCATGTATAAGACTCACCTTAATTTTGGGGCTCAAAATTTGAAAAAAATGTATTACATAAAATTATTGATCTCAAGTTTTATTCATCATAAAATTCATACAACTCCTCATCACTGTCAAAACTCCCATCCATTAGTTTGTCCTCATCTGTGTCTGATGACTAATCACTGTCTTCAACAATGAGTGCAAACACAAGTGTGAAAAAGTGGGAAATGTAAGTAAAATAATCTGCAACCACTGTATAAGACGCAGCCAGTTTTTAGACCCCAAAATTTTCAGAAAAGGTTGTGTCTTATATGTGGGGAAATATGGTATTTTCAGGTGTTTATTACTCCTTGATTATTGCTTAATATTAGTCAAAGTTAGGATGCACAGGGACAGCCTGACTCAGAAGGGGATTCTGAGAACTGTGACCCACAGCTTACAGTCTAGCTATGCCTGTGGGTTCAGCAATCTTTGCATCTCTGTGTGAGCCCTTTGTGGTGTACCTGGAGGAAAGGAGATTTAGCTCACCTGAGGATGACTGTTGTCCAATTATTCTGAATTATAAAATCAGAAGATTATATTTGTTGTATTTAAAGAAGCTGTTTTCCAAAGTGCCAAAGGAACTTCATGCTTCATTGTTTTTAGAAAACCAACATTCTTAAAGGGTATTTTTCACTTTTTAGACACATTAGAGATCACAACACAGTGCTAGAGTGCCTTTTTTTTTTTTTTAAGTGAGAGGAGAGAGACAGGTAGACTCCTGCATGTGCCTCAACAAGGATCCACCTGGCAGCCTCTCTCTGGGGCTGATGCCTGAATCACCCAAGCTATTTTTAGCTCCTGACATCAATGCTCAGACCAACTGAGCTATTCTCAGTACCTGGGACTGAAGCTTGAACCAATCAAGCCACTAGCTACAGGCTGTAGGAGGGGAAGAGGGAGAGAAAGGGGAGAGGGAGGGGATGAGAAGCAAATGGTCACTTTTTTGTGTGCCCTGACTGGGAATCAAACCCGGAACATTCATATGCTGGACCTCTGCTCTATTCACTAAGCCAACCGGCTAGGGCCCAGAATGTCTTCTTTAAAATGTACCATTGCCGCTGTCACATGTTTGTGTCCCAAAGATCATGGTTTTGAAGCATAAAGGAATTATAAATAGCATTGGTCCTGGATCACCAAGGAAATGCCTAGTGTTGCCTTCCCCATTTACTTAGCTCACAAAGCTGAGGAGGATAGTCTGCAAAGCTGCCCACTCTTAGTGAGTGTTGCTAGTTAGAATGGACCCTCTTGGAAGTGATGAGTTGGAATATATATATATATTTTTTCTTTTTTCTTTTTGATAAGAATAACTGCAAAGCATCCTGATTTCAAATGTATTGGCTTTATTAGTAATTAATGAAGGTTTTATGGACAGCAGTGGCACATAAACATTCAGCTTGTGCTGAGTACTGCTTCCAAGTCCTAGTACTTGCTATAATCTGTGAGAAGAAATGAGAATGGAAGAATGTGGGCTGCAGCATATGTCTCCAGAGAAAGGAAGCAATTGTGATCCATTCTCAATGTCACCATCAATCTTTCAGTGAGGGGTCCAGAGGGTGCCTGTATTTAATGCAGTTCACTAAACTTGGCTTACTGGAAAACCAGGGCATGGGCTGTGTTCAGATGGTATGAGTGTACTCCTCCTCTGACATTTGGGTTCCCATAATATCTCATATGTCATCGGGAGCTGACTTCTTCAGATCTACTTTGAGGATGGCAGACACAGAAGCCTGGCAGTCCTTTCTCCTGTCCTTTCTGCTGTTGGACTATTCTACCTGCTTTTTATCTTAGAAGTAAGAACAAGAGAGGACTGAACATATGTAAATCAGATAACTAAGCTTGCTTTTTCTTTCTTTTTCTTTCCCCCTTCCTTCCTTCCTTCCTTCCTTCCTTCCTTCCTTCCTTCCTTCCTTCCTTCCTTCCTTCCTTCCTTCCTTTCTTTCTTTCTTTCTTTCTTTCTTTCTTTCTTTCTTTCTTTCTTTCTTTCTCTTTCTCTTTCCTTCTGTCTTTTTTCTTTTTTTGCTCTCTCCCTTCCTTTTCTTCCTTCCTTCCCTCCTTCCTTCCCTCCTTTCTTCCTTCCTTCCTTCCTTCCTTCCTTCCTTCCTTCCTTCCTTCCTTCCTTCCTTCCTTCCTCCCTCCCTTCCTCCCTCCCTCCTTCCTCCATCCCTCCCTCCCTCTTTCCTTTTTCTCTCTCTTTTTTCTTTCTTTCTTTTTTCTTTCTTTCTTTCTTTCTTTCTTTCTTTCTTTCTTTCTTTCTTTCTTTCTTTCTTTCTTTCTCTCTCTCTCTATTTCTCTCTCTCTCCCTCCTTCCCTCCCTCCCTTCCTCCTTCCTTCCTTCCTTCCTTCCTTCCTTCCTTCCTTCCTTCCTTCCTTCCTTCCTTCCTTCCTTCCTCCCTTCCTTCCTTCTTGTTTCTTTCTTTCTTTCTTTCTTTCTTTCTTTCTTTCTTTCTTTCTTTCTTTCTTTCTTTCTTTCTTTCTTTCTTCTTTCTCTTTTTTTTCTTGCCTGCTTGCCTACCTGCCTGTTCATTTACTTTGCTCTTCCACTATTTCCATAGCATTCTCTATTACTTGACTAAAGCATAACTGCTTATTTGCATTATTATTCTTTTCCCAAACAGGGGGGAGAGCATTGCTTTGGAATCAGATGAACCTGTGCTCGAATCTCACACCTACTACTTAGCTATTTGAGCTAGTTACATAATTTCTTTGAGCTTCATTGTCTTCTCTGTAAAATGGAGACAGTGCTTCTTGCCATAAAGGATTGTTGTAAGGTTCGAATAATGTGTTCCAAGCACATTGCCCAGTACTTAGAACATCATGGACTCAGTAAAAGTTTATGTTCTGACCTTTCATCTGATCAGATGCCAGGTCCAGACTCTTTTAAAGACAAGGCCACTCTGGGGACAAGGGGAAAGAAGATGGAAGCTTTGGGAAGCCATGAATTTCTCTCAGAATATCTCAGACTTTTTATTACTAGCTCTTCCCTTCAAGAGCCCAGGCAGAGGTAGCTCAATACTTTGCAACTCTGGCACTAAGAAGACTAAGGAACTCCCAGAGCTGTGGGCTGCTGGGGGCTCCCTGGACAGTGGGGTTCATTTTTTCCAGGGAAGGGTGTTTTCTCCTAGAAATAGAGAAATATGAATGCTGCTAGAGATGTCAGGGTGTGGGGACTGGCAGCTCAGGCCAGACCTTGGAGGAGATGGGCCTCATGGGGCTGTCGGGGTTCAGTCTGCACTCTCAGAATACTGTTGGGCTCCAAGAGGCAGCCAGTCTTCAGACTCACTCACAGTAACCAAACTCACCAAAGACTAATGTGTGAACCAGGTGCAAAGTACTTTGTGTTGTGGTGGATACCGTCTCTACCTAGGTCAGGTAGAGCAGCTAGGTCTCAACATTATAATCCTCAGAACCAGCATTTATTGATGTCCACTGTGTACTGAGTACAAACATTCTCATGATGTTAGGTTGGCTTTCCTCCAAAGCAAGGCCCCAGACCACAGTTTGAATGAAGTTAGATTATTTTGAGACATGATGCCAGGAAATGGGAGTGGGGGAGGAGGGAAGCTGGGAAAAGTAAAATAGGGAAGAAAGGAAGGTGACCCAGGGGTATTATTGAGCTGATTACTGTTGCAGGCCACTGGGGCTTAATCCCACTGGAGACCCTTTGAATAAAATGTGCATCAGAAGCATCTGTAAAACATAGAAATATTCATTGCCTAATTTCTGTCCATCATTGTTTATAGGTTATGCTAGGGGTGAATATTCCTAACTTCTAGGTCAGTGCATATGATAGAATGGCAGAGTGGGCTCCTGCAGACCTCAAACAGGGAGGGGCACTGGAGCCCCAGGCAGAATGCAAGGGATACATGAGGGGAGCTGGGCCAGGTGCTCTGAAGTGACCTCTCTGTGCTGCCAATTGTAGCAGCAATAGCCAGACCCAATCATTGATCTGAGAGGACGTGAGACAAGGCACATGATATGTCTAACAGAACCTCTAATCTTTATAGCAGCACTGCAGAATAGAAAATACTAATGTCACTTCATTGATGGAGTAACTGAATCTTAGAGAAGTGAAGTAACTCTCTTATGCTCATGCAGCTCCAAATAGCAGGGCCAGAATTTTTTTTCTTCTTTTTCCAAGTGAGAGGAGGGGAGATAGAGAGACAGACTCCTGCATGCTCCCTAATCAGGATCCACTTGGAAAACCCTGTATGAGGCTGATTCTCTGCCCATCTAGGGCCATGCTCACAGCTGAGCTATTTTTAGCACCTGAGGCAGAGGCTCCATGGAGCCATCATCAGTGCCTGGGCCCATTGTAGTCAAATCAATTGAGCCATGGCTGAGGGATGGGAGGAGAGAGAGAGAGAGAGAGAAAGAGAGAGAAGAGGGAGGAGTGGAGAAGCAAATGGTTGCTTTTCCTGTGTGCCTTGACCAGGAATCAAACCTGGGACATCCACATACTGGGACAACCACTAAGCCAGTTGGCCAGGGCCAAGGGTCAGAATTCAAATGTAGGCTTGTGTTAATTTAAAGCATGTGTCAGGCTTCTCTGCAAAGATGCTGGATTAGACACCTGCCATTTGTCCCTCTAAATTCTCTATACGTCCTTCTCTGCCCCAGGAAGATGACCTATGGAAATCACATCAATGTGCTCTCTTTCCCACTAGCTTCTGGTTGGGGAAGTATAATAGGGAGCCACCAGCAAGTGGTCAGAGAGAGGTAGGAAGGTGAGAGCAGGGTAGTTATTTCTTTAGATTCCTCCCTTTAGGGTTGTCTGAGAGTGGCTATGTCCCCAGGTGCAAGATCACAGTCCTTCTCAAGATGTGTGTTCACACTTTTCTTCCTGATTCTCATGAGTGTCCCCTTTCCTTGCTTCATCAATCCTGGGAGGGGGCAGTGTTATTAGCCACCAGAGATTTCCTTATACTTTGCCCACACCTCTTCGAATTGTCCCTGAGTATCCTGTGTCATGCTGGTGGGACCTTGATTTTTGTAGCTGCCTCTCAGAAGTGAGGGGAAAAGTTCCAAGTCATATCATAGGTGGTATCTCACTCTGTCTACCTCGGTGTCACTTACTCACAGTAGAGAACACTCTCTTTAGTGACCAAATATGCTTCCTGGACTAAGTCTACTCTCTGTTCACTGGATGGCTCTGAGAAACATCATTGTAAGGTTTCTTCTTATCAAAGTTACATGCAGACAAACTTTGTTCCATGAACACAATTTCTCACAGATAGATAATAATTTAATAATAGCTTAACCTTCAGTAATGTTTTGCTTTGATGTCCAGACCCATTTCTGCCTTCTTTAGTCAGGGTGACTGTGTTTGGAGGTATTCTGGCATGTGGCTGATCTCTTTAGTTCTGGATGGGTTATACTTCTTTTCCTCCTTGGAGTCCAGATTATCTTTCCTTCAGTAGCTAGGACTTGGCTGGGAGGAGGAGACGTATGCCTCTGCCTCCTCAGCAAACTCTAGCTCCACTTGTACACCTCTGAACACCTCTAGGTATTCAACAATTCCTGCATTCATTTTGAATAATGAAAAAGACCAGCTTTGGGTTTGAACAAACATGTTTTTATTCAAGGTTTAAACATTTCTTTTATGGCTCCCCTGCTGGGCCTCTGATTGTTTCCCTTTCCTCAGAACATGAATTATTATTTATTAAACATAATAATAATAATAAAGTGGTGGTAGAATCTCTTAGCTGGCATTTGTTCAGATTCCAATTTAATCTTTCCCCAGCCTCACTTTATTACAACTCTATTCGCTTGTGTATTTCATAACCAGCATGTGCCATGGTGAACGAAGTCAAGCTTCAGAATAATATGTCAGAAAGATGATTATTCATAGAACATACAGTACCTCTGATCTATAATTTAAGAAACTACTGGCTCAAAATAAAAAAATAAAATAATGGTAAGAACCTTGACTCATTTCATAGATCCCAGGAGCTTTGAAGAAACAAAGGCTGCCTTCCTGAGCCAAGGGGCCTTTCTCTATGAATATCAGGGCAGGGGTTGATGTTTCCTGACCTTTTTGAGGAGTGATAAGGGCTATTCTAGACCACTGAAAGTCTAACAGAAGCATGAACCTTAAATCCTTTTTTTCACCCCCAAAAACATTGTGCTTAGGATGATGGACTCGGTCTCTTAGCAAT
Organism: Saccopteryx leptura; assembly: GCF_036850995.1. Taxonomy (NCBI): domain Eukaryota; kingdom Metazoa; phylum Chordata; class Mammalia; order Chiroptera; family Emballonuridae; genus Saccopteryx; species Saccopteryx leptura. The sequence continues at coordinate 86,793,276 of NC_089511.1, forward strand.
ATGACCTCAACATTTTCAACTACAAAGTGGGAGTGACAATAGCACATCCTACAGCTGTTGTGCAGATTAGAAAACATGACATTCTCCAAGTGATTAGCAGTGTACAGCACAGAGTTGGTGCTCAATGCATGGTAGCTGTTCCCATTATTGTGCAGGGGTCACACTCTGTGTAACCTCAACAGTTGGCAGGATCATGATTATCTCAAAGGCCTTGGATCAGGACTGAAGATGATCAACTTGATGCTGTGTAGAATGTGGATCTAGGTGAACACAAAGACTCAGAAGTGGAAGACAATGTCATAGAAATGGTCTTTGGTTGTAACAAGAGAAAGACACATCTTATAGTTTTGGGGTTGGAAGCAGCTCCTCGAGAACTTGCTCAAGTTATGTAAAAATAGATGGTTGCTGATCAGGATCCAAGATGGCAGCAGCTTATGTGGAAGATACACTCACCTCCTCCCAGGGCCAAACTGAAATTAGAACTAAAATATTGAGCAATCAACTTGAATAACCAATTGAACATTAGGTGAACAGCCTTATAACCAAGGATTTACAAAAGAAGCCATATCAAGACTAGTAGGAAGGACATAAAAGTGAAAAGGGCTGGCCTTGCTCCCACAGGTGACAGCTACTGGAGGGCTATCTCAGCTGCAACAGTTCCCCATGTGGAGCATGGGGTTTCAACCCCATGCCAAGCTCTCCAACCCAGAACACCAGACCTGGGAAGAATTGCCCACATAACATCTGGCTGTGAAAATCAGGAGGGATTTTGTCCACCAAGGAGAGATGAAAGTCTGCTGGATACACAGCCACCTTCCTACAGGACCCATGCACATAATCTCCTTTGTAGCCACTCGTTTTGGGCACTGGCAGAGGGAGAACAGAGTGGACTAGAGTTGTATGAAGAGAGACTGAGTTTTGTGTCTTTGGAGAGAGAGCTGAAGGGACAGACACCAGGATCCTGCACAAAGTCCTTGTCCCACACTGCAGGCACATTCTTTCTTGGGTGGAGCATTCCCCTCTCTAAGGCATTAGCCTGGGGGAACACAGTAGCCCCACTCTTTGGATTCCCTGTTGCTGCAATGTATGAAACTTGTGCCCTGCTAAGCAGTCAGCTCCCTGGGCCAGGTTGTAGAGGTCTAGGAAGACTCAGGGGGTGTCAGTGATTGAGTTGTATGGCTTTGAAGTGGGGGTCATTGCCTCCACTTCTCTATAAAACTGGTGCCTCCCCCTCATGGGAGATCTACTCTCCCCACCCTCCTGACTCCTGGTGGGTCTGCTCAGTCAAGGTGGTCTGGGAAGAATTAAAGACAGACTGTCCTGTATGCCTTTGGGGTGTGGGTCATACTTCCTACCTTCCTTCAGGACTGATAGGTACATCTCCTCTCATGAAGATCCACTAGCCCCAACTCCCCAACTCATGTTGACCTTTACCTGCTGAGCCCTCCAGGAGGTTTGGGCAGAATCTGAGACAGACTGAGTTGGGTAGCTCTAGAACGGGAGGCCATGTTTTCCTAGCACACCCAATGGATGCCAAGCTTACCTTTCACATGGCTAAGTCTTGGTCTGTTTGGGCTTGATAAACACTGATGGTCTCATCCTGACAATTGCCTGAGATCCCTCCCACCACAAAGGCCTATGAGCACCTGGCTGAAGGCAGCTAGACTTGGTATATTCTGGAACATTTGCGTAATGGCACCAAGTTTGAACCTGGATCAATTTGGTGAATACCACTTGCCCCTAGCTGGTGGCTCACTGAAAACCAATTGCATGCAACTCAAATACCACTTGAGGTTCTTCCAGTGCTTGATATTTACAGGCAGCTGGCAGGCAGAGGGAGTCAGAAGAGATCTTGGGGTACCTTGGAACTTTTGCTGACCTGCCCCCAGATCAATGCTGGTGGAAGCCAAGCTTGGTGTGCAATTGGGTCTTTTCCATGCACACCAAGGCCCAACAGAGGCAACCACAAACTGTGGATCACTTTGTAGCTCCAAACAGGTTGCCCAGGGCCAGTTTCAAGCAGCATTTGACATTGACCTGCACCACTGTTTTTCCCAGAACAGACACACCCAATGGAGAGCTATAGACAACATTAGAGGAAGATCCCATTAACTTCACCAATAGCATATCAAAGGGAGGTCTCAGGAGGCACCAGACCCTATTTAGGAAAATTCCACTTCTTGTGTCAGCACCTGCACAGCAGTTCATACACAGTAGTCAGGGTCTACCCTCAGAGTCAGCCAGCCTGATGGTTAATCTCATGCACAAATGAGCTAATGGCAATCAAGACTCAATTACAGCAGCAGGGCCCATAGAAGCTACACAATAAAAAATATATAATTATATTAATAGATGCAGAAAAAGCAGTTGATAAAATCCAGCACCCATTTATGATAAAACCTCTCAGCAAAATGAGAATATAAGAAACATACCTCAGCATTATAAAGGCTGTATAGGACAGGGTCACAGTCAACATCACATTCAATAGGCAAAAACTAAAATAATTTTTCTTATAATCAGGAACAAAACAGGAATATCCTCCTTTACCACTCTTATTTAACATAATACTGAAATTCCTAGCCACAGCAAATAAATAAGAAGAAGAAATTAAAGTCATCCAAATTGGAAAGAAAGAATTAAAGCTGTCATTATTTGCAGATGACATGAGAGTTTATATAGAGAACCCTAAGATTCCACCTCCCCTTAAAAAACTACCAGAACTGATAAATAAATTCAGTAGTGTAATAGGATACTAAATAAATATCCAGAAATTGGTTTTATTTTTATGCATTAATAATAAATTATTAGAAAGGGAAATCAAGAAAATAATCCCATTTGTTAACATATTAAAAAGTAAAACAAACTACACAGGAGTAAATTTAAGGATGTAAAAGATCTGTACTCAGAAAATTATAAGATGCTGAATAAAGAAATTGAAAAAGATACAAAGAAGTGGAAACATATACCATGTTCATGGATAGGAAAAATTGACCTTTATGGTCAATTAATATTTGACAAAGGTGGGGTAAAGATGGTTCATTTTATAAATGATGTTGGGAAAACTGGACAGATACATGCAAAAAGAAAAGAAAAGAAAAGAAACCAGACCATCTTCTTACACTATACACAAGAATAAACTCGAATCATTTAAAGACTTAAATATTAGAGTTGGAACCATAAAAATCCCAGAAGAAAACAGGCAGTAAAATTTCTGACATTTCTTAAAGCAATATTTTTTCTGATGTAGCTTTCTGGACAGGGAAATAAAAGAAAAAATAAGCAAGTAAGATGACATCAAACTATAAAGTTTTTTTGTACAGCAAAGGAAATCATCAGCAAAATGAAAAGAAAGCTCACTGAATGAGAGAACATATTCACTAATAATACACCTGATAAGGGATTAAGATCCAAAATTTATAAAGAACTTAAATAACTCAATTCCAAAAAAACAAACAACCCAACTAAAAAATGGGCAAAGGACCTGAATAGACATTTCTTCAAATAGGTCATGCAGATGGCCAATAGATATATGGAAAAATGTTCAACATCACTAATCATCAGAGGAAGACAAATTAAATCCACATTGAGATATCATCTCATACCTATCAGAATAGCTATCTTTAATTAATCACCAAACAAGAGGATGGAGAGAAAAAGGAGCACTTGCAACTTGTTGGTGGGAATGCAGATTGGTACAGCCACTGTGGAAAATAGTGTGAAATTTCCTCAAAAAATGAAAAATGGAACTGTCTTATGACCCAGCAAATCTACTTCTGGGACTATATTCGAAGAAATCCAAAACACTAATTTGAAAGCATACATTAACCCCTATATTAATTGAAGCACTATTTATAATAGCCAAGTTTTGGAAGCAGCCCAAGTGCCTATCAATAGATGAATGGATTAAAAAAACCACTGTGGTACGTTTACACAATGGAATACCACTTGGCCATAAAAAAGAAGGTACTTTTTACCTTTTGCAACAGCATAGATGAAACTGAAGAGTCTTACACTAAGTGATGTAAACCAGTTAGAGAAAGAGAAATACCATATGTTCTCACCTACATGTAGAGTCCAATGAACAAAATAAACAAATAAAATAGAAATAGATTTATAGATACAGAGAACACGCTTGACAGCTGTCAAAGGGGAAGGGGTTTGGAGGTCTGGATGAAAAAGGTGTAGGGATTAAGCAGTAAAACAAAACAAAACAAAGAACCTCACAGACACAGACAACAGCATGGTGATTACCAGAGATTAATGGGATTGGAGGAGCTAGGAGAAGATAATGGAGATAAATGATGATGGAAGGAGACTTGGATTTGGTTGATAAGCACATAGTTCATTGTACAGTTGATGCATTATAAAATTGTACATTTGATACCTATATAATTTTATTAAATGTCACCCCAATAAATTCAATAAAAGATGATTGCCTCACAAAAGACATATACAGGTGGCAACTAAGCATATGAAAAGATGCTCGATATCATATATCACCTTGGATATGCAAATTAAAACAATGATATACCACTATGCCCCTATTAGAATGGCTCAAATCCAAAACACTTACAACACAAAATGCTGATGAGGATGTGGAACAGTGGAAGCACTCATCTATTATGATAGAAATGGAAAAATAGTGTAGCCATTTTGGAAGACAGTTTGGTCATTTCTTAACCAAAAGAAAAAAAATCCCAGTAAATATACTCTTACCATATGGTCTACTAATCATGATTCTTGGTGTTTACCAAAAGAATTTGAAAACTTATATCTACCCAAAGATTTGTACACTGATGTTTATAGTAACTTTATTCCTAATTGCCAAAACTTGGAAGCGACTGAGATGCCTTTTAGTAGGTGAGTGAGTAAATAAATGGGTACCTCCAGACCAAAATTTTAAAAAAAGCTATAAGCTATGAAAAAAGAGGAAATTTAAATGTATATTATTAGGTGAAAGAAGCCAGTCTGAAAAGCTACATAGTCTGTGATTCCAACTCTATGACATTCTAGAAAAGGCAAACCTGTGGAGACAGTTAAAAGATCAGGGGTTGTGGAAGGGGGAGTGTGTGTGTGAGAAGGGCAGTGAAACCATTTTGTATGCACTATGAGAATGAAAACATGACATGACATAATCATTTGTCCAAATTCATAGAATGGGCAATATCAAGACTGAACCCTAATGTCAGCGCTGGCCTTCAGGTGGTTATGATGTGTCAGTGCAACTTTGTCAGTTGCAGCAGCACGTGACCCCTCTGGTGGGATGTTGATAACAAGAGAGGCTGTGCGTGTGTTACAGGAGAGTGTGTATGGGTATCTTTGTATCTTCCTGTCAGTTTTTCTGTGAACATAAAACTGCTCTAAAAAATAAGTCTTAAAATAAAAAAAAAAAAAGTTGGTTGCCAGACTGCTGTACATAAGACGAGGATAGGACTGAGGCGGAGACAGAGCCCAGGGTCTGAGAATGAGAGGCTGGGTGGAGTAGGTGCAGTGGATGTGGGCCTAGGGTTAAAGCAAGTCAGAAACGGGAGTACAGACACAGCCCGGAGGCGTTTGAAGCCTTTTGCTGTGTAGTCTTGTGATGTAAGCCTGCCCGTCTCTCTCCTCCAGGCTAACCGCGGGTACACTCATCCACTGTACAAATTCTTCTGTGTGAGTAAATTCTTTAGGAAGGGGCTCAAAAGTTGCTGAATTCAATCAGTGGGTTGTCGTAGGTGAGAACTGGTAGTTTTATGAGACATAGGAGCCAGAGAAAGTGATGGTACGGGCTCCTGGGTTATAGTAAGAAACACATCTTATATGTCCTCTGATACTGCCTTGTCCCAGCCAGCTTGGGAACTGTGCACATGGGGGCTCTGCTGTCCTCTTGAGGACAGGTGCTCAGCCATGCTCACATGTTCTGTTTGGCGTTTGGTCAAGTTAGTTTCCAGTAAAGCAAGTGCACCCTCCCTACACCAACTCTCTGCAGATGGTTGTAATAGGTTGAAATGAGGTAATCTTCAGAATTGTATTCTTAAGGATTTTCATTGAGGTCCATGCTCTGGTTAGTTTAGAACAAAATCTTTTACAAGGAAGACCTAAAATTAGTTATTTGTATCATATTATTGCAGTGTTGGGTCCTAGCCATTCATGTTGAATGTTACCCAGCTAATTGTACCCAGTCATCCCCAGGTGACTCAACTGGGGCTGGTCCTGTGACCTAGTAGGGATGCAGTAAGCCTGTGGAAGGACAGTATGTTCAGATTATAGACTCAGCCCACTTTTCTGATTGATGGTGCATCACTGAATAAACAGTATTCTTAAAGAGCACTGAGATTTTTTTGTATTCTGACATTCCTAAGAACCTTGGGCTAAAATAGATACAGTTGTCCACTCTTGCCACAAGATCTCTGGTGACTTCCAGCTAGTACATGGCATACAGGCACACTTCTAGGTCTCGAGATTTATCTGAGGCCTGGAGAATTTTGTTCTTGGCTACTGACTGTCCTGTTGTCTGTCATGATTGATATTTTTCTAGAATCAAGCTCAAAATCATGATGGAAGGACACCATGTGTTGGGCAGATAAAATATATTATGCTTACTTTGTTAAAGATGGTGCTGCCCACGTGGAAGCCTATCACCCAGGTGATAATATTAATTGCCCTTCTTGCTTGAGATGGGCGTGATTATACTAATGTGTGTTGGGGGCGGGCTGTGGGCAGGCAGGATCCTTGTAGCCTGGGGCTTGGTTTTGGGACTAAGCCTTTCCCACCTTTTTTGATGTGGTGTGGTGCACTCTCATGAGGAATCCCATTATGCCTCAGATAAGTGACTTTGTATCAGAGACTTCCTTGTTTGTATATTAGATTAAAGGTTTTGGTTTCTACACTATAAAGTGGGGCATACCGGGAGCTTGCTCTCTCTTGGTTCCTGAGATTAGCATTAGAGAGGAGAGCAGAGAAAGACCACTTGGAGGAGGCCAGGAGAAGCAGCCAAGATGGTGGAGTGCTGAGTGAGAAGCCAGTTTATGCATAGTTTGTGCAGGGATTAGGAAGGAGATGGGGAACAGAGGTGAATAAGTCTGGTGAGCTAAAAATCTTTGATTTTAGGAAACTCGGATAAGTCAGTAGCTTTGTGAGCACTGAATGAGTGGATTTTTGAGCCCAGTGCGTGTTTTTACTTGTCCGCTGGGTATAAACTAGGATTAAAGGTAATGGCCTACCAGTTCTTGGCTCCATTGTTTCATTACCATCTGTCCGAATCTAATGCGAACCTGCATGGGCCAGGAGGTTGTGATGGTGGCTGTGGCTACTGGCTTTACACCATGGTTATAGGAAACCCTCCATTTCTCATCCAGCTATCATGTGGACTTTCTGCTCAGCTGGGCTCTTAGCAGCTCAGGCAAAAAGACTGGGACTTGGGCATTTAACAGCATTGGAGAAATTTCTGATCTCTCCTTTCCTGGAGCTCTTCCTTGCTCTGGTTTCTGGGATATTACACTCTCTGGCTTCCTCCCACTTTATTAATGTTTATTCACTTTCCTTTTGCTGGGACTTCTTCATTCTCTTAATCCCTAAATGCTGGATGCCCCAGGGCATAATCCCTGCCTATTTCTCTTACCATCAAAATGTGCATGCTGGGTGCCTTTATCTAGTCCTGTAACTTTAAATAATATTATCTATATACAAATGACTCTCATATTTTTGCTTCTCCTCTTGGAATGCTAGACATATATCCAACTGCATAGTTCACATTTCCACTTACATGCATCTTAGTATATCTCCAACTATACATGTTCTCAAACTGGACACTTGCTTTTCCTCTCCTGCCCTCCCTCCCCAAATTATAGCTCCCCAGTGTTCTCTAAATTAAAACACATTGCCTCAGTTTATCTGCTGGGTCAGGCTCTTTTATTTCTTCTCACACTGCACATTCAGTTGATCAGAATCACTCCAGAGTCTGACCACTGCTTACCAGGTCATCTGCTACCATCTTCCCTAAGACATTATGGCCTCTCACCTGGTCACTAGCCACAAACTCCACTGATCTTCCTGCCTTTATGCATTCTCTCTGCAGCCAAGGGGACCATTATAAGGTGTGAACTGGACTGTGGCACTCCCACTCGATAACTTGATATTACTCTTTGAGTAAAATTCCAAATATATATGAAGATTTCCAAGGCCTTAAATTATCTGGTACATGCTTTGACCAACAGTGTTGGCCTCCTCACTGTTTGTTCCCTGAACACAGAAAGCATTCTTCTGCCTTGGGGACTTTGCATGGGAGCTTTTCTCTGATGGCTTTGATCTTCTCAGATATACCCGTAGTTCAGCCCCTCACTTCTTTTAGGCTTCTGCTTAAATGCCCATCTTCAAAGAGCTGTCATCTGCAATAGCACCTCCCTTTGCTATCCATCCTTTTTTTCAGAGCAATTATTACCATCTGTGTTTATATTAAATATTGATCTATTCAGTTGTTTATACTGTATCTCCCTTTACTAGATTATATATCTGTTTTTTTTTTCATGCTTATATTTTCAAAACCTAGAGTAGTGTTAAAGTAGACTCTCCATAAATGTTCATTGAATAACTGAAAGTATAAGTATATTAGGGAGTCAAAAAGCATGTGGGCTTCCAGTATAAAGAACATACATACTCAACAGAATTGGATTCATTTAACATTTCTAAAAGCCAATCAATCTTTTGGGCAAGAGTTCCCTTTAATACTTGACAATTTCGCTGCATCTGAAATTATAGACTTTTGTAGTAGTGGAGACTTGTGGACAAGATGCCATAGAGAGGATCACACTTTTTCCTTTTTTTTTTAAGCTCATTCTAGAGTCTTTGGGGTAGAAAAGATTTAATGAGTATGATGCTTGACTCTGAAATGCAGCAGCTGTTTGTTCTCAAGATAGTCATGTAATCTTTCAGATTGTTTCTCTTGGTTGTGCAAAACTTAGCTTATGAATAGGGCACCCATCACACAGTTACTGTGTGGATCAGATGTTGCATACATAATATACTTAGTACTATGCCTGGCCCATGGTAAACACTCAATAAAAAGTAGCTTCTCAGAAGAAGAAGATGAAGGTGATGATGATGAAGCAGAAGAAGGAGGAGGAACAGAAAGAGAAAGAGGAAGAGGAGGAAGAGGGATCGTGATGGTGCCAATTGGTAGGCAGTATGGCTTGGAAAAAGATGGGAGTCTGAGGTCAGGAGACTGAGAGTTCAAGGAATAAATATATATTGGATAAATGATTTTCATAGTTAATGGTCTTTTTCTGTAAGGAGCTTTTCATAGCCTGACCAAGCATGGTGAGTACATGACTTTGCGTCACTCATAATTCCTGTCTGCAGAACCACTATCGGTGTTAATAAACAGCTCTGATTGTTTGATTCAAGGAAGGAAAGTATGTTAGACTCCCTCTCAGCTCATTCTCCTCTGTAAAAGTCTGTTGGCATCATTATCCTGGTCAATCATAAACCCAGACCCTTGTTCTCAATAGGGTCAGTGATTCTATAACTCATATTCTTTCTTGCCTCTTACTCACTGTCACCATTGGTCTCTTTCTCTGTGTGTGACCAACCATGTCTCTGTCTCTCCCTGCCTTTCCTTTTCTTTCTCCTTTCCTTCCTTACACTCTGTCTCCCTCCTTTTCCCTTCCTATATTTTCTTCCTCTTTTCTTTTCCTCTCACTCTCTTTCTACCCCACCTTCATTATCTCCACTGTACAGGGATAGTCCCCGAGATGTCCAGACTGAGTGTCTAGGTGGCTGGTCACTATCTGGGGCTTCCCAGGAGAACAGATGGCTCCACATATTCTGAAGGGAACAGCAGAATTCATCTCCTCTCTCCCTCTTTTCCATGCATACTATAAGCAGGCTATGGTCAGGGCTTACCAACCCTGGAAAATTCCAGGTGGTTAAGAGGGAAGGAGGGTTACTAATTTTCCTACTTGGTTTTATCTCAGGGGATTGAAAAGAAACATCCAATGTTGGTAGCCAATAGTAACAGACCTTCATGGGGAGAAACTCTAGTGAAAGGACACATATCTGGGCTCTGGAAATGATAATTTCCAGTGTTAAGCCTTCCAAATAATTATTCGTGCATTTTTGACAAGTCACTTTCCCTGTTTGGGTCTCAGCTCCTGCACCTGAGAAAGAGAGATTTCCAAATCTTTTCCAAGACAACTCTGCCTCTAGAACCCCAATAAGTTTAAATTAAGAAATGAAATTCTGTTTTACCCATGGTACCTAACACTTCACCCCATCCAGTATGGATCCTAGCACAGTCCTGGCCTCACCTCTTGTATCTGTGTTCATGTGGATACACCTCAGGGTACTGAGCACCTATTTTAGTGTGAACATTTGACCTTTGACCTCTCACCAGCACATGCACATATATTTTTGGCAAATAAACCTTCAGATTGGTCTTTGGATGGTTGTGCATGAACAAGGCCCATTCTTCCCTGTTACCATCACAGTTGAGGCTCCGTCTGCATGCACACGGCACAGGTAAAGCAGTGAAGAGTGTCCTTTCTGACCAATATCTTGCGGTTTTGGAGGGGTTGCTTTTCTCACTCCTATGATGTAGCTTTAATGAAGGGTGCCTATTAATATTCCCACCCCCATTCACACAGGACTGGGAATGTGACACAAAAATCAGCCAATATCCTTTCCTGGGCAGGGCTGTGGAAAAGACTTGCTTGTTTTGGCACAATTGTGGGACTGCCAGCAGCCATGTCCCTGTTCCAATGTAGAAATAAGTTCTGAAAAAGAGTGAGTCAAACAAGTTCTCAGAAAGAAGCAGGAACATTGGACGGGAAAAGGAATCCTGGTGACATATGAATCCTTGGTTCTGCATCTAAGGCCCAGATGATCCAGGTTTCGCCTCTCTGAAGCTTGGTTGTTGGTTTTTGTTGTTTGTTTGTTTGTTTTGTTTTGTTTGCCTTGTGAGAAAGAGAGACAGAGACAGACAGGAAGAGAGAAGCATCAACTCATAGTTGCGGCACTTTAGTTGTTTATTGATTGCTTCTCATATGTACCTTGACCAGGGGTCTCCAGGCAAGTCAGTGACACCTTGCTCAAGCTAGTGACCTTAGGGTTCAAGCCAGTAACCTTTGGGCTCAATCTACTGACCGTGGGGTCATGTCAATGATCTCTTGCTTAAGCCGGCAACCCTACACTCAAGCTGGTGACCTCATGGTTTCGAACCTGGGTCCTCAGCTTCCTAGGTCAATGCTCTATTCATTGCACCACTACTGGTCCTGTGGGTTCGTCTTTTGGTTCAGCTTGGCATACCCCTGAGAGAGCCCAGCAAATCTCCATTCATGCTTGAGCCATTGTGGTGGGGTCTCAGGTGTGCCCCAGTACAGCGGGAAGGCAATGAAGTTTGCTATACTAGCCAGAGTTCTCCAGGCAAGAGAACCAATAGGAGATCATTCCAGTTGGTGAAACTTATAAGAAATTGGCTCATACAGTTATGGCGGCTGAGAAGTCCCATGATCTCCCACCTGCAGATAGGAGACCCAGGAAGGCTGATGTGTAGTTTAATGGCTTAGAGCCAGAGAGCTGATGTGGGGTTCCAGTACTGTCTGAAGACCAGATAGGCAGGACTGCCAAGGGCAGGAGAAACTTGAGGTCCCATCTCAAGCAGTAAGACAGAGAAGGAACAAGCCTTCTTCCTTTGCGTTCTTCTCAGGGCCTCAGCATATTGGAAGATTTCCACCCATGTTGAAGAGGGGAGATGCTTTGCTCAGGCCTCCAATGCACATGCTAGTCTCTTTAGAAACACGCTCACAGACACACCCAGAAATGACGTTTAACCAGGGAAGACTGAGGATCCCGGGAATTGTGGAAATAACAAATTGGCATATTTCTCTCTCAGAAATATAATGTACAGTCCCTGTTTCATGTAACAGTTTCATTAGGCCAGGAAACAGAGTGAGGGGCATTAGATAGATAAGTGGTTGGGCCTGAGCAAGCAATATCTGCCCCTCCATTTGTGCACTGAAGGCATCTATGGTGCTACTTCAAGTATAAGAGTGTGATTTATGGCTTAGACTCTGGGCCAGATGGTCCTGGGTTTCAGCACCAACAAATTCTGTTCTCTGGTCCTTGAGCAAATTATTCAACCTCAGTTTCTCCATCTATAAAATGGGGATAATTATATGTACTTACCTCCCAGGGTTGCTATGAGAATGAAGTAAGTTAAAACACAGTGCCCAGTCCATGGCAAAGACTTAACATAAATGCACTTTAATATTTGTGCCAACCAATTTTACTTTGAAGCAATTATATAAAAGATGGATGAATCAGAGAATCTGAAGTGTGGTTTCAACTTAAGTTTCCAATTCTGACTATATTTTGTAGATATGAGCATCCTTTTTTCCCACTATATTGACATAAAGGGAATATGTACAAAAAAGACAAACAAACAAGCCAAACCACCCCTGGGTTTTAATATCATGTCTTGGAGCACTTTTTAAAATAACTTTAATGTAGGCCATTCTGTTGTTATGAAGAATCCTTGTAGAATTAGACCCTCCCTCTCTAAGTCCCTAAATAGGCATTTTAATAATTACCTACAGACTTTTTGGGAGACAAATTTCTCCAATAAATATTTTAAATAATTTCCATTAAGAACAGATGTCATGAGCTATTTTTAATGGAAATAGGAATATAGTCATAGCACTCACTCTCTCTGCTTGGCATCTGACGGGAAAATGGGCTGCCTGTTGGAGCAAACTAAATAAACATAACAGTGGTTTCTATGCAATGTTTCTATTATTTCTCTTTTACATAAAATCCTATAAAACAACCTTTTCTTGAGTGGGTACAGCAATTTAAAAGAAGAAAATAAAAAAGGTTTCAGAGGATGCAGCTATCTCACCAAATGAGAAACAACTTTTCTACTCTCCAATTATTTCTTTCACCCTAGTCTCCTCCTGTGTCAGGAAACTGTGAGGTAAAATACTCCTTACTTCAGCCTATTGTGGTGATTTGGATAATGACAACAATTATAAGAAAGAAGAAGATTTGACAAAGCAGCGCTTTTCTAATTGCCTGCTGTAGGAGTGATCAGAGAGAGTGAGGGAGAATGAGGACAAATGATTCCCACTAGGGTCAGTCTGTCACAGTAGCCTTTATCTAAAATCCTAGTAACCCAGTAAATAACAACCACTACAAATGAACTCATGCCCAAACACCGTGCTCACACATACAGGAAAATGCATGCACGTAAGTGTATGTGCATGTTGACAGTTATGTTGGGAGTTCTGAAGATTGTCCAGCCATGGCCAAAGGGAGACAACCCACAGTAGAAGGTCTCTGGACTGGAGCATGGAAGAGGTCGCCACCTGTGTGGACTAGTCCTACCCAGCTGGATTTTCACATCAGTGAATGGAGAAGTTGGGTGGGATCCAATCACATCTCTTCCTCTTTTAATCTTGCTACTGAAATGGAAGGTTGCTTTGGGAAGTTTGGCATGGCTAGGGCAGTGATGGCCCCAGGCTGGACTGATCTGCAGCAAGATGCTGCCCCTGGTGTTGGGGGGCATCACTGATAATACCCAAAGCCAGGAAACGGGGTGGCTTTCAGCCCCAGCGCTCCTCCTGGGGAAGGATGGCAGAAGGTTGTTCCCTTCAACTTCGATTCAGCAGAGAGAAGAAAAGCCTGTGTTTAAATTACACATTGGAGATAAGGCCAAGAAACACACTCAGGAGTTCGCACATGGATAATTGCAGGAGCCACTTCCAGGATCACAGCTTTCCTCAGAGCCTTGGGGGAATGAGACCCCAAACAGCTCTGGCCTTGCTCGCGGGGAGGTGACCAGTCACTGTCAGAGGGTTGGCTACAGGGAAATCTGGGATGGGTTGGGGCACTATGTCACAGCCTCTGCAAGGAGCAGTAAGTAGTAAGCAGTGGGGGCAGCCATTGCCTCAGACTCCTACTGTGAGTAGCGCTGTCATCCCACAGCCTCCCCAGGAGGGCCTCTCAAGGCATGGAGAGCATCTCTCGTATGATGTGCTCTGTGTCTGGGGCTACCTTGCTCCCCTTGGCACAGAGGTATGTGTGTTCCTCTGGGGTACAAACTGCTCACTGGAGATGATACAGTTTCTTTTTTAGAGTAGAAAGGATGAGTGGGAGCCCAGCTAACAGGTGAGACTCTATAGGCTCCTCCAGCTCCCTGGGGAAGGACCCATAGCTTTGAGAGACAATGAGAAGAGGGACATGGAGGAGGTCAGAGACATATAGAGCCAGGGAGAAAAAGAGTAAATGCAATGGGGGCAGCATGGGAAGAAATGAGGGAGAGAGAGATGGCAGGAGGGAAAGAAAGATGGTAAGAGAGAAAAAGAGAGAAGAAACAGAAGCAGGATTAAAGGAAAGAAGAAAGAAAGAAATTAGAGAAACCCAGAAAAACAGTATAAGAAAGTAGAAAGAGGCCTGAGAACTCACTTTGGGTGGCCACCAGTTGCCAGTGACAGCCATGTCTGTTCTTCTACCCATTGAAGGAAAGGGCACATGACATCACATCTATGCCCTTTCTTCCAGTTTTCTGGACCTAGCTCCTCCAGTACCAGGAGGAACTAGAATGCAGTCTGTGACTTGACTCATGGATGGGAACCCAATGATGTCCATCAGTGAGGACTTGTTTCTGTGAAACAGCCCTGCAAGCTGCTGTTCTGCTTTAGGTGTCCGAACAGGAGTAGGTGGGGCCAATGATGCTGCTGCAATTATAAGGCTCCTCACTGGTTAGCCTTAGGGAAGGTTCAAGGCCTATAGAGCAGATAGTGACATCTAAGTCAACTGGTTTGCTAGAAGAGGTAAGGCTCCAGGGGTTCTAGGCATTGTGAGTCAGTCATGGGTCAAGAACCCAGCAGATGACCCAAGGGACCCCCAGGAAGAGAACCCCAGGGAGAGAACACTACTCAAGTCTGACCACCTTGCTCAAATGGGTCTCTTCCCCCTTATGCTGAGCAGTTCTTTTTCCCAACCAGTAAATGAAAGAGCTGCAGTTTGAACCTAGAGCTGCCTGAAGCCAAAGCTTGCAATCTCCTTGTTGGACAGTGAAGTGTCCCAATGCTGGTGAAATCTGACAACAGAGAGATGAACAATGGGGACAATGAGGCAATGGGTCACCCTGGTGATTGTGCCTTGTGCCAGGTGAATGGCACTTGCAGAGAGAGCACATACTCAGCCTTGAGTGTATGAGGGTGAGGGGGGAAGCACAGTGGAAACCAGATTCCAAGGTTCCAGGGCGTGCAAGTCTGTAAGCCACCATGGCAACCCCAGCCGGGGGAACTGGAGGAGCGCACACTCACTGGGTGCTCCTCACTCGCGCTCCTCAAGGTGGAGGCACATCCCTGTTGAATTCCGCTCAGCACTTTCTCAGTTAGGATGCTTGCTCCTGACTCCACTGCCCCACAGTGCCTGATTTGGCTACCAGACAGGAGGGAATCCTTGAGCCTGCACTTCTCCGCCTGCCTGCTTAGGTGCTGAGGCTTTGTCCTGCAGATCCAGTCAGGACGTTCGCTTTCTCAGAGCACCAGCTCTCAGTTGCCATGGAAACATGTACTCTGGGTGGGGGCCGGGGCTAAGAAGGGCATTTAGGTGCTGTAGTCTTGGAAAGAAACCAGTGGATATTCCTCATTTTGTTTAGTGTGCTCCCCCACTTCACAGTGTGCATTAAACATCTCAGCACGCACTACTAGTTTGAACTAGGAGTCATGCAGGGCGGCTCCAGCAGCCTGGGCCCAGGCAGTACCAGCAGGGATAAAAGCTGTCTTCCCAGGAAGATTCTGTGAGTAATCCATGGTTACCCCTATCCTTCTGGTCCATGGGGAACCTGGGAGCTGTCCTTGCTGAGGTGGTCTAGTGAGCTGAGATGTGGGGCAGGGGCAGTTGGAGGAGGAAAGCCTACATTCGGGCTCCAGACAGGCACGGCTTCTGCTCACACCCCCGCCATTCAGCACCTGGCGCTTTTGTACCCTCATTTCTAAAGTGGGGTCCACAGCACTCTATCACACTACATGACTTCAGGAATTGGTGAGTATTTGCAGTTCTTTTGACAACTTGCTTTATTGGAATTCTCTGAGTCCAGGTTTATTTTTTTTAGTTAATTAAAAAAAAAAATTACTGGGTTGACATGGTTTGCCAAACTATACAGTTTGCAAGTGTACAACTCAATATAATACCATCTGCACCCCACACCATGCCCCTTGCTTGCCCCAAGTAGTCTCTTTAAGCCCCCTTTCCTGCCACCCATTGCCCTCCTCCCCTACCTCTACTCCTCTTTCCCCTGGCTATTGTTACTTATTGTCTGTATCTATGTGTTAAGTGCATATGTTTTTGGTTAATCTCTTCACTTTCTTTTTTTTTTTTTTTTGTATTTTTCTGAAGCTGGAAATGGGGAGAGACAGTCAGACAGACTCCCGCATGCGCCCGACCGGGATCCACCCGACACGCCCACCAGGGGCGACGCTCTGCCCACCAGGGGGCGATGCTCTGCCCCTCCGGGGTGTCGCTCTGCCGCGACCAGAGCCACTCCAGCGCCTGGGGCAGAGGCCAAGGAGCCATCCCCAGCGCCCGGGCCATCTTTGCTCCAATGGAGCCTTGGCTGCGGGAGGGGAAGAGAGAGACAGAGAGGAAGGAGGGGGTGGGGGTGGAGAAGCAAATGGGCGCTTCTCCTATGTGCCCTGGCCGGGAATCGAACCCGGGTCCCCCGCACGCCAGGCCCACGCTCTACCACTGAGCCAACCGGCCAGGGCCTCTTCACTTTCTTTAATGCAGCCCCCTCTCCCCTTCCCTCTGACAGCTGTCCATCTCTTCCCTATGTCTGTGCCTCTGTTTCTTTCTTGTTCCTCAGTTTATTGTGTTCATTAGATTCCACATATAAGTGAGATCATGTGGTATTTGTCTTTTCTTTGCCTGGCTTATTTCACTTAGCATAATACTCTCCAGGTCCATACTGACTATTTTGTAATTACCAATTTGTGCTTCTTAGTCCCTTTACCTGGTCCTGTTTCCACAGTTCAGTGGTTACCATGTTTGCCTCACACACAAAAAGTCCCTGGCCCCTTTTCTTCTAACCTTTGGTCACTTCCATATTGTCAAATGATTATTCCTTTAGATTAGAAGAGTACAGTAAGATTCCTGGCATTTCTGGCCCATTTAAATATCCTTTCTGGAGGACTGTCTGATGGATGGATAGGAAGAGGCAACCTTACAGGTTATATGATTTTTTAGACTTCCAGAAATGTTTGAATCAGGGTTCACGCTGGACTGGAGCTTGGCCAAACAGAATCTTGCTTCCAGTATATTAGCTAAGGTTACTGTGGTTCACAGTAGAATCAAAGCAAGATTAATTAACTGTCCCTTCTTACCCTCATGCAAAAGAAATCATGTACAACCATAATTTGAGAAAAAAACAACAGAGTTTTGAGATATTCCCTGTAGAACAGGGTTTTTCTACACTTTTAGACCTAAAATTTTACACTTGCCCCAGAAGGCACACATATACAATAAAACAAAAGTTCTATGAAACAATATTTATCCTTACTATGTAAAATATGCTATAATATTTTATGATATCATATATTTTATCCTATTTAAATTTTTGTGAAATGTTCTAGTCATCACACACTATTTCTATTCATGATCTATTAATGGGTTTTGTTCCACAATTTGGAAAATACTGCTAGTCTGGAATGCTTAGTTTAGTTTTAATTTAATGCATTGTTTAGTTTTAATTTTTTGTTCTAGATCTGAATTTACATTACAGAATTCTCAAGAAAAAGAATATGTTTAGTTCTTTTTGGATCCAGGGTCTTCCCTTATCCTACTGGTTGGATTCTAAACATGGCTTTTGATGCCCATGCATGTCAATCAGGAGGCATATTCAGTGTCTGGAAGCTGGACGGACACTTCAGATGGTATCTGCTACATGCAAATACTGGGACTTGAGACAGACCCTAAGCCAGTCATGTGATAATCAGGACCATAGCTCTAAGATCAGGTACAGCTGGGTCTAGACTTGAAGCCACAACAATCTAGACAGATACACATGCAAGAGGACTTTAAAGGGGAAGCGGAGATGTTAGAAATATTTACAGAACTGTTCAACAAAGAGGAAGGGAATAGAGGACAACCATGTGACTTTTCAGCTTGGCTGGAGAGTGGGATTTACTAACTGGGGCTGAATTCTGGATTTCTCTGTTAAGTGAGAAGTCACTCAGGGTGTTAGTTCTGATTGCCTCTCTTAATACTTGTAGAATTTTGAATTGCACCATAGACAAGAAAGGGAGCTTAAAACATTTTTTTGTCATAAATATTGAGTGAATAATTTCTCTAATTTTAATTAACCAATCTTTTCTCCCATAAGGTGGGAGTAAAGGACTCTGTGTCTGTGTAAGACAGAGTGTGAGAATGCACATTTTTTATGATCTTGGCTCAGTGATCCTCAGTGTCATTTTTTTTTTTGCAACTACATCTGTGGCAAGGTATAACAGTAGCCAGGCGTGCCCAGAAGACAGTCAGGTTGCCTTAGTATCAAGATCCCCCAGGGTAAACAAAACAAAATACTCCAAAGTCCTTTAGTGGTGGTAGTGAGGGCACAATGAAAAACAGTTGGCATGGTTTGGAAATCATAGTGTAGGCAATGAAATACTATGCAGCAATAAAAGGGGATGAACTATGAAGCCATGGAAAAGCATGAGTGGATCTGAAATGCATGAAGAAAGAATGAAGTGAAAGAAGCCAATCAGAAAAAGCTCCATATTGAATGAGTTCATATTGAGATAACATCCTGGGAAAGGTAAACTACAGAAGAGTTTTAGGAGAGAGATGATCAAAGTATATGGCTTTCAATTTGGAGAACTTTAAAATATGAACTCATTCTTAAAATATTAGAGATATACTCATGTTTAAGAAAAATAGATAAGAACTAGCATAGTGATTGTATAAGGCAGGGGTCGGGAATCTATGGCTTGCGAGCCAGATATGGCTCTTTTGATGGCTGTATCTGGCTTTCAGACAAATATTTAATAAAAAATAATAATAACGTTAAAAATATAAAACATTCTCATGTATTACAATCCATTCATTTCCTACCGCTCATGTTCATGGTTGCGGGTGGCTGGAGCCAATCACAGCTGTCCCCCGGGACAACACCAAATTTTTATTGGATAATGCTTAATGTACACAGGTTGTTGTATAATCTCTATAGACAATGAGGCTCAGAGAAGCTTTTAGTTTCAAGGTAGGTCTTTGAGGCTAGAGAAAGTATCTCAGTGAAAAAGAGAACATCTGAAGTATCCTCAACAGAACTCTTTTATGCCAATTGTAGAACACTCACATCTTGAGCAGAAGAGCAAAATGCCCATAGGTTCTCTGTCTCACTTCTCTTTGTTGTCTGAGAATATCTTAGTATCTTAAGAGAAAAAATGAATGACACTTAATATTGCCTTGGGAACCTTATTTCCTTCAAATGATTATAATATGCTTTAACCTTAATTGTCTTATTTTGTTTATCCAATTAGGAAATTACTCTTCCTCTGTGTCTCTTAAATTGTTAACTGCTTATTTTCATATTGTGTTAGATTAATTGTATTCCTTTCATCATTTAGTACTTCGTTTATGAATGTGTGATTACCGGTACCCCTCCTACTATTTACTCCTTCTTATCACTTTGTGCTAATTTCTTTCTTTCTTTCTCTCTCTCTTTTAGAGAGAATATTTACATAATGGAGAGAGAGAGAGAGACAGAGACAGACAGACAGACAGACAGAAAGGGAGAGAGATGTGAAGCATCAACTTGTAGTTATAGCACTTAAGTTGTTCATTGATTGCTTCTCATATGTGCCTTAACTAGGGGGACTCCAGATGAGCCAGTGACCCCTTGCTCAAGCCAGTGACCTTGGTCTTAAGCCAGCAACCATGTGATCATGTTGATAATCCCACACTCAAGCTGGTGACCCCTTGCTCAAGCCAGATGGGCCTGCATTCAAGCCAGCAATTTCAGGATTTTGAACCTAGGACTACAGTGTCCCAGCTGACGCACTATCCACTGCACCACACCACTGGTCAGGTTGTACTAATTTATTTATCCTAAGTTATCATGTAGTTATTTTTGCTGTCATTATTCAATGAAATCCATATATTTCAATATTCCAGTTTATGAATATAATAGGATCACAACTATCAAGCTGTTTTTGTTCCCAAGCTCAGCCTCCATCTGAAGAATAATTATAACTTTTACCCCCATCCTCTCTCCCAAATTTTAGCCAATTAGAACAGTAGATACCTATGAAGTGGCTTGTGTGTGCTTACAAACTCAGTCTTCTTGTATATATGTGGGTGATATTTACTGCTTTCCTTTTCTAACTGTGTCCTAGCGCTCCCCTCACCTGGGGGATGCCTTTGGCTGTTCCCATGCAGGGATATCTCAGCTTAATCTTGGATTCATTCCCAACCATCTCCGGCCTTAACTGGGATAAATGTGTTCAACCTCATGCGGAACAAGCTAGAAGTGAAGTGCTGTTTTCCCAATATCTTAAAGAGATTTCAGTGATGGAATTTTTAAAAAATAGTTTTTAATCTTTTTAATTTAGTCTCTTCTACGTTCAGAGGGGCTGGGTCATTGGAGAGGTGAAGAACAGCCATTTTATGGAACTTGGTGTTATTTCCACTTCAGTGTCCCCTGGGGCCTTAAGATTATTACATATTGCAAGATTCATGCTTCTGATACCCTTGTGATAAATACTTCCTAAGAGGCTCCTAGACAAAAGTTTCCTGGTGGAGCATGTCCTGCCATTCATCCACGATATACCACAAATGCATGTGCGTACACGCACATACACACTACAAAGACACATGCACACACAGACATAAATTTATGGCATTTTATTTTTCCATTAACTTGAGTCTCATTTTTTTTAAATGGATAAATTTTATTCTCAAACTATATAAAGACCTGCTGGAAGAATGTTACAAAGAGGTCAGGTAGAAGGGCAGTCTCTACTGGAGCAAAGAAGACCACATACTTGTTTTTTCAAGTTAACTGGGGTGCACTTGTCACAAATCCTCTGAACAGGTCTTCATTTTTCTGATAACAGGACATGCTGATTAAAGGAGACCCAGAGGTACTTCAATTACATATATAATTATAAATTATATATATTTAATAAAATATCTGAGTTGATGAATAAGTACCATAGTTTCAGATCTTGTATTTTCCCATACTTCCATGAGAATCTCTTGACGAAAAATATGTGATCCCTACATTACCCAATCAGTACACTATTCTTTGCTGAAGAAGGCTACATGACAGGCTGGTGGGTATGGGGGTTATACTTAGAAAAGAACTTTTAACATAATAATCATAGTGTAATTTTCTGAAGCAATCATTTTTGGCAGTTCTGATAATAGTCAGTGGGAGGTGATGCAATAGGCTTCTGAAATATTCATATTTTCACAATTTATACTTCTGACTCCAGGATGATGATGATTATCCAGTGAGAGGAGGAGAGGCAGAGACAGACTCCCAAATGCTCCCCAACCAGGATCCACCTGGCAAGCCCACTAGGGGACAATGCTCTGCCCACCTGGGTTGTTGCCCCATTGCCCAGCAACCAAGCTCTTCTTAGCACCAGAGGCAGAGACCACGGAGCCATCTTCAGTGCCTAGGGCCAACTCACTACAATCAAGCCATTATTGCAGGGGAAGGGGGAGAGATAGAAGAGGGGGAGGGGTGGAGAAGCAGATGGGTGAACCCCTCTGATTCTCCACCGCTGACTCGGAATCAAACCTAGGACATCCGCATACTAGGCTGATTCTCTACCGCTGAGCAAACTAGCCAGGGCACAGGATTATTTTGACATAAAGATTTTCCCAAATAAGAACCTCTTCTTAGTCCTATAGTTAATATAAATTTGGTAAGTTTAAATTGGACCCAATAGGTTTATTTTTTTAGATAAAACATTTTTTGCCCTCATTACAGAAAATAAGAAGGAATCATATATAGCCATATAACCAAGAAATGCTATAATTATATTTGAGAATATTTTTGTTACTTTAAAGTATTTAGACCTTGTTACTGAACACCTTTGGTGATACTAGAGAAGTGCCTTAAACTTTATGAGTCTTAGTTTCCTTATCTTAAGAATGGAAATAATTGAAACCTAATTGAAATAATAAGATTGCTGTGCCCATCAAATAAATCAGTTAATGTAAAAACAGTGCATGGCACATAGTAAATGCTCAGTAAGTGTTAGTTGTTAACATTATTATCATTGTTATTATGTTTATAGTTTTATTCTTTTTTGTATATTCTTTTTTACATAGTTGAATTCTTATTTTTATAATTTTGTGTTCTGCTTATTCAGAAACATTAAAAAATAAACACTGCCTGAAGTTATTGAAAACTATTTGTATATGTAATTAAAAATAGTGAAATAATATTCTACTTACATGGCAAACTTTAATTTACTTAACTATTGGATATATATGTTGTTCATAATTTTGCAATATTATGAATAATGAGACAAGAAACATCTGTATGTAAGCTGTTGTGCATGTGCTTAAGCTTGTTTCTTTGGAGTGGAATTACCAGTTCAAAAATAACACTTGAAATATATCATGTAAAATTATTTTCTAGAAGGGTTGTGACAAATTATATTCCCAAGAGCAGCATACAGTTGGTCATATTTCACTGCATTCTTGACAATATTTGAAATCCTTGTTAAAATTATTTATGAATTTTATAGGTTAGTGCATGTTAATGCATACAACACATTTTAAGGAGCCTACTGTGTGCCAGCCACTGTAAAAGACACTGAGATAAAGTGAGGAGATGACATACTCAGTCTCTGTTCTCATGAAAATTATCTATGGAACAGATTTAAATAGGAGAAAAGCAATAAGTTAGTCATTTAACTGTGTCCTTGAGGTATGCACATAGTAAAGAAATGTGTTACTCTGAGAGATTCAGGAAGCAAACTGACTTAGTCTTAAGAAATCAAGAAGGCTTCTCTCAGAGAGTTACACTTCATTTGATACATAAGAATGAGTGATACTATCCTAGCCAAGGGCAGATGCAGGGAAGGGCCTTCCAGACAGGGAGAATGAATTATCCAAACACCTGGAGAGGAAGGAGAACTTGGCTTCTGGGACATACAAAGAGACAGCCATTGTGGTGGGGCACTGAGGGGAGGGGAGACATCCAGGGGCAAGATTGGATTGAAGAGGTAATGAGGAACAGGACCTTATATTAAGTATCATCATAACCAGGTCGCTTGATTATCAGCAGGAAAGCTACACTAACACATTAGTGTTTTAAAGAGACCTGTTTGACGATAACATGTACAAAACAGTTTGAAAAATGGAGGGAGCAAAGACTCTTAAAGTGTATCAGTGGAGGTACAATGATAACTTGAGCTAAAGTGGTTGCAGATACAAACAGGGGTTATATACAGTGTGTCCGTAAAGTCATGGTGCACTTTTGACCGGTCACAGGAAAGCAACAAAAGACGATAGAAATGTGAAATCTGCACCAAATAAAAGGAAAACTCTCCCAGTTTCATACCTATTCAGTGCAGTTCGATGTGGACTCATACACAGATTTTTTAGGGCTCCTTAGGTAGCAATCTGTATACCCTCTACAGCAGGGGTCCCCAAACTACGGCCTGCGGGCCGCATGCGGCCCCCTGAGGCCATTCATCCGGCCCCCCGCTGCACTTCCGGAAGGGGCACCTCTTTCATTGGTGGTCAGTGAGAGGAGCATATTGACCATCTCATTAGCCAAAAGCAGGCCCATAGTTCCCATTGAAATACTGGTCAGTTTGTTGATTTAAATTTACTTGTTCTTTATTTTAAATATTGTATTTGTTACCGTTTTGTTTTTTTACTTTAAAATAAGATATGTGCAGTGTGCATAGGGATTTTTTTATAGTTTTTTTTATAGTCCGGCCCTCCAACGGTCTGAGGGACAGTGAACTGGCCCCCTGTGTAAAAAGTTTGGGGACCCCTGCTCTACAGACTCATCACTGACTGATGGCCTACCAGAGCGGGGTTTCTCCACCAAACTGCCGGTTTCCTTCAACTGCTTATCCCACCAAGTAATGTTATTCCTCTGTGGTGGCGCTTTGTTATAAATGTGCTGATATTCACGTTGCACTTTGGTCATGAATTCGAATTTAGCAAGCCGAAGAACACACTGAACTTTCCTCTGTACCGTCCACATCTCAACTGGGATGGCCGTGGGCTGTTCCGCTGTATACACGGTGTTACGCCACCATCTGTGCATGCGCACATGCTGCCACATCATTCTACAGAAACTGGGAGGGTTTTTCTTTCATTTGGTGCAGATTTCACATTTCTGTTGTCTTTTGTTGCTTTCCTGTGACCGGTCAAAAGTGCACCATGACTTTACGGACATACTATATATATATGCATGTGTGTCTGTGTATATATATACATATGTATATATATGTGTGTGTATACACCAAGAATCCTTAGGAAGTAAAATGGTCATTGGTTGTCTCTGACAGGTCAAAGAGAAAAGAAGCATATGTTGAATATTATTTTCATGTTTCTGGTATGGAAAATGCATAGATAATTGTAATAATTATAATTCTATGTATATATGCAGGCCCTTTAAATTATGAACATTGATGATATCACTTAGGGACAAATATAAAACTGAAGAGAAAAGAACCTGGAATAAAGTCCTAAAAGATTCCAAAGTTTAAGTATCAGACAGAAAACAAAAGCTAGAAAAGGATGAAGAAGAGGTAGCCAGCGATGAAGAAGATAACAAGGTCTGGAAAAGGGAAAATGGGGTGAGGCCCAGGTCCTGGTATAACAATTGTCTTCAAACAAGAGAACGGACATTTCCTTATTGTGTCAGGAGGGTGGGAGGAGAGAATAGGTTCAGTGCTATCAAGTTTATAAAACTGATTTTGCAAGCTTGAAGAAGGCATATGCTGGCTTAAATAATCTCAGTAAAGTTTGAGGCAAAATGATCGGCTGAGTGGGGCAGAGACAAGTTGGACATTTGTGGAATACTGAGAAGACCCTTTAAATGCTTTTCATGAAAACATCTTTGGGTGACTAAGTGGTAATATGTGGTGGTTATGTGTTTAGTGATGCGAACTTGCCTACAGTGTGAATTTGTTAATCAAGATTGGCTATGGATAGACATGGAGAAAGTGATGGTTTCATCAGTATTTGCGGTATTCCCCAGGGGCTCTGTGGAAGGAAGAAGGAGTTGGGGTTTAGAGGTTCTGAAAGAAAATGATGGACTGTGGGAGCCAAGTTGGTTGAGGAGAAAGATGGAGATACAGGGTTGGGAGAGCATAGAGGGATCAAGGGGTTGAATATCATGATGGAGGCAAAGCACAAGTGCTGTGAAAACTGTTGAGCAAGGGGGAAGAAGATTACAGACTTTTCATTCGCTATCTCAGAGAAGGTGTTGTTAGAGGACAGCCAGGGTGTATTAGGGAGCATGTGGACTGAAATGGACTTGTGGGAAGCATTCTGTGGAAATAAGGTGGTTGAGGAAGGAAAAGGCCATGGTGTTTAGTAAGTGGAACATCCCGTGGAGCCTTAGGAATGGCAGATGTTAATAACCACGCCACAGAAGGAGCAGAAGGAACAGGTGCTTTGGAGAACCATGGAGATGATAATCATGAAACAAAAAAGGAGATGTATTGCAGCCAGAACTTACCTTTATTATTGCCATTTCTAAATTTTTAAGTGAAACATCTTAAAGGTGTACAGTTGTACATTTTAAAGTTAACCTGGCTCCATGAGTTCACATGTGTTATCTATTCAATACATTACATTAGCCTGTTGTGACAAAATTTTCTGATCGTAGCTTTTTCTTATTTATCTATTAGAGTTCCTACTTATTTTTTTGTGTAAGTAATTTAAATGTGAAGATTAGTCAACTTTTGCCTGCTATTTGTAGCCAATTTTTTTAAATTGTGGATTTGAGAAGTTATTAATAGAAATTAGGGTCAAGTACAAAACTTGTAAGTTTTAAAGCAGTATATCTATATGTGTCTTTCTTTGTTATTTCCTTCATTAATTTAAAATTTAAAGCATTCTCTCAGAGCCAAATATTTGATGAAAATGTATTATGTTAATTTTTATTATACATTTTAAAGAAATTGTGACATTTTGTATGTAACGTTTTTTATTTCTTCAATTTTCTCTTGTATGTGTGGTGGTAGTAACAGTTTCTATAATTTTCTTTCCAAAGAGCCACCATGAGGAATGAACTTTCCAGTGTTTCCAAGCTACCAGTATGACCGCAGTCAGATCATGGAATTTCTGAGAATACACTACTGCGCTCTCAGAGCTGGTACATGTGGCTGCACACACTGCTCTCTGTCTGGGTCATTATTCTCTGTGTAGAGAACTTCATCAGGATTCATCTTTGACTTACATGCCTTGATAAACCTTGAAATAATTTCATCAAGTTCCCCTTAATATCAATCAATTGTATGATAAGAATACAATTAAATCAATATATTAATCAAATACTACTTAAAATTTTATAGTATTAAGCTTCCTTACCTCAAGAATTTTTAAGAATTTCTACAATATTGTAAACTTATATTTTTCATATATTTCTCCACATTTCTCTTTCTAGGGTATTTATAATGTTGTTCTTTTTATTTTTATTGTTCATGCAATTTCATGAAGCCAGGTAGTCCTTGATATAAGGTATAACTAGAATTATCATATATAAAGCCACTTTGAAGGATCAATGCTTACAAACTCATGGAACTTGTTATTGAATCATAAAACCAATTCAGCATTCACAATTCATTTGTGAAGTTCTTTTCTCTCATTTATGGCTAAAAATATATTGCAAAACTACCACGGAGAGTTTTCATGTACTGTTCCCCCAGATTCCCCCAAGGACAAGTTTTTATGTAACTATAGTACATCATTAAAACTGAGAGATTGATGTTGGTGTAACTCAATCTAGACTATTTGGATTCACAAGCAGTATTTCTTTAAAATAAAATAGAAGTAAATAGAATAGACTAGAAAGAATACATCAAGAATAATAATAGTTTGTAGTTTTATGAAGGTACAATGTCAGGGCAATGACAAAAACCTTTGAAAAAAATTAAGCAAGTCTCTCCTATTAATTATAATAATCCTTTAAAAATTTTACTGAATTTTTTTGAGTGACATTGGTTAATAAAATTATGTAAGTTTCAGGTGTGTAATTTTATAATAAATCATCTATATATTATATTGTGTGTTAATCACCCAGAGTCAAGGGTCCTTCCATCACCATTTATCTCCCCTTTACTGTCCTCTACCTCCCCTCCCCTCCTCTCCTTTCCCTCTGGTAATCATCATATTATCGTTTGTGTCTATGGGATTTTTTTTTCTTAATCCTTTTACCATTTTCACTCAGCCCCCCACCTCCTCCCTTCTGACAGCTGTCAGTCTGTTTTCTGTATCTATGAGTCTATTTCTATTTTGTTTATTTGTTCATTTTGTTCATCAGATTCCACATATAAAACTGAGATCATATGATATTTGTCTTTCTCTGACTGGTTTATTTCAGTAAGTGTATTACTTTCCCATTCCATCCATGCTGTTGTGAAATGTAATAATGTCCTGAAGTGTCTGGGTATGTTTTGAATGAGAGAGTTGTATCTTTGCTATTTTGAAAAGATTTGAAAATAGGCATCTTTGTTCTATTTAAAAGACATTAACCTCCAGGAAGAAAGAATATAATTTCATAATAAATGCCCCTGTATCACTTTGCATCCCTATCTATCAGTCTGTCTGTCTGTCTATCCATCTATCTATAAATGATATTTTAATAGTCACTAAATTATTGTTTATATTGCTTTCTAAATATGTTTTTATTGAAGTATAGTTGACATACAATAGTATGTTTGTTTCAGGTATATAATGTGATTCAACATTCATATGCCTTACAATGTGGTCACCATAATAAGTGGTAACTGTCGATCACCATACAAATTTAGTACAATATTAACTATATATATTCCATATACTGTGCATTATGTCTCTGACTTATTATTTTATAACTGGAAGTTTGTCCCTCTTATTCTTCTTTACCCTTTTCATCCATTGCCTCCCCTTGACTCCTGCAATCATTAGTTTGTTTTCTGTATCTATGAGTCCTTCCATTTTGTTTGTTTTGTTTTTAACTTACACATATAAGTGAATCCATATGGTATTTATCTTTCTCTGTGTTATTTAGGTCCAACCATGTACTCACAAATGACAAGATTTTATTCTTTCTATTGCTAAATTATATTCCATTGTGCGTGTGTGTGTGTGTGTGTGTATACACACACACACACACACACACACACACACATCTTCATTATCTGCTCCTTTATTGATAAGCACCTAGGTTGCTTCCATATTTTGGCTATTGTAAATAATGCTGTAATAAATATAGGAGTGCATATATCTTTTTGAATTAATATTTTGGTTTTCTTCAGATAAATGGCCAGAAGTGAAATCGCTGGGGTATGTGGTAGCTTTATTTTTAATTTTAACAGAAATTTCCATACTGTTTTCCATAGTGGCTGCACTAATTTACATTCTCACCAACAGTGTAAGAGGGTTCTCACTTCTCCACATCCCCCTCAGTATTTGTTGTTTGTTGACTTTTTAAGAATAGTATTACTGACAGGTGTGAGATGATATCTCATTATGGTTGCGATTTGCATCTTTTCATATCTCTGTTGACCATCTGTATATTTTCTTTAGAAAAATGTCTATTCAAGTCCTTTGCCCATTTATAAAATCAGATTTTTTTTTATATTGAGTTTTATATCAAAGAGTTTACTATGTTTCCTTCAAGGAGTTTTATGGTTTCAGGTCTTACATTTAAGTTTAATCCATTTGGTCTTACTTCTATATACAGTATAAGAAAGTAGTCCAGTTTTTTTTCTTTTTTTCACGTGTCTGTTTCGAGTTCTGAACATCATATTATGAAGAGACTTCTTCTTCCTCTAGTACAGGCATGGCCAACATATGGCCCATGGGCCAGTTGCGGCCTGTGTAATGAGTTTATGTGGCCCACGATTAAATTTTTAATATTCTCCACGACTTTATAATGTCAGCTACTCAGAAGTGGAAGCTTCTTTGATTATTGGAAATTGAGATATTTAAGAAGATAGTGATATGCAGAAAAGAATTCTGCGTGTGACTAATCTAGGGTTAACTTCCAATAATTGGTCGAATGCATTCACGATACTTCTTTATTTTTTTAAAAAGTTCCATTATAAAGATCTACAACTTTTGTACTCGTCTGTACTCAATATGAACTGTTTGACATTTAGTGGCAATGTGAAACCCACATTCTTTTAGGCTGAGTTTGCCAGTGTGCACCAAAGGTCAAACAATTCGTTATTTTTGTGGTCAAATGTGCTGAATCAAGTGGCATTGCAGCATAGACAATAGTTGCAGTAAATAACTGAAAACGTGTCCAGGCTGTTTGTAGAACGAAATAATTGTTTTATTTGCAATATAATCCCTTCAAACTCATTCTATTAATTAAATATTGTTTTGATTGATTGCGATACAGTTTGGATATTTATATGGTATATAATATTATTTTTATTAAAATATATTTTTATTAAAATAATATTGTATATTAAAATTTTTTCACTCACTTACATTTATTTATAAACAAATTATGTAATAAAATTTTGTTTACTTAAACAAATCATTTTTGTATTTAACATTTTTTAATTTTAATATTTTGTCTGGCCTGTGAAAAAGTTTTCTTTCTAATTTGGCCCGGGGGCAAAAACTGTTGGCCACACCTGCTCTAGTATGTCCTTGCCTCCTTTGTTGTATGTTAGTTAACTATATAAACATGGATTTATTGCTGGGCAGATTTATTCTGTCTTATTGATATATGTGTCTGTTTTTGTGTTAATACTATACTTATTTTGACCACTATTAGCTTTGTAGTATAGTTTTAAATCAGGAAAATTGGTAACTTCAACTGTGTTCTTTCTCAAGCTTTCTTTGGCTATTTGATGTCCTTTTGTGGTTCCACATATATTTTGGGGTTATTTGCTCTAGTTCTATAAAAAATGCCACTGCTATTTTGATAGAGATTGTATTGAATCTGTAGATTGCTTTGGGTAGTATGGATCTGTTAATGATATTAATTCTTCTTATCCATGAGCACAGTGTAGCCTTCCATTTATTTGTATCTACCTCAATTTTCTTCTACAATGTTTTATAGTTTCCAGGATACAAGTATTTTACCTCCTTGGCTAAACTTATTCCTGGGTAGTCTATTCTTTTTTATGTAATTATAAGTGAGATTGTTTTCTTAATTTCTCTTTCTGATAGTTCATTATTCATATATAGAAACACAACAAATTCCTGAATATTACTTTTATATTCTGCAAGTTTACTAAATTTATTTATTAGTTTAATAGTTTTCTGGCAGAATCTTTAGGGTTATATATATACACACAGTATATATACATATCATCTGCTAGTAGTGCCAATATTTATTTATTTATTTATTTATTTATTTATTTATTTAGTCTGAGTACTATGCTAAAACTTTTAATACTTCATTGAATAAAAACAACGGTAGTTGGTATTTTTGTCTTGTTCCTGTTCTTCAAAAAAAGCATTCAACTTTTCACTGTTGACGATAATGTATCTGTGAGTTTGTCATATATAATCTCTATTATGTTGATGTATGTTCCTTTTCTACCCACTTTGTAGAGAGTTTCTCTAATAAATGGATGTTAAATATTGTAAAATGCCTTTTCTGCATCTATTGATATGATCATAGATTTCTATCATTTGTTTTATTATTGTAGTATATTACATTGATTTGTGGATATGAAACAATCCTTGCACCCTTGAAATAAATCTCCCTTGATTGTGATGCATGATCCTTTTAAAGTATTGTTGAATTCAGCTTGCTAATGTTCTGTTGAGGGTATTTACATTTATATTTATTAGGATATTGGCCTGTAGGTTTTTTTTTGTTTGTTTGTTTGTTTTATTTTTTTTTGTAATGCTTTTGTCTGATTTTGGTATCAGGGTAATCATAGAATCATTTCTTTCTCTTGATTTTTTGGAATAGTTTGAGAAGAATAGGTATTAATTCTTCTGTAAATGTTTGGTAAAATTCACCTGTGAAGTCATCTGGCCCTGGACCTTTGTTGAGAGTTTTCTAATACCTGATTCAATTTATTGCTAGTAATGTGTTCAGATATTTGTGTCTTCCTAGTTCAGTCTTGGAAGGTTGATATTTCTAAGATATTAATCTGTTTCTTCTATGTAGTCCAATTTGTTGGCATATAATTGTTCATAGTATTTTTTATAATCCTTTGTACAGTTGTCCCTTGAACAATACATGGGATAGAGGTACCAACACCCTGAACAGTCAAGAATCTGTGTATAACTTAAGGAAGGACACCACATCTGTTAATTCCCAACCATGGATGAAAATACTTTTTTTGATTGGTGGTTAGTTGAATCTGTGGACACAAAATTCAGGGACATGTAGAAACAACTATATATTTATTAAAAACATTTCACATATAGGTAGGCCCATATAGTTCAAACCTCTTTTGTTTAGTCAGCTGTATTTCTATGGTGTCTGTTGTAACTTCTCTTTCATTTGTGAATTTGTTTATTTTAGCCTTCTCTTTTTATTTTTGATGACTTTGGATAAAAGTTTATCAATTTTGATAATCTGTTGTTTTTAAACACTGATCTTTTCTACTGTTTTATTTTTGTCTCTTTTGTTTATTTCTACTCTAATCTTTATTATTTCCTTCATTCTACTCACTTTGGGCTTATCTTTCTTTTTAGTTTCTATAGGTGAAAAGTTAGATTGTTGATGTGAAATTTTTCTTCAATTTATTTTTCAGTGATAGTTGACATTCAGTATATAAATTTCAGATGTATAACATAGCAATTAGATAATTATATAAATTAAAAAGAGATCTGTCCAATAATTCAAGTACCCACCTGGCACCACACACAGTTACTATAATATTATTGTCTATTTTCCCTATGCTGAAATTTACATCCTGTGACTACTCTGTAACTACCAGTTTGTACTTCTTAATTCCTTTCTCTTTTTTACCAAGACCCTAAACACCCCACCCCTCTGTAAACCATCAGTCTGTTCTCTGCATCTATGAGTCTGTCTCTGTTTTGTTTCTTTATTTTGTTCTTTAGATTCCACATATAAGTGAAATCATATGGTAATTGTCTTTTCCTTTTGTACTTATTTCACTTAGCATAGTATTCTCTAGGTCCATCCATGTTGTTGAAAATGGGAAGATTTTTTTTTAATGTCAGAGTAATATTTCATTGTTTAAATGTACCACCACTTTTTTATCCAGTCCTCTATTGATGAGACACTTGGGTTGATGCCATATCTTTGCTATTATAAATAATGCTGCAATGAAAGAAGAGCATATATTTTTCCAAATTAGTGTTTTGGGTTTTTTTTTGACATATACCCAGAAATAGAATTGCTGGGTCATAAGGCAGTTCAATTTTTATTTTTTTTGAGGAAACTCCACACTGTTTTCCATAGCATCTGCACCAATTTTTACTTCCACCAATAGTACACAAGGGTTCCCTTTTTTCCACATCCTTGCCAGCACTTATTGTTTGTTGATTTATTGATGAGAGAATTCTGACAGGTGCAAAGTGATATCTCATTGTGGTTTTAATTTTTATTTCTCCGATGATTAGTGATATTGACATCTTTCCAGATGTCTATTGGCCATCTGTATGTCTTCTTTGAAGAAGAGTCGTTTAGCTCCTCTGCCTATTTTTAAATTGAATTTTTTTGTTTTGTTGTCGATTTGTATAAGTTCTTCATAAATTTTTATATTAACCTCTTTTCAGATATATTATTGTCAAATATCTTCTCCTATTCAACAGGATTATCTTTTTGTTTTGTTGATGGTTTTCTTTGCTGTGCAAAATATTTTTATTTTGATGTAGTTCCATCTCATTTATTTCTATTTTTTCTCTTTGCTTGAGGAAATATGTCAGAAAAATATCGCTAAGAGAAATGTCAAAGATTTTACTACCTATGTTTTCTTCTGAGAATTTTATAGTTTCAAGTTTTACATTAAAAACTTCGCTCCATTTTATTCTTGTATATGGTATAAGAAAGTGGTCTAGTTTTATTATTTGTCCCATTTTCCTAACACCATTTTTAATAGACTGTCTTCGCCCCATTGCGCGTTGTTCTTAAATTATTTGTCAAGTTTTAATTGTCCATCTGGACATTGGTTTATTTTTAAGCTCTCTGTTCTGCTTCAGTGATCTATATGTCTGTCTTTTTTTTGCCAGTACCATGCTATTTTGATTATTGCAGCCTTGTAGTATAGTTTGATATCAGGTAACATGATACCTCCAACTTTGTTTTACTTTTTCAAGATAGTTGTCTTCTATGGGTCTATATAAATTTTTGGATTACTTACCACATTTCCCCATGTATAAAATGCACCTTTTTTCAAAAAATTTGGGATCTAAAAACTGGTGTGTTTTATACAGTGGTTGTAGTTTTTTTTACTTGCATTTCCCACTTTTGTGTGCTTGTTATTGTGCTCATTGTTGAAGACAGTTATTTGTCATCAGACACAGATGAGGACAAGCTAATGGATGAGAGTTTTGACAGTGATAAGGAGTTGTATGAATTTTATGATGAATAAAACTTGAGTTTAATAACTTTGTGTAATACATTTTTTTAAATTTTGGGCCCCCAAATTAAGATGCATCTTATACATGGGAGTGTCTTATACATGGGGAAATATGATAATCTGGTCATATGTTGGGGAACCATTTCTATTTTGATATGGGTTACACTGAATCCATATGTTGCTTTGGGTAGTATGGATATTTTAATGATGTTAAATCTTCCTATTCATATTCATGAGCATGGTGTATAATTCCATTTATTTATATTTTTCAATTTTTTTCTTCAATATCTTTTAATATTCCAAGTATAAGTATTTTACTTCCTTGATTAAATTTATTCCTTATCATTTTACCTTTTGATGCAATTGAAAATGGGATTGTTTTCTTCAGAAAACTTCTCTCTGATAGAAAACTTTCTATCAGAAAGCTTCTCTTTCTTATAATTCATAACTGACATCTAAAAATGCAACCTATTTCTGTGTATTTATTTTATATATTGCTATTGTTCTGAGTTTAGCAGTTCTAGTAGTTATTTCTGGTGGAATCATTAGGGTTCTCTATATACAGTATCATGTCATCTGCAAATAATGACAGTTTTACTTTTTCCTCTTCAGTTTGGATGTCTTTAATTTCTTCTTGTCTGATTGCTGTGACTTGGACTTCCAGTACTATATTGAGTAAGAGTTGTGATAGCTGACATCCCTGACTTGTTCCTGATCTCAAGGAAAACACTTGTAGTTTTTACCTATTGAATATGACAGTGGCTATGGATTTGTCATATATGACCTTTATTATGTTTAACTATGTTTCCTCTATTTTCATTTTGCTGAGAGTTTTTGTCATACATAGGTGCTTGAGTTTTATCAAATACTTTTTCTATACTATTAATATGATCATATTATTTTTATTCATTTTGTTTATATGACATATCATGTTTATTGATTTGTGGATATTGTATTTACCTGGATATTATATCTACCTTACGATCCTCGGATAAATCCCACTTGATCATGGTTATGACCTTCTTAATGAATTGCTTGATCCAGTTGGCTAATATTTTTTGAGGCTTCAAGCATCTTTGTTTATCAGGGATATTAGCCTGTAATTTTCTTTCTTTGTAGTGTTTTATTCTGGTTTTGGAATTAGGATAATGCTGATCTTTTAAAATAAACTTGGGAGTTTCTTTTCTTGAATGTTTTGGAATGGTTTGGGAAGACATAGGTGTTCATTTTTCTTTGAATGTTTGGTAAAATTAGCCTGTGATGGCTTCATATCCAAGACTTTTATTTTTTAGGAATTTTTTGATCACTGGTTCAATTTCACTGGCTTTAATCTGTCTATTCAGATTCTCTGATTCTTCCTGATTCAGTTTTGGAAGACTTTATGTTTCTAGGAATTTAACAATTTTATCCATATTGTCCAATTTTTTGGCAAATAGTTTCTTATAATATTTTTTACAATTCTTTGCATTTCTTTGGTGTCTGTTGTTAATTCTCTTCACTCATCTCTAATTTTATTTATTTGGGTTCTCTCTCTTTTTTCCTTCATATGGTATAATTAAAGATTTGTCTACCTTTTTTATGTTTTCAAGAAACCAGCTCTTGGTTTCACTGGTTTTTTGTATTTTTTGTCTCTCATTTATTTCTGCTCTGATCTTTATTATATCCTTACTTGTACTTTGGGCTTTGTTTACTGTTCTTTTTCAAGTTCCTTTAAGTAAAAGTTTGATTGTGTATTTAAGATTCTTTTTGCCTCTTGGGGTAGGCTGTCATTCGTACATTTCCCTCTTAACACTGCTTTTGCTGTGTCCCATAGATTTTGTGTTGTTGTGTTTTCATTTTTATTTGCCTAAAGGTATCTTATTTTTTTTTATTAATTTTAATGGGGTGACCTTGATAAATCAGGGTACATATGTTCAGAGAAAACATCTCTAGGTTATTTTGACATTTGATTATGCTGCATTCTCATCACCCAAAGTCCAATTTTATTCCGTCACCTTCTAACTAGTTTCTTTTGTGCCTCTAACCTCCCCCAACACTCTTTCTCTCCTCCCCACAACCCTGTAAACCCCACTCTCTTGTCCGTGTCTCTGAGGCTCATTTTTATGTCCCACCTATGTATAGAAATATATAGTTATAAGTTTTTTCTGATTTACTTATTTCACTCAGTATAATGTTATCAAGGTCCATCCATGTTGTTGTAAATGATCTGATGTCATCATTTCTTATGGCTGAGTAGTATTCCATAGTATATATGTACCAAAATTTATAATCCAGTCGTCCACTGACGAACACTTGGGCTGTTTCCAGACCTTCGCTATTGTGAACAATGCTGCCATAAACATGGGGGTGCATCTCTTCTTTTCAAACAGGGCTATGGTGTTCTTGGGGTATATTCCTAAAAGTGGGATAGCTGGGTCAAAAGGCAGTTTGATTTTTAATTTCTTGAGGAATCTCCATACTGTTTTCCACAGTAACTGCACCAGTCTGCACTCCCACCAGCAGTGGAAGAGGGATCCCTTTTCTCCACATCCTCGCCAGCACTTATTCTGTGTTGTTTTGTTGATGAGCCGCCATTCTGACTGGTGTAAGATGATATCTCATTGTGGTTTTAATTTGCATTTCTCTAATAATTAGTGATGTTAAGCATTTTTTCATATGCCTATTGGCCATCTGTATGTCCTCTTTGGAGAAGTGTCTATTCATTTCTTTTGACCATTTTTTGATTGGATTGTTTGTCTTCCTGGTATTGAGTTTTACAAGTTCTTTATAAATTTTGGTTATTAACCCTTAATCAGACATACTGTCAAATATATTCTCCCATTGTGTAATTTGTCTTTTTATTCTGTTCTTATTGTCTTTAGCTGTGAAGAAGCTTTTTAGTTTGATATAGTCCCATTTGTATATCCTGTCTTTTATTTCACTTGCCCATGGAGATAAATTGGCAAACATATTGCTGCGAGAGATGTCGGAGAGCTTACTGCCTATGTTTTCTTCAAGGATGCTTATGTTTTCATGGCTTACATTTAAGTCTTTTATCCATTTTGAATTTATTTTTGTGAATGGTGTAAGTTGGTGGTCTAGTTTCATTTTTTTGCAGATAGCTGTCCAATTTTCCCAACACCATTTATTAAAGAGGTTGTCTTTACTCCATTGTATACTCTTACCTCCTTTGTCAAATATCAGTTGTTCAAAGAGCTGTGGGTTTATTTCTGGGTTCTCTGTTCTGTTTCATTGATCTATATGCCTGTTCTTATGCCAGTATTAGGCTGTTTTGAGTACAATGGCCTTGTAGTATAACTTGATATCTGGAATGGTTATTCCTCCCACTTTACTACTCCTTTTCAAAATTGCTAAGGCTATTCGTGTTCTCTTTTGGTTCCATATAAAGTTTTGGAATATGTGTCTATATCTTTGAAGTAAGTCATTGGTATTTTAATCAGTATTGCATTGAATTTATAAATTGCTTCAAGTAAATAGGCATTTTAATGATGTTGATTCTTCCTAACCATGAGTACGGTATATGCTTCCACTTGTTTGTATCTTCCCTGATTTCTTTTATCAATATTTTTAATTTTCCGAGTACAAGTCTTTAATCTCACTGGTTAAATTTATTCCTTGGTACTTTATTTTTTTGGTTGCACTGGTGAAGAAGATTGCTTCCTTAATTTGTCTTTCTGACAGTTCATTGTTAGTGTATAAAAATGCCTCTGAATTCTGAGTATTAATTTTATATCCTGCCACCTTCCTGAATTCATTTATCAGGTCTAGTAGTTTTTTGACTGAGACTTTAGGGTTTTCTATATGCAGTATCATATCATCTGCAAATAATGATAGTTTCACTTCTTCTTTTCTAATTTGAATGCCTCTTATTTCTTTTTCTTGTCTAATTGCTGTGGCTAGGACTTCCAGAACTATGTTGAATAAGAGTGATTAAAGGGGCACCCCTGCCTTGATCCTGATCTTAAGCGGATTGCTTTTAATTTTTGCCCAGTGAGATGATATTGGCTGTGGGTTTGTCATAGATGGCCTTTATCATGTTGATGTATGTTTCCTGTATTCCCACTTTGCTGAGAGTTTTGATCATGAATGGGTGCTGGATTTTACCAAATGCTTTTTCTGCATCTATTGAAATTATCATGTGGTTTTTCTCCTTCCTTTTGTTTATGTGATAAATCACATTGATTGATTTGCAAATATTGTACCAGCCTTGCCTCTCCCAAATAAATCCGACTTAATCATGGTGTATGATTTTTTTCATATATTGCTGGATCTGGTTTGCTAATATTTCATTGAGGATTTTAGCATCTATATTCATCAGGGATATTGGCCTATAATTCTCTTTCTTTGTGTTGTCTTTGCCTGGTTTTGGAATCAGAATTATACTTGCCTCATAAAAGGAGCTTAGAAGTCTTCCTTCCTCTTGAATTTTTTGAAATACCTTGAGAAGGATAGGAGTTAGTTCTTTGAATATTTGGTAGAATTTACTTGTGAAGCCATCAGGTCCAGGACTTTTCTTTTATGGGAGTTTTTTGATAACTGTTTTGATCTCACTTGTTGTAATTGGTCTGTTTAGGTTTTCTGATTCTTCCAGATTAATTTTGAAAGATTATATGTTTCAAGGAATTCATCCATTTCTTCTAGGTTGTCTAGTTTTTTGGCGTACAGTTCTTCATAGTATTTTCTTACAATATTTTGTATTTCTGTTATGTCAGTTGTTATTTTTCCATTCTCATTTCTAATTTTATTTATTTGAGTCCTCTCTCTTTTTTTCTTGGTGAGTCTGGTTAAAGATTCATCAACCTTGTTTACCTTTTCAAAGAGCCAGCTCCTGGTTTCATGGATCCTCTGTATTGTTTCTTTACCCTCTATGTCATTTATTTCTTCTCTGACCTTTATTATTTCCTTTATTCTACTACCTCTGGGCTTTACTCTCTGTTTTTTTCTAGTTCTTTTAGATGCAGGGTCAAGTTGTTTATTTGAACTGTTTCTAGCTTCTTGAGGTATGCCTGTAATGCTATGAACTTCCCTCTCAGGACTGCTTTTGCTGTGTCCCATAAATTTTGAGTTGATGTATACTCATTATAGTTTGTTTCTAGGAATTTTTTAATTTCTTCTTTGATCTCATTGTTAATCCATTCGTTATTTAATAACATGCTATTTAGTTTCCAAGTGTTTGAGTATTTTTCAGTTTTTTTTGTTGTGGTTGATTTCTAGTTTTATGCCACTGTGATCAGAAAAAGTGCTTGATATGATTTCAATCTTCTTAAATTTGTTGAGACCACTTTTGTGCCTTAATATGTGGTCTATCCTAGAGAATGTACCATGAGCACTTGAAAAGAATATATATTCTGCTGCTTTAGGGTGAAAGGTTCTGAAGATATCTATTAAATCGAGTTGATCTAGTATGTCCTTTAAGTCTGCTCTTTCTTTGTCAATTTTCTTTCTTGAGGATCTATCTAGTGATGTTAGTGGGCTATTGAAATCCCCACTATTATAGTATTGCTGTTGATATCACCCTTTAAATCCATCAAAGTCTGCTTTATATATTTAGGTGCTCCCATATTAGGTGTGTAGATATTTATAATGGTTATATTTTCCTGTTGGATTGCTCCCTTTATTGTTATGTAGTAACCTTTATGTCTTACTATAGTCTTTTTTTTTAAGTCCATTTTGTCTGATATAAGTATTGCTACCCCAGCTTTTTTTTTATTTCCATTTGTGTGAAATATATTTTTCCATCCTTTTATCTTCAGTCTATGTGCATTCTTTGTTTTAAGATGTGTCTCTTGTAGACAGCATATGTATGGGTCTTTTTTTCTTATCCATGCAGCTACCCTATGTCTTTTGATTGGATGATTTAATCCATTTACATTTAAGGTTCTTATTGGTATGTAATTATTTATTGCCATTTTATTTTTTCCCCCATGTTCCCCCATTCACAATACAGACCAGACAAAGAGCCAGGGCTGAGGTGTAGATGGCTGGGTTTACTCTGCCTCCTCTTTCTGTACAGTCAGTGTAAGAACACAGCCTGTGGTAAGCATTGGGAGGCCTTATTCATTAAAACTGTATTCCTCTTTTGCTATATTCTTTTTCTCCTTCGAACTGTTTACAACAGGCCCCTTAGCATTTCTTGCAGCCTTGGTTTGGTTGTGGTGAATCCCTGGAGTTTTTTTTTTTTTGTTTGTTTGTTTGTTTTTGTCTCGAAAGCTTTTTATTTCTTCTTCAATTTTAAATGATAGCCTTGCTGGATAAAGTAGTCTTGGTTGTAGGCTGTTGTTCTGCATTACTTTGAATATTTTTTGCCATTCCTTCTGGCCTCAAGTATTTCTATTGAGAAGTCGGAAGTCATTCTTATGGGGGCTCCTTTGTAGGTGATAATCTTTTTTTCTCTAGCAGTTTTTAATATTTTCACTTCATCACTTAGCTTTGGTATTCTAATTATGATATGTCTTGGTGTAGATTTCTTTGGGTTTCTCTTTAATGGAGTTCTCTGTGCTTCTTGAACTCATGAGATGTTTTCCTGTCTTAATTGAGGGAAGTTTCCAGCTGTGATATGTTTGAACAAAGTCTCTATCCCTTGTTCTTTCTCTTCACCATCAGGCAGCCCTATGATGCAGATGTTAGGTTGTCACAGAGCTCTCTTAGAGTTTCCTCCAACTTTGAGTCTTTTTTCATTTTTCTTCTCTGCTTCTGTGCCTTCATTTATCTTGTCCTTTAACTTGCTGATTCAATTCTCAGCTTCATCCATCCTGCTTTTAATTCCTTCCATTGTGTTCTTCATTTCTGATATTGTATTTGTCATTCCTGACTGATTCTTTTTTATTATTTCAATGTCTTTTTTATTTTTGCTATTTCTTTATTTAGGTGTTCATAATGACCATCTATTGTTTTTCTAATAGCTTTGAACATTCTAAGAATCATTATTTTAAACTCTGCATCTGGTAATTTGGTTATATCTGACTCTTGTAGGTCCTTTTCTGGTGATTTCTCTTGATTCATTTGTGTTGCATTTCTCTGCCTTCTCACTTTGTCTGTGTAAAAGAAGCTTTTGGCCACTGGAGTCCACTGGGTATGGCCTCTGTGTTCCCTAGGTGTGGTCTGTCTGCAGGCCTGCCACCCCCTCTGCTGTTGCTGCCTAGGGTGTTCGGGTATGGGCATTGCCAGTGCCTGCCCACTGGGGCTTTTGCTGTGGTTTCCACCTCTCCTTCACAGGAGTGGCAGTGATCACGTGCTTGGGTGTACAAGCCTCGTTGCCCTTGGCCTTTGCCCTACCCCCGCATGTGGCATTATGCTCGGCCCTGAGAGCAGGGGTGAGCACCTTTGCTCAGCTGGGGTCTCCACCTGATTCCAGGCTTTTGCCCCGCCCTTGCAGGAGGAGCCTTCTCATTGGATGGCTGCAAGCCTTGGCTCCACAGGCTGGGCGGGACTGCGTGCCCATGCTCAGTAGCGGGACTCCGCCTGTTTTGGGCTTTTGGCTCTACTCTGTGGGAGGAGCCGGCTTTCATGTCAGGCCACAAGCCTGGGTTCCACGGGCGGGGCAAGGCTGTGCTACTGCACCCTTGCACAGGCGCAGGTCTCCACCCCTTTCAGGGCTCCTGCCTTTCCCCTGCAGGCTGGATTGCAGGTGGTCTGCAGCCAGGCTTGACCACTTTTGCACGTCTCCTCCTCCCCAGCCAGGCAAGACTGAGCTCACACCTGGGCCTCATTTGTGGCCAGCTGGCTTCCACCCTTGCTGACAGAACTGCGCTTCCATGTCCTGCTGCTGCTTGCCCTCTGGTAAGCCCTCAGCCGTGTGGGTGGGGGCACTGCAGCTCAGACCCCAACACTCACTACTGTAGTCCCAAAAGCTCCCTCCTTCTATGCGACTCTATTCTGAGTACCGCAGGAGAGCTTTTTTGGCTGGTGTCCTGCTTCCCTTTGCTGGTATTGCTGTTTCTAGGGAAATATTCACTTTAGATTTGAGGACTGACTCATCCCTGGGGTTAGGGTGGTTGTCTCCCAAAATGTTTCTTTCTGTGCCTCCTAGATTACACTCTCTTCCTGCTACTCCGGACCTCTCCTCTCTCCCCGTTTCCTGGAGCCCCGGGTGAGTGGTTGTGAGAGAAGTTTTCTGCGTGGTCCCTTTAAGAAGAATCCTGGGTCTGAGAAATCAGTCTCTTTCTCACAAACAGTATCCTATCTTATTTCCAGTTAAATACTGTCCATTTGCCTCTTCTAGGCTCTGAGGCTGCAGGCTGGACTCAGGACTCTCTCCTCTCTGCTAAACTCACTTCCCACCATGCAAGTCTCTCCTGGCTGCTGTTTGCTCTGGGGAGCTGGGCAGCACTCTCCGCTTTTCTGCTTTTCCTACCAGTCTCGGTGTGGCTTCTTCAGTGTTCCTTGGTTGAAGAGTCCTCTTAGTTTAGTCCAAAGTTGGTTGTTCCAGATGATGGTTCTTAAAATTAGTTTGTAATCCACTTTGGTTCTGGGAGGTGGAAGTTGGTACGTCCGCCTAGTCCATCACCTTCTTGTCTCTCTTATTATTTTTTCTTAATCTCATTGCTAATTTATTCATTTTTAGTAACAGTTTATTTATCTTCTATGTGTTTGTGTGTTTTTCAGTTTTTTTATGATAATTGATTTCTAGTTTCTTCATTTTTTAAAAAATTTATTTATTGAATTTAGAGAGAGGAGAGACAGAGAGAAGGGGGAAAGAGTAGGAAGTATCAATTTGTAGTAGGTGCTTCGTGTATGTGCCTTTACTGGGCAAGCCCAGGTTTTCAAACTGGAAACCTCAGCATCCCAGGTTGACACTTTATTCACTGTGCCACCTCAGGTCAGGTAATTTCTAGTTTCATACTTGTAATCAGAGAAGATGCTTGCCATAATTTCAGTTTTCTTAAACTTATTGAGATTTGTTTTGTTACCTAAAATGTGGCCTATCCTGGATTATGTTGCCTGTATACTTGAAAAGATTGCGTTTTCTGTCCTTGCAGGTGAAATACTTCAAAAGTATCAATCCATCTGGG
The DNA here is from genome assembly GCF_036850995.1 of Saccopteryx leptura. NCBI lineage: Eukaryota > Metazoa > Chordata > Mammalia > Chiroptera > Emballonuridae > Saccopteryx > Saccopteryx leptura. Next base: position 86,835,988 of record NC_089511.1, read on the forward strand.
CTAATGTGTCATTTAAGGCAGTGGTCCCCAACCTTTTTTGGGCCATGGACTGGTTTAATGTCAGAAAATATTTTCATGGACCAGCCTTTAGGGTGGGACATATAAATGCACAAAATAAAATTATGCGACTGGTGTAAAAACTGTGGTATTTTTAAGTATAATTGTTGAACTTATGAGACAAGCGTCAAGAGTGAGTCTTAGATGGATGTAACAGAGGAAATCTGGTCATTTTTTAAAAATAAAACATCATTCAGACTTAAATATAAATAAAACAGAAATAATGTAAGTTTTTTATTCTTTCTCTGTGGACTGGTACCAAATGGCCCATGGACTGGTACCAGTCCATGGCCTGGGGATTGGGGACCACTGGTTTAAGATCATTGTTTATGTGTTGATTTTCTGTCTGGAAAATCTATTCAGTAAAGTCAATGAAGTATTAAAGTCCCCTGCTATGACTGTATTACTGTTGATCTCTCTCTTTATGTCCATCAAGATTTGCATTATATGTTAAGTGCTCCTATGATGGGTGCATAAGCATTTACAAGGGTTATATCTTCTTTTTGGATTGCTCCCTTTAGCATTATGTATATATTCAGTTGTTTCTTTTTTTAATTTTTTTATTTTTATTTATTCATTTTAGAGAGGAAGGAGGGAGAGAGAGAGAGAGAGAGAGAGAGAGAGAGAGAGAGAGAGAGAAAAGGGGGAGGAGCAGAAAGCATCAAATCCCATATATGCCTTGACCAGACAAGTGCAGGGTTTTGAACCGGCAACCTCAGTGTTCCCAGGTCGATGCTTTATCCACTGCACCACCAGAGGTCAGGCACTCAGTTGTTTCTTATTACAACCCTTGTTTTAAAGTTTATTTTGTCTGAGATAAGTATTGCTACCCAGCTTATTTTTTTCTTTTCATTTGCATGAAATATTTTTTTCCATCCTTTTACTTTTCATCTGTTTGTGTTTTGATCTTAAGTGAGTCTCTTGTAGACAGTATATGTATGGGTCTTGTTTTCTTATTCAGCTACCCTGTGTATTTTGATTGGAGCACTTAACCATTTACATTTAAAGTGATTACTTATATATACAAATTTATTTCCATTTTATTATTTATATTTATGTTCATTTCCCCCCACCCCACCCCCTTCTTATTAAAGAAGTCCCTTTAACTTTCTTGTAATACTAGTTGGTGGTGATAAACTTTAGCTTTTTCTTGTCTTGGAAGCTCTCTATCTCACTTTCAAATTTTATTTATTTATTTATTCATTTTAGAGAGGAGAGAGGGAGAGAGAGAGAGAAAAAAGGGGGAGGAGCAGGAAGCATCAACTCCTATATATGCCTTGACCAGACAAGTGCAGGGTTTTGAACTGGCAATCTTAGTGTTCCCAGGTCAATGCTTTATCCACTGTGCCACCAGAGGTCAGGCTCACTTTCAATTTTTTTTTTCTTCTTCTTTTTTTTTTTTTTTTTTTTTTTTTGTATTTTTCTGAAGCTGGAAACGGGGAGAGACAGTCAGACAGACTCCCACATGCGCCCGACTGGGATCCACCCGGCATGCCCACCAGGGGCGATGCTCTGCCCACCAGTGGGTGATGCCTGCCCCTCCGGGGCGTCACTCTGCCGTGACCAGAGCCACTCTAGTGCCTGGGACAGAGGCCAAGGAGCCATCCCCAGTGCCCAGGCCATCTTTTCTCCAATGGAGCCTTGGCTGCGGGAGGGGAAGAGAGAGACAGAGAGGAAGTGGGGGTGGAGAAGCAAATGGGCGCTTCTCCTATGTGCCCTGGCCGGGAATCAAACCCAGGTCCCCCACACGACAGGCCGACGCTCTACCGCTGAGCTAACCGGCCAGGGCCTCACTTTCAAATTTTAAGTGGTACCTTTGCTGCATAGAGTAGTCTTGGTTGTAGGTCCTTGCTTTTCATCATTTTGAATATTTTGTGCCAATACATTCTGGCCTAAAAGTTGCTGTAGAGAAATCAACTCATAGTCTTAGGGAAGTGCTCTTGTAAGTAACTATTTTAATTTATTTTACTCTTTGCTTGTTTTAAAATTACCCATTTTTAAACTTTGCCATTTAAATTATGATGTGTCTTTGTGTGGGCCTCTTTGGGTTCATCTTGTTTGGGACTTTTGGTGGTATTGGTCAAATAAATTTGTAAAATATGATTTTTATGTTTGCTAGCTTATAGTTTGCATTGAGAGCTGGGCAGTGCCAGGTATATGTGTGTCGGGAGCCGATCCACTAGTGCTGCCTAACAAGGTCACAGCAGAAGAAGATCCACAACTGCTGGTTGACAAAGTCACAGCAGAAGAAGACCAATGGCTGCTGGTTAATAAAGTCACCGCAGTGAAGACTAACAGCTGCGGGTTGACAAAGTCACCGCGGAGGAGAGGCACAACGATACTTCCCCCTTTTGACCTTTTTGAATTAATCTGGCCTTATATCCCCCCTTTTCTGGGTGTGTGCTATCATTTATGGCACAGGGATAATAGTACCGTGCTTTCCCTGTAGATTCATAGTAAGTTCTTTGGAAATGAGACAGAGGGTGTGAGTTCCACAGAAAAGCCTGTAAGTCCCTTGAACTGGGCTCATAGACATAAGAGGCTGGCTATGATATCCCTCATAAAGGGTTAAGTTGGTAGGAGAACTTCTTCTTATTAATCATGTTAGAAAGAATAGATTGTGACTTATGAATAGGTAGGAAACAGTAACTATACACAGAGCACCTTTCAGCCTTCACTTAATTCATCACTTTTCCTCCCTAGCCTTCTCATGTGGTAGAGTAAAGAAACTTTCCATTCTTCTTGCATACCTGACCTGCAGGTGGTGGAACACTCTGAGAAAAGTAAAGTTAGAACTTAATTAGTGTATGAATATAGTAATAAATAAAATTTGACTAGACAATAGTATCCTAGGCAAGGTAGAGTTATTAATCAGTACTGACCTTTTGGAAGTTTGTATCAATATTGTTATTGCTGTTCAAGTTATTGTATAATTGTACTTTGAATGACTTACAGTTTATAGAAATGAATTAACTGTTACCTAGAAAATGTAACCATAGTGAAACAAAAACAATGATTAATCAATGTATTCTGAATACCATGTGATTGTAACTTAGTGTGTGTGCATAAAAGGAAAGCTAGACCAGCATTTGGTAGAGATGCCTGGCAGTAAATGCTAACCGGAGAATAAAGAGAAAGAAAAGAATTCGGCTCTCTCACTCGATTCGTGCCGACGCCGTCTCTTCCTGTGGGACCCCTGGATCCTTCCCCCCGGGGCTGGACCCCGGCATATGTGGTCTGTGAAATTGCAAATTATCTTCCTACTTGGGAAGGGCTATTGTTTTGCTAATGTTTGCTGGTGAAGAGGTTTTCATGCCAGAAAGTTTTGAAAAGAGGAAGAGAAGAAGATTGAAGAGAAAGAAGCCATGTTTTTCAGGGAGAGCAGAGAGAATGTAGAGTGCTTAAAAAAAAAAGCCAGTTTGTGCAGAGAGGAGAAGGTGAGCAGTTGGGGAACCAGAGCTGAGGGGCTTTGTGAACTCTGCCAGGACTGGTGGTGCCCTTGATTCTAGGAGAAATCAGAAAAAATTCTCCTCATTTTGGAACTGGAGAATGTGGCAGTGGCTTTGGGATCCCTGTGTGTTTGCTTGTCGGCTGATGGAAGACTTTAATAAAGGAATGGGCCACCATTTCTTGGCTCCATTGTTTCTTTACTGTCTGTCTGAATTCAGTGAGAACCTGCATGTGAATGGCCATGAAGGCAGTGGCCCCTGGCCTTTTAGGTGCTTCCTCAACTTGTGTGTCATTTCCCTTCATCAGATTAGGGAAGTTTTTAGTCATTATTTCTTCAAATAAGTTCTTAATCCCTTGCTGTCTCTCTTCTCCTTCTGGTACCCCTATGATGGGAATGTTGTTTTACTTAATGTTGTAACAAATGTTCCTTAAATTGTCCTAAGCTTTTAATTATTTTTGCTGCTTTGATTGGGTGTTTTCTGCTACCTTGTTTTCCAAATCACTGCTTCAGTCCTCTGTTTCATCTATCCTGCTGTTGATTCTTTCTAGTGTATTCTCCATTTCAGATAGTGTATTCTTTATTTCTGGCTGGTTCTTTTCTGTAGTTTTTGTGTCCTTTTTTACACTCACTATGTCTTTGTTGGGGTTCTCCTTGAGTTCCTCTTTTTCCCCCTAACTTCTTTGAGCATCTTTGTAACCATTATTTTGAACTCTCTATCTGTTTGATTGTTTTTCTCTATTTCATTTAGTTATTTTTCTGGAGATTTCTCCTTTCTTTCATTAAGGGCATGTTTCTTTGTCTTCCCATTTAGGCTACCTCTTTATATTTGTTTCTAGTTTTATTTGTATTAGGTACATGCACTATATCTCCTAGTCTTGTTAGGATGGCCTTATGTTGTATGTGTCCTATGGGGCTCAATGGCATAGTCACCCTGACCACCAGAATTGGGTGCTCTAGGGGTATCCCTTGTTTGGTTTATGTGTCACCTCCTTTTGTGGTTGAGGCTTGATTTTTTTCTGGCAGGTCCATGGATAGGTTGACTCTCATTCTTGCTGGTTGTGAGGATTGGCCATGACCACAGTGTACAAGCTGCTGTGCAGTGACTAACACCACAAATTTAAATTCACCTCAGCAGGGACTGGTTCCTGATGAGATCTCCTTTTGGATTTGTCACTTGTAGAGCTAATTGGGTAGTGCTACGCTGTTGTCTGGATCCATCCCCTTGGTGTATTAGTTCTGGGATCTTTTGAGATGGACTGCAATGCAGGTCAGTGTCAGATACTGCCTGTGACCAGCTTGGGGCTATCTGTTAGGAGATACAAAGCAATCCGTGTTTGGTAGCTGCCTCTTCTGTGCCTGGGTGTACCTGGGAGGTGCCAATCTGTGAACTGAGGCAGCTGCCAATAGTGCTGGGAAAAGGCCCAAGGCACCCTGAGACTTGTCACTATCCACCAGCTGACCATTAGTCTCAGCCACTGAAAGAGGCATAGGCAGTATGTGAGTTGTATGAGCCAGGTTCTCAGGGAGTCACCATGTTGGGGCAAGTGGTATTGAGTGGGTTAATACAGTTTCAAACTGGGACCCAGTGCTATGTCTGAGATAGCTCAGCAAAAGTCTCAGGATACACTGAGATGGTGGCCACCAACCTGGCTTTTACAGTGTGGCCTGGTCTCAAGAAGGAATCTGGTGAAGCTAGAAGGGCTCACCAGGCTAAAACTGATTAAGATTTCGCCATGGAGAGAGAGAGCTTAACATGGGAAACATGGCACCTGCCAGCCATGCAGAAAGATGTCTTTTACCCTGAAGCCACACAATTTAGTTTCTCCCTGAGTTTCTCTGACAATTCCGCCCTTACCCTTCTTGCTTGACCAAAATTTCTTGAGAACTTTTCAAGAAAGACCGCAACATGGTCCCAGACTGTCTGCCACTGATAGGGCCCCTAGCCCTTTGTAAATTGGCCAGTCTGGGGCCCCAGGTAATCATCAGGGCAGAGGTAGTGTAGCTTATCAGGCTAATGCCATGTGGCTGGGAAGTGCTTACCCCAAGAAAAAAGGTGCCCATAGTGATGTTGTAGGAAGACTCAACACAGGAACATTGGAGGCTATATCTGAGCCCTCACTCTGAAGCCACATAATTCAGTTTCTCCTATATTACTCTGTAACCTTCTGTCCCTGCAAGCTGCTATTTTCTTTACCAGAGCCCAGGGTGAGTACTCATGAGTGAGAGTTTGTGTGCTGTACCTTTAAGAGGATACCTGCATTTCCAGCAGTGTTCTGTTTTACTTGTGTGAATGGAACCCCTCTGATTTTCACAGCCAGATATTATGTGAGTTCTTCTTCCCAACACTGGTACTCTGGGATAGGAAGTCTATTTTGGGCTGAGGCTCCTTACTCCTAAGGGGGAACTCCTGCAGTTGAAGTATTCCTCCAGATTCTCAACCACCACATGTGGATAGGACAACTGACTGTCTCACATCCCCTCCCTTCTACCCATCTCAATATGGCTTCTACTGTATATTCTTGGTTATATGACTTCTGTTTATCTAGTCTTCAATTGTTATCCAGGATGATTGTTTTATAATTTAATTGTAATTTTGATGTGGTTTTGGAGGAGGTTAATAAAGCTTCTACCTACTACACCATCTTGGATCTTCTCTTCATGTTGAACTTTTCTTATTTCTTGAAGTAAGCCTGTATTACTATGAACTTTCCTCTTATAACTGATTTTGTTGCATCCCATAGATTTTTGGAAAGTTACATTTCTGTTTTCATTTTCCTCAAGGTATTTTTTAATTTCCTTTTTGATTTCTTCACTGCTCCACCCTTGGGTTGCTTAGTAGCATGTATTTTAGTCTCTATGTGTTTGTGTGGTTTCTTTTCTTTCAGTTTTCTTTTTGTAATTAACTTCTAGTTTCACATTGTTGTGGTTGGAAAATATGCTTCATATGACTTCAACCATCTTATATTTATTGAGGCTTGTTTTGTGGCCTAATATGTGTTCTATCCTGAAAAATGTCTTATGTGTACTTGAAAAGGGTATGTATTCTGCAGTTTTTGGATAAAATGTTCTGTATATGTCTATTAAATAGATCTCATCTAATGTACATTTTAAGGGAAATGTTTTGCATAGATTTTCTGTTTCGATGATCTATCAATGATGTAAGTGGGGTATTAAAGTTCCTTTTTATTCTAGTAATACTGTCAATTTTCCCCTTTGTGTCTGTTAATATTTGCTTTATGAATTTAGGTTCTCCTATTTTGGGTATGTAAAGTTATATTCTCCTCTTGGATTGATCACTTTATCACTGTATAATTTCAGACTTTGTCGATTTTTACAGTCTTTGTTTTAAAATCTATTTTGTCTGGCTGGCTGCAGCCACACAGCTCACAGGGTGTGCCCCACAGTGCACAGTAGCACACCTCATGGCCTGCTGTCCTTTGTTCCCTGGAGCTTGCTGTACAGTCTGTGAGACAAGAGCTATCAGGAACCAGGAATAAGCCATTTCCATGCCCCATTGAATCTTTGGATTCTGTATAACCAGAAAAAAAGATATTCAATTTGAATAAATTGGACAATTTAAGATGTGAATGCTTACCATATCCTATCAGAATTCTCCTGGAGGTAGCCATTCAGAACTGTGATCAATTTGGGGGGAAGAAAAATGACATTGAAACTATTCTAAATTGCAATGTCATATAGCATGTGAACATAGAAGTTCCATTTATGCCTGTCTGCATCATCCTGTAGGATTTTACAGGTGTGCCAGCTGTGATTGACTTTGCTGCAATGTCTGACACTGTGAAAAACTTAGAAAAAATCAGAGAAAATAAAACCTGTCTGTCCTGCTAATCTTGTAATTGATTATTTCATCAGGTGGATTTCTACAAAAGGGCAATTACAGAAGAATAAAAAAATGGAATTTGAGGTAACTAAAGAACAATTTAAAAATTTTAAATGGGGTTCTTAGGCTTTTTGTAACATGTAAATTATTCTCTTGGATCAAGAATTATCCACCAGGTAAATCTGGCAAGAGTGGTATTTGCCCAGGATGGATATTATTACCCAGACAGCCTTTTGGGCATGGATTTATACAGTACATACTTGATGGTTTGAGAATTCTCAGGTAGGGTATGAGTGGTATCCAACTAGAAGCTGTCACGCAAGGTTACCCAATGAGCATGGTGCTTCCCAAGATGATTGGCTATTCTTTTTTATTCTTTTTTATTCTTCTGTAATTGCCCTTTTGTAGAAATCCACCTGATGAAATAATCAATGACAAGATTAGCAGGACAGACAGGTTTTATTTTCTCTGATTTTTCTAAGTTTTTCACAGTGTCAGACATTGCAGCAAAGTCAATCACAGCTGGCACACCTGTAAAGTCCTACAGGATGATGCAGACAGGCATAAATGATGGGAAATTCCTATACTGTGATAACATCTACTAACATCATGTTAACCATTACCCAGCACCTCTGCCAGTTTTGGGTAGTGGCAGATTTGTTGAGTTCTTCAGGCCAGGAATAGCCCAGTTGTCCATTTCTGACCAGGCTACAATTGCCCACATCTATCCAGAGTGTGGAGAAACTGCTCCCTTTTTCCTGGTTGGGCACCTGGCACAGACAAGTTGTGATGAAGAAAAGTAAAGCATATTAAAAAGTATCTTCAGGCTGTTGGAATGTTACAGAATTTCAATGACCCATCTCAAGACCCAGACTTTGTCCAAGTTGTAGGATTAGATTTGAGAACAATGGTGCTTTATGCCAATGAACCCAAAAGGTCATATCACAAAGTCACCAGGTCCAACATGAAAAGGACTTTGAGAAGTGCCTTGGAGCCAAGCAAAGGTTTTAAGAATTCTAGGTTGATCCAGACCATCGTATCAACCATATGACATTTATCTATAATAATAGCAATTCACCCTTGCCCATGGTCCTGTGGTAATTGCTGCTGTTATTAGCTGAAGAAACATCAGTAATCTGTCTGTGATGTTAGGAGCAGGATTGTTAGCAAAAAGAAAAAAAACCCAAAACTGTGGGTGCTGTTCTGAATTTGAAACTTTACCTCAAAACTAGCCTGTTTCCTGGGTATGGTGTGGTCACCTATTTCCTGAAAGAAAGTGGAATCATGCCTTATCAGTCTGAGCTTAGATTTTTTTTTTACAGAGACAGAGAGAGAGAGTCAGAGAGAGGGATAGACAGGGACAGACAGACAGGAACAGAGAGATGAGAAGCATCAATCATTAATTTTTCATTGCACATTGCAACACCTTAATTGTTTATTGATTGCTTTCTCATACATGCCTTGACCGCGGGCCTTCAGCAGACTGAGTAACCCCTTGCTCGAGCCAGAGACTTTGGGCTCAAGCTGGTGAGCTTTTGTTCAAACCAGATGAGCCCTCGCTCAAGCTGGTGACCTCAGGGTCTCGAACCTGGGTCTTCTGCATCCCAGTCCAACGCTCTATCCACTGCGCCACTGCCCAGTCAGGCTCAGCTTGGATTTGATATGGTGCATTATGGTTGCATAACCTGCATGGCAACAGTGGGCCCTTGCCCAAAGCTTTGTTAGAAGCCATCATGCAGGAAGACCTTCTGTCGGGAGCCAATTCACTAATGCTGGCTAACTAGGTCACAGCAGGAGAAGATCCACAACTGCTGGTTGACAAAGTCACAGCAAAAGAAGATAGAGTCACCGCAGTAAAGACCAACAGCTGTGGGTTGACAAAGTCACCGCAAAGGAAAGGCACAACGATACTTCCCCCTTTAATCTTTTGAATTAATCTGGCCTTATATTCCCCCCTTTTCTGGGTGTGTGCTATTATTTATGGCACAGGAATAATAGTACCATGCTTTCCCTGTAGATTCATAGTAATTTCTTTGAAAATGAGACAGAAGGTGTAAATTCCACAAAAAAGCCTGTAAGCCCCTTGAACTGGGCTCGTAAACATAAGAGGCTGGCTATGATATCCCTTGTAAAGGGTTAAGTTTGTAAAAAAAATTTCTTCTTAATCATATTAGAAAGAATAGATTGTGACTTGTGAATGGATAGAAGGCAGTGGCTGTGCGCAAAGCACCTTTCGGCCTTCACTTAATTTATCATTTTTCCTCCCTAGCCTTTTCATGTGATAGAGTAGAGAAACTTTCCTTTCTTCTTGCTTATTTAATCTGCAAATAGTGAAACACTATAAGAAGAATATAGTTAGAATTTACTAGTGTGTGAATATAGTAAATAAATAAAGTTTAACTAGACAATAGAATCTTAGGTAAGGTGTAATGGAATGGCCTGTTGCATGGCTTGGAATGGAAACGCAGTCAGCAAGAAAAGAATGTTTTTCTAAGAGAATTGTTTTATGACTGAAGGCAGTTGCTGGGCTTTCTCAGTGAGACACTCTCATGAGGTTTGTATACTCCCCAAATTTCTTTCTTCAGATAATGAGAGGTATGGGGGGGCATCCATAGAAGCAATAGCAATTAATGTCTTCTGAAATTATGTTGCTACTAAGCTATCTTGCAAGTGCACTCTATATATCTTTAAGTAAAATTTTTCTTAATGTTATGTCAATTTCTTAATGGGCAAGCCTTTTGTTATCTTGTGAGAAAAGTTAGGACACTGCATAAACTCAAGGCCACTTGCCTGAGCAAGCGGTGGTCCTTTGCTAATCCCTAATGATTTTGTCTGTTAATCTCTCTCTGCCCCTTGACTCACAACAGTAAAGTTGAGTTATTAGTTAGTACTAATCCTTTAAAAGCTTTTACCGATGTTATCGCTATTCAAGTTATTTTTTAATTGTACTTTGAATGATTTGCCACCTGATTTGTAGTTTATAGATATAAATTAACTGTTATCTGGAAACATGTAAACATAGTGAAACAGAAGCAATGATTAATACCATGTAATTGTAACTTGGTGTGTGTGTATAAAAAAGGAGCTGTACTAGCATTTGGTAGAAATGCCTGGCAGTAAATGCTAACTAGAGAATAAAGAAAAAGAAAATAATTCGGCTCTCTCACTCAATTTCGCCAACGCCATCTCCTCCTGTGGGACCCCTGGATCCCCCCCGGGGCTGGACCCCGGCATTTGGCGCCCAAACAGGGACCTACAGGTAATCCCCCCTCGTTGTCTCGGGACGGCTAGGACTCCACTCAGGGTGCTGCAGACCCCCCTGTAAGAAAGACAGGGTGAGGATAGGTGGAGAATTTCAGAACTTAAGATTTTGAGAAGTCATGGGCCATACTGAGTCTAAAGAAAGAAGACTCTTTATAAAAGTCATTAAGTATACACTTTCCCAAAAAGGAGTTAATGTTTCCACTCAACAAGTAGCTCGTTTTATGAAATTTGTACAAAAATGTTCTCCATGGTTTCTAGATGAGGAAACGCTTAGTTTCGAGAAATGGATTAAAGTTGGAGAAGATTTAAAACGTTATTATGAGCTATACAGACCAGAAAAGGTCCCAGTTGATACATTTGCTTTATGAAGCTTGATTAAAGATGCCTTAAATCCAGAACATGAGATGCATAAATTTTCTAAGGCAACTGCTCCTCCAAAAGAAGAGACTCCGTTAATTAGAAATAGAAGGCAGTCTCAAGATAGTACAAATCATGCTATGGCCTCTTTAAAATTAAGTAAACATCAGGATGATAGTGAAAATCATTTATCTCCAAAAAATGAGGCTGAATTAGAAGATGAGACAGCTAAAAATAATAGAAATAATGAGGATTGAAAGTCAAAAACAGTCTTGCCCATATTATATTCCTCCAAGACTGACAAAAAGGATGAAAATAAGGCTATTAAAATGTCTTTGCCTCTACCAGTACAATCACCAGATGTTAATGAAAAGAAAAAATCATCAGGGTTAACAGGGTTGCAGAAGGCAATTCAAGCTTCTTGCGACCAAGGGAAAACTGATTTGGCATTATGTTTTCCTGTGGCTGTGGCTGGTGAATTTGATGATGAGGAGACTCCTACATGGAAACTGCTTCCTTATAAATTATTAAAAAAGTTGAAAATGGCTTGCAGTCAATATGGACCCTGGCAACCTTCTAACTATTGGACTACTCTCTGGTGACAGGAATTTTGAAAGTTGAGTACATGCCAATACCCAGGAAAACTATCCTCTCCACCATTTGTAATAGCATATGCAATGGTTGGAACCATCAAGATTGATTTTGAGAAAGATTCATTGGTCAATGCAGAGGGACAACAGGTATTTTTGAAATATATTTGGTCAACTAGAGAGGAGATCCAGGTACTGGAGTCAATATGTCATCCCTGGGATGTTTATGGAGGTCCATCAGAAAGTAGAGACCAAGTGAAAGCTGGACTGCATAGAAGCCCCATCAGATAAGCTGTATTACTGTAATCTCAAATTTATAAACATTAAGTCACCACTAGTCCTGAAACCAGACTTTGGATCTTCAGCCCCTTAAATTCCTGACTCAATGCCCCCATACCGATCCCATTATGGCATGGGAAACATTTGCCAACACTTGTTTATTAAACAAAGTTTTGAACAAGCAGGCACCACAGACTCTATATCAGCCTTCTGGAGAAATTCTTGATGTGTTCAATGCTGCTAAATGGTACCAGAAGATGGACTGTCCCCTGATCATTCTGGTGCAAAGAATATGTATGACTCAGGCAGCTCCCAGGACTGGGCAGCCAAGGGCCTTTTACCCTGGACTTAAAGCTGTCTTGGGTGAGTTACCAGCACATTCACAACAGTAACTCCATCAGAGTGGGTGTGATCCCCCTCGACTACCTCCTTGGGGAGACTGCAAATATCTGGGTAGTACACAGGATGGCAGTAATACACTATCAGCATTTCAGAAAATATCACACCATGAATGAAAGTGCAGGTCAAGTGGGATACCAGGAAGACCTTCCAGGCTGTCATGGGACTTGACACTGAAGTAGAGCTCACTTCCAAACCAGGGACATACTCAGCTATGTGATCCACAAGATGGCCAAACAGGCCTGTTTCTCACCAGCCCGCTGAGCCCCAGGCACAGAAGTGTCCTGGTGCCTCCATAGGGTTCCACTTTCCAGATGGAGCACGTGAGCACTGGAATTGCAGTGCCATTCCTCCAGACACAAAGTCAGTTTCTACATTCTCTATTTTTATTAATCTTTTAATTGTTTTCTATAAATTGGAAGGTAGAATGCTGGAAATGTCAATAATGCCAGAAAGAACTGAGCTTGTCTTTAAACTTACTGATTGCAGGACGTTGATTTTCTCTTAGCCTGTTAATGCTCAGCTGATCACAAATCAGTCTTCTCAGAAGGTGTCTCCTGTCCTCTTCTTTGTTCCTCTACTATCAGCTCAATGAAACCCTTCCCCAGATGGTCATTCATAGTTGCATATGACACCAGTGTCAACTGACACAGGTAGATATGAACTTCTGTACACTTCAGATCACAGGAGAGATTGTGATTCTCCTCTCCCCTCTTTTTCTGAATGAATGATCCAGATACCTTGTTGACAAGTCAAATGTTGAAACTTTGATTATATACCTTTTTTGATGGATTAATATGAAAGAAATGTGAAAAACTTTTTACTATCTTCAAAACTTTTCTCCTGAAAATTGTTTATCTTTCAAGAGAATAACTTTGTGTAGAGGTGGTTTGGGAGACACAGAACATTTTTAATTTAAATGAAATTAAAGCTATTTGCAAGGGGAAAAATAATGTCTATTTTGTCTGATACAAGTATTGCTACCCCAGGGATTTTGTTTGTTTCTTTGTTTCTATTTGCATAAAACATCTTTTTGATCCCTTCACTTTTAGTCTTTCTGTGTCTTTCAATGTGACATAATTTGTAGGCAGCATTTTTTTTTGTATCCTTCTGAAGTTAGAAGTGGGGAGGTAGTCAGACAGACTCCCACATGCACCTGACCAGGATCCACCCAGCATGCCCACCAGGGTGTGATGCTCTGCCTATCTGGGGTGTTGCTTTGTTGCAACCAGAGCCATTCTAGCACCTGAGGGGGAGGCCACAGGGCCATCCTCAGCACGCAGGCCAACTTTTCTCTAATGGAGCCTTGGCTACAAGAGGGGAAGAGAGAGATAGAAAGGAGAGGGGGAAGGGTGAAGAAGCATATGGGCACTTTTCCTGTGTGCCCTGGCTGGGAATCAAACCTGGGACTTCCATATGCTGGGCCGATGCTCTACCACTGAGCCAACTGGTCAGGGTCTGTAGGCACCATATTGATGTTTTTTGTTTTTTTTTTAATAAATTCATTCAGCCAACCCAATGTCTCTTGATTGGAATACTTAGTCCATTTACATTGAAAGTAATCAACAGATATGTTCTTACTGCCATTTTGTTCATTGTTTTTGTAGTTCTTCCTATAATTTAGCTATTTACATCTCAGGTTTCAACTTGACAAGCTATATAGTTTTATATGTTTTAGACACTGAGCAATTAGGATGATTCTTTCAGAATGTATTAATTTCAGAATTGGAGTATCTGTGAGACAAAGTAGACAAAGAGAGTAAGGTAACTTGTCAATGTTAGATAGGCCTTTCTGATTTTGAAATTCATATTTTGGCATGTAACAGTGTTTTAATTAAACCTACAGTTTCTCTGTTTATAGGGTGTAAAAACTCAAGGATAAAAATCCTTAATTTTTCCCCTGGTGGTTCTCAGCAGGGAAGGCAATTGTATATTTAAAACAATGGCTCTCGTGAGATTTAGTGGTTATTAGGGAGGGATATACGAGTGTTACAGGAGGTGCACAAGGCAGAGAGTAGAAATGGACTTGGTGGTGGCCTTCCAAGCTTACGAATGACTCCTGACCTGGATGTTCTGGGCCATTGAGGAGTGTGCAGGTGGTGAAGTGTGGACAGCACACAGACTGAGGACAGAGCACAGAAAAGTGCTCAGAGAAATGAGGGACTGTGGCATTGGGAAAGTAAGGGGACACTGAGACACTTCTTCTCTTCACTGTGTAGTTTTCAGAAAAAGTTATACAGATGGTGAAGACACTACACCTCTTTTAGTGTGGAAAAATGGAAGATGGACCCTGGAACTCAAAGAGAGGGTGGGCGGGCTGTGGGTACTGACCTTTGAGGCATCCAAACATAGCTTTGTAACCAAAAAAAGGAAATCTGGTGATACAGAAGACCCATAAACCTTTAAAATATTATAAATGAATCATCTTATTGTCATCAAATATGTAATTGGGAGTGTGCAGGTCTGCCCTCAGGGCTCTGTGCCTGATGGCAGAGCTGTCCCAGCTCTGGCTTTATTAAGCCGCTGCTTTTGTGTTCTCTCCACTGCCTCGGTCTGTCATCTGGCAGCCAGCATCAATCAATAGTGACCACCCTGGGCACAGGGATTATTGGAGGTTTGGCTTGCCATAAGAGCAGAACAATCCCCAGACCACAGGCATATGCACAACCCAGACCAACAGGTTTCCTTGAAGCCCAGTGCTCTGTGAGGGCTGTGGGAGAGAAGTAATAAATCAATACTCACTCTTTAATCCTCACCACCTGCATCCTCTAATATCTCAGACAGTAAAGAAAGATGGGCGCTGTTGTGGGAGGAATTCCAGTGAAGCCATGTGCCCTAATGGCACAGTGAGGTCCCCCTGCCCTCTCACAGCCAAAGCTCAAACCTAATGGGTTGGCTGTTGATACGGTGGGTCACAGCCAGACACCATCTTGTGAGACAGACCACTCAGAGAGCATACTCTTCTTCACCTCTTCCTAGAACTTAATCCAATTTAAACTTGGATTGGGATATTTAAAAAAGGAAAGAAAAGAAATACTTAAGACTTTACAATTATAGTGAATGTTGTTTCACAAAATCACTTGAGGAGAACTTGCAAATGCCAAAAGATCTAAAAATACTCTGTAAAATCCCCTTGGGAATATCTTTGGGGAATATTGTTTTTTTTTTTGTCCGGATTCTGGAGGTAGTCAAGGACCTGGGAAGGAAGCACAGGACTGTAGATGACCCAACCCCTCCCTCTTGGACCAATGACTCTGTCACCAGAATTTAGCTCCTATTCTTCTCACTTGAAGGATTGAAGACCATGGTGCTTGTGTTCCTTATATTTCTCTCCCTGAAATTCACCCCATGCCAAGGTCTTGGCACTGAGGGAAGGTTTCCCTCCATAGCACCCAAGGCTGCAGAATGGTACTTTGCAGGATGTAGACCAATACTAATTGGCTGTACAGAGTCTGGGGGAGGGGAGGAAAGAAAATGGTTGGCCCTACTCAGAGAAATTTAAGGTTTCTGTGAGTCCCTTCATCTTCACTTAGTAACTGGCTCTTAGATTTTGCCACCCAATCTTATTTCTGCCACTCTCATGCAAGAGTCAGCCACCTTCATAGGGCCAGACCTTCCTTTCTTCCTCTCGATTTGAGGGTAAGGATCTCTCTAGCCATGATAGAAATATTTTGTTTATGGACTAATCATTGGAGCCTCCTATCTTCAAAACTCAGGTTTTAATGTCAAAAAACCTCTTAACTCCTTTTCTGGTGTACCATTTTTTCCACAGAACAATGCCACAGCTGGCTGAAGGGTGTAGAAAGTGCTAGGAAGCGGTATAAATAACTGCGGGAGGCTATAATTTAAAATATCATGCCACAACCTTTACATGACAGAGAGTACACTTCTAGGTGCTTGGATGCCCACAATCCCCAACAGTGGTTGATATTGTCTTATACAATCTTGTAATAAGACATGAAAAAAAAAGTGAGACATAAATATTGAAATAAAATAAACAATTGATTTTTCTGGTGATGTGAGCACATAGAAAATGTAATTTGTTTAACAACTGTTATTATTATCTTAAAAGTGTGGAAGAATAGCATAATAAAAGATAGACAAAAGTAAATAATTTATTTTTACTGTAACCACCATCAATAATGAAGATTTAAAATCCACCCCCACCACCAATAAAAATTCTATTCAAAGTAATAAAAAGTAATATGGGTGCACACTGGTGGTTTCAGGGCTTCATTTTTTCCCTCTAAACTCTCATTTGGAACATGCAGTATTATCTCTGTTGCTATCTTCTTTATAGCAGTTTTGAACATCAAAAAGCCATTTTGCTGCTAAGTTACCATGCTATCTCATCTTGGAACCAATAGAGCAATGGCATCTAATAGATGCATACATTCTAAAAACAAAACAACCCCCCAAAAAAAACAAAAAACAGTTTATGTACAAGGGAACATAATAAAATTGAGAGCAAAAGGACTACCTACTTAGAAAATGTTTATGTCAAATCTGACAGGTTAAGGAATAAAGATAAAGGGTTTAAAGAACTTATTTTTATTATTTTATTCAGTATGAGGCAGGGAGGCAGACAGACAGATCTCTGCTTGTGCCCGGACCAGTATCCACCCAGCAAGCCCACTAGGGGGTGATGCTCTGCCCATCTGGGGCCACAACTCCATTGCTTGGGCAACTGAGCTATTCTAGTGCCTGAGGCAAGGCCATGGAGCCATCCTCAGTGCCCGGGGCCAACTTGCTTGAACCATTTGAGTCATAGCTGAGGGAGAAGAGAGAGAGAGAGAGAGAGAGAGAGAGGGGAAGAGAGAGAGAGAGAAGGAAAGAGGTAGCAGACGGTTGCTTCTCCTGTGTGTCCTGACCAGGAATCAGACCCAGGACTTCCACATGCCAGGCCAATGCTCTCACTGAGCCAACTGGACAGGGCCTAAAGAACTTATTTTTAAATGTATAAGTGCTCTCAAGTACACCGTAGTTTGATGTGAAAATGTTAATGAGGTATGTATACAATTAATAAAGATATGATTAAGAAGTGTCCATTGTTCATAGCATTCAAAGAATAGCTCATGTAAAAGACCTGTAGAACTCAATTCTCAGCTGTTTAAGAAATTCAATGAAAATTTATGAGAATAGAATTTGGAGTTAGTTGCTACTATGGTCCTACTGGCATGATTATTTATTGCTGGTGGAGTTTGGAGTACAAAGAACTCTTTTGTACTGTGTTGTGGAAATATTTAGTAAGTAAAAATATTCATAGTTATTGACCCAAGAGTTTTCAGACCTTATGAATTTATTCTAAAAAAATACTTGCCAGGAAAAAAAACTCCAACCACATTTACACAGATAGTTGTTGTTTTTTTTTTCTTCAGAGAGGGGTGTGGTGGTTCAGCGTATATCCTGAAGAATCAGATGACCTTGGACTTCTGGGTGAGCTTTCCTTCTCAACTACCTGGTGACCTTGGGCAAGTAATGTGACTTCCAGTGCCTCAAATTCTTCATGTGTATAGTAGTGTTGCCGCCTAAATTATGGGTTGTGAGGATCAAATGAGTTAATAAATGTGGAGCACTTAGAAAATTCCTGGCATGCTGTATAAACTATAATTATACCAAAATATTTTTAAGAAAAGAAATCAGGTACTCCACATTAAGAGGATTGTTTTAAAATTACATTTCCTCGACATGATGTCATTTTATAAAACCATGAAGATGGCATTTTGAGGATTCTGAAATAAATTTACAATAAAATATTCAGTAAAAGAAAGACTAAGAATTCCGAGTTCACTGCAATCTCAGCATTGTAAACTATGTCTGAAGTGGGGAAGAGGGAAATTGGGTTGTGGGTGGCTTGCAGAGTATTTTCTTTAACCTTACGTTGTCTTTTTGAATTAAAAAAAAGTAATAAAGCAATACCATAACAAAACTAATGCCTTTTAAACACTGCCATTGGCTTTAACTGCACTGGTGTGTAAAATCAAGCACACTTGGAATGAAGCCATGTGGGAAATCGCAGGGGTGTGGCCGGCATCTGGGTGCTGGCAGCTGCCCCGCACCTGTGCTCTAAAAGCCCCGTTCCCTGCAGTGTGGAGTCACATGATACCTCCTGTCAGATCACCTCCCTCTCAGTCAAAGTGAGATACTTTGTTGTTCTTTTTTAAATTTGTTATAAAAACTTTATGGTTATTATGGTTGTAATGTCTTTTTAAAAACTTTTTTATTTTGAAATTAAATTTGATAGAATGTCTTCTTTAAATACAGCTTTATTTAAGTGTAATTGATATATAAAAAACTCCCCATATTTAATGTATGTAATACGATAAGTTTAGACATATGTGTATACCAGTGAAAGTATCACTTCAGTCAAGGCAATAAATATGTCCATCACCTCCAAACGTTTTCTCCTGCCACCCTTTTAAAAACTATTGTGGTAATAATGGGAAGGAGTATGGGGAATTGTTGATCAACAGGTATAAAGTTTCAGTTACACAATTAAATAAATTCTAGAAATCTATAAACATAGCACTTATCATTAACAATATTAGATTATATACTTCAAAACTGTTACAGAGGGTGAGTCTTTGTTTTCCATTGAAAAGGTCTTAAGAGCCTGGGGAAACTGGTATTGATGGAAGTTTAGAGTTAAAAATCTAAAGTGCTTTTTCCTGAGGAAGAGGTGGGCAATGAGATGATGGAGCTGTGGGTCATTGGTTCTGACCTCATTGGGGGTGAGGTGAATTCTTCTCAGAATGATGACTAAAATTGGAGGAGTAGTTTATAAGAATAGTTAAGGGGAAGATAGTCTAGAAGAGTTGTCAAAATGCTGATATTTTAGATTGTAATGGTCTGCTTACTGGTCTATTACTTAGTTGTGTGCCTGGGCAAGTTCCTTTCCTTATATGTGGAATTGGGGTAACAAAGGTACCCCAGTCTATGAGTATTATAGAACGAAAAGTCACAACGGAAATGATGACAGTACCTGGCATCCAGAAGTACTCAGTACAAATGCCTATTTCTGATGTAGTCTCAAAGGACCTTCGGTTTGCAAGAACAGGACACTCAGCAGGAAATGGGAGGGGTGGGCAGCAGCTCAAAGCCAGGTTGTTTATTAATGAGGTAGTTTGCTCATTTCAAGGGTCTTCGTGTATCAAACTGCCTCACTGTCATTCACAGTAAAATTAGCCTGATCAAAGCAGTCATTTCTTCTTCAGCTCCTCCCTCTTGATGACATTCCTGTGGCTGTCAGCTCATCAGTCCACGCAGTGTCACTAATTTTCAGAAAGGCTGTTTTCCACTGAGGCTAATGAGGTGACACACAGTGAAGAAGTCTGACTGCCAGGGAGACTCAGCTGCTGGCTTCCCTGTCATGAGCAGATCTGAGTATTTGTCACTTCTCAGGGTGTCCCTTGCAGCTCCAGATACAGCTGTTGCCAGTGAGGACAATGGTCTTGGTCCTACTGGGTATCAGAACATATTTTTCAAAAACTGGGAAGCTTCTTCCATTAAAGTCACAGTATCCAGAATGTTGGGGTCCCTTTGGCCAGACTGAGTTGACTTTTGTTAATTTTCCATAGCACTGATGATAGTGGAAAATACACTTTCTAAGATGATTGGCTGACGATGAAAAGATTGCATACAAGCTCTACACAATGTGGCTTCCCGTCCTGGAGTTCTTTGGCTATATATAGACTGAAACAATTGAATGCAAGATGGATGAGAACAGAAAATGCATGACAAGAATGCAGAGCCACTCCCAGGACCTGTGGCCGCCAGCCGTAAGCGCAGCTTCTCCAGCCAGTGGCGCGATGGGCTGCGGGAACTCCACTGCCACCAGCGTGGGCTCAGGCCGAGGATCTGAAGGAGCAGCTAAAGATGTCACAGAAGAACCGATAACAGAAGATGATAAGAGGAGAAACTATGGTGGAGTGTATGTTGATCTCCCATCTGAAGCTGTGAATATGGTATCCAGTCAAACAAAGATTGTTCGAAAAAATTAGAAGAAAATATCATGACTCAGTAATCAAGAGCTTGCTCATCAAGATTTAGAAGTCCAAGGCTCTGTAACTACAAACTCTTCCTGGCCACTGAGTCTCCTATTCTACTTTCAAAAGGTTGCAGCAGCTCATGATGTTAATTCTATATTATTTCAAGGACTTGTGACTGATGGTTACTGGAGTTATTTGGCAAGTTTTTAATATGATAATGACCATGTGTATCCACTTAGTACTGCAATGTAAATTTACTCAATTTACCAATGAATTTCAACAATTATTTTAAAATTAAAAGGAAAAAGAGGCCCTGGCTGGTTGGCTCAGTGGTAGAGCGTTGGCCTGGCATGCAGGAGTCCAGGGTTCGATTCCCAGCCAGGGCACACAGGAGAAGTGCCCATCTGTTTCTCCACCCTTCCCCCTCTCCTTTCTCTCTATCTCTCTCTTCCCCTCCCGCAGCCAAGGCTCCATTGGAGCAAAGTTGGCCCAGGCGCTGAGAATGGCTCCATGGCCTCTGCCTCAGGTGCTAGAATGGCTCTGATTGCAACAGAGCAATGCCCCAGATGGGCAGAGCATCGCCCCCTGGTGGGAATGCCAGTGGATCCCGGTCGGGCGCATGCGGGAGTCTGTCTGACTGCCTCCCTGTTTCCAACTTCAGAAAAATACAAAAAAAAGAAAAAAAAAAAAAAGAAAGAAAGCAGAGCCAGAGCCCTTTGGCAGGACTGGTTCTAGGCACATAAATCAAATTGGGATTAGGCTTGAGGCCAGGCCCCCCTCTTTTTTTATCCCTGAGATGGACCTGCATTGCAGCAAATACGCTACAGAAGGGGGCCTTATATTTATTGCTTAATGTGTTAGAATCAAGATATGTGGCCCCTACAATATTTATTGAAATGTTTCACTTACTCACCTAACAAATAAATGGGTCCAGGCTCTGGGAATATAGTGAGGGCAAAGACCATCCACATCCTCATAAAAAGAGCATTTTATTTGGTGGGACAGACCAAAGATCCAAAAAGATGACATGTATAATTACACATGTAATTTCAGGTACATAAACTATGGGGAAAAAGAAAGGATAAGATAGAGTGATAGGGCCTGGGGACTATCAGAAGGAGTGTTTGGGGAACCCCTGGAAGTATTGTATTTGGACAGAGGACTAGATGAAGAAAGGAAGTGAATTATTAGATCTAGGTGAATCACTTCAGGAAATTAAGTTGGCTCTATCTTTTAAATATATCCAGAATCCAGACACCTCCACAGCTAATTCTCTGGACCAGGTCACCATTGATATCATGAGTTACGTAGTAACTTCCATACTGATCAGCCCTCTTTATCCTCCCCATACCAAACAGTCTGATCTCAACACAGCAGCTTGAGTCCACCTGTTAATAACTGGGCATGAATGTGTGTCCTTGGGCATTTCTAAAACCGCCACTCTTGCTCAATTATATGGACATTTTCTTCATCGGTAAAATTTCCCTTTCTGATTACCCAGAGGAATGTCTGCACGATGATTCCTGGAGCTCCAATACCAACCCTTGTACCAATTTTAGATATCAGGGCTTCGCCTTTTAGGCCTCTAATTGTTGGAGTGCACTGGAGTCAATCATTGAATCCTGTGACATAATAAAAATTATATATTTGGTCTCCACCCAGGGGATAGAGCTCCTAAAACCTTGTAATTGCCTACGTGATAGGGATGAAATGGAACTCAATCACAGAGCTTCTAAGGCCCCTTGGAGTCTTCTGGGTGGTAAGAGCATCTTTTGTTCTAATGAGGTGGCTCTTGGGCTTCTGGATAGCTGCAGGGTTGGGGCTGGTCACCAGAAAGACAAAGCCATGATTGGAAGTTTGAAACTTTCTACCTTACCTCCCATCCTCTGGGAAAGCAACAGGGACTGGAGACTCTATAAGAATAGTTAAGGGGAAGGTAGTCTAGAAGAGTTGTCAAAATGCTGATATTTTAGATTGTAATGGTCTGCTTACTGGTCTATTACTTAGTTGTGTGCCTGGGCAAGTTCCTTTCCTTATATGTAGAATTGGGGTAACAAAGATACCCCCGTCTATGAGTATTATAGAACGAAAAGTCACAACGGAAATGATGATAGTACCTGGCATCCAAAAGTATTCAGTACAAATGCCTATTTCTGATGTAGTCTCAAAGGACCTTCGGTTTGCAAGAACAGGACACTCAGCAGGAAATGGGAGGGGCGGGCAGCAGCTCAAAGCCAGGTTGTTTATTAATGAGGTAGTTTGTTCATTTCAGGGATCTTCATGGATCAAACTGATTTAATAATTGATCGTTCTGACGTGATAAAGCCTCCATCAAAATCCCTAGATGCTGGAGATGTTTGGAGAGATTCTGGATTGGCAGATACATCTATGTGCCAGAGGGTGGCGTGTCCCAACTCCAAGGGGACAGAAGCTCCTATGCACAGTGCCTTCCTAGACCTTTCCCTGTCTACTTCTTCACTGAGCTGTTCATTTCTAGTCTTGATGATATCCTTTATAATAAACCAGTGAATGTTTACAATAAATGTAAGTAAAGTGTTTCTCTGAGTTCCGTGAGCCTCGGATTATAGCCAAGTTGGACAGAACACACAAGTGTGGGTACCCTGGGCTCGCTGTACTTGTGTCTGGCATCTGCATTGGGGGCCAGTGTTCTTCTTGCACTGAGCCTTTCACCTGTGGGATATGCACTCACTCCAGGTCATCAGTGCCGGAGGTGAATCAGATTCTAAGACACCTAGCTGGTGTCTGTGGAGAACTGGAGAATTGCTTGCTGTGGAAGAGACACACATTTGGTGCCAGACTTGTTATGAGAAGATAAACAGATTCTTTCAGACAACGTTGCCACTCCATCAGTACCGACACACTTTTCATGTCCTCTAATCCTCTGGCTGGAAACACTATCAAAACTCTGACCTCATGCATTTTTGTTCCCATTCTGACCCCTCTTCTAGACCCTGGGTTGGAGTGTGGTGTCTGGCTGCCTGTGGTACACCTCTTCTTCAACCCTCTCCTTTGTCTGGACTTTTGCCAAGATTTGCTGATGGGTTTCCTTGAATTGTCATGTAGCTGATATGTCTCTCTATAGAATATTCTGGAAAAAGTCCCATTTTTCAGAACTGTTCTAGACCCACATACACTCTCCTTTGGGGGGCCTAGACCTCCAGGGTCTGTGTAGGAGTGATTTATGCTGAGCCCTCATGCCCAGGTAGTCTGGGCCATCCTACTTCTTCACGCAGCTGGTCTCCACCAAACCAAATCTTTTGTGTTAAAGCCACAGGATAGGGATGGTTCACATCTTGGAGGAACCTCGGCACCTCGCACTATCAAAGTCTATCACCAAACTTTAAGGATAGTTCCTGTTTTTAACTTTGGGATAACTTTGGCAGGATACACTGGTCATATGTGATAAGCTAGGGCCACAGTGAAGATGTTAAGCTCTCTGGACTGAGGTTGGTGTCAAGATTCAAAAAAAGTCACCTAATTCTAGCACTGAGATTTTCCAGTTTCCATTGAGCTCATCCATATGTCCCATTACCTGAACTTCCTCATCTGACCCATAGTCAAAAGCATTCTCGAGTCTGGTTTTCCTCTGAGGCTAAGATAGAGCAAGGGGTTTCCAAGGTCTGCGGACAGGTCCAATTAGATTAAAAGACAAGTGACATGTCACATATGAGTCTGTGAATCAGAACTCATTACTGGGGTCACAGAAGCAGGACTCATTTAAAAATAAGGGAAAGGGGGAGAAAACAGGCATGTCAGTACTTCCTAGGACATGAGTGACCAAGTAGAAAGTGAGCTGGGATCTCAGACATAGGATGAAGGGAGACATAAACAGAAGCCCAGCTGAACAAGGAGGAAATAGGGCATGAGTCTTAAAGCAATAGCCCAGTTTTAGATCAGAATGGTAACAACATCCAGAGTGACTTGATAGTGAAACCCTTAAACGTGTCAACATTGCACCTAATTAAGTTTTCAGAACCAGGTAGATGGAGACTGGTGCCTGCAGCTGCCAGCTTCCCTATTTTAGATGTGAGTTTTGGGCAGGCAGCCTAGAGGACAAGAGGCAAGGAGAAAGTGGCCCTCATTCTTTTGCTCTGAGTCAGGCCCAGTGTTTAGTGCTGCACAAGCAGTTTCTCATCAATTCTTTAAGAACAGCCTGTTAGGGAGGAATTATTATCCCTATTTTAAAGGTAGGAGAAGGAAATGAAGTGACATCAATCAAATCATCCAGCCACACAGCCAGTGAGCTGTAGATTCTGGGTTTATACCTTGTGTTTCTGATTCTACAGACCAGTCTCTTAATAAGAGCACTGCTTTCTTGACCGCGAGTCCTGAGGCTGGAGGAGCAGTTGCGTCTAAGTAATCAGACAGTGAACAGCTTGAGGGCAGGTACCAGCTGTTTCTTCTGCATGCCGGTAGCATCCAGCACAGCTCCTTCTAGATGCTCAGGGAAAATGCACCAAATTAAGCTGATTTCATGTTCTTTCAAATGATTAAACACACCTGAGGATAATATGAGCTCTAATATTTTGAGAATGGATAATAGAAATTTATGTGTCCATTTTTATCAGTTCATTTTTACTTCAATGAACCCAGACTTCCACTATTATCCTGCATCTTATACTTTCTACATCTCACCATCAGACCCTTAGCAGTATGATTCAAATAAACAAGCTTACCTTCTGTTCTTGAAAAATCACCAGCCTTGTTTTCAGGATAACTAGCATCACCCTGAGCATCAAAGTCCATTGTCATGGTGACTACATCACAGGCATAAACCCCTGCTGCCAGGCTCTGTGTCCTTAAAGGCACAGGAGAACTCAGGGTCCGACCATGGTTGGATGTGGAGAAGCTTAATTTTTTGTTACATGAAACAGAGCTCACTGGTGACAGAACCTGTGTCTGCATTTTAATGATCATGATCACTCACAAAGCATCCATCTCCATCTTAAGGGGAAAATGGGCAGCCTGATAGAATCTCAGCATTAAAGAAAAACGCTTTTTGTTATAAAATAGCACATATGTGAGCCATGCAAAACATAGTGTCCGAGTCTCAACTTAAATATGCATTTCACTGGCCCTGGGGAGAATGGAAAAACCTTGCACTGTGTCCTCTTTGAGGAGCTGTTGTGCCCTGGTTTCTGCTTCAGTCACTAATGACAGTCAAGGACTTTGCACCCACATCTAACTTTCCAGGATCTCTAGGCACTCTCAGGTGTGGTAAAAAATAAGGGGAGACTGTATGCCAATTCTCACCTTGTTTCTGTTCACCAATGGCAGGAGCTGGGGGAGACAGGTGTCTCTTTCTGACCCAGAGGAGTTTTAGGATACCTTGCCTTCTTTCTTGGAAGGCTCTACACCATTTTCTCCTTTCAACCCACAGACTCTCCTTTCTTCAAAGAGCAAAGACTGTTTCCCAAAGGCCAACCCTGCAGACTGGGGGGACTTCAGATGTGGTCCGTGGACCATCAGCATTGGCATCATGTGGAAAATTGTTGGATGTGAAAATTTTCAGTCCCCATCCCAGATCTACTACACTGGAAACCCCAGGACTTAATAATCTGTGTTTTAACAAGTCCTCCAGGTTATTTTGATACATCTTAAGGTTTGAGAACCACCATTTTAAGCTCTGAAAAGTTCTTTATCTTTTTTTTTGTGTGTATTTTTCCAAAGTTAGAAGTGGGGAGGCAGTCAGACAGACTCCCACATGTGCCCGACTGGGATCCACCCGGTGTACCCACCTGGAGGCATTGCTCTGTCTGTTTCAGCCGGAGTCATTCCAGCACCTGAGGCAGAGGCCATGGAGCCATCCTCAGCACCTGAGCCAACTTTGCTTCAATGGAGCCTTGGCTGTGGGAGGGGAAAAGAGAGACAGAGAGAAAGGAGAAGGGGAAGGGTGGAGAAGCATATGGGTTCTTCTCCTGTGTGCCCTGACTGGGAATCAAACCCAGGACTTTCACATACTGGGCTGACTGTCTACCATTGAGCCAACCAGCCAGGGAAGAAGTTGATTTTGATATATAGAGGACTTCATGATAAAAGGAGAGGCTGGTATTGAATTTTTGCTTTAAAATCTCTCTTCGCCTGTCCTCATTACTCAGCATGGTCAAATCCAGCTTTCAAACTGCCTTCAGCTCCCTCCAAAGTTTGAAAACTGAGCCTTTGCCCTTGGTGCCCATTATCTTTATGTTTCTTGGAGAAATGTATTCTATGATTGTAGGCGAGCTCTGATGCCTCCTCACTTTATTGACAGGTCCTCCACAGAGTGTGGGGACATGGACTAGTCTTTGATGCAGGAGCTGGGGAATTAGTGGAAGCATGGGGCAGGAGTTAAAGTAGCCAGAGAGTGGGGAGGAGGGAAAATAGTTCAGTTTGGATTGGAACAAATGCCCTTGCCCTGGGACAGTGGGTGAGTGCACACTCAGGGGCCATATGATGTTGGTACTGCAGCAGGCAGCTGCACCCGCCCAGGATGGGGTACGCAATGCCTCCAGCACTGGGGTGCGTGGGCTCCTGAAGCAGAGCGGCCATCACACAGGAGCATGGTGAGGACATTCCTGACAATAGAACCTTAGGGAGGGCGACAGGGAGTTTAGGCAGAGGTGGCTGTCATGGGAAGATGAAGGCAGCAACTGTGGAGGTGAAAGTTGATGGAGAGGGGTCAGCACAAAGAGCATCAGCACTTATGAGCAGGTAGGGCAATATTTGCTATGCTGACTCTGCCGAAGGCAGTACCAAGGAGCATCCCATGCCTCTTCCTTCTATTTGGTATGCTGTTATGAGTGTGGGCAGCATGACGGGTGGGATGTCTTTAATGTGGAGGGACCAGAATCCTATCAGGTAAAGGTGAGTGCTTTAGCAGACAGAACAGATGTACTTGTACTAAGTGAGGAAGAGAAATTATTCATTCCATTAACAGGAGCTCCATACTCACCATGAATCAGGAAGCATGTCTTTGCTAGGGCCTGGGTAGCAAGTTCTATTTCTAATTTCTCTCTGTACTTCTAACACATCTTTTGCTTTTCCCCACCCTCTCCTGCTTCTTGGATCATGTCTTGTTAGTATTTGTTGATTGCTGTAGTAGGAGGTACCTCCTGTCAAGCTGAGGTTTCCATAGAAACAAATAGAAACCTTGCTTTCTGAGTCTTGTAGAGACTATTTCTGGCAATTTATCAGGAATTGCAGTATGTTCTTTTGGGCAAGGCATTTGCACTCCTTGGAGAAAAAACATAATAAAGCAGAACATTATCCTAGAATGAAGCTGTTCCATATTACTCTTCTCTGTTGTTTTGTTTTTGTTTTTCCTTCTCTATTGTGCCATGTTCTGCCAACTCACCTCCAAGTGCTTCCTGAGCATCTCCAGGGAAATCTGTGGAACTTCAAATGCTACTTATCCTAGTCTGGCACCCACTAGACTCTTCCAGACACAGTCCAGAGGTGTCTAAGGTTGAAATGTAAGGGGAGGTGGGAAGGAAAGGGCATTGTAGGGCTAGTAGCCATGACCACCATCACAGCCACCTGGCCCATGCAGGTTTAGGTTTGCATTTAATTCAGACTGATCATAGAGAAACAACAGAGTCAAGAACTGGTGAGCCATCCTCTTTAATCCTATCTCACAACCAGCAGACAAGAAAATACACACAGTGGGAAAACACCTCCCTTTCCATTCAGGGCTTCCAAAGCCACTGACATTTTCCATTTTCTTTCTAGAATCAAAAGCCCTCACTACTCTTATTTACCTCTGTTCCCAATCTCCTTCTCCTGCATAAACTGTGTTCTCCCTCAGCATTCCACCATTTTGGCTACCTCCTCTCCTCCATGTGGCCTCTCTTCCCTGCTACAAGCTGAGCTACTCCTCCCTACGACAACGTGGTCTCCTCTTTCAAAATGGCCTTCAAGCTCCTCCTTTAAAAAATTTTTGGTGCAAAATTTCCTCCTCCAACACACATTAGCATAACCAAGCCCTTTCCCAAGATGAAAGGCAATTAGCTATATCACATGAGAGCATCATCATGTGAGCAGCAGACATCTTTAACAAAGTGAGCATAAAACTTAAGTATACACTCTTACTCATCCAACAGGCATCATTGCAGGCATCTTTTGGAACAGATTAAGAATGTGGTGTGCCCTCAGGGCCAAGCATAATGCCAGCCACGGGGGCAGGGTGAAGGCCAAGGCCACCAAAGCTTATACACCTGAGCACGTGATCACAGCCACTCCTGTGAAGGAGAGGTGGAAACCACAGCAACAACCCCATTGGGCATGCACCGGAAACATCCATACCTGAATGCCCTAGGCAGCAACAGCAGAGGGGGTTGCAGGCCTGCAGACACACCACACTTAGAGAACACAGAGGTCACACCTAGTGCACTCCAGTGGCCAAAAACTTCTTTTAAACAGACAAAATGAGAAGGCAGAGAAATGCAACACAAATGAATCACGAGAAATACCCAGAAAAGGACCTGCAAGAGTCAGATATAACCAAATTACCAGATGCAGAGTTTAAAATAACAATTGTTAGGATGCTCAAAGATATTAGAAAAACAATAGATGGTCATTATGAACACCTAAATAAAGAAATAGCAAATATAAAAAAGGACATTGAAATAATAAAAAAGAATCAGTCAGAAACGAGAAATACAATATCAGAAATGAAGAACACAATGGAAGGAATTAAAATCAGGATAGATGAAGCTGAGAATCAAATCAGTGAGTTAGAGGACAAGATAAATGAAGACATGTAAGCAGAGCTGAAAAAAGAAAAGAGACTCAAAAAGTCTGAGGAAACTCTTAAAGAGCTCTGTGACAACATGAAGAGAAATAACATCCACATCATAGGGCTGCCTGATGATGAAGAGAAAGAGCAAGGGATAGAGATTTTGTTCAAACATATCATAGCTGAAAACTTCCCTCAATTAAGGCAGGAAAATGTCTCACAAGTTCAAGAAGCACAGAGAACTCCATTAAAGAGAAACCCAAAGAAATCTACACCAAGACACATCATAATTAAAATACCAAAGCTAAGTGATAAAGAGAAAATATTGAAAGCTGATAGAGAAAAAACGACTATCACCTACAAAGGAGCCCCCATAAGGATGACTTCGGACTTCTCAACAGAAACACTTGAGGCCAGAAGGGAATGGCAAGAAATATTCAAGGTAATGCAGAACAAGAATCTACAACCAAGACTACTTTATCCAGCAAGACTATCGTTTAAAATGGAAGGAGAAATAAAAAGCTTTCCAGACCAAAAAAAAAC
This sequence comes from Saccopteryx leptura, assembly GCF_036850995.1. Classification (NCBI taxonomy): domain Eukaryota; kingdom Metazoa; phylum Chordata; class Mammalia; order Chiroptera; family Emballonuridae; genus Saccopteryx; species Saccopteryx leptura. Next base: position 86,865,491 of record NC_089511.1, read on the forward strand.
TCAAAGAATTCACTACAACCAAACCAATGCTGCAAGAAATGCTAAGGGGCCTGTTGTGAGCAGATCAAAGAAGAAAAAAAATATAAAAAAAAGGAATACAGTTTTAAAGAATAAAATGGCAGTAAACAACTACATATCAATAATAACCTTAAGTGTAAATGGATTAAATGATCCGATCAAAAGACATAGGGTAGCTGCGTGGATAAGAAAACAAGACCCATACATATGCTGTCTACAAGAGATGCACCTTAAAACAAAAGATGCACATAGATTGAAGATAAAAGGATGGAAAAAAAATATTTCACGCAAATGGAAATGAAAAAAAAAAAAGCTGGGGTAGCAATACTTATATCAGACAAAATGGACTTTAAAACACAGTCTATAGTAAGAGATAAAGAAGGTCACTACATAATGATAAAGGGAGTGATCCAACAGGAAGATATAACCGTTATAAATATCTACCCACCTAATATAGGAGCACCTAAATATATAAAGCAGACTTTGATGAATTTAAAGGGTGAGATCAACAGCAATACTATAATAGTAGGGGATTTCAATACCCCACTAACATCACTAGATAGATCCTCAAGAAAGAAAATTGACAAAGAAGCAGCAGACTTAAAGGAAATACTAGATCAACTCGATTTAATAGATATCTTCAGAACCTTTCACCCTAACGCAGCAGAATATACATTCTTTTCAAGTGCTCATGGTAGGTACATTTTCTAGGATAGACCACATGTTAGGGCACAAAAGTGGTCTCAACAAATTTAAGAAGATTGAAATCATATCGAGTACTTTCTCTGATAACAATGGCATAAAACTAGAAATCAAACACAACAGAAAAACTAAAAAATACTCAAATATTTGGAAAATAAATAGCATGTTATTAAATAACAAATAGGTTAACAATGATATCATAAAAGAAATTTAAAAATTCCAGAAGCAAATGATAACGAGCATACATCAACTCAAAATTTATGGAACACAGCAAAAGCAGTCCTGAGAGGGAAGTTCATAGCATTACAGGCATACCTTAAGAAGCTAGAAACAGTTCAAATAAACAACTTGACCCTGCATCTAAAAGAACTAGAAAAAGGACAGCAAGTAAAGCCCAGAGCTAGTAGAAGGAAGGAAATAATAAAGGTCAGAGCAGAAATAAATGACAGAGACTAAAGAAACAATACAGAGGATTAATGAAACCAGGAGCTGGCTCTTTGAAAAGGTTAACAAGATCGATGAACCTTTAACCAGACTCACCAAGAAAAAAAGAGAGAGGACTCAAATAAATAAAATTAGAAATGACAGTGGAGAAATAACAACTGACACAACAGAAATACAAAATATTGTAAGAAAATACTATGAAGAACTATATGCCAAAAAACTAGACAACCTAGATGAAATGGACAAATTCCTTGAAACATAATCTTCCAAAAGTTAATCTGGAAGAATAAGAAAACCTAAACAGACCAATTACAACAAATGAGATTGAAACAGTTATCAAAAAACTTCCAAAAAAGAAAAGTCCTGGGCCTGGTGGTTTTACAAGTGAATTCTACCAAATATTCAAAGAAGAACTAACCCCTATCCTTCTCAAGCTATTTCAAAAAATTTACGAGGAAGGAAAACATCCAAGGTACTTTTATGAGGCGAGCATAATTCTGATTCCAAAACCAGGCAAAGACAACACAAAGAAAGAAAATTATAGGCAATGCCCCTGATGAATATAGATGCTAAAATCCTCAATGAAATATTAGCAAACCAAATCCAGCAATATATGAAAAATTCATACACCATGATCAAGTGGGATTTATTCTTGGGAGGCAAGGCTGGTACAATATTTACAAATCAATCAATGTGATTCATCACATAAACAAAAGGAAGGAGAAAAACCACATGATAATTTCAATAGATGCAGAAAAAGCATTTGATAGTATCCAGCACCTATTCATGATCAAAACTCTCAGCCAAGTAGGAATACAGGGAACATACCTCAACATGATAAAGGCCATCTATGACAAACCCACAGCCAACATCATACTCAATGGGCAAAAATTAAAAGCAATCCCCTTAAGATCAGGAACAAGGCAGGGGTGCCCCCTTTCACCACTCTTATTCAACATAGTCCTGGAAGTCCTAGCCAAAGCAATGAGACAAGGAAAAGAAATAAAATGCATCCAAATTAGAAAAGAAGAAGTAAAACTATCATTATTTACACATGGTATGATATTGTATATAGAAAACCCTAAAGTGTCAGTTTATTATTATTATTTTCTTTTTATTGAATTTGTTGGGGTGACACTGCTTAACAAAATTATACAGGTTTCACAGGTGCACAAAAGGTAATCAATCAAAATTCCTTAATGATCGTGTCAGAAGGACTTAGAAAGGAGACCCCAATATTAGCATTGGGATCAGTAATAGCATTAGGAGCATATATTAATAGGAACAAGTCTAAAGTCAGCAGATACTCCAGACCAATTTGACTTTTATGTGCAACCCATCTGTCCCTTTGGACAGCCTTTGAACAGCCCACATTCAGTTATCTGTGGATGGTGCCATGTGGTGATAGTTCACAGCTTATTTTATTTTTAGATATGCTTACAGTTTCCATTTGTGATATAAGCACAACTATATAGTGCTTGGATTCTTTTCCACCCTTTTATTTAATGTGTAGAATTTATGTAAATTTACTGTTCATTTAAATCTCTAATGTGTGGCTGCTGGATATTGTAAAGCAGTTGTCCCCAACCTTTTTTTGGCCACAAACCAGTTTAATGTCAGAAAATATTTTCAAGGACCGGCCTTTACTGTAGGATGGATAAATGTGTCATGTGACCGAGACAAGCATCAAGAGTGAGTCTTAGACGGATGTAACAAAGGGAATCTGGTCATTTTAAAAAAATAAAACATTGTTCAGACTTAAATATAAATAAAATGGAAATAATATAAGTTATTTATTCTTTCTCTGTGGACCGGTACCAAATGGCCCATGGATCAGTACTGGTCCGCGGCCTGGGGGTTGGGGACCACTGTTGTAAAGGACATATCTGGATCCAAGTAGTACCCTTAGTCAGAACACCCAGACGCATCAGAAATCCATCTGTGGGGTTTTTATCCCCCTAGAACTGAAACTGATGAGTGACTTCTGTAGGTTTCTGAGGGCAGGCCCCAGGAGGTTATTATAATTTAACAAAATGTTAAACAATGGACCAAAGTCTTGCAATCAGTGATGAGGGTTGCTTTTTTTTTTAAACCTGTTTTATTCATTTCCTCTGCTGATGACTCTGCTCCACATTGTAGAATGTGTATCATTTTGGGAATGAGATTTTAAAAGATGATACCATTTGCAGATACAGATTAACTATCATAATTTGTGAAAATGGCATTTTGCGTCTAAGTTTGAGTTGTCACATTGCCTACAGCTGTGTTTCCACAGGGTGCCACGTGCTCAATTAAACTACACAAAAATATAGGAACTGAACAGTTCTTTGGCCTGCTTGGGTCATCCTAATAACCCCCAGATCCACAGCTAGTTCAGAGGGCTCACAATATTGATGATACAAATAAAAAGACATTTAAAAGAAAAAGGCTAACTTTATTTGCACACCATTTTCCAAGAGAATAGTGAGTGTGGTTGTTTTAAAACAGGGATACGTGTTCTTTGACCATGTTCCCATAGAGGTGGGTAATATATTCCATGCCCCTGAATCTAAATAGGCTGTGGCTACTTCAACCAAGCGGGTATACAGCAAAAGACATTCTGTGTGACATCTGAGGCTAGGTCACAAAGGCCATGCAGCTTCTGCCTCATTTTCTGGAACATTCACTCTTGGAGCCCTGAGCCCAAATTACTATATTTGGTCCTTTGAGACCAAACTTCTACATTCAACTGTCTGTTTTCTATTTCCTCTTGCTGTCTAGTGGGCATCTGAAATATAGCAAGTCTAATTGAGAGTTCTTGATTCATCTTCCTCTAAAATCTGCTCCTTGCCAGTATTCCTCTTCCCAGTTAACATTCAGCTACTCAACACTAAAATCTAGAATACATATTTGGCTGCTCTTCCTTCTCAGAACATTCTAAGATAATATGATACCCAATATCTGTCCCTGATGTAACCAGTTCTCTGCTAAAATCTTATGTTGAGTCAACACTGTTTTTTTACAACACTTATTCACAGTCTCTTTAGTGGTCTCCTTGTTTCTAGACTCTTTCCCCTGCCCCCCAGTATAACTTACCTTTAATATAGAAACTTGAGTGATCCCAATAATTCTAACTACCCTTAAGCTGCTGTCATGGACAGGCCAAATGAAGGTGCTTTTCTTGGTCCAACCTTTCAGACCCATGAGTGAAGAAGTCTCTGGATGACAGCATAGCCAATTGAATCAACCTCACCCATTCGAGTCTTCCAAGCTGGGCCCCCAGATATTGCAAATCAGAGACAAGCTAGCTATCTCTGCTCTGCCTGATTGAAATATCTGACCCACAAACTGAGAGCATAATACAATCATTGTTTTATACCACTAAATTTTATAGTAAGTTGTTGTGCAGCAGTAGATGGTCAGGCAGTTGGTTGCAGCAGAATATTTACAATATTAATAGCTATACACTGTATAATTCTTCTTCTACAATATATTTGGGAGAATAAGACAAGTAAGATATATCAAGTCACTTGGAGTTGGGTACAATATATTAATGTTTTAATCATGGAGAACCATCCCTTCACTGAGAGACAACCAGGTGTCATTTAAGGGGAATAGCCAGAGAAAATTACCAGGTGAGGGTACTTGTTACCAGGACAGTAAAAAAAAACCATGTACCTATTAACATTCATGGCTTCACTGGCAAGGATAGTTGGTGTATTCAATAATACTCAATGTGGAAAAACAGAACACCACATTTTATAAAAGTAACTTAAATTGCACATCTTGGTTATTACAATGAACTAGGTTGAACAACCTCAAAAAGAGTCTGTAGGCTTTTCCTAAAAATAAATGATAAAGATTTATTCAAGGGCCTTGGAGTTTACAAACTGGGAACACATCTAGATAAAACCCAGAAGTGTTCCAAATAAGAAGTTCAGAGTTCTGATAGTAAAAAAATACTTTCTTAATTATTATTAGTATTGTATTCTTGTTCCTAATTGGTCCAGAATGGTTAACAGTTAGATGTCAGGCAGTCTGGATGATGGATGCCAGATGATCTAAAAAATGGGTACTATGAGGTTTGGTCATATCCTGTGATCTGGAATAGAGGTCAAATGGATGTTTACCTGAGTCCTTCAAGGGCTAATGTAGAGTTTCAGATGTATATTCAGGAATCAACACAGGGCTGGAAAGTTAAAAAGTTAAGTTCCCAGGGTGGTTACAACAAGAATGGAGTCTTTTCTCATGCTTCAACCTTCATAATGTTAATAATTTCAGCCTTTTGGTTAAAATGTCCCAATCTTTCCTCTTTTCTCATCTGTTACCACTGCAGTGCTGTATAACATGCTCTGATGCTAATATTTGGTGGCCTAATACAAATATTGGAGAGGAACCCCTGCAGGGCTGGTACTTGAGCTGCACAGGGCTTCACCATGCTGCTGATGTTCAGACTTATGGTGGGGCATCCTGTGTCCATGTTCCAAACACTAAGAGGAAGCAATGTAGCTGCTGATGGCACTGCTGTTAGCTGCAGCTGGGAAGGCTAAAAGATGCCGGTGGTTACAGCCATACATAGCTGTCTGCTCCTGTTGCCAGAACAGAAAACAGAAAGAGTCCCTTCTTTTTTCCACCTCCCTTCCAATTTCCTGCCACTGCCCCCACATTGGCTAAAGCTAACAGGAAGACAGTTTGCAAAGGATTTTGGGAAATGCAATTTTGGGGCTCCCAGGTCTAGACTCACAGAAGGGATGAGGGGTAGTATTAGTAGTATTAGAGGTGAGAAACAATGAGTACCTAAGTGATATAGCTGCAAATCTTAATTCTTAAGATCTTTAAGAAAACCCTACAAAATATTGTCCACATATCACAATAAACTAGAGGGTCTTTTTGTGAGTTCTTTTTTTTTTTTTTTTGGTTGAAAATTAATCTGATCCCAAACTAACTTAATAAAAAAGTAAACTTTTGGCTCCTCTTAGTAAGAGTCCAAAAATAGGTAGGTTTAGGCATGGGGTTGAATGATGTCATTAAGATCTAGACATCCTAGATGATGTCATTTAGATCTTTCCATTTCCTACTCTCATTTTACTTTTCCATTCTTAGGCAATACCTCCTACCATGGTAGCAAGATTTCTCCCAGCAGTTTTCATATAGTAAAATTGCAGCTATAAAAATAATACACGTAGGGATTCTTCCTCTCACTTTTTCTTCACTCAACATCCCTGAGTCGGCTCTGATTGCTTCTAACGTGTCATGGTTAGACTATGTTAAGTACCACCACAAAATCTGAGTTGGGTTCAAGCAATGGCAATAATGCCAAGTTTGACTCAGTGCTTTGCTTTGCTTTACCTCCAAAGTGTTAAGTTAGAGGGGCAAAAGTCACACATCTAGATATGATGAGGATGCAAGTGTGCAGATGAGGCTCGCCAGTGACCTTCCTGTTTTTCTCTTAAGCAGGCCCAAAGTCCTAGCAACCCCTACAGAGAAGGGGACCACGAGGTCAGAGAGCCACATGCCTCTTAATCACCCAGCCACTTCAGAGTCCAGAAACAACTTCCACTAAGACCTAAGGCAATAATTATATTATTGGTCAAGCAATGATCCCAGCATAATATCTGGACCTTCAAATTGTTGCTTTCTGGCACATTAGCAGCCTCTTCTTTCCTGCACTAACTATCAAGGCCTAGGGAGTTCCTATTATACCTACTTTGGTCTTTCCATGATCATACCTGACCATGGTTTACCGTACCACCTCCAACTCTGACTTTGATATCCTAATATATGGTATTAGGGTCTCATGCCCATCTTTGAACTTAAAGTAAGCTCACCTCAACCCAATATATATACTCAAAGGCAAGGGGAAGGATTATATTTACAAAAGTTATTGGGTGCTTTTTCAGAAAAAGAGAGACTGAGTGTTATGGAGGCAAAGACACTATTCTGCTAGAATAGTTTCCTTTTATTCTGGGTACAGGAGACCCTGAGCATCAGTCCCTGGCTGTCCTCAACAGCTTGGGTTTTAGGAAAGGACAGGCCCTTAATACCCTCTCCAACTCTGGCTTTTCTTTTACAATACCCAGCACTGTGCTCCCTTTTTCAGCTGCTGTATACTTATTGAGGGTCATTGTTAACACATCTGTGAATGTTGTTTCTACTTGGCTATTGAGTTCTCCAAATTTTGCAGTGGTTCCTCTTTTTACAGTATGCACTGTCTTAGCAATTCTATTCTGAACATTGGAGGCTTTTCCAAATTTGTTTTTTTTTCTGGCAAGTTGCTGAGCACCTTCCAACTACTGTGCTTTCTAAGATGTAATCCATTCTGTTATTCCGCAGTTGAAGAGTTTTCTCCAGCCAAGAATTACTTTTTGTTAAATCATCCCTTCCAAATGTTTTCTCTATATCTACTGTAATGAACTGACAGATGGGTATTTGATCTTCAGGAGATATAATGAAGATTTATTTTCTAAACTGGTAGGACAAGCCAAGGTTATTATACAAAAAACTAACATGCTGAAAATTGCAATCATTTCAACCAAAAATATTAGTTTCACTGGATATGATTTTCCCTTTGAATCATGGTGATAATATAGATATACTTGCACAGGGAGCTTGTATCATCATATTGATTACCTAGCTGATCAACACTAATTTTTGAGAAGACTAGAACTCTCATGAATTCCATAAATCTAATATGCAGGACAACATTTGAAAATGTTAACTCAGAATGGGTAATGGTTCTGGTTGTTTGATCATCCTTTGTCCTTTAGAAAGCAGTAATCCTGGCAATTCACATGGGCAACTGAAAAAACAAACAAACAAAATGCCTACATTTACAAGATCATCAATAAACATTGATTAAGCTTAGGTCCAATTTATACTTCACTATAGACCAGCGGTTCTCAACCTGTGGGTTGCGACCCCGGCGGGGTCGCCTAAAGCCATCGGAAAATACATAATGCATATCAGGTATTTACATTCTGAATCATAACTGTAGCAAAATTACAGTTATGAAGTAGCCACCAAAATTATTTTTTGGTTTGGGGTCACCGCAACATGAGGAACTGTATTGTGGGGTCATGGCATTAGAAAGGTTGAGAACCACTGCTATAGACAATGAACTCTGAGAAAAGAAGTATTACTTAGAGATATCATACTAAGATGAACAAATGAATTTGCCACAGAAGATTTTCAATTTTCTAGACTTAAACTCAACCTGTTATCCTTGCTGGTTACCAGCCACTGGGCCACTTGACATTCTAAAGAGTTTTATTTTCTCCCTTATGTTGCAGCTACTCCCCCTGCTCCTCTGCTCAAATTTGTTGCTTAGAAATTTGCTCACAGGTTGAATCCAGCCCTATTCCTATAGATAACTTCTCTTTCTCTCTTTTAAATAGTAATAGGTATATATGGTGCAAATTAATACCACAAAATAAATGTCCCCAGTCTGTCTGAAATCTATATAGGAGCTGCAGTGCCACTGCTCAGTGGCCAACAATTCACACTGAATGTTCCAGTGACTGAGTTGGCTCTATACCTAGAATGGAAAGTGCAAACAAACCATAAACATATAAAATGTACTAAACCACCAATTGATATTATGGAAACAAGATACTATCCAAAACTGCCAAGACACTGCCAAAACCGCAGTGTCAGTTAGTGGGATATTTGTATCTGGCAGACAGAACTCTTGGTTTTGAAAACAGAATGCTACATGTTTTTTGCAGTCATATAATACAGTGTGTCCGTAAAGTCATGGTGCACTTTTGACCGGTCACAGGAAAGCAACAAAAGATGATAGAAATGTGAAATCTGCACCAAATAAAAAGAAAACTCTCCCAGTTTCATACCTATTCAGTGCAGTTCGATGTGGACTCACGCACAGATTTTTTAGGGCTCCTTAGGTAGCAATCTGTACAGACTCATCACTGACTGATGGCCTACCAGAGCGGGGTTTCTCCACCAAACTGCCGGTTTCCTTCAACTGCTTATCCCACTGAGTAATGTTATTCCTATGTGGTGGCGCTTCATTACAAACATGCCGATATTCACATTGCACTTTGGTCACAGATTCGAATTTAGCGAGCCACACAACACACTGAACTTTCCTCTGTACCATCCACATCTCAACTGGCATGGCCGTGGGCTGCTCCGCTGTATACATGGTGTTATATCATCATCTGCGCATGCGCACATGCTGCCACATCATCTTAGAGAAACTGGGAAGGTTTTCCTTTTATTTGGTGCAGATTTCACACTTCTATCGTCTTTTGTTGCTTTCCTGTGACCGGTCAAAAGTTCACCATGACTTTACAGACACACTGTATTTCCTTTTGTATTCAAAGAAGGCAAGCACCTGAAGTATGTATTGGGCAAGCTCAGATTGTGGTAGTATAGTTTGCATTAAGTCAGTTTAAACTTTTTTGCAATTAAGCTTGGTTGACACATGACTGCAATAATCCTCTAATGAATTAGTCCGTTTGCTTTTTTCTCCACAGCTCTCTGTAGAAATTTCAAGGACACAAATTTTTTTCCATCTGATGAAAGGGAAGATGATAAGAAATTCTGATTGTGTGATAATTTCAAATGAGACTTCACAGGATGGCTAAAACTTTGTGGGGTCCTCAGGGCCTGTGTAAACAAATGCTGTTGAATCTATCAGTTCTCTCAGAGCTGAGAGATTCAGAGAAGGAAGTTCACACTAGCCAGATTCACAGCGGCCTGATCTTGTGGGTCACTGGAACTACTATGTGCTTGAATCAAACTATCAAGGATCACAACTGTGGACTTGCCACTTATTAGTTTGTTGACTTTAGAAATGTCTCTTCTCCTTTGTAAATTTTAGTTTCATCTCTGGGAAAATAGAGAGATTACCTACTTAATAAAATTATTGTGAAAATGAGGAATAATACATATAAGTAACCCACTGCTCCTGTTTGGCGTATAGTAGGTGACACTAAGTAGTGTTTTTCACTGACAATAGAGGTAAACTTGAAGGGACACCAGCAGCTGGTTGTCTGCTCAGGCAGGTAAAATTGTATGCTAGAAAGGAAGGAAGGTATTTTGTGCCCATAAATTCAGGAATTCAAGAAAAAAGTGTCTGAATTCCCTTTAGGAAGAGAGTTTGTTTTGTTCTGTTTTGTTTTTTTTATCTGAGTCACAATTACTTTTACACTTGGCCACTTTGGTATCAGTGACTCTTCTTTTTTTTTTATTCAGTAAGTAGAAGGGAGACAGAGACATACTCCTGCATGTGCCCTGACCAGAATCCACAGCAACCCCTTATGGGGCAATGCTCTGCCCATCTGAGGCATTGCTCTGATGCTCAGCAACAAAGCTCTTCTTGGTGCCTGAGGTAGAAGCCATGAAGTCATCCTCAGCACCTGGGTCTGACTCATTCCAATTGAACCATGGCTGCAGGAAGGGGGAGAGAGATATATGAGAAGGAGAGGGGTGGAGATTCAGATGGTCACTTCTCCTGTGTGCTTTGACCAGAAATCGAACCCAGGACATCCACACATTAGGCTGATGCTCTACCATTGAGCCAACTGGCCAAGACCCTGGTAACTCTTCTTATTCTCTGTGTGGCCTCTGAAAAGTCCCTGGATCTTCCTGAATTTCAGTTACTCTGTATTGGAATGAATATAATACTTCTGGTTGTCTGTTATATCTGTGAAGAGTGACTAATGTGACATGTATAAGGCACTTTGCATAGTACCTGGACTTTTGTAGAACAAATGTGATAATAACTAAACATAAATTGGGTTCCTTCTCTTCTTTCAGCCATAAGGGTGAGATGTCCTGATATTTGCTCCAAAGTCCGAGGAAGACCCTATGCAGGTCCTACAGGTGTAGGCACACACTTTTTCTCCTACGTGACCCAGTTGCTGTTCTTGTACAGACCCATTTTCCTTTATTAGTATGTCTCATGGAAGAGAAACAAGATGAAGGTAAAGTTAGCATTATTAGCTGATGATGACTTCATTAACTTGGCTTTGATGAGGGTCTAGAACTCTATGTTATTAAGTGATAAAAAACATTCTACAGTCTTAAGGGTCAGAAATAGAGGAGATGGGAGAAGAAATGTAGAATTCAGCATTTATTCTGGTATGTCAATTGCTGGCATACAGTCAGTGCTACAGATTTGCAAACTAACTGTTTTCTCTTCTGTCTTAGTTTTCTATTGCCGCTTTAACAAATTGCCACAAATTCAGCTGCTTATCCAACACAAACTTAGTATCTTACACTTCTATAGGTCAGAAGCCTGACACGGGTCTCACTGGGCTAAAAAAAGGGGGGGGTGGATTTCATTTCTGGATGCTCTAGGGAAGGATCTGTTTCCTTGTTCAGATTGTTGGCAGAATTCAGTACTTTGCTGTTGTAGGATCCAGGTCCTGTTCCCCCGCTGCCTATGAGTGGTGGCCCTTCCTCAGCTTTCTGAGCCTCCTGCATTCTTTGGCTTGTGGACCAATCTCTAATTTTGAATAATCAGCAAGTCCATCTCACATTGCAGTTTTCTGAGTTTCCTCCTTCTTCCTTTCTTTTTCACTTTTAAGGACTTATAAGCTTAGATTTGGCCCACCTAGCTAAACCAGGATAATTATCCCATCTGGGAACCTTACCATAATCACATTTGCAAAGTCACTTTTGTCATGTAAGGTGACATATTTTCAGGTTCAGGGATTAAGATGTGGAGGTCGTTAGAAGACCATGATTCTTCCAACCGCATCTCTGGATTGATTTAATAGAAGGAAGAGCAAATAAATCTGAGATTTTTTTTAATCTCACTACAAGTGAGTTGAATGTTCCTGGGGGGGGGGGGGAAGACAGCAAATGAAACTATAGCATGTAACAGATTAAGATATTTAAAAGAGAGAGAGAGAAAAAAAACAGACTTTCTAGTACATAGTTACAGGTCCTGATAACCACAGTTTAAATTGCTCTTTAAGGAAGTTTTGACAGGTTGCTAAATTACAACCTACACAGCCCTAATTAGTTTTGTCACATCTCCAATTCTCTCAGATTTCCCGAGTTTCTTTATTTTTTCACATTTTACTTGTGGCTCCAGGATTGGTTGTTCTTCCAGAAAAAGTGAGGCTAAACAGAGAGAATGACTGTGTGTGTGTCTGTGTGTGTCTGTGTCTGTGCTTTAATTTATGTTTGCTTTTTGGCTAAATTCATAAAAACACAGAAAGAGTGGCTATGTGAACCTAGGAAAATAATATGAAGCAACAGGATGAGACAATGTCGTTGAGTGAAAATGACAGAGAATAACATGGGACCACAGGTTAAGTAGCATTAGACTCTCAGGTGCTGTGATATGCAGAGGACTGACTGAGGCTGGGGCTCTAGGCCAGGACCTTCCTGCACCCCTGCTTTCTTACCTGTTTGATGAGATGGAGATGGGGTTTCATGAGTAGCCAGAGGATTTAAATTGATTTCTACTTGCAAGGAACCTGAGTACTGGAGCTCCTCTCATTTGTTTCCAGAGGAAAGAACTCCCCTGCTCACTGCCATTCAGACTCCCATGGGAATACCATTATGGGAGTAAGTTGGCGAACTCTGAATAACACAGTAAAAATAAGCTCCCAAGCTCCCTGCTTCTGTTCCTCTCAGGTTCAGTCTGGCTTCCCAGTGAGAAGTCACCGCATTTAAGAACCATGTAGTCTCCTCAGGGTTGGAGGCCCTTTTATCTGTGCTGCTTGGCACTTGATTCCCTCCACTGGTGCTGTTTCTCCTTGACCTGATTGTGAGGTCTAGCTCCTGTCCTCTAATGTGGAGAGAACTTGGTTTCTGTGTCATGGCTTACTCACGTGATTCTACATGCTACACATGGTGTCCCCTTGGGCTACTGCTGGGGCTGGGCTACAGACCATGAATAAGGATCTCAATGGTGACGTCCTTTTTAAAACAAATCACACTTATATTATAGCTATCTTGTTTATTTGCATATTTTGAGGGTTTTTTTTATAACCTTTCTTCCTTATCACTATAGAACTTGCAACAAGTCCTGTTGGTGTTAAGACTAGAGCAGACATGGGACCCTGCATCAAATACACATGTTCGGCCACCATCCCTGGGCTAAGTGGGACATTTCAATTTGAATACCTTTTCTCCTCTGTAGGTCACACAGTAGGATGTAATCATTGAGAGAGCAACAGTGTCATTTCCCTTAGCATGCCCAACAACCTACATCCCATAGTTGTGACAGGTCAGAGACAAATTTCACTAAGCAAGGAATAAGGAGGTGGTTTGCTATCACAGGTAATAAATGTTCTATTCCCATGAAGAGAGTCTGACAGAAGATATGCGGCAGTGAATCCTAAGAATTATAACATTTTCATGCCATTTAGCATCTTCTGAGAATCTGCCAAGTGGTATGTAATAGTAGCAGGCTTGTAAAACAAGGAGGCAAATGGACCAGAGGAGAGCATTGCACTTGAATGGTAAGTTGGTCCCTGAATCCTTGTCTCAGATCTACAGCTAGAGTGAGGCTGAGGTGTTCATGTTATTATGTTTATCTGGTACTTCTTTTCTCTACTGAATGATTCCTTTTTCCAATCCATCATGCCTTGCACAGTAAGGCAATGAAGACTATCATTTCAGCAAAGTTTGACTCTAGTAACTTTTGAATCCAAGCCCTTATGTACAACATTTCCTTAATGGGTACTCTGTTTCCCAAAATGTATGGGCGATATCAGTTTCCTTCTGTATTTTGTTGGAGTTTGCATTTTGTAACCTTTATGTTAAAAGTACCCATCCAGTTGAAGAGAGCTAGTGTGCAGCCTATTTTACTGAGCACCGTTTTCCATGGGAAGAGTTGGTGTGTTTTCCAGTTTGGGGTGGTGTTCTGGTCTTTGAGTCAAACAACAAATGGTGGGGAAGGCACTCATTTTCTTTCTGCCATCTTGAAGGTGGGCTCCCTTTTATAATAGTCAAATGGGTGTTCCTTTGACAGAAACCTTGTAGGATATTCCCATGGCAGCTTTATCTGCCTCAAAGTTAGTGCCCATTCTTGTGGCATGGGCTGCAGAATGCACCTGCCAGGTCGTACCTGCAGGGGTTTCCTGCATAGGTTTGTGCTTCAGTGACAGGCGTGCTTCAGAGACAGGTCGGAGGAAGCCACATTGGGAGCTGCAGCCTAGGGTCACATTAAGCCAGAAGTCCTTAGAACTGCCTCTCATTTCTTTTGATTTCAAGCCACCTGGCTCACATTTTTCTCATTCTGACTCTTTTTTAGCTCTGACTTTTGTGAGCTGGAAATATAGTTTCTGTGCTTTATGCAATCTGTGATTACTGATGATTATAATGCTGCTTTACTTTGGAAGGTATTAAAGGCAAAGAGTCAGTTTCTCTCTGAAAAAAAAAAGAGGCCCTGTCTGGTGAGTTCAGTGGTAGAGCATTGGCTTGGCGTGTGGAAGTCCCAGGTTTGATTCCCAGTCAGAGAACACAGGAGAAACAAACATCTGTTTCTCCACATGTCATCCTTTCACTCTTCCCCTCCTGTAGCCATGGCTTGGTTAGAGCAAGTTGGCCCCAGGTGCTGAGGATGGCTCCATGGCTTCACCTCAGGTGCTAAAATAGCTCAGTTGCTGGCTTGCTGGGTGAATCCCTGTCAGGGCAGAGTGCATGCAGGAGTCTGTTTCTCTGTCTCCCCACGTCTCACTTAAGAAAAATAAAAAATAGCCCTGGCCAGTCGATCAGTGGTAGACTGTTGGCCCAGTGTGTGGATGTACATATGTAGGGCCTTTATTTAATGATGGACACACTTTTAAGTGCTTCACGTATATTTTCTCATTTAACATTCACAACAACCCCAAGGGATAGATACCATTATTGTCTCCATTTTAGAGAAGAGGAAGGGAATTAAAGCTAGAACTTTTTTTTTAACTTGCCCAAGGTCACACAGTGAATGGTAGGGCCAAGATTTAAATCTAATCTTTATTATTTAAAAATTCTAACTGTGGAAGATGTGAGAGGCCTCCCCGAGGACCTGAAGTGGAAATGAGTCCAGAGGAAGCAGGGGACTCTTTTGAGAGTCCAGTGTCAAATTCTTCCTGAAGAAATGTCTAAACCTGGCCTTTCAAGTTATGTGGAGCAAACAATACATACATACATATACACTCTCTCTCTCCCTCTCTCTCTCCCTCTGTTTTAAGCCATTTTGGTATGAGTCTTCTCTTCCTTTCAAATGTAGAATTTAGTGTCAGAAAGCAGCAATTAAAAATATCAGGCATACACTTGACTGAATTGGTGTATTGAGTAGGATGAGGGGAAACCCTGGTTCAGGCAGTGGCATTTACACACCTTGTAATGCAAAAATGAAGTCACTGGTTTAATGTGTTGTTTTTTGAAATTCAGACCACTCATCTTTCAAAATTGTAGCACTAGGAATATTGGGGGAAAAATCGGGATGTTGAATCTTGCTACTTTTCACAGAATAAAGTCTTGTTTTAGTTGTCTAATAAATATTTACAACAAATGATTCCAAAACTCAATGGCTGAAAACATACTCATAATATCTGTTATGGTTCGGCAGGCTGCCTGGGATAAGATGGTGGTTTTTGCTCAGCCTTTGTCATGTTGCAGTCTGAGGGCCTACAGTCATCTGAAGACTTACTGGATCAGACATTCGGACAGCTCACGCAGAGTTGGGAATTGCTGCTGGTTGCTTTCTGGGCACTCCAGTGAGCTGTTGACCAGAGTGCCTTCATGTTATTTCTCCTACTGGCTTGAGCATCTCAAAGCACAGCATCTGCGTTTTAAGCGAAAGTGCTCCAAGCATTTGAAGAAACCCCAGTGTAAGCTAAAAAACTACTTATAATTAAGCTTTGGAAGTCACAAAGTGGCACTTGTTCTGCCTTCTATAGGTTAAGAGAGAGTCAGATGGACAGCCCAGATTCCAGAGGAGAGAAGGATACAAGGGAAAGATTACCTGGTGGAATGGCTTATTGATAGACTAGTTTGGAGACCAGCTACCACAAGACCCTTCGAGACAGTAAGGTTCTTACTTTGGATCTGGCATGAGGAAAAACAGAGTGGCAGGTATTAGGCAGGAAGAACTAAGACTGACTCTGCCTGAAGCCTGCAATCCAGATCAGTTGGAAATAGGATAACCTGCAGCCTCGCAGTGTTGACAAAGCTGATCCCAAGCTATAAAAAGTTAGACCAGGCTGGGACATGGGAAGGAGGATCATGTTGGGGTGCAGGATAATCCTGATGGCCTCCTCCATATTTCACAAAAATATACCTCCAGCCAGGTCTTTTACAACTGATTCAATTCCACTGTCTTTGAATGGCACAGTGAAGATGCCCTGAACTCTGCTTTGCAAGTGCCAAATTTGAGGTACATCTCCTGCCTAGTCTTGTGCTTCAAACTTGCTGAGACAAAGTGTGGGGTAGAACCTGAATACTTGGTGTAGAGGAATGGGCAAAGCACCTGCATCTAATATGAGGAGGCCAACTTCTGCAGACCCATCTCAGTTGAAAGATAAGACTTGACAAGATCTTTGACTGAGGCTGCTACTTCATGGATTGGCTGAAAGCAAATAGACCAGAAACCCACAGAACCTTTAAAAGAGGTGTCCTGACAAAGGAATCCAAGTTCCCCCAAGTTTGGTCTGTGATTGTTCAAGCCCAGATGAACAAGAAGTGAGACTGTTACTTGATTTATTTTATTCCTAGTGATGTTGAATATCCTAGCATATTTGTTGATTGTTTGAATTTTGCCTTCTACAAATTTCTTCTTTGTATCTTTTATTTGTGGGATGGTTGTCTTTCCATTATAGATTTGAGTGTTTTGTCATATTATAGGTATTGATCCTTTATCATATATATGTATTATAAATATTTTCCCAGTCTATCCTTTCTCTACTGACTTTAATAATGATATAATTTTTATAAAAGTATATAATAATTAAATGTACCAATCTTTTAAATAACTTGAATCCTCACCTTTGTTTTAAAGGTATTCCTAATACCCCCCTGGCTACCCTCCAATGGGGAGGTCCTCAAAGATTTTTTCACCAGTTCAGAATCCTCAAAGTCCAATTCCACATCTAGTCCAAAGGGGGTGCTCAGTTCATGCTGAAGGAAATGAAAAAAGAAAGACAAAAGATGTTGATTTGAGCCAAATCAATGGTGTACCTAGGATACAATTATTTCTTGCTTATGCCTAGACTTTTTGTGGTGGCTAGAGCCAAATGAAAAGCCCAAAGTGTAGACATGGTGCAGAGGAAAAAAGCAGGTGTCATTGGGTTCCATCCTGTCACTGCAACTCAGCTTGGCAGAAGATGAGGATCTGGGGTTAATGGGAAAGGTCTGAGATGAGAGTATTACCATGCTTGACTCTATTTCCTTCCTCCTCATTATCATTGCTCTTCTTCCTTAGGTTGTCATTCAGGCTCACTCTTTTCTCTCTCCTTCCTCCTTGTCTCATCTTCTGTTGTCCTTGCCACTTCTTCAGTTTCCTTCCTTGAGCTAAGATCTCATGAGTACTAAATTCAGGGATTATCTAAGGATCTGGCCCACCTCATGATGGACCCAGATACAGCTCAGTCCCTGCTTTATCTCTCAAAGGCCCTTGTCCCTTCTGCCTGCAACATTGCCTTTTTCTGTTGCAAAGTTGGGTATACAAGAATACTAGATGTCACATCATCTTCCTCTGAGGAAGGCATTCCTTCTATAAAGAGTTGGTGCTTCCCTCAGAGAAGAAAATTTTACTAGTATCTCCCAAGCCTCCTGCTTTTGACCCTCTCCCCTGAATTACAATGTGACCTTGATCTCTGGTACCTAGAAGACAAGGCTGTTTTCAGAGCAGTGATTTAGAGAGGAAATAAATTAGATATATTATAATTGCTAAGCATATTTTCCTAAGGTGGATAAAATTAGTCATTAGTTAACAAGACTATCAATTTAGTTTACTTTATCATTTATTAAGCTACTGTTTATATTAAGACCTGTGCTAAGTGCCAAAGAACTTAATATCTCTTGTCTTTAGGCAAAGAATATGCTGAAAGTCTAGTATGAGAGAAAAATCAATTTCAAAAAGCAAAATAGCTCAAGGTAGAATATAATTAGTATGCAAATAGAAGCACTAACTACTATGGGACTAGAAGTAAGCCATAACTAAAAAAATAATAGAGCTCTGAGTAATAGTAGCAGTAATATTACTAGAGTCTATATTTACTGAGTATTTATCATATGTCCCGCAATTGTTGCCCTACCAGAAATCATAATGACCTCTAAGCTACAAGATAGGAATAGTTGATATTGACCTTGGAACTGGAAGATAAATTGATGGAATGAAAGAAACTCAGATATATGGGATATTGGTTTTGGAAAATCATGGCATTTTATTCAGTGGATAAGTGATAGATTATTCTAAAATAAATGGAGTTAGGCTATTTTTAAAGGTCAAATAAAGTTGTGCCTCAACCTCACAGATTATGTAATTATATATATAAAGAATAAAAGGACAAAATAAAAATCTATAAAAACTTCTAAAATCTATAAAAATATTTTTATAATTTGTTGGTGGGCAAGATTTCCTTTATGTCAACACAGCACTCAAAAACTGCAAGGAAAGAACAACAAATTTGATAATATATAATTTAAACCATCTGAACACCAAATATTTAAAACAAAGTAAATTATTTTAAAGAAAATATTTGCCATACAAATATTATTAACAGGATTAATATTTTAATATACAATAAGTTCTTATAAATCAGTAAAAAGTAGACATTGACAAAATAAAAGGTAAAAGATAAACCAGTTATTTAAGAAAAAGAAATACCAATGGTGCTCTGGTTGGATAACTCTGGTTAGAGCATCATCTCGAAGCACAAAGGTTGCTGGTTCAATCCCTGGTCAGGGCACATACACATACAGGAGCAGATTGATGTTTCTGTCTCTTTCTCCCTCTCTCCCTTCCTCTCTCTCTCTATAAAATCAATACAATAACATGGAAGGAAGGAAGGAAGGAAGGAAGGAAGGAAGGAAGGAAGGAAGGAAGGAAGGAAGGAAGGAAGGAAGGAAAGGAGGAAGGAAGGCAGGAAAGTGGTTAATGCACATTTAAAAAAAGACAACTTTACTAGTAACCAGGAAAATGTAAATTAGAACAACACTATGACATCATGGTTTTTTTTTTTGCTTTTTTTAAAAATTTTTATTTTATTTATTCATTTTAGAGGAGGGAGAGAGAGAGAGACAGAGAGGAGAGAGAGACAAGGGGGAGGAGCTGGAAGCATCAACTCCCATATGTGCCTTGACCAGGCAAGCCCAGGGTTTCGAACCGGTGACCTCAGCATTTCCAGGCCGACGCTTTATCCACTGCGCCACCACAGGTCAGGCTGACATCATGGTTTTGCTATCACATGCTATCAGTGACAGTGAGCATGTGAAGAAAAGGGCACTAGAGAAGAGAGACATTTTACTGTCTATGCAGCACCACCTTTGTTTGGGAAACTGCGCTCCTTTACATTCAAGCCCCGGGGTAGCCATGTTTTCACAGGCCCTTCTCAAGCCTAGAAAGCAGGAAAATTCATAGAAGAAGACCCTGTTCTTTTATGTGTTTTAAATAAAATAGTTTATTATGAGATAATGGTAGATTCATATGTGGTTGTAAAAAGTAATACAGACACAGTCCCTATATCCTTTACTCAGTTTCTTTCTTTCTTTTTTTTTTTTTAATAATTTTATTTTTTTAATGGGGTGACATCAATAAATCAGGATACATATATTCAAAGATAACAAGTGCAGGTTATCTTGTCATTCAATTATGTTGCATACCCACCACCCAAAGTCAGATTGTCCTCTGTCACCTTCTATCTTGTTTTCTTTGTGCCCCTCCCCACCCCCTATCCCTCTCCCATTCCCCCCTCCCCCCCGTAACCACCACACTCTTATCAATGTCTCTTAGTTTCACTATTATGTCCCACCTACGTATGGAATAATACAGTTCCTGTTTTTTTCTGATTTACTTATTTCGCTTCGTATCATGTTATCAAGATCCCACCATTTTGCTGTAAATGTTCCGATGTCATCATTTCTTATGGCTGAGTAGTATTCCATAGTGTATATGTGCCACATCTTCTTTATCCAGTCATCTATTGATGGGCTTTTTGGTTGTTTCCATGTCCTGGCCACTGTGAACAATGCTGCAATAAACATGGGGCTGCATGTGTCTTTACGTATCAATGTTTCTACTCAGTTTCTTTCAATGGCAATGTCTTGCAAAATTATAGTCTAACACCACAGCCATGATACTAACATTCATACAATCAAGAGAAAACATTTTCATCACCTCAGGGATCCTTCACATTGTCCTTTTGTAGCCACATCCACTGCCCTCCCTCTCCCACCTTCTTCTTCCCCCGTGCCCCCCAGTAATCTGTTCTCTATTTCTATAATTTTCACTTTTCAGAATGTTATATAAGTAGAATCGTTTGATATGAAACCTTTGGGGATTGTATTTCCCATTCAGTATAATTCCCTGAAGGTTCATCCAGGTCCTTGTGTGTATCAATAGTTCATTCTTTTTCACTGCTGTATAACAGTCCACAGTGTGGCTGCACCACAGCTTAACAATCAAACTTTGAAGAAATAGAACTGTTTACAGTTTGGGGCTTATAATGAATAAACATGCCATAAACATTTATGTAGAGGCTTTTATGCCAACATAAGTTTTCATTTCTCTGGGATGAATGCCCAGGAGTGTGGTTGTTAAGTTATTGTATAGTACTCTTTAATTAAAAACAAAACAAAACAAAAAACCTGCCAAACTATTCCAGAGTGACTGTACTATTTTACATTTTCACCATGAGTGGTCCAGTTTCTCTACATCTTCACTAGCATTTGGTGTTATCAACTACTCTTTATTTTTGGCTTTCTGATATTGTTCATTGACATCTCATTATGATTATAATTTGCATTTCTCTAGTGACTAATGATGTTGGACATTTTGGGTATTGTGTTAGGAGACTATCTTAGTCAAGTCTTCTGTTTTTAGCAAAATTTGTTTGATAGTGGTGTAGCAGGGAAAGGATGTGTCGTCTAGTTCTTCCAGGCTGAGGTAGAATCCGAGGTCTCCACTCAGTCTCTGTTAGCACCCAGGGTGTAGGGGTGGGGCTCTGTACCACTGCTGTATGAGGCTGAGGATTCCAGCTTCTCAATGGCTCTTCTATCAGGGCACCCAGGGCACCCTGGCTGGGAGGTAAGAGGGCATCCTTAGTGCTCCCTGTATGTTCTCCACTGGCTGGCGGCCTCAGCTAACTGAGCTAAAAGTCTTGACTCTCCACTTGGTCTCCTTGTAGTTAGTGTTGCATCCCTCTTTACTTCCAGGTGTGGGCAGAAGTCCAAGCTTCCCACAGGTCACCACTAACACCAAAAGACTGGGTGGGTAGGAGGGTTATTGCCACCAGCAGGGATAAAATTCGTGGTTTCCTACTCAGCCTTTCCGACAACAGTGATGATGGTGGTGATGATGGCAGTGTTGGGGGCATCTCATTTACGAGCCTGGCAGGTGTGGAAATCTAGGATCTCCACTGCCTTGCAGGGGTTAGAATGAGACAACAGGAATTTTTCTGTGGTGAGAATAGTCATTATTGTCTAATCCTTTGGCTAGAAAGAGCAAGTTTTGTTGGGACTTTTAGAAAGATCTGTGCCAATTGGAAATTCTGGAGAGCTGGCTCCTTCAGCTCCAAGTCTTGGGTCTATAAAGAGAAAAGGAAGACTCCACTGTGTTATTCTTCAGTTCCTGAGCTCTGTAATCCATCTGGCTTCTTTCTCCAACTTTCAGAGTCTTCATATATTTCTTTTACATAAAATGTCTACAATTTTTAGCTCTATTTAGGAAGAGAATTAGGAAAAAGTATGTCAGTGTCATCTTGTTCTTGTACAATGACTTTATAATGCCTTCTGACATCTTCTAAGCAGGGTTCTTCTCATTAGCCTGCTTCATATATTTCTTAAATACGATCAGACTAATTTGTAACTCTTTTTTCAAATGTCAATAATTTTGTTAAGAACAACCACTACAAAATTGGATTTTTAATTAAAATTTAATTAAATATACATATGAATATTATATTAATTATGGAAAAAATCATGTTTATGATATTATCTTACATCCAAAAATATAATAGTCCACATATTCTTATTTTATTTTATGTTCTATAAGATTAAATGTTTTTCATATTATTGGCGTAATACTTTTTATTTGTCAAATACATGCCTAAAAAATTTACTTTACTTAGTTGTTACTGTGAATTGAATATTTTTCTTTCATTTATTCTAGTATAGAAAGACACTGTTGGTTTTGTAAACCTGTCTTGTACCTAGTCACCTTATTAAGTACTATTATTTATTTCATTAGTTTTTTTCTAAAATATCTAGGGTTTTCTTGGTATACAATTATATTATCAGCAAAAATATTTTTTTATCTTTTTCTTCTAATAGTAAAATGCTTTTATAAATGATAAAAATAATTCTACCATTTTCTCCTAAATTCCATAGAAATGTTTATTGCCTCATTAATTTAGTGACTGAACAGCAACTAAAAAAAACCTATCAATATAAAATGGTTGAATAAATGTTGATTTATCCACAAAATTGAATGCTCACTGAGTGTGGAAATAAGTTAACTTGGATGGATTTCAGCTATGAAGAGTGAAGTGAGAAAAGAAAATGCAGTGATATGATCTTACTTTTTAAAAATAACAGAAAAAGTATCTGTATGCAGTTGTATATACAATATATATATGTATATATAATTATCTAAATACAGGGAAAGCTATAGAAGATATCAATTATGTCATATTAACAGTGTTAGATGGCCCTGGCCTGTTTGCTCAGTGGATAGAGCATCCACCTGGTGTATGGATGTCCTGGGTTCGATTCCTGGTCAGGGAAAACAGGAGAAACAACATCTGCTTCACCCCCCCGCCCCATTCTCCTTCTCTTCCTCTTCCCCTCCTGCAGCCAGTGGCTCGATTGTTTGGCCTTAGCCACTGAGGATAGCTGGGTTAATCCTGGTCAAGGTACATGTGGGAGTTTGTCTTACTATCTCCCCTCCTCTCAAGAAAAAAGGGGGGGGGGAATGGTAGATAAGAAGAAGAGGAAAGATAAGAAAAAGAAAAAAAAGAAAGAAAGAAAAAGACTACATTGACATGTTATTTACCAGGGAAAGAGCACCTGAAAATACAACCCCATTCATGTTAAATTGCTGTGTAAGGAGACACACGAAGAGATAGTCAAAGCAGTATTAGTAGTGCTTATAAACTCAGGTTGGATTTCAAGAGATTTCACTTTTTATGAGTTATTCAAAATGCTTACTGTGTGAGTGCATTATATGATCATAAAACACAAGATGTTTTTTAATAGCAGAAATTAATAATCAACATAACAAAATGAAGTAAGGGCAATTCCAGCTCAAATATCAACCCAGGCCTTTTGTAAATCTGTATGACATTGGTTAAGCAACTGACAAAAAACCTAACAACCTGGAAGAGACTAACATTAAAACCAGATAATGAATGAGACTATTTTGACTTGAAGGAAAAATTTTGCAGTAGCCTTTTGAAAGTATGAGGGCATACACAGCTCCTGAAGTCTAGACAACAGGAACTAATGAACAGGTTCTGAGTACTTTAGGATAAATCATTTCTGAGAGTTTTTTTTCTTTGGGTCACTGTGGGCAAGATTCATTGTTAAGTGGAAAATTCAGTTCGGGTCATGTGCTCAACATCTGGCCAGAAGGGGCTGGACTCCGTTGGTGCAGCACTGCCAAGATTATATGCAGTAGGGAAGGGGAATACTTTCGTACAAGGGATCAGGGTACATTAACCAAAAGAAAGGGACAGCTAGTCTGAAAGAGAAAAATAAATAAATAGCAGATGTTCAGGTAGTGGCTCACAGAGACAGAGAGTCTACCCAAGCCTGGACCCTATGGTGGGACACAGCTGCTCAGTCCTCATCCCTCTGAGTTTCTCTTTGTTCCCACAGGCAGGAGGGGTTCAGCCTGCTTCCCTTCCTGTATTCACGGGACTGCTTTTCCTGCAGATCTCACCGACTGTGATACTACTATTAGTCCTTCACACCAGTCTTGCCTCTTGGAGTTCAGGCTCACTGCTTCAAATGGACACAATGAGACAGCAATAAATCAAAACAAAGTAAAAATATGAAGATCCATTATAATCTGTCATAGTAGAAGGGACAAATGACCCAAGGAAAGTCAGGTTAAAAAAGTTGCAACCAAGAAAAATTCAGCTTTCACTGGATGACTCTGGATCCCCAGGGACAACAGAGGACTATGGCCAGTGGAAAAAAATATCCCTAATTAGTCCATCCTGGTAGGGGGCAGTTGTCTATTAAAATAATTACCATCCATTCAGAATAAGTCAGGGAGGCTCTAACAGAGGAGAATTTACTCTTGACATGAAGAGGACGGTAGTGGGGACCCTGGTTAGCATCTGTAGCGAGCACTCTGCCTTGAAGTACCTTTCTGTGTGTGGTGGCTGAATAATGCTCAGTGGCTTTGAGTAATGTATGGCCAGTAGCTGCGGCCACCATCACAGCCATCATCACAGCTGCCTGGCCTATGCAGGTTCGTATTTGACTTGAACAGACGGTAATGAAACAACGGATCCAAGAACTGGTGGGCCATCATCTTTATCCTAGCTTGCACCCAGCAGGCAAGAAATACACACAGTGGGAAAACACTTCCCTTTCCATTCAGGGCTCCCAAAGCCCTGCACAAACTCTGCACAAACTGGCTTCTTTTTCAGTACTCCACCATCTTGGCTGCTTCTCCTCTCCTCTATGTGGCCTTTCTCTGCTTTCCTCCTGCATAGGCTCCTCTGCCCCATTTTATAGTCTAGAAATCAAAACCTTTAAGCCAATATATAAATAAGGAAGTCTCTGATACAAAGCCACTGATCTGAGGCATAATAGGATTCCTCATGAGAGTGCATCACCCCTATCATGCAATAGTCAAGGGTGTGGGGAAAAACTTAGTGTTGAGAAGATTTTAGGATTAAAGGGTGGGAAAAGCTTAGTCTTAAAACTAAGCCTTAGGCTATAAGAACCCTGCCTGCTTATAGCCTGTCCCCCACACCCAATGCAAACTATAAGCAAGCAAACATATATATCATATTTACAAACTTATTTGACCCACAAGCAACAATCATTCATCCTTCCTCCCAAGTGTGGGTCTGCTGAGGGCACAGATTCCCTGGGGACATCCTGCTGTTCTCACTCTAGGTTCCTGGGGAGGGGGGGAGCAGCAGCCACTAGAGGGAAGCTTCTCTCATAGAAGTGGCACAGGTGGCAGAGGACAAGCCTTCCCATGCAAGCACGTGTCAAGCTTCTGTTTGCATAACATCTGCTAAAATCTCATTGATCAAAGCAAATCATGATACTCCTGACATCAAAGAGTAAAAATTTCCTACTCCTTTGGAGGTTGTGGTCCAGGACAGAGAGTGAATTTTTGTTTGTTTGTTTGCTTGTTTTTGATATTTTTTATTTAGAAAACTAAATTTAAAGGGGTGACATTGATCTCAGTCCCCACAAACATTACCTGAGTGTGCTGAGGGATTTTCAGATGTCAAAGCCAAGCAGAGGTGTTAGGAAATGACTTCTTTTTGAGTAGTTATAAAAAAAAAGAAGAATAAAAGAACTTGAAAGAAAGAGAAAGGAGAAAAAGAGAAGGAAAAAATTTGGAACCAATATGCCAAATGTTAACCATCATTGTTTGGAGTGACAATATAATACATGATTAGAATATTCTTTATCATTTTCAGCATTTTCCACATTTTCTATAATAGATATCTAATGTTTTCATAATCAGAAATGACACACACTCATACGTAAAAGAAAATGAACTCCAAATTACCTTTTTCTTCTCAGCATTGATGGAGAGGAAGGGAAAACTTTTTTTTTTTTTTTAATCTCTGTAACTTTTAAAGGGAAAGCGAATGTTGCAAAAATACTCACTTCTTCTATGCTATTTAAATTCCACACTCAAGGCAGAGGCTAAATGTCACATTTTTATGAGGCATGTTTTGTTTTTTGTTGTTTTTTACAGGGCAAGAGCAAGAACACTTTTTAAGGAATTAATGTCTATTCTCAATTTTGTTAAGAGGGTGATGATTTATTAGGTCAGAGATGCTGATTTTCTTCTCTTATTCTTTTCTTGCAGTTTCTTCATCTGTAGAATGAAGAGCCTAAACACAATGATCTCTAAGGTGCCTTTAAGACCTCACTTAGGTAATGCTAATCTTATTCCCGAAGCTCAGTTATTTACTATTTGAAAAAGCATGCTTGGAACTGAAAGTGAATACTTTACTCTGCCTTATATTGACATTTTTAAAGTAGCTAGCCTAGAAGCACATATGAGCAGCTCATTATTGTTTTCTGGTTGTACAAATTTTAATGTGTATTATAGAAATTTACAAGCATAGTGAAAAAAACAAAACAAAAACCACCTACAATTCCACCAGTATTAATCTTTCACAGCATGATTCCAATATTTTTTCAGTGCATGTATAATTTCTATTAATTCTAGACCTAATTTTTATATTATGTATTGTGACAGATCCCCATGCAATTAAATTCTCTAATAAGCAGTTATCTGTAATGGCTAGATAAGATTTAGTAATTTAAAAATCTTATTCATAAACTGCATTTTCAATAGCCTAAGTGTTGACCTTTATGTTCTCTCAGTATAGGTTAGTAATTATGGGCTCTGAGATTTCACAGCCTGAGTCTGATATCCCAGGTCTATCACTTACTGGCTGTGTGACACTAGTCAAGGGTCTTGACTTCTTTAAATTTTGTTTTCCTGGTCTACAAAATGAAATCTATACTGTGTATATCATGTTTATAAGTAAAGAAGACTATATGCAGTCTATGTGGGGTTTCTTGTGAAAATTCACTATAGTAATGGTTGTGCAGCAGAATAATATTTCAAGTCATCAATCACATACTTTCACTTTTATTTCACAGTGGCCCCTCCCACTTCAGAGTGGTTGACATCCTTACTCATTGTGGAACCAGAAAACAAAGGTTGCAAATACTTGAAAACTAAAGTTCCAGTATTCTGAGTCTGAGCAGAAGAAAAACAAATCAGTATATACACTTGTAAAGTAATTGTGCCTGCCTCCAAACTGGGTAAAATGTAACACAGCATCTCACAATGTAAGAGTTCAATATATACGGTCTACCGGAAAGTTCTGTCCATTTTTGGAATAAAACAAAATACAAAATTTTCTTACCATCAATAAACTTTATTAAATAATATAGTTGCCATTATTATTAATGATTTCTTGCTAGCGTGAGGGCAATTTGTATATCCCGTTTTTGAAAAATGTTTTATCTTTTGATACAAAAATTTGAACCAGTGCTTGTTTGATATCCTCTTCATTTTTGAATTTTTTGCCCTTCAAAAAATTTTGTAAGGACAAAAATAAGTGATAGTTGGAGGGTGCTAAGTCCAGGGAATATGGTGGATGTGACAGAATTTCCCAGCCTAGTTCTGCAATTTTTTGACAAGTCCCCAAAGCAGCATGTGGCCTGGCATTATCATGATGCAGTATGATGTTCTTCCTATTGAACATCACTGGCCTCTTGGACTGCTGTCTTTAAATTATCCAGTTGCTGACAATACTTCTCCAAATTGAGCTTTTTGTTCGGTTTTAAAAGCTCATAATGTATTGGTCCTTGAATGTCCCACCATATACACAACATTCCCTTATTCAGAGTCAAATTTGGTTTAAAGGTGGAAGGGCTAGGTTTTCCGGGTTCACAATATGCCCTTTTCCTTACGATGTTTTTGTAGGTAATCTACTTTTCATCCCCAGTTATCATCCGGTTCAAGAAGGGCTTGATTTTGTTACAAGCAAGCAGAGATGTGCATATGACGACTCGATCATCCAAATTCTTCTGACTTAATTCATGTGGCACCCATCTTGAATATTTCCTCACCAATCCTATCTTCCGAATATGGTCTGAAATGGTTTACTGAGCTGAATTAAGCCTTTCTGCGATCTTCGATGTTGCCAGAAAAGGATCTTGCTCCAACATGGTCTTAACAACATCATCATCGATCAAAGATGGTCTCCCAGAATGTGGCTTATTAGCCCTGGCCGGTTGGCTCAGCAGTAGAGCGTCGGCCTGGCGTGCAGGAGTCCCGGGTTCGATTCCCGGCCAGGGCACACAGGAGAAGTGCCCATCTGCTTCTCCACCCCTCCCCCTCTCCTTCCTTTCTGTCTCTCTCTTCCCCTCCCGCAGCCAAGGCTCCATTGGAGCAAAGATGGCCCGGGCACTGAGGATGGCTCTGTGGCCTCTGCCTCAGGTGCTAGAATGGCTCTGGATGCAACAAAGCGACACCCCAGAGGGGCAGAACATCGCCCCCTGGTGGGCATGCCGGGTGGATCCCGGTCGGGCGCATGAGGGAGTCTGTCTGACTGCCTCCCCATTTCCAGCTTCGGAAAAATGAAAAAAAAAAAAAAAAGAATGTGACTTATCAGAAAGGTCAAAATCACCTGTTTCAAATTTTTTGAACCATCTTCTGCATGTCCTATCAGAAACTGTACCTTCACCAAACACTTTCAATAAATTTCTACATGCTTCTGTAGCATTTCTTCCTTGTTGAAATTCGTATTAAATACAGTGGTATAAATAAACTTTATCAGTAGCCATGGGTACACTATGGCTTCACACATAAGACTAACGTGAATCAACTTTGTTTTAGTTAATTTGCTACATCAGTATGTATACATTAAGTGATAAAAATAGAGAGGCACACATGCGCCAAATAAACATGTGCTTATGTGTCGAAACTTGTTGTGATAGAAACGGACAGAACTTTCCGGTAGACCTGGATACATAAACTATTCTTAGTATTTAAATTTTTCACTAAATACATATTGAACATCCTTGCTGGTGCATTTTTTCATATCTCATACTATTTCTTTAAGATAATTTTTGGGAACTATTATTCTTTCAAGTAGGAACATTTTAAAAAACTTTTAATAACTAACTGATGATCTTGCTCTCAGAATGGCTTAGTAAATTTACCCTTTAATGGAAGGGCATGCGTTTCTATGTTTCCACAAAAATTAGCATAAATAACTAGTTAACTTTTGGTTTTCTAATTCTAAAAGTATAATTTACATGCTTATTGCAAAAACATTTGAAAATTCTGAAAAAGCAAATATGTTTTTGACAAGGTTAGTTCTGCACCATTATTTTTAAGGCAAAAAATACTACATAGTAAGACAGTAATTTATTTAGCCAGTCCTTTATTAATAAACTTTTAGGTTAGATAAATTATTTTGCTACTTGTTAAATTTTGAGTCTCTTGAACATATATTTTTGTGAATTTTCCCAAATATCCCCTTAATATAATATTCTTATTTAGTCTAATACATTTCAATCAGATGTTTTTAGTGTCTTCTAGGTGATCAGTCATACTATTTGAAAACCATGATGATTTTGGCACTATCATTTTATTACTTTTTTCTTTATAGCATTACCTAGAAGTTCTAGAAAAATGCAAAACAATTACAGTGATTCTGAATTTTCCCTTTTTTTCTGACTTCAGTGGGAATGCTTTAAGATGTGGACAACTTTGTCTATTAATTTCAGACAGCTATTTCATAAATGTACAAAAATAAGCTTTTTGTTCTGAATTTTCATAATTTAAAAAATTTAGAAGGAAATTTTGACATTTATCAAATGCTTTCAGCATTTACTAAAATGTTCATGTATTTTTTTTCTACTAGTTATAGTGTGGTGAACTTAATAAATGTGTTTCTAAATGTGGAACTCTCTTTGCATTTTCGGAATAAGCTTTGTGTGACTGAGCCTCTTTTATAATATACCCCTGTGTTCAGTTTCCTAAAATTTTGTTTTTAATGTTGCAGCAATTTTACCAGTTCTATGACCACCACACAGTGACTGGCAGTATCAGCCAGAATCTGAGTGCATGCAGTGTCTCAGAACTTCTTTATACCACTTTCCAATCATCACAGTTATTCTTCTTTCAATTTTAAGTTTTCAGAGTTATTGAGCTACCAATGACAAATAAAATTGTAAGATATTTAATTGTTACTGTTATATTTTTGTGTGTGTAACAGAGACAGAAAGGGACAGAGAGAGGGACAAATAGGGACAGACAGACAGGAAGAGAGAGAGCTAAGAAGCATCAATTTTTCATTGCAGCCCCTTTGTTGTTTATTGATTGCTTTCTCATCTGTGCCTTGATGGGGGGGGGGCTACAGCAGACCAAGTGACCCCTTATTCAAGCCAGTGACCTTGGGTTCAAGCTGGTGAGCTTTGCTCAAACCAGATGAGCCTGCGCTCAAGCTGGCGACCTCAAGGTTTCAAACCTGGGTTCTCTGCATCCCAGTCCGACGCTGTATCCACTGCACCACCGCCTGGTCAGGCTAATCATTAGTTATTCTTAAGATTGGTATTATAATCTCACTTTAGAGAAAGGATTTAGAATAATTAAGTATCCCAGTATGAAACCTGTATAATTATGTTAACTAGTGTTACCCTAATAAGTTCAACAATAGAATATTATAATAAAAATAAAATAGTTAAATATCCAAGTTACAAAATATTTCTATTTTTGTGACTTGAATACTCTATTGTAAAATAGAGGAAGTATTTAAATACATACCTACTTAACTTCCAACACTAAATTTTGATCATTTCATGGATCTTTATATTTAATGGAAGGATTCATTTTAGATTATTTCTTAGTACTTACTCTCTTTGACAAATTTCATTATCAGGGTTATACTAGCCTAGTAAAACAAATTGAAATGATTTTCATCTTTTGAATGATTATTAAATACTGTGAATAGTGTAGAATTAAAATGTTTTATCCATTTATGAATATACCTATTTTATTATTCTAAAATAAGGTGTGTATTTCTTTTCTTTTGTTTTTCCTTTAGCAGACTTATACATTTTATTGTATAAGTCTCAGCAAAAAAAAATATCATTTTTTAAACCAATTGTAATGTTTTGTTTCTACCAGTTTTGCTTCACTTTGAAGATATTTCTTCTTCTTGAGTTGAAAGTTCATTGTATTTATTCTCTAAGATGATAATCAATACTGTGACCATATTTAACACTTCTCCCTCTTACTTCCCACTGAAATCACTCAGTCAGTGTAACAGGGGAAAATCCTATACAGTCAAGAAAAGACAAAAAGAGTGACAAAACACACCAAAATATATAAAAAATTCTGTAATAAATTTAGTTCATATATCCAATTTACATTTTTTTACATTTACTGTATTTACACATGCAAAGTAGAGGTATTAGAGGAGGGAAAGGGGGAAATTAGAGCCCACGAAGGGAGGAAGGGACAGGATTCTACCTTGTTTCACCACACCTCCACTAATATGTTCCAGGAAGTGGATTAATTAAACCCAACATAAATGTCCTCTGAATGAGCCTATTTTTACTATCAATAGATGACATCAACTATAAGTTTGTACAATGACCTCCTCAAGGAAACATTATTTTTTAAACAGTATCAGTAAGTTTTAAAGATAAAAGCATTAAAAAGAACCTGAGAACTAGAAAAAAAAGCATAGATTTTAAAAAGTTTGTTCAACTACACTAAAATTTCAGCAGAGATAGTATTGCATAACAAAGAAAAAATGAATAAAAAACATGAATTGAGAACTGTAAGTCTAATATGCCATATTATTGCTGTCCTGCCAAACAGTCTCATTGTCCTCTTTGCAGGGTCAGTCTGGATTTTGTTTCCTGCAATTAGATTCTGCTTCACCTGATGTGATCAGGCTTGGAGATTTGATAGGCTTTGGGTTGTAAAATGTGAGTCGAATCGATGTGTGTCTCATCTGAACCAGAGACTTAAAGGCCCTAATATGGCCCACCATCTTCTCTTTCTCTCTGCCTCAGGATGAAGATGCTCTGGGTGGGTCTGCTCCGTCAGCTCTGGCCCTTCCTAAAGATTTAGTTGACTTAGGTAGGGCCAAGAAATCTAGTTTTAATAAAATTTCAGAAAATTTTGATTTAAAGTAGATGATTGCCCACCCTTAGAAAAACTTGCTTTTAAGTGCTTGCCAAATGTTTTCGTTGGTTTTTTATTCTTTCAAATGGAAAACAACAAAAAATTAAAAATTGTCAACATTGGAATGAGAATTTCCTTTTCCTTTTCATCTCTCAAGAAGATAACCATCTTTTACTAAAAATGTAAATTTCACAAAGGTAAAAACCCTAATATCTTATCTGTTGGTACAACTCAGTTCTTGCTGAATGAATGCATATATAATTTCATAAATGAAAATTGTTATTTTCCAACATTATTTTGAAAAGTTAGCTTACTGATGATTTACCTCCTTTCTCCCTTAATGGGCCCCTGCTCCTGGATGTTCAGAACACATAGCTCTTTCCTTTTCTGAATATGGTATGCCAACTTCAGAGCCTTGATCTTCTCCATAGAAATACGTAGGAGTTTTTCACTTCCTGCCTCTAAAAGAAAACAAAATTCATATAATTAATCAAGATTGATAAATCAGCTTTTGATTGTCTGTGGGTGTATTATAATAAATGCTAAAAATAAGTTATTTAAAAATAAAAGCCAAGTCACAGTTCAATTTGTGGAGACAAATCTGGGAAGCTCTAATTTTTATTATTTGAAAGTTTGTTGTACATCATCATCTTTTAGTTTAGAAAGAAAGAATAAAACATTTAATTTAGAAAAATAAAAACACAGTGTTCCCAATTAGCTAATATATTTCAGAGAAAGAAATGAAAACCTTCAACCTCACCAATCTATGCAAAATTAATATCTCCCTTGGGTTCATCTCTATCTGCTCCCCATCATAATCCTTACCATAATTTTGTAATTTGATCCATGGATCAATTTCCTAAAGGAATGTCTGGGGTCTTATTCTCAAAAACATAAATCATTATGTATTTTAGCTACATCACAAATATAATATAGTAAATATCTAAATATGTAGGTTATATTTAGTGAACAACAAAGTACTCAACAAAAAAACTATATCTTAATTCATTATTTTTTCTATGAATTTTTTTATAGTTGAGATCATATCCTGCTATTTGCTTGATAGCTTAACACATTGCAGATGGATCATGAGAATTCTTGTGTTTTCATATTACACAGTTTTTCAAATATCGTACTTTCAAAAGTTATTAGCTTATAAGAACATGCAATAAATAACTTCAAAATGCAATGGGTATTTTATTTTAAAGCGTGCCTTTAACATTTATGTAAATGTTTTTTGTATTTATTCAATAGAAACTTATCTGGCCACTAGGTAAACTAGCAGTAAAACTACTGGTCCAGCCCTGGCCGTTTGGCTCAGTGGTAAAGCATCAGCCTGGCATGTGGAAGCCCTGGGTTCAATTCCCGGCCAGGGCACACAGGAGAAGTGCCCATCTGCTTCTCTATCCTTTCCCCTTTCCTTTCTATCTCTCTCTTCCCCTCCTGCAGCCAAGGCTCCAGTGGAGCAAAGTTGGCCTGAGTGCTGAGGATGGCTTGATGGTCTTCACCTCAGGTGCTAGAATGGCTCCAGTTTCAACAGAGCAACGCCCCAGATGGGCAGCCGAGCATTGCCCCCTAGTGGGCTTGCTAGGTGGATCCCAGTTGGGCACATGTGGGAGTTTGTCTCTCTACCTCCCCGCTTCTTCTTACTTCAGAAAAATACAAAACAAAAACAAAAAAACTACTGGTCAGCATAACTTAGAGGCTTGGATACATGGAATAGACAGCTGTCAGAGGGAAGGTGGGTAAGGGGGACTGGAAAAAAGAAGGTGAAGGGATAAACCGAAAAACACATATACAAATACATAGACACAGAAAACAGTGTGGTGGTAGTCAGAGGGAAAGAGGGGTGGAGGATAGGTGAGGCAAAGGAGGGGAAATGGGGATGGAAATGACTTTGTCTGGGGCAGAAGGTACATTATACAGTGTAAAAATGGTGTTTTATTGAGTTGTGCACTTGAAACCTGTATGGTTTTACAAACCAATGTCATCTCACATTAAATTAATAAAAAAATTAGAACCATAATTTAAAGAATATTTATATTGTACTAATTGAAGTTAAGGTGAATGATTCTGATGTTATAGTTCTTATCTATATATTAATTTAAAAATCAAGTATTAGGCTCAATTGCATTTTGAAGTGACTCTTAGTCTATAACATTAAAATATAATCAGTGGGCATGTTTGTCTACTATTGCCATAAAACGCTGTGTAAACATATACTCAATAGCTTGCAACAACAAGCATTTAAAAAGCTTAACTCAGAATGGATACATTTTCACTCCTATTCATATCTATATTGAAAAGAGACCGCATGGTAAAGTTCAACATCAGTGGGTACAAAGTAGACTTTCTCCACAGAAGATGAGAGAGTAATGTTTTCTAAACAAAAATCTTTCCTCTCCAGTGGCAAATGTGACATTCTTTTTTTTCCCTTTTCATTATATCAGAAATATGATCTCAGTTCATGTAAAACTGGCTTAAAATTATTACAGAATAAATTTAGATGAAGAGGTGCTCAACATTCTTAATTTATAATACTTGAAATATTTGATTGGCCAAAATGACTTTGTCATATTCCCAGAATACTGCAGAAAACATATAGTGCAGACTTTATAAAAATGGTAATATTTAGAAATTATGTGTCTGTAGAATTGAATGTTGATAAAAGTTGCAAATATTTTTATGGTTCAGATCTCTCTATGGGGCATTGATCAATGGGGCATTGCTGTGCTTGAAATCGACTCTTTTTTGACAAGATGCTGAATAGAGGGGACCTACACCTGAGAACATATCTAACAAGCTAATGCTAAATTAAAACTGTTCTTTTGTGAAAATGTAGTGGATTGCTATTTGAGTCGATCTGTGATGTGTAGTGTGGTAAGCTGAAAAATATCCCCCAAAGTTAACCAGCTCTTAATTCCTGAAACTTGTGAATTTATCTAATATGGCAAAAGGGACTTCACAGGTGTGATTAAATTAAAATTTTTTTATCTTATTTTTATTAATTTTAATGCAGTGACATTGATAAATCGGGGTACATATGTTCCAAGAAAACATCTCCAGATTATTTTGACATTTGATTATGCTGCATACCCCTCACCCAAAGTCTAATTGTCTTCTGTCACCTTCTATCTAGTTTTCTTTGTGCCCCTCCCCTCCCCTACCCCCTTGCTCTCCTTCCTTGCCCCCTCCCCACCCCTCCACCCCACCCTCTGTTACCATCACATTCTTGTCCATGTCTCTGAGTCTCATTTTTATGTCCCATCTATGTATGGGTTCACATAGTTCTTAGTTTTTCTGATTTACTTATTTCACTCCATATAATGTTATCAAGGTCCATCCATGTTACTGTAAATGATCCGATGTCATAATTTCTTATGGCTGAGTAGTATTCCATAGTATATATGTACCAAAGCTTTTTAATCCACTCGTCCTCTGACGGACACTTGGGCTGTTTCCAGATCTTTGCTATTGTGAACAATGCTGCCACAAACATGGGGGTGCATTTCTCCTTTTGGAGCCATTCTATGGTGTTCTTGGGGTATATTCCTAAAAGCGGGATAGCTGGGTCAAAAGGCAGTTCGATTTTCAGTTTTTTGAGAAATCTCCATACTGTTTTCCACAGTGGCTGCACAAATCTGCATTCCCACCAGCAGTGCAAGAAGGCACCCTTTTCTACACATCCTCGCCAGCACTTATTCTGTGTTGTTTTGTTGATGAGCGCTATGCTGGCCGGTGTGAGGTGACATCTCATTGTGCTTTTAATTTGCATTTCTCTACTGATTAGTGATGTTTAGCATTTTTTCATATGCCTATTGGACATCTGTATGTCCTCTTTGGAGAAGTGTCTATTCATTTCTTTTGCCCATTTTTGGATTGGATTGTTTATCCTCCTGGTGTTGAGATTTACAAGTTCTTTATAAATTTTGGTTATTAACCCCTTATCAGACGTACTGTGAAAAATGTTCGCCCATTGGATAGTTTGTCTTTTTATTCTGTTCTTATTGTCTTTCGCTGTGCAAAAGCTTTTTAGTTTGATATAGTCCCATTTGTTTATCCTGTCTTTTATTTCCCTTGCCCCTGGAAACAAAACAACAAATATATCGCTGGAGAGATATCGGGAAGCTTACTGCCTATGTTTTCTTCTAAGATGCTTATTTTGAGCTCATTTTTGTGAACGGTGTAAGTTCGTGGTCTAGTTTCATTTTTTTGCAGGTTGCTGTCCAATTTTCCCAACACCATTTGTTGAAAAGGCTGTTTTACTCCATTGTATGCCCTAACCTCCTTTGTCAAATATCAGTTGTCCATAGAGCTGTGGGTTTACATCTGGGTTCTCCGTTCTGTTCCATTGATCTATATGCCTGTTCTTATGCCAGTACCACGCTGTTTTGAGTACAATGGCCTTGTAGTAAGCTGGATATCAGGAAGTGTGATACCTCCCCCTTTATTCTTCTTTTTTAAGTTTGCTGAGATTATTCGTGTTCTCTTTTGGTTCCATATACATTTTTGAAATATGTGATCCATATCTTTAAAGTATGGCATTGGTATTTTAATTGGTATTGCATTGAATTTATAAATAGCTTTGAGTAATATAGACATTTTAATGATGTTTATTCTTCCTAACCATGAGCATGATATATGCTTCCACTTTTTGTATCTTCCTTGATTTCTTTTATCAATGTTTTATAATTTTCCGAGTGCAAGTCTTTAGTCTCCTTGGATAAACGTACTCCTAGGTACTTTATTTTTTTTGGTTGTAATAGTGAAGGGGATTGTTTCCTTGATTTCCCTTTCTGACTGTTCATTGTTGCTGTATAAAAATGCCTCTGAATTCTGAGTATTAATTTTATATCCTGCCACTTTGCTGAATTCATTTATCAGGTCCAGTAGTTTTTTGACTGAGACTTTAGGGTTTACTATATACAATA
This sequence comes from Saccopteryx leptura, assembly GCF_036850995.1. Classification (NCBI taxonomy): domain Eukaryota; kingdom Metazoa; phylum Chordata; class Mammalia; order Chiroptera; family Emballonuridae; genus Saccopteryx; species Saccopteryx leptura. The sequence continues at coordinate 86,902,619 of NC_089511.1, forward strand.
TCATATCATCTGCCAATAATGATAGTTTTACTTCTTCTTTTTCAACTTGAATGCCTTTTATTTCTTCTTCTTGTCTGATTGCTGTGGCTAGGACTTCCAGGAATATGTTGAATAAGAGTGGTGAAAGGGGGCACCACAGCCTTGTTCCTGATCTTAAGGGGATTGCTTTCAATTTTTGCCCATTGAGTATGATGTTGGCTGTGGGTTTGTCATAGATGATCTTTATCATGTTGAGGTATGTTCCCTGTATTCCCACTTTGCTGAGAGTTTTGATCATGAATGGGTGCTGGATTTTACCAAATGCTTTTTCTGCATCTATTGAAATTATCATGTGGTTTTTCTCCTTCCTTTTGTTTATGTGATGAATCACATTGATTGATTTGCAAATATTGTACCAGTCTTGCCTCCTCAGAATAAATGTCATGATCATGGTGTATGATTTTTTTCATATATTGTTGGATCCAGTTTGCTAATATTTTATTGAGGATTTTAGCATCTATATTCATTAGGGATATTGGCTTATAATTTTCTTTCTTTGTGTTGTCTTGCCTGGTTTTAGAATCAGAATTATGCTCGCCTAATAAAAAAAGCTTGGAAATCTTCCTTCCTCTTGAATTTATTGAAATAGCTTGAGAAGGATAGAAGTTAATTCTCTTTGAATATTTGGTAGAATTCACTTGTGAAGACATCTGGCCCAGGACTTTTCTTTGTTGGGAGTTTTTTGATAACTATTTTGATCTCATTTGTTGTATTCGGTCTGTTTAGGTTTTCTGATTCTTCCAGAATGGTTTTTGGAAGATTGTATGTTTCAAGGAATTTGTCCATTTCATCTAGGTTGTCTAGTTTTTTGGCATACAGTTCTTCATAATATTTTCTTACAATTATTGTATTTCTGTTGTGTCAGTTGTTATTTCTCCCCTCTCATTTCTAATTTTATTTATTTGAGTCCTCTCTCTCTTTTTCTTGGTGAGTCTAGTTAAAGGTTCATTGATCTTGGTTACCTTTTCAAAGAACCAGCTCCTAGTTTCATTGATCCTCTGTATTGTTTCTTCAGTCTCTATGTCATTTATTTCTGCTCTGATCTTTATTATTTCCTTCCTTCTACTACATTTGGGCTTTACTTGCTGTTCTTTTTCTAGGTCTTTTTAACGCAGGGTTAAGTTGTTTATTTGAGCTTTCTCTAGCTTCTTAAAGTGTGCCTGTAGTGCCATGAACTTCCCTCTCAGTACTGCTTTTGCTGTATCCCATAAATTTTGAGTTCTTGTGTGCTCATTATCATTCATTTCTAGGAATTTTTTTATTTCTTCTTTGATCTCATTCTTAATCCACTCGTTATTTAATAACATGCTATTTAGTTTCCATGTGTTTGAGAATTTTTGAGCTCTTCTGTTGTGGTTAATTTTTAGTTTCATGCCACTGTGATCAGAGAAATTGATTGATATGATTTCTATCTTCTTAAATTTGTTGAGACCACTTTTGTGCCCTAACATGTGATCTATCCTAGAGAATGTACCATGAGCACTTGAAAAGATTGTAAATTCTGCTGCTTTAGGGTGAAAGGTTCTGAAGATATCTATTAAATTGAGTTGATCTAGTGTGTCCTTTAAGTCTGCCTTTTTTTTGTTAATTTTTTTTTGAGGATCTATCTAGGGACGTTAGTAGGGTATTGAAATTTTCTACTATTATAGTATTGCTGTTGATCTCACTCTTTATATTCATCAAAGTCTGCTTTATATATTTAGGTGCTCCTATATTAGGTGGGTAGATATTTATAACACTTATATCTTCCTGTTGTATTGCTCCCTTTATCATTATGTAGTGACCTTCTCTATCTTTGTCTTTGTTTTAAAGTCCATTTTGTCTGATATAAGTTTGCTAACCCAGCTTTTTTTCATTTCCATTTGCATAAAATATTTTTTTCATCTTTTTACCTTTAGCCTATATGCATCTTTTGTTTTAAGGTGTGTGTCTTGTACACAGCATATGTATGGGTCCTGTTTTCTCATCCATGCAGCTACCCTATGTCTTTTGATACGATCATTTAATCCATTTACATTAAAGGTTATTATTGATATGTAGTTGTTTATTGCCATTTTATTCTTTAAAGCTGTATTCTTCTTTTGCCGTATTCTTTTCCCATTTTGATCTGTTTACACCATGCCTCTTAATATTTTTTGCTGCATTGCTTTGGTTGTAATGAGTTCCTTGAGTTTTTTTTTTTTTTTTTTCCTGGGAAACTTTTTATTTCTCCTTCAATTTTAAATGATAGCCTTGCTGGATAAAATCATCTTGGTTGTAGGTTCTTGTTCTGCATTACTTTGAATATTTCTTGCCATTCCCTTTTGGCCTCAAGTGTTTCTGTTGAGAAGTTGGAAGTCATCCTTATGGGGGCTTCTTTGTAGGTAATAGCCTTTTTTTCTCCAGCAGCTTTTAATATTTTCTCTTTATCACTTAGCTTGGTATTTTAATTATGATGTGTCTTGGTGTAAGTTTTTTTGGGTTTCTCTTTAATGGAGTTCTCTGTACTTCTTGAACTTGTGAGAGTTACTCCTGCATTAATTTAGGGAAGTTTTCAGCTATGATATGATTGAACAAATTCTCTATCCTTGTTCTTTCTCTTCTTCTTCAGGAGGCCCTATAATGTGGATGTTATTTCTCTTGTTGTCACATAGCTCTCTAAGAGTTTCCTCAGACTCTTTGAGTCTCTTTTCTTTTTTCTTCTCTGCTTCATTCCAGTTGTCCTCCAACTCACTGATTTGATCCTCAGCTCTATCCATCCTGTTTTTAATTCCTTTTATTGTGGTCTTCATTTCTGATATTTTATTTGTCATCTCCAACTGATTCTTTTTTAATATTTCAATATCCTTTTTTATATTTGCTATTTCTTTATTTAGGTGTTCATAATGACCATTCATTGTTCTAATATCCCTAAGCATCCTAACCATCATTATTTTGAACTCCGCATCTGTAAGTTTGGTTATTTCCATATCACTCAATTCATTTCCTGAATGTTTCTCTTGTGGTTTCATTTGGATTGCACTTCTCTGTCTTCTCATTGTATCTGTGTATTTGGGTGTTTTGTTTGTAGAGCTGGTTGAATCTAGGCTTGGTGTTGTCTGCCTCCAGTTTTCAATTGTGTTATTTCTAGGTCTTCTTGGGTTGGCATCAGCTATTATTTGTCTGAATTAAGAATTTTAAGTTGGGAAGATTGTTCTGAATTACCTCATTGTGCCCTAGATATAATCCCATGTGCCCTTATAAAAACAAGGCAGAACAGATGTATAAGAACTTACTATAGAGGAGAAGGCAGTGATGCATGATGGTGAAGGTGCCATAAGCCAGGGAATATAGCTGCTGCTGACGGCTGTAAAAATCAGGGAAAGCGATCCTCTCCTGGAGCCTCTGGAGGGAATGGGCCCTGCCAGTATCCTGATTTCAGCCCCATTGAAACTCATTTCAGTCTTCTGTTCTAGAACACTAAGAAAATTCATTTATATTGTTTTAAGGTCCCAAGTTTGTGGTAACTTGTAACAGCCACCAGAGGGAACAAATACAGAAGGTACTTGAGAAAATTTTTAAATTTCTAAATCAACCTACAGATTTGAAGACTCTGCTCTGCAGAAATAAATAAATAAATAAAAATTGTCACAAAATTTTGATCAATAGGCAATATTTGATTGAGTTTCTGTATGAACTAAGTGTGTTTTAGGTACCACTCACCTGAGGAAATGGTCTGTGTTGAAAACTATGAATGGAGGTCTTCAGCCTGCTGTGGGTTGACTGGTGTTCACCAAACAGATGTTGCAGTCCTAACCCCCAGTACCATAAATGTGACCTTATTTGGAAGTAGGATCATTGCAGATGATCAAGTTAAGATGAAGTCATTAAGATGTGTCCTACTCTGATATGGCACTTGTCCTATCAGAAGGGAAAATTTGGGCACATGGCAGACATGGACATGGGGAGAATGATGGGAAGATGGAGGCAGACATTGGGGTTATGCCACATACTGTGAAACACTAGACTGCCAGCAATACCAGCAGCTCTCAGGGAAGCATGGAGCAGATTCTCCCTCTCAGCCCTTGGAAGGAATCAACTTGGCCACTTTGTTCTTAGACTTCCAGTCTCCAGAACATTGACACAAGGCATGCATGTTGTTTAAGCCACCCAGTAGTGGCCTTGTCTGAGCAGTCGTAAAAAATGAAGACACATGCTTTAATGAGAATTTGTACACCATAGCTTTTTCTTGCCAAACAATATTATTATGGGCAGCTCTGTTTGCAGGGCCTTTTAATTATTATTCCTAAAGGCTCATGCCAAGACTGCCTCTAGAATTAGTTTTAATCAAGTTTTTGTTTTGTTTTTATTTTTGTTTATATTTAAATTTAAATTTTATGTTCATGAATTGCTAAGTAGCTCATTCTATGTTTCATTTGGCAAGCTACCTTGCTAACACAACTAACCAAGTTTCTCTCTCTGCCTTTATTTATGTGTTTTTATCTTTGTCCTTACCTCTGTCCTACTCTCTCTCTCTCTCTAAGAGAGCTATAACAGTAAATTCCAGATTTTATGGAATATGGATCAGACAAGATTGTTTCCAACAAAAATTGATTGGTAGGCTATTGGTGAGAACTTTCTCAAGGCCCAGTTGGAGCAGAGCCCACCAGGTGACTGGGAGATCACAGAAGGCTAGTCACAGTCAGAATGCTCTTCACTGACTCTTTATTTTTCATCCCTCTGTATGAAAAATAAGAGATTGAGTTACAGAGGATTTTAGCTTCCCTGTAAAAGTCAGAACTGAAGTCTTTGTACTCTCTATGAGTTTTGGTTTGGGTTGGTCTGCTGGCCTGCTTAGTGGTACTTGTTTCTGTGGCCAGGGAACAAATGAGAACACAGATGCTGCTCCCCCCCACACACACACAGGTTTTGAATACAGTCGGTGGCACAAGCTGAGGGTGATACACCCTCAGGGGACTGTATTAGGGAGTGCTGGGGGGTATGCATCTTTATACCCCTCTTTCTTATCAGAGGGCTGCATTTCCAGCCCAAGGTTTGGAGGCTGCCATCTAAGGAACTTTAGAGACCTGAGAAATGTGGTCCGAGAATACAGCGCTCTGAGCAGCTTTCTCCGAGTGCTATGTGGGATGAAATTGGCTCCCAGGCCTGCTCACCTCTGACAGATGGACCATGGGACTGCACAGGAGGCTGCTGCACAGGCTGGCTCCTCTGAAAGTCTGCATTCGAGGGAGTTTATTTCTCAGTAGAGCGAGTGAGGTGCTGCTGGGTGGAGTGGAGGTGAGCTAGTGAGTCAGTGAGAGAGGCTCGTTAGTTTGGCTTCTCTGATATGAAGAAGTGTGGATATGAAATATGTCGAGTTATTGTCACCAGCTTTTATCACACGTACAATTGAGAAATGACTTTGTTTTGTAAGGTGTAAAGAATAACATGATGGATTTTAGATCAGAGAAAGGTCCGTGTTATTTTGTTCACTCTCCCATTGCTGAGAGGTCGGGTATCTATAATAGCCAATAGTTTTAACAGTTCACCACATGCCAGATACTGTTCTATGCAATTTTCCTGAAATAATTTACTCAATCCTCCTAAGAACCTCTTAAAATGAAGGTTATTATTATAACAACTTTCACAGGTGAGGAGATTGAGTTACAGAGGATTTTAGCTTCCCTGAGCCAGCACATCAGAGGCAAATGTGGCTGACCAATTTAGCAAATAGGAAAAAGGTTTGAACACTGTTTTTAAATGCTGGGAACTTCTTTACAACTGTTAAGAATGAGCTGAAAAGAAAAATGAGGAGCAATATCCCTGTCAAACTGAAAATACGTTGCCTAAAACTTCTGCAGTATCTGGAGTGTGGCTATATGTTTCCTGCACCCAGAACTCTGTGTGTGTGTGTCTGTCTGTATTTGTTTGTTTAAATCTATTAGTGATTAACATGATAACTAGTTTGTTTTGCTATTATATGTTTTCTTTTTTATATTTTTATTTATATTTCTTTTTAATTAACTAAGTTCATTTCCCCAGGATTTTATTTATTCATTTTATTCTTTCTCAGCTGTTTAGCATATATTGATTAAATGCTGCTATTTGCAGATCCTGTGCTAGGCCCTGAGGATACTTCAAAAAACAAGATACACATATTCTCTGCCTTCATAGTCTTTGCACCTTAGCTTTATTTTGTCTGCACCTGCTATAGTATTGAGACAAAATTCAGCATTTAAGCACAAGGGAAAAAAACAAGAAAAAGGCAAGGGTGCGGGGGCTCTGCAGTCCTGGGAAAGCCCCCAGATATCAGGACAGGGGCCGCACTGAGTCCAGTACTTGTCTAAGCTGTTTTGTCTCCTGTTTCCTCCTCCTTCTTCTTAAGCCCAATAATTAGATGCAAGTAGCACCCAATTAGCCCCATAAAGGAGTTCCCTAAAAGCTCAATGCTGTGAGGGCCCAAAGGTCGCTGGCTGACCAGGCCACAGCTGTAGTGTCTTGTGCCTTTTTTCTGATCTCACACTCTGTCTGAAGCTGTAGCCATTTTCTTGTATGAATACAGATGTGAGGCTTTTTATTTTTCTCTTTGTCTTCTGCCGAGATACAATTAAAAGGTCAACCAAGGATCCTGAGCAAATCAGGGTGGGGTAAAGGGGAGCAGAAGCAGAGGGAATGCTTTGTTTGTGGATGAGCTTGTTTACAACAGAGCTAAAAACATTTTGTTTCAAGCAGAGTTTTATGCATTTGTCAATAAAACCAGGATTGGAAAGGGAAAAAATCAGCCTGTTTGTCACCAAATCCCCACATGCTTAAGCATCCAGCCCCAATGGAGGGGTTTGCAAATGCTGGACTAATCCTAATAAGACTCTTGTGCTGGCCACTCAACTGAGGGGGGGCGGATGTGGGAGGCTTTGTCCCAGGAAACCCTGGAACAAGGACTCTAGTACAAGCATCTGTGCCAGCATACATTAGTAAGGGAGGGAGGAAATGAGAGGAGAATGGGAAGAAAGTTGATGAAGGATGCATTAATGTGTAGGCTATTACTGTACACTGTGGGGGCATAGTTTGCTTGGAATTTCTAAGAAATGATGTATGGAACATACTTCAGAGTTGTCCAACCCCAAAAGTGATAAAGCTACAATATATCTGCACCAACTGCCTTTGTCATGGCTGGTGGGCTTTTCCCAGGGGTTCAGATTCCACAGCCTTCTAGCTGAGGGCTCTATTGTTTACAGAGACAACTTTGCAGCAGAAAAGTACAGGGTTCACAGTAGGAAGTGTGTGCAGAAGGTACACAAGATGACTGCCCACCTTATGGCGACAAGCACCAGTCCTGATAGGAGGGGAAGATCAAAGATCTGGTGATTTTATCAGACCCTGAGCATATCATCCTGTCAGTATTATGCCAACAGTTTATCTTCTGAAGGTGACTGAGGGGAAAGGAGAGGCAAGTAAAAGCAGGATACTCTGAAGGGTCTGAGAGTCTGGCTTTAGGACTCCAAGTCTGGATCAAATCTCCCCCAAAGCAAGGAATAGAGTACATCTGTATCAGAGGTTGGAACCAGCAGCCCCTGGGCTTCATCCTCCTCAAGTTGCATTTTATTTTGTCTGTAGAATATGTGTTTAAATAAAGTCCTTGCCACATTATACTAATCTAGAGAGTTCACATAAAAAATGTTTGATTTCTAGCTTTCATTAAAAAGAAAAAAAAAGAAAAAGAAAACACCTGGTAGATCTGGCAATGCTGGGACCACTTTTATATGTGGCCACAGTTCCTGGGAGGCAGATAGCAACGTCCCTTTATAAATGGGCAGGGACAGTCTCAGTCACCATGGCTGCCTCAGCATTCTCCAGCTGTGCAAACTGGGAGTTGGTCGCATTTATTCAAGAGCTTCTGCGTTTGCTTTACTTACATCCTGCTTTTCTCATTTCTATTCCCTTGCTGCTCTGAGCTATTTAGTGTGTAGCCTCTGATTTTTATCATTTGCTCCCTTCACACCAACACTCTGTGAGAGGTTAGTGGATGATCCATTTCTCAGTGTTTTATTGGTCTCATATGACTCTATCCCCAAAGTGAGAAAGTGCTCTAATTGGTGACTCTGTTATTTTGGATATTCAGGAAACTTCCTTTATATCAACTGAAATTCCCTCAATGTGTATGCCATCTATAACATATTTTCCAGGCCAAATTGACCAAAGTATAATATCTGAACTGCATCATATTATAATTATACATTCCTGTCCTAAACAAAACTCATCTTCTCACCTTAAAACTGATTGTGGCAAATTGAGAAACAATAGGATTTATTCTTACTTCTCCTTTTATGTCACAGAACACATCCAGATTGTCAGCATTACCTTCAAAGCATACAATAGTTCTGACTGCTCTATTCCATATCACCCCCAAGGCTACCACTGTAGCATAGGCCACCATCTCTTATGCTAATGGTCTCTGAATGGGGGGATTTGCTTCCACCTTTGCTTCCCAACAGCCTATGCCCAACATGGCCTGCAGGGTGATTCTCCTGAAAGCTAGCTTGTAACATGCCATTCTTTGCTCAAAGCTCCCCTCCCATGTCCTCTCTGATCTCATCTTCTATGGCCTTCTACCCCCCACTTCCATCAACCTGTTTCAACTATATTTACTTCCTTGCTTTCCCCTGAAAATCCTAGACGTGTTCCTTCTTGGGGACATGTACACTTGCTGCTTCCTTCTGCCTGGGAAGTTGTTTCCTGGTACATTTACAAAACTTACAGTTTCGTTTCCTTAGGACGCACATCAAATATCATCTGGGTGAGATCTTCTCTTACCATGCTTTTTAAAATTGTAACTCACTCTCCAATCCCTAGAAATCTCTATTGTTACCTTTCTCTAGCTATTAATCACCATCTGATAATAGTTTACTTATTCCTACATTACAAGATCCAGCTTCCCCACACTGCAGGGAATTTGTCTGTTTTGTACACTGTTTTTATCTGTATTTTCTAGAATAGGACTTGACTCTGAGTAGCTGCTCAGTTATAACTTGGATGAATCAATCAATGCCTTTTCTTGCCTGATGTCCTCTTCCCTGGACAGGAGATTTCCTCTCAATATCTAAGTAAACCTAACCCATTTTCAGAACTTAGATACCTTCCACATCCTCCAAGAAGCCTTTCTGATCACTATTGTCTAAACTGATTACTATATTTTCTGAAGCTAAAATTACAAATTATAAAAACCATTAGAAATGATCACATGTATCCAGAAAACTGAGAAAGATTGTGTGGTCTTCATGACAACCTCAACAAGTATGTGGAGGCAGTGACCAAAAAAAAAACAAAAACAAAAAACTGTGTTACAGTACCACCTGTGCTGCAAAGCTGTTTCATTGGAACCTGCTGAGCTGCTCCTCCAGATTGTACCAGGCTGGAGTTCACATGCTCACGGGTTCTCTGAATGACTGAGTCAGACAAAATGCAGGAAAAGAGATGAGATACCTATAGATTTTACTACATTCGTTATCTGTCACTGCATAACAAACCACCCAGCACTTAGTGGGTTAAAACAATGTGTTTGTTATTCATCACAGCGTTAAGAATGAGCAGTTCTGTTGATCTGGGCTGAGCTCTCCTCTGATGTCTGCTGAGTTTACTTAGGTATCTTGATCAGCTGATGGAGAAGCAGAGGATTGGCTGGTCTAGGATAGGCTTACTCTCAATTCTGGAGATAAATGGCTGTTGAGTGAGTGTGGGGATGATTGGGTCACATACTTGTTTTCCAGCATGCTTGCCTGGGATTGTCCATGTTGGGGTGCCAAGAATCCCCAGAGTGCATGGAAACACATTCTGTTTGTCCCGGGCAGGGGAAGCTTACATTTGTGTAGAGTCATCATACATACTGCCTTAAGAGTTTGCCTTTGAATAGTTTAATTCTCATAGAAAAGCTGGAGACAACACAGTAATTGTAAGATCAGCATCTTAGCATCTATGTAGATATATTAGCTGAAACTTTCAAATATAGAACAAAAGCACTGGAAAGAACAGTATCTTGCTTGGTTGAGGAAGAGCTTGGAGAGCTCTGAGCCACATGTATCACAGCCTGGTCCTTCAGGCTGGAGGAGGGGGTAGTTAGCATCCAAAGCAGTGTGCTGCCTTCAGCAGTCACAGCCCAGAGGGTCTGTGATCCTCTAAACTCTAGGCTTGGTCTTTTTTGTGCAATGAAGCAAAAGGAAAGGATAGAAATTAACATAAAAGAAAAAACAGAGGACTGTTGATGGACATGACATTGTGGAATAAAGAAGTTTAGTGCAGATAAACTGGGTGAGGGAGGAAGTAGGGTTGAGACCCAGTAATGATCAGAGCCTTTTGGTTTTGGGGCTGCTTGGTCTTGTTGTTGTTAAGCCAAATTCGAAGGGACCCAAAACATGAAAGACAGGAACAGTGTCCGTCATTTACACATCAAAGCTTTATTGTCTAGCTTGGCCAAGCAGCTGCAGCTCCAACAGAAATCTGAGGGAGAGCGCGCTGGCCCTTTGTTCTACCTAGTTTTTATAGTTTTGAAAGTGGGAAGTACAGAAGCAAAAATTGTATTTAGTAGCCCTTTACCACTATTGGTTATAGTCATATGTCCTTTAACATGATAGGACCATGTTCACTTTTCAAGCCATACATCCTTTTGGAGAAAACAAATCAACACAATGGTAGAAAGATATCTCTTTATATATTAAAAGTCCTTCCTATATTTTCTAGTGTTCATCTGCCATCTCTCTGTCCAGAGTCAGACGTATTAACCACATGCATTTACATAAGAGAGGTAGTTTCTGTGGGGACAAATGCCCACAAATGGCTCATAGTTATAAGAAAAGGTTTATTTTGGCTTTTCTCTTCCTGCACCTGGCTAGCCATTCACCCCTTTCCCCACAGGTGTGGAGGAATGTCAGGGAATCCATGTTTTCCTCCCCTTTGCATTTACAATACAATGGCAAGAGCCATCCTGGTTATGCCAATCACACAGTACAGAGACTATTCTCACAATTTCTCTGCACACCTTACCCAAATTAATAAAATGTTCTCCAAGCCTCCTAAAATATTAATATTAATTCTGTAGCCTTTGGTACTTTACAGCACCTGCGGGTGAAATGGCTCAGTGGCTCCTCACTGGTAACATGTTGATGAAATCATGCTTATTCTACAGGATACAACCTAGCACACAAGATTGTTAAATGGGCCCAAGTCCTAGGTGGTAGGGTAGGATCCCAATAGGATGAGTTTAAGAAACTATTTTCTCTCTCTCACACACACATCTTATTATTTACCCAAATCGCTTTATATCATCCAGGTCATAATTCAGTTTTCTTCAATATTAATATATTTGACTTTGTTTTCTTTACTCACAATTTTGGAGACAGCCTGGTTAAAACCTTCTCACTCATGAAATTGCTAGTCAGAATATTTTAGGAAGGAAGCTCAAACATACATTGTTTGCCTTATTAAAAATTAACTCAGGCAATGAGGAAGAATACAATGTGTGCTCTTGTCTTAGTCCCACTTGCTATCTGTCTTTACCTTCATCTGCCCACCAGGTTTGACATCACCTTGCCCTACTAGGGCCATTTGGCCAGGCACAGGGGCTCTCTTAGCTGCAGTTCACAGAAATGATGCTTGAGGTTAAAGTACCTTGGTCGTACCCACACGCAGTAAAGAAACATTGTCAGAGATGGAGCTGATTGGATCAGTCCAGCATTTCTCCCCAAGTCCCATAGAAGGTCAATAATATACTCCAGAGTTTGCTTGTGAAAAAATACTGGGAAATCTTGTCTGCTCTAAACCCTAGCCTACTCTCTGAAAACTCCGAGAAAAGATACCAGAAACTTAAGTTTGCTTTTCTTGTTACTCTGCCCTCCATCGGTAATGGAGTCCCCTGCCTGTGGGATTCATGGAACCCTTTGCATTAACTCCATCATGCAGTCATTTCTTTTTCTTTTTTTTTTTAATAATTTTATTTTTTTAATGGGGTGACATCAATAAATCAGGATACATATATTCAAAGATACCAAGTCCAGGTTATCTTGTCGTTCAATTATGTTTCATACCCATCACCCAAAGTCAGATTGTCCTCTGTCATCTTCTATCTTATTTTCTTTGTGCCCCTCCCCCTCCCCCTTTCCCTCTCCCATTTCCCCCTCCCCCCCTGTAACCACCACACTCTTATCAATGTCTCTTAGTTTCACTTTTATGTCCCACCTACGTATGGAATAATGCAGTTCCTGGTTTTTTCTGATTTACTTATTTCGCTTCGTATCATGTTATCAAGATCCTACCATTTTGCTGTAAATGTTCCAATGTCATCATTTCTTATGGCTGAGTAGTATTCCATAGTGTATATGTGCCACATCTTCTTTATCCAGTCATCTACTGACAGGATTTTTGGTTGTTTCCATGTCCTGGCCATTGTGAACAATGCTGCAATAAACATGGGGCTGCATGTTCTGAGTTTTTGGGGTATATACCCAGTAGAGGGATTGCTGGGTCATAAGGTAGTTCCATTTTCAGTTTTTTGAGGAACCACCATACTTTCTTCCATAATGGTAGTACTACTTTACATTTCCACCAACAGTGTATGAGGGTTCCTTTTTCTCCACAGCCTCTCCAACATTTGCTATTACCTGTCTTGCTGATAATGGCTAATCGAACAGGTGTGAGGTGGTATCTCATTGCCGTTTTGATTTGCATTTCTCTAATAGCTAAAGAAGATGAGCATCTTTTCATATATCTGTTGGCCATTTGGATTTCTTCCTGGGAGAAGTGTCTGTTCATATCCTCCTCCCATTTTTTTATTGGATTGGTTGTTTGTTTGTTGTTGAGTTTTATGAGTTCTTTGTATACTTTGGATATTAGGCCCTTATCTGAGCTGTTGTTTGAAAATATCATTTCCCATTTAGTTGGCTTTCTGTTTATTTTGTTATCAGTTTCTCTTGCTGAGCAAAAACTTCTTAGTCTGATGTAGTCCCATTCATTAATTTTTGCCTTCACTTCTCTTGCCATTGGAGTCAAATTCATAAAATGCTCTTTAAAACCCAGGTCCATGAGTTGAGTACCTATGTCTTCTTCTATGTACTTAATTGTTTCAGGTCTTATGTTTAGATCTTTGATCCATTTTGAGTTAAGTTTTGTACAGGGGGAGAGACTGTAGTCCAGTTTCATTCTTTTGCATATGGCTTTCCAGTTTTCCCAGCACCATTTATTGAAGAGGCTTTCTTTTTTCCATTGTGTGTTGTTGGCCCCTTTATCAAAAATTATTTGACTATATATATGTGGTTTTATTTCTGGGTTTTCTATTCTGTTCCATTGGTCTGAGTGTCTATTTTTCTGCCAATACCATGCTGTTTTGATTGTCGTGGCCCTATAATAGAGTTTGAAGTCAGGTATTGTAATGCCCCCAGCTTCATTCTTTTTCTTTAGGATTGCTTTGGCTATTCAGGGTTTTTTATAGTTCCATATAAATCTGATGATTTTTGCTCTATTTCTTTAAAAAACGTCATTGGAAGTTTGATGGGAATTGCATTAAATTTGTATATTGCTTTGGGTAATATAGCCATCTTGATTATATTTATTCTTCCTAGCCAAGAACAAGGTATATTCTTCCATCTCATTATATCTTTTTCGATTTCCCTTAACAATAGTTTATAGTTTTCATTATATAAGTCCTTTACATTCTTTGTTATGTTTATTCCTAAGTATTTTATTTTTTTGTTGCAATCGTGAAGGGGATTATTCTTTTGAGTTCGTTCTCAATTGTTTCATTGTTGGCATATAGAAAGGCTATTGACTTCTGTATGTTAATTTTGTATCCTGCGACCTTACTGTATTGGCTTATTGTTTCTAGTAGTCTTTTTGTGGATTCTTTGGGGTTTTTGATGTATAGGATCATATCATCTGCAAAAAGTGATACCTTTAGTTCTTCTTTTCTGATATGGATGCCTTTTATTTCTTTGTCTTGTCTGATTGCTCTGGCTAGAACCTCTAGTACCACATTAAATAAGAGTGGAGAGAGTGGACAACCCTGTCTTGTTCCTGATTTAAGGGGAAAAGACTTCAGTTTTGTGCCATTTAGTATGATGTTAGCTGATGGTTTATCATATATGGCCTTTGTCATGTTGAGATATTTTCCTTCTATACCCATTTTGTTGAGAGTCTTAAACATAAAATTGTGTTGTATTTTATCGAAAGCCTTTTCTACATCTATTGATAAGATCATGTGGTTTTTGTTCTTTGTTTTGTTGATATGGTGTATTATGTTAACCGTTTTACGTATGTTGAACCATCCTTGAGATTCTGGGATGAATCCCACTTCATCATGATGTATTATTTTTTTAATATGTTGTAGTATTCGATTTGCTAGTATTTTGTTTAGTATTTTAGCATCTGTATTCATTAAAGATATTGGTCTGTAGTTTTCTTTTTTTGTGCCATCCTTGCCTGGTTTTGGTATGAGGGTTATGTTGGCCTCATAAAATGTGTTTGGAAGTATTGCTTCTTCTTCAATTTTTTGGAAGACTTTGAGTAGAATAGGAATGAAGTCTTCTTTGAATGCTTGATAAAATTCGCTGGTATAGCCGTCAGGGCCTGGACTTTTATTTTTGGGGAGGTTTTTAATGTTTTTTTCTATTTCTTCTCTACTGATAGGTCTGTTTAGGCTTTCTGCTTCTTCTTGACTCAGTCTAGGAAAGTTGTATTGTTCTAGGAATTTATCCATTTCTTCTAGGTTGTTGAATTTAGTGGCATAAAGTTTTTCATAGTATTCTACAATAATTATTTGTATATATATGGTGTCCGTGGTGATTTCTCCTCTTTCATTTTGGATTTTGTTTATATGAGTTCTTTCTCTTTTTTCCTTGGTAAGTCTTGCCAAGGGTTTGTCGATTTTTTTGATCTTTTCAAAGAACCAGCTCCTTGTTCTATTAATTTTTTCTATACTTTTTCTGTTCTCTAATTCATTTATTTCTGCTCTGATTTTTATTATCACCTTTCTTCGGCTGGTTTTGGGTTGTCTTTGTTGTTCTTTTTCTAGTTCCTTAAGGTGTGAAGTTAAGTGGTTCACTTGAGCTCTCTCTTGTTTGTTCATATATGCCTGAAGTGATATGAACTTCCCTCTTATCACTGCTTTTGCTGCATCCCATAGATTCTGATTTATCGTATTGTCATTTTCATTAGTCTGTATATATCTTTTGATCTCTGCACATATTTCTTCTTTGACCCATTCATTTTTTAAAAGTATGTTGTTTAGTTTCCACATTTTTGTGGGATTTTTTTCCTCTTTTTTGCAGTTGAATTCTAGTTTCAATGCTTTATGATAAGAAAATATACTTGGTACAACTTCAATTTTTCTGAATTTGCTGATGTTGTTTTTGTGGCCCAACATATGGTCAATTCTTGAGAATGATCCATGTACACTGGAGAAAAATGTATACTCAGTCACTTTGGGATGAAATGTCCTGTAGATGTCTATCATATCCAGGTGCTCTAGTGTTTTGTTTAAGGCCACTATGTCTTTGTTGATTCTCTGTTTGGATGACCGATCTAGAGCCATCAGCGGTGTATTGAGGTCTCCAAGTATGATTGTATTTTTGTCAGTTTTTGTTTTAAGATCAATAAGTAGCTGTCTTATATATTTTGGTGCTCCTTGGTTTGGTGCATATATATTAAGAATTGTTATGTCTTCTTGATTCAGTGTCCCCTTAGCCATTATGAAACAGCCATTTTTGTCTCTGAGTACTTTTGCTGTCTTGTAGTCAGCATTATCCAATATGAGTATTGCTACACCTGCTTTTTTTTGGATGTTATTTGCTTGGAGTATTGTTTTCCAGCCTTTCACTTTGAATTTGTTTTTATCCTTTTTACTTAGATGAGTTTCCTGTAGGCAGCATACAGTTGGATTTTCTTTTTTAATCCATTCTGCTACTCTGTGCCTTTTTATTGGTGAGTTTAATCCATTTACATTTAGTGTAATTATTGATTCTTGTGAGTTCCCTATTGCCATTTTATATCTTGCTTTCTGTAAGTTTTGTGTCTTGTTTGATCCTTCTCTTTCGTTTTTCTATCTTTTGTTTTTATTTGGTTGTATTCCATACATGTTTCCTCTGTTGCTATCTTTTTTATCTCATGTGCTTCTGTGGTGGTTTTTTCAATGGTGGTTACCTTTGAGTATTGAATACGGTCCCTACCCTGTTCATTGTAGCGAACTATTTTGTGAGTACTTTTGCACTCCATCGTCCTTTGCTACTGTTAATCTCCATCTTCTCCCCCTCTTTTTTTTTGTTGTTGTCACAGTTTAAATTTGGTTTTATTGTGTTCTTCTTGGAGCTTTTACTTGTGGCTCTGTTTTTTTTTTTTGTTGTTGTTGTTCTTTGTATCTGATTGGAGAACCTCCTTTAGTAATTCCTGGAGTGGGGGTTTTCTGATGATAAATTCCCTCATCTTTTCTGTATCTGTGAATGTTTTTATTTCTCCTTCATATTTGAAGGATAGCTTTGATGGGTATAGTATTCGTGGCTGAAAGTTCCTCTCTTTCAGGAGTTTAAATATTGGGGTCCACTCTCTTCTAGCTTGTAGAGTTTCTGTTGAGAAATCTGATGATAATCTAATGGGCCTTCCTTTATATGTTGTATTCTTCTTTTCCCTGGCTGCCTTGAGAATTTTTTCTTTGCTGTTGGTTTGTGCCAATTTCATTATGATATGCCTTGGAGTAGGTTTGTTGGGGTTAAGAAAACTCGGAGTTCTGTTTGCTTCTTGAATTTGAGGCTTTAGTTCTTTCCACAGGCTTGGGAAGTTCTCATCTATTATTTGTTTGAGTATGTTCTCCATTCCATTTTCTCTCTCTTCTCCCTCTGATATACCTATTATTCTTATGTTATTGTTTTTGATGGAGTCAGATAATTCTTGTAGGGCTACCTCATTTTTTTTTAATTTTTGAGTCTCTTTCTTCTTCTCTCTGTTGTGCCTCAAGTTGCTTGTCTTCTATTTCACTAATCCTCTCTTCTATCTGACCTGTTCTATTAGCTAAGCTTGTTACTTCGTTTTTCAGCTCGTGAATTGAGTTTTTCATCTCTGTTTGATTGTTTTTATAGTTTCAATTTCCTTGGACATATATTCTTTGTGTTCATTGAGTTGATTTCTGAGCTCCCTAAATTGCCTTTCTGTGTTTTCTTGTATATCTCGGAGGATTTTTAGGATTTCTATCTTGAATTGTCTGTCATTTAGCTCCAAGGTTTCCAATATATTAAATTTTTTTCTCCATAGATTTTTCTTCATCTATCTGTGTTACCTCTCTTTCTTTTGTATCCATGATATTTGATTTTCTCTTCCTTAATGGCATCTGAGGGTGGTTTTGTTTATAGTATTAATGAGATCTAATAAAGAATAAAAAGTTAAAAAAATAAAAAAATAAAAAATCGAAGAGTTGTTTTTTTAAAAAAATTAATAATGAAGTAAAGAAAAATAAAATAAAATAAAAATTTTAAAAAAAGGAAATTATTCCCCCCCCCCCTTTTTTCTCTCCTCTCCTCTCCCCTCTTTCTGGAGAAAATCTTGTGGTGAACTGTGAATTATAACAGACAATGCCTGTGATGGAGGGCCTGAATTGAGGAAAAGTAATAAAGGGGCAAAAAAAAGAAAAAGAAAAAAAAAAGGGGTTTGGACCCACAAAAAGCAAATAAGGAAAAAATTTGGGTCAAGAATAAAATGATTTGCTTATAGGTGTTGGTTGTCTAAGAGTTATGATGAGAGGAATAAGAGGAAAACAGAAAAATGTGGGGACAAATTAAAAAATTACTATTGTATTTAGTGGAACAAGAACTAGATAAAATGGAAAGCCAGGGATGGGAGCACTGCTAGTGAGTTAAAAAGGTGAAGTAAAAAAACCCCAAAATGCCACAAACATAAGTTTGAGTCCCAGATAAGATAATTTGTTTGTAATTGAGGTTTGAATGAGAGGAGATGTAAAGGAGAAAGGAAGAAACTAATATAGAGGGAGAAAAGAAAGAGAGAGAAGAGAAAAAAAGAGGGAACCACTAAAAGAAGAAAAAAAAAGGAGAGAGAGAGAGAGAGTTAAGGGTTTTGGAGTGCAACCCTCATAGAGAGAAAGGAAGAGGAGAGAAAAGATAATGGGAGATGTAACACTTATGAGTAGTGTAGTTCAAGGAGAGGAGAGAGTAAGACCGGCAGAGAGTTAATTGGCCAAATTTGAGGGGGAAAAAAGTATCAAGAATGAAGATAAGAGAAACAGATGAACAAATATAATAAAATGGGATAGGTTATAAAATCTGTAGATTATTCTTGATTTTGAGAGGTTATCTTCTTGCTTTTTCTTTTCTCTCCCTCTTTCTGGTCGGTGACTCTATACCCCGGTTCTGCCCCTTTGGCACACTCAGGTAGAGGTTTGCAGTTGATAAGTCTCTATGGCAATGTCATGTATTGTGCTTTAGTCTCGTTGGCAGTCAAGGCTCATTAGCATTTATAGGCTCCGACAGTGAGAGAGTCCGTGTTCCTGGAGCCTTTCTTCTAGTCTTTCCTTCCTCAATTAGTAGCCTGATAATCCAGCTATGGGGTTGCTGCTGCCTGTGCCTGGATAGTAAGAGGCTCAAAGAGCTGTCAACTCCCCACTCTATTTCCACTCAGCACAGGGCTCTGGGTAAGGCTCAGTCAGTCAGAGCTGCTAGCATAATCAGGCGGGCTTTCCTCCCACTCAAAGACCTCTGGCTCTGCCACGCTGTCCGGTAATACAGGCGGGCGCCCACTTCCGGGGCGCTTGGAGGAAACTCTCGCTCAGCATCTGCATGCACAGACCAGGATATCCGGCCAGCAGTCTCACGCTCTGAGTGAAACCCCCAACCGCATGGAAAAGTTGCAGCGTTGGAATTGGCTCTCGCTCCGTCCCCGTGCGCGGCTTTTGCAAGGTGCTGGGGCGGCCCGAGATTCCGCTTTGGCCCACACAAAGGCCCCTGACTCTGCCCCTCTGTGTGATAACACGGGTACGCATTGCCGAGGTACTCAGAGGAATCTCTCACTCACTATCTGCGTGCGCAGACCAGGATATGAGGCCAGCCGCGTTTCCCTCTGAGTGAAACCCCCACCAGCACGGAAAATTTCCACCGTTGGAATTAGTTCTCACTCCCTCCCATGCGCGGCTTTCCCAGGGCGCTGGGGCTGTGGAGTAACACGGGCACCCACTCCTGGGGCTTAGGAAGAAATCTCTCGCCCACTAACTGCGCACTGACCAGGAGATCGGGTAAAATGGCTGCCCCGCTTGTCTTTCTTTGTTTGGGTTTGGCGCGAGTGTTATCTTGTATTGCCCGGGTTGCCACAGGATCAGTTTTTCCTCGACTTGGATCTCCATGCCACAGCCTGGTTCGGCCGTTTGTGCCGCGGCCTGGATCTATTCACCCCTTTTGCCCGCCTCAGTTTCTATATTCACAGTTACCAGAGAAAGCCGCCCTGTTTAGGTTAGTGAGGAAGGCGGAGCATTTCTTACTCCCTAATTCCTTCGGGGTTTGGTTATATATTTAGCCAATTTTTCACTCGACCATACCTTCGGGTGTATTGCATCTGGAGGCTCCAAGTATAGGTTTTTCTGTTTCTGGTTGAAGATCTTGTTGAGTTTTGGGGGAGATTTATCGGTATCGCTTCTTACCCCACCATTACTCTGACGTCATCTCCTGCAGTCATTTCTACAAGGGTACATTGAGTCCCTATTAAGTGCCAGGCTTTACCCCAGGAGGGGCAACAGGGAAAAAAATATGCCTCCTGCCCTCATGAAGGCCACAGTCTTGCAGGGATATGGATCTCTTGCAACAAAACAAGTCCTGTGGTGAGGCAGGTACAGGGTTTGTGGATGCAGATGGAAGGGGCATCAGCACAGCCACAATTGTTAAGATACTTATGTTTGGGAGCACAGCTCTTATCCTTACCTTGAACATTGGTGGAATTGATAAGGGTAAATGACTACTGAAAACATGACCATCCCTCTCCAACTAGAGTTGGGTGCATTGTTGAGCTGGTATGGGCCACCTGAGCTATCATTGTCTCTGAAGAAGGTCACAGTCCAGAGTATTGAAACTAAATATTTTGCAGGGAGCTAATGCTCAAAAGAGAAAAGAAATCCCCCATATTTTTTACTCTTACCACACATTCTGATCTCTTCCCCCAAGAAGTACCATTTTCATTCTATCTCCCATTATCTGAGGATAGCCAGTGTTAATGTCAGCCATTCTGTTTAACAGCATCATAGAAGATATTATGTAATCCTCCCAACAGTGCTCTGAAGGAGTTATAATTTTACTCACCTTACAGATGAAGAAACTGAGACAGAGAGCAGTTTGTTAACTTACCCAAAGTCACAAAGTCACACCGCCTCCAAATGACTTTAACTTCTGTGTGTGGGAGGGGTGGGACTATGCAGGGTCTAATAGGTCCAAGAGTAGATTGAAATCCTAAGGTAGACCAAGAACTGGTGGGAAAGCCTATAGTCTCAAATATACTTAGTTTAGCAATCATTGGGCTAGCATGGCTGGTGTTGTGAGCAAGGGGTCTGATGTAGTAGGTATGGGTGATACATCAGGATCCTGGAAGTGTGTGGGGATAGACAGAATGGTGCAGTGGCATGTCTCTGCTAAATCTGCTTCTATCAGGGGAAAATCAATCCAGACCTTCCCTTCATGTGAGTTGGAGGGATGAGGAATGAAAGCAAACATGACTTGGGCAAATGCTCATGGCAAGAGTCTAGGATCAGACAATATCTGGGCACAGACCTGGCTTGGACACACCTGAATGTCTGGCCTGAAGAATGACTGTCTGTGTTGCGGTCCACTGAAGACTCATGGCTAGTCCACCTGTTATTGGTTAGGAGAAATTTATTATGACCAGTTAGATCTAAAACTTAACTTCCTGGCAAAGGAATGTATGGTAGACTGTAGTGCCAGTACCAAACACTGAGAATTTAGGCAGAGCCCTGGTTCTCCTTGCAGGTTACACCCCTGGCTGGCCACTGCTCCAGTGGTTGGATTCCCTTTCTGCAAAATGAACCAATTTTCTTTGGATTCTCTCTTTAGAATTCTGTAGAAAAAGAGAATAATTTCCTTTTGCTATGCCATAACCTCTGCATTTGGAGCCCTCTGTGGGTTCCTTACTGTGACCCAGAAGACATAGAAAATTGTTTGTGATAATCGATATTTTAATCTCTGACATATTACCCAATAATCAGGCCTTAAATCTTTAATGTGGATGCTTAGCAAAGCAACACCTCCCAGCTATGAACCACTGCTGGTGAGAGGCACTAGGGCTCCGGGTCTGGGCCTCACATAGTGGCAAGAAGGCACAGAGATCAGAACAAGACATTTACTACTATATAAGTGAATACTCACGCCTGCTTTCACTCCTCCATCTCCCCCCCCTACATGGACACTAGGGAAGGTTCCTAAAGCTCCCTATTTTTTTTTTTCAGGGAACTTCTGGGATTCTTTATTATGCAAATAATACAGTCTTAAGTAAAGAATGCACTCCAAGACTACTTACAGTGTAAGCCTCTTTATTATCAGCTAATTCTGTTTTCAAACTCAAAGCTATTTTTTTCTAGTTCAGCTCCTCTTCAACTTTTATTTTTCCTCTGCAACAGTGACCCTCAAATACTTGCATACCCCTGACTATGTCCTTCAGGCTTCCAGCCCCTTGTCATTGTTCCTATTATTCTTCCTGCTTGGAAGGTCCTACATACAACCATTTCTTGAAACTGCCCTTTCTGTAGAGACCTGTTTTCACAGTAAAACTTTCTGTTATGCCTCCTAGGAGAATATAAAATTGATGCTTTCATGCTCACAGATCTTTGCTGTGAGCCCTTATTGTACCTGTTGTCATGGTGGGCTTTTTACTTTAGGAAGTCTTTCCCACTAGATCAGGAGCTTCTAGAGGGCAGTAGCAATACCTGATTTTGTATCTTGCTATGCAAACCACAATATCTGGCTTGGGCAGAATGGTTCAATTCATATTTTAAGGCTGTAAGGATAACCTACTGGCAGGCCCTTCTCTAACAACTTCTGGACCAGGGGTCGGGAACCTATGGCTCACGAGCCAGATGTGGCTCTTTTGATGGCTGCCTCTGGCTCGCAGACAAATCTTTAATAAAAAAGTAATAACATTAAAAATATAAAACATTCTCATGTATTACAGTCCATTCATTTCCTACCGCTCATATTCATGGTTGCGGGTGGCTGGAGCCAATCACAGCTGTCCTCTGGGACAACACCAAATTTTTATTGGATAATGCATAACATATATGGGTCGTTGTATGGCTCTCATGGAATTACATTTTAAAATCTGTGGCGTTCATGGCTCTCTCAGCCAAAAAGGTTCCCAACCCCTGTCCTGGACTAAAGCTGAGGGGATGACAGGAAGATAATAATCTTTAGATTCAGATAGACTTGGTGCAGTCCTGGTCCAATCACTTACTGGTTTCATGTTACTTATCTTTCAGAAGCCTGCATTTCCTCCTTTGTAAAAAAGGGTTATAAACAGGCAATGAGAAAAACACAATACCAGAATGCAGATGTCTGAGTACTTGATTCCTGCTGTGACACCTCCCACAACGTGGGAGAAAGATGTATGCATCAAGGAATGCCAGGCACAGTCTTGACTACCAGCTGGAGCTCTAGTTCCAAATGCCTGTATGACTCCTCTTCTTCATGACTTGGTTGTCTCTCATATGGATGAAACAGAGTAGCTGTTCTATTGGTCCAGGATCTATGCTTGAAGGCATGCTTCATGGGCTTGCTGCCTGCACATCTTTTCTGTAAAGCTCCTGGCTCCCCATTAGCTTTACCAAGACAAAGGAAGAAGGAAATCATGGGTCCTCTCTTACTGGATGCAGAAGACAACACCCCCACCTTTGCTCCCCACAAAAAGGAAGATTATTCTGTCACCTAGTTCTGTTTACAATCCTTTCACTTTTTCCATAGAAAATTCCTACTCACTGGACCAGACTGGGTGACTCTATGTTCCTTAGTGTGCCGATTTCAAGGTTCCCCTTGGGTAATGAGGTCACAGAAGGCATATGTGTCTGTGTGGGAAATTTCTTCTTTATAAATCAATTATTTCAACAATAATATTATGATCTGGATTAGACCTAGAGTAGACAACAACAACAAAGTGCGAATGTTGGTGTAAGGTTTTGCCTCTAATCCACTGTAATACACTGGGAACTTTTCTTAACACCTCAGTTTCAACTGTAAAATAGAGATGATCATATCTCCCACCTTGGGCTGTTATGAGCATAAATAAGATAATGCGTGCGGAGGTCATAGGACAGTAATTGCATGATACACATTGGTGCTCTTCTTTCCTCTAATGGAAGGTAATCCAAAAATATGCTTTTCCTATTTGACTACAAGTCAGTTTCTCATGAGAGAAGCCTAGGAACTCAGAACCAAAGGCTCAGGCTGATTTTGTTATCTCATCACTTTCTATAATCAAAAGAAAGAACACTTTCAAGATCCAATTCCAAACTTTCTCAGAGTGAATTTTTTTATAACTCTGATGCTCTTGGCACCTTCCTAGCCTACTTAGTACCTGCCTATCTGACAAGCTCAAACCTGGTACAATATGTTCCAAGTTGCTCAGAAAATCATAGCAGCTTATTTTGCTCCATGGAATATTGTGCACATTTTTCCAGAAAGAAGCTTATAGGATTTTTTTCGGTAAAATAGAGACATTGTTGTGATTGACACAGGTATCAGAGGACTCAACACACTTATTTGGGCTCACAAACCCAGTGATCTACTCTCCTTTTTAATTTTTTTTTTATTTATGATTTTAATTTGTGTTTACATAGATTCAAGTGTCCCACCGAATATATCTCCCCCTACTTCCTTATTCCCCCTCAGGCTCCCAATGTCCCCTCCCCCCAATTCCTCCCCCCCTTCCCTCCAGGATTTGCTGTCCTGCTCTCTATAATGCTGTGTTATGTATATATAATTTCACTAATCTCTTTCCCTTCTCTGATCCCATCTTCTCTTCTACTTTCCCTCTGACCCTTTCCCTCTGGTCTCTGTGATCCCGCCTCTGCCTCTGTTCCATTGCTCAGTTCACATTGTTCATTAGATTCCTCAAATGAGTGAGGTCATATGATATTTTTCTTTCTCTTCCTGGTTTATTTCAGTTAGCATAATAGTTTTCAGGTCCATTCATATTGTCGCAGAAGGTAAGGTTTTCTTCTTCCTCACGGCCACGTACTATTGTGTATATGTACCACCCTTTTTTAATCCACTTGTCCACTGATGGACGCTTGGGCTGTTTGAAGATCTTGGCTATTGTAAACAATGTTGCAATAAACATGGAGGTGCATTTCTTCTTTTGAATCAGTGATTTGGTATTCATACAATATATTCCTAAAAGTGGGATAGCTGGGTCAAAAAAACAGTCCCATTTTTTGAGGAATCTTCATACTGTTTTCCACAGTGGCTTCACCAGTCTGCATTCCCACCAGCAGTGCAGGAGGGTTCCCCTTTCTCCACATCCTCACCAGCACTTATTATGTGTTCTTTTTTAATAAGCACCATTCTGACAGGTGTGAGGTGGTATCTCATTGTGGTTTTAATTTGCATTTTTTTAATGATTAGTGATGTTGAACTTTTTTTCACATGCCTATTGGCCATCTGTATGTCCTCTTTGGAGAAGTGTCTATTCATTTCTTTTGCCTATTTTTTGACTGGGTTGTTAATCTTCCTGGTGTTGAGTTTTTAAAGTTCTTTATAAATTTTGGTTATTAACCTCTTATCAGATATGTTGGCGAATATATTCTCCCATTGTGTGGGTTGTCTTTTTATTTTGTTAATGGTGTCTTTTGCTGTGCGAAAGTTTTTTAGTTTTGTATAGTCCCATTTGTTCATCCTGTCCTTTATTTCACTTGCCCGTGGAGATAAATCAGCAAAAATAATGCTACAAGAGATATCGGAGAGTTTACTACCTATGTTTTCTTCCAAGATGTTTATGGTTTCATGACTTACATTTAAGTCTTTTATCCATTTTGAGTTTACTTTTGTGAGTGGTGTAAGTTGGTGATCCAGTTTTATTTTTTTTCAAGTACCTGTCCAATTTTCCCAACACCATTTGTTAAAGAGGCTGTCTTTACTCCATTATATGCTCTTACCTCCTTTGTCAAATATCAATTGTACATATAGGTGTGGGTTTATTTCTGGGTTCTCTGTTCTGTTCCATTGATCTGTATGCCTGTTCTTATGCCAGTACCAAGCTGTTTTGAGTACGATGGCCTTGTAGTGTAACTTGTTATCAGGTGGTATGATACCACCCACTTTATTCTTCTTTTTCAAGATTGTTGAGGCTATTCGTGTTCTTTTTTGGTCTCATATAAATTTTTGGAATATTTGTTCTATACCTTTGAAGAATCTCATTGGTATTTTAGTAGGAACTGCATTGAATTTATAGATTGCTTTGGGTAATGTAGACATTTTAATGATGTTTATTCTTCCTATCTATGAACACAGTATATGCTTCCATTTGTTTGTATCTTCCTTGATTTCCTTTAACAATGTTTTATAATTTTTCTAGTACAAGTCTTTAACCTCTTTGGTTAAATTTACTCCTAGGTACTTTATTTTTTTGTTGCAATATTGAAGGAAATTGTTTTCTTAATTTCTCTTCAGACAGTTCATTGTTGGTGTATAAAAATGCCACTGATTTCTGAATATTGATTTTATATCCTGCCACCTTTCTGAATTCATTTATCAGGTCCAGTAGTTTTTTGACTGAGACTTTAGGGTTTTCTATGTACAGTATTATATCATCAGCAAATAACGATAGTTTTACTTCTTCTTTTCCAATTTAGATAGATGCCTTTTATCCCTTCTTCTTGTCTGATTGCTGTGGCTAGGACTTCTAGAACTACGTTGAATAAGAGTGGTAAAAGGGGGCACCCCTGCCTTGTTCCTGATCTTAAGGGGATTGCTTTTAATTTTTGCCCATTGATTATGATATTGGCTTTGGGTTTGCCATAGATGGCCTTTATCATGTTGAGGTATGATCCCTGTATCCCCACTTTGCTGAGAGTTTTGATCATGAATGGGTGCTGGATTTTATCAAATGCTTTTTCTGCATCTATTGATATTATCATGTGATTTAAATCCTTTCCTTTGTTTAGGTGTTGAATCACATTGATTGATTTGCGCATATTGTAACAACTTTGTCTCCCTAGAATAAATCCCACCTGATCATGATGTATGATTTTTTTCATGTATTGCTGGATCTGGTTTGCTAATATTTTGTTGAGAAGTTTAGTATCTAAGTTCATCAGGGATATTGGTCTACAGTTTTTTTTCTTTGTATTGTCTTTGCCTGGTTTTGGAATCAGTATTATGCTTGCCTCATAAAAGGAGTTTGGAAGATTTCCCTCCTCTTGAATTTTTTGAAATAGCTTGAGAAGGATAGGACTTAGTTCTTCTTTAAATATTTGGTAAAATTCACTGGTGAAGCCATCTGGCCCAGGACTTTTGTTTGTTGGGAATTTTTTGATAACTGTGTTTCAATCTCATTTGATAAAATCGGTCTGTTTAGGTTTTTTGATTTTTTTATATTGATTTTTGAAAGATTATATGTTTTGAGGAATTTGTCCATTTTGCCAAGTTGTCTAATTTTATGGCATCCAGTTCTTCATAGTATTTTCTTACAATCTTTTATATTTCTACTGTGTCAGTTATTATTTCTCCTCTCTCATTTCTAATATTATTTATTTGAGTCTTCTTTCTTTTTTTCTTGGTGAGTCTAGTTAAAGGTTTATCAATTTTGTTTACCTTTTCAAAGAACCAACTCTTGGTTTCATTGATCCTCTGTATCGTTTTTTTAGCCTATATGTCATTTATTTCCACTCTGATCTTTATTATTTTTTTCTTTTATTTCCTCTGGGTTTTACTTACTGTTCCTTTTCTAGTTCTTTTAGATGCAGGGTTAAATTGTTTATTTGAAATTTTTTTTAGCTTCTTAAGGTATGCCTGGAATACTAAGAACTTCCCTGTCAGGACTGCTTTTGTTGTGTCCTATAAATTTTGAGTGGTTGTATATTCATTTTCATTTATTTCAAGGAAATTTTTTATTTTTTCCTTGATCTCATTGTTAACCCATTTTTTATTTAATAACATGCTATGTAGTTTCCATGTGTTTGAGTATTTTTTAGTTTTTCTGTTGTGGTTGATTTCTAGTTTTATGCCATGTAATGAGAAAAAAATGTTTGATATGATTTCAATCTTCTTAAATTTGTTGAGAGCACTTTTTTGCCCTTACATGTGGTCTATCCTAGAGAATGTACCATGAGCACTTGAAAAGAATGTATATTCTGCTGCTTTAGGGTGAAAGGTTCTGAAAATATCTATTAAATCCAGTTGATCTAGTATGTCCTCTAAGTCTGCTGTTTCTTTGTTAATTTTTTTTTTTGAGGATCTATCTAGTGATGTTAGTGGGGAATTGAAATCCCCTACTATTATAGTATTGCTGTTGACCTCGCCCTTTAAGTCCATCAAAGTCTGCTTTATGGTATCTAGGTGCTCCTATATTAGGTGCATTGGTATTTATAATGGTTATGTCTTCCTGTTGGATTGCTCCTTTATCATTATGTAGTGTCCTTCTTTATCCCTTAGTGTAGCCTTTGTTTTAAAGTCCATTTTGTCTGATATAAGTATTGCTACCCCGGCTTTTTTTTTATTTCCATTTGTATTAAATATTTTTCTCCTTCCTTTTACTTTCAGTCAATATGTATCTTTTGTTTTGAGGTGGGTCTCTTGTAGACAGCATATGTATCGGTCCTGTTTTCTTATCCATGTAGCTACCCAATGTCTTTTGATTGGAACATTTAATCCATTTACATTTAAAGTTATTATTGATATGTAGTTGTTTATTGCCATTTTGTTCTTTAAATATACATTCCTCTTTTACTAGATTTCCCCTCTTTGTTCTGTTTACAGCAGGCCCCTTAACATTTCTTGTAGCATTGGTTTGGTTGTAATAAATTCCTAGAGTTTTTTGTTTTTGTTTTTGTCTGGGAATCTTTTTATTTCTTTTTCAATTTTAAGTGATAACCTTGCTGGATAGAGAAGTCTTGATTGTAGGCTCTTGTTTTACATTACTTTGAATATTTCTTGCCATTTCCTTCTGGCCTCTAATGTTTCTGCTGAGAAGTCAGATGTCATCCATATGGGGGCTCCTCTGTAGGTAATAGACTACTTTTCTCCTATAGCTTTTAGTATTCTTTCTTTATCTCTTAATTTTTGTATTTTAATTATGATGTGTCTTGGTGTTGGCCTTTTTGGGCTCATCTCTAATGGAACTCTCTGTTCTTCTTGAACTTTTGTGACTTTTTCCTTCATTGATTTAGGGAAGTTTTCAGCTATCATGTCTTCAATCAGATTCTCTATCCCTTCTTTTTTTTCTCCTTCAGGAATTCCTATGATGCAAATTTTACTTCTCTTCATGTTGTCACAGAGCTCTCTTAGAGTTACCTCTGACTTTTTGAGCCTCTTTTCTTTTTGCTGTTCTGCTTCCATGCTTCATTTATCTTGTCCTCTTTCACTGTTTTGATCCTCAGCTTTATCCATCTTGCTTTAATTCCTTTCATTGTGGCCTTCATTTCTGATATTATATTTGTCATTTCTGACTTATTCTTTTTTATTATTTCAATGTCCTTTTTTATACTTGCTATCTCTTTATTTAGGTGCTCATTATGTCCATCCATTGTTACTCTAAGATCTTTGAGCATCCTAATAATCATTATTTTAAACTCTGCATCTGGTAATTTGGTTATTTCTGAATTATTCAAATCTTTTTCTTAGGATTTCTCTCGATTCATTTGTATTCTCTTGATTCTCTTGATTGCATTTCTCCACCTTCCTATTTTGTCTGTGTATAAGAAGGATGTGGCCATAAGAGTCTGATGGGTGTGCCCTCTTTGTTCCCTAGGTGTGGTCTGTCTGCAGGCCTGCCACCCCCTCTGCTTCTGCCTTTGGCATTCGGGCACAGGCATTGCTGGTGCCAGCCCACTGCAGTGGTTGCTGTGGTTTTCACCTTCCTTCTTTGGGCAGTACTGTGTTCGCATGCCCTGGCTGCAAGCATTGGCCAGCTGGCTTATGCACCTCCCCCAAGGGCAGGACTACTCTTATGTGCTTGAGCTGCAAGCCCTGACTGGCCCCAGCCTTTGCCCTACCCTGTGGGTGGGACTGCATTTATGTGTTTGGGCTGCAAGCCCTCCTGGCCTCCTGTGATCTACTCTAAGTATCTGTTTCTCAGATACCTTTCAACATCACTTCTGTAGCAAGGCACCTCCTCTTTGGCAGTTCGGCTTGGCAGAGTAAAGGAAACCATTTACACTAAGGAAACTACCTCCAGATGTGTGTATAGGTGTCCCCAGTTGTTGTTGTTTTTTTTTTTTTTTTTTTTTTTTTTTTTTTTTTTATATAATTTTATTTTTTTAATGGGGTTGTTGTTGTTTTGTTTGTTTTTAATTTTAAAAAGAATCTTGGGAAATAAGAATGATGGTTGTGAAGTAAGAATATTTTTTCATGAGCTCTAGGGAACCAAACTAAAGCCATTTCATGTCCATATTCTGACCCCAACCAGACAGAGATGATGGAAAGCAAGCTTGGGAAATTCTCCTCTTAAGAGAACCAGTAGAGTAGAGTTGTGGAAGGTATTGGTTTTAAGGTCAGTTGTCTGTAGCTGTGAGTCTGAAATCTGTGTAGGTGTGTGGCCATGGACCAGGCCATGAACTTCTCAATACCTCACTTGCCCCCTCTATTCAATGGGCATAGTAATAGAACCTGATTTAACTGTTATTAAGATTAAATAAAACTATGCATGTAAAACATGAGTGAAGTGTTTGATACTGCTCAATAAAAGCTGCAAAATCTGCTTAAGAGTGAGAATCTCTATGCCACACTGTAAATTCCAGATTTCAGAAAACTACTGAATGGCATGAATCCAAATGAGTTTGGATTGAATTGATTTATCAAAAAAACCCCAAAAGACAAAGTAGTATTAGTTTGCCTGGAGCAAACGATAATTAGTAGGGAGAAAACTGAGAAATTTTTTATTCAAAGTTAAGCCTTAAAAATGCTTCCTATATTATACTTCTCAACTTTTTATTCGAATGAATCATTAGGCTCGTCTTAGCCAGAATTGATTGAATTTGAAGATCTTATTTCTAAGCTTTTATTTCCTCACTGATTCATTTTCATTTGCTGTCTCCATGGTCTTCCTCACCACCATGGAGGATGAACTCACCAAGACAGGAAACCCGTTCACTCATCCCCAAGCAGTGGCAGAGCTTTCCTTCAGTGGAGCCACTAAAGTTATGTTCTGGTTTCATAAAACTGCTGTGCCATACTCATCCCTTTCCCTTCCCTCTGGCTATGGTTTATTCCTGTCACCTGGTCTTATGTCCTCCAGGTGCACAGAAACCATGGATCAGTGTCAGTCATACACTTTTCCAGCCATATGCATGTGCATGCATGTTTGCCTCCACATGAATACATGTAGACATGCATATAATGAGTACCCATACAAACACACATTGACTAAATCAGAAATCCTCTGATGTACATATGTGCACACAGGGATGCCACATTTACTCAATAAGAAAAATGATACCTGCAAGCACACTTGCCCATACCTACTCTCACACATACATGTGCACATTTGCACAGAAACATCAAGTTCACATGCTTTAACCATGATACTAGTCTGTGATAATTAGGAGTGTATAGAGTGCAGCTGCTATTCTAATCACATTCTTTTCATGAGGCACTTTCTATAGATCCCTAGATCAGCAGGACAACTGCATATCCTATTACAATCTGCCAAAAAGGAATAGATAAATCTATTACTCTACTCTTTGCTTCATCATGTTGACAGCTTTTCATGGGTCTACATCCATCAGGCTCTCACACCACCAGACAACCAACCAAATCTCCACTACCAAGCTGCAGGTTCATAGCTCCTTAATCTCTATTTAATTGCTCATTAGTAATTTCTATACGGCCTTCTTCTGTTAATTGATTAAAAACAGTTTCAGTGAAAATGAATAATGAAATTTGGTAGCAACCAACTACGGACTGAGTTTTCTTATCATCAAGGTAATCAAGAAGAAGTAGTGACCAAAACACACCTTGCTCCATGCAGATTTTTAGAATATTAAGAATAGCAGGACTTTTGGGGTCAATTACATCAGCAGTTCTCAAAATGTGATTTAAAGTAATTAAATGGTTTACTAGGGAAAACTATATTCTGTGATTATGTAAGTCTGGCATACACATCTCGCAATATTGGAGATTTAAATCAATGTTAGCATATTAAAAGCTCCGACATTCTACAATTTGAGAAAGTTTTATTGTTTAGCTGATCATCACCAAAATTTATTTGATAATAAAGTCACATTTCTTATTGAACACCACTTGAGTTATTTATTGCTGCATAATGAAGCACTCTCAGATTTAGTGGATTAAAGCAACAACAAAGGATTATTTTTTCACAATTCTGTGGATTTCTTGTGCTGGAAGGTACAAGATGGTTGGGCAGTTGGTGCTTTTGCCTCATTTCTCTTCCATATGGTTTCTCATTCTCCAAAAGATGACCTTGCACAGTGGGCTCAGGGTAATGTTTCAACAGGGCAAACAACAGAAACTAAAGGCTTCCAAAGGCCTACCGTTGAAAGTCAAACAACATCACTTCTAATATATAATATGAAACATATCAAGTCACAAGGCTGGACTAGTTTCAAGGGGGATATAAATTAATATCCACTGTTGATGGAAGAGCTGTCACATTGTCAAAGGGCAAGTGCAGTGGAAGAAGGAATTATTGTGGTGATCTTTGAATATAATCTATAAGCCACTAAACAGTTTTTGGAAGACTGTTTAGGAAATGCGAATGTAGAACAGACTTCACATTTTCTAAATTAGGGTACAGAATCTTATGTATAGAATGATTTTCCCAAAGACACATATCTGTTAATCAACAGAGAGAGATTAGAATCTAAACCCCAGACTCCAAGTCTTTTATTTTCACCATTTTGCTTCCAAAAGATTCTGAACAGACCATGAATGACTTGAATGACACCCAAACACTTACTCCTGATCCTGGCCTTCTATGCAAGACCAGCTGGGCTTGTCAGATGATGAATAACTGATCAATAAACCAGAGATTCAGCTTTCTATGCCTTCATTCCATGAATGATAGATTCTGAAAATAGCTAAACATAGAGACTTTGAATGACGTGAGGTAGTCTCCAAAGCTTCTTGTAAGATAAAGTAATACCCTTTTCCCCCACAAGTTTTTAACCATATTCTCTGGATATCCACTGAGTCTTGTACATTTATGATTCATGGTCAAGATCTTCACCTAATCCTCATGTCTCTTAAACCACAATTCATCGCAACCCTTTCAAGTCTTATAAATAAATTTACAGATGCTTCCTTTATTTGGCAACTTATCCTAAACATGACTTCTGTTCTATTACAATGCTTTCAAGAAAATTCTGGAATAATAATTCTTCCACAAATTTTTGCTGAACTCAACAAGATAAGCAATAAAGCTTACCCAAGTTTTTATGTCTACAAATTCAGCTCAAGACTTCTTAATTTATCAGTACAGCCTCTTGCTTTGCATACTCTGCAAGATTTTCTTGAGTCTATCTACTGACTATATGTCAGTTACTTGAATGTATTTTAAGTTAAGTATATCTCTGTATCTACCTATCATCTATCTATCTATCTATCTATCTATCTATCTATCTATCTATCTATCTATCTATCATCTATCCATCTATCTATCTATCTATCATCTTATCTATCTATCTATCTATCTATCTATCTATCTATCATGTATCTATCATCTCTCCCCTCCTTTTATCTATTTGTAACAGGTTTCCATTTACTCTATTTTAATATAGTACCAGTACTATAACTCTTGGACTCTAAGATAACTGATGGAAGAAGCCACATCTGAAAAGCTTTTTGCAAATACTCAAGGTCAAATCTGCTGTCTCAGTGCCTGGGGAATACTTGGTGGTGATGAGTTAATCAATATTTTCAGGACACTGGCTCTTCAAAAAATTGCTTAAACATTTTGCATTAATTTGGATTTAAACACTTCAGCTTCCTTTGCTCAGGAAAGCAAATAAATGAGAGACATTAACAAAAAGCCTAGTGATTGCAGAAAAGTTAAATTTACACTTTGCTGAAAATACATATGACTGCAGCTTTATCTTCCTTCTATAGCAAATTTATTATAATCAGAACACAATATTTTTCTGGATGTCACTTTCAACACATCAGTCACAGCATGAAAGAGTATGAAGATTACATCTACTTAGCTTGTTATAAGACAGGAGTAACAGGAGGATGAGGGAGCTCATGGCTGTGATTTATACACAAAGAACAAGTGTGGTGTTAAGTCCCTAGGCCATTATTAAATCTAAGATTACCTGGAAACTAAACAGGAGAAGGTAAAAAAAAAGAAGCTATATTATAAACACAGCCAGCATAGAATAAACACTGAAAGATTTCTTTGGAAATGCTGCTGAAATTCACCTCAAACCTTTATTGGTTTATCTGTTCAATTTGCACTGAGGCTGAAGCTTGAAGCAGCAGAAAGGCAAATTGTCCAGGTGGTGTCTGTATTTGAGGACAGAGAGGCAGGTTAACCGATAAAGTTCATGTGTCATGGAGAACAATCCCCTTTGAGCCACTTCAGATCTTGGGAGGTGCCAATCTTCCTGGGACCTGGTACTAAAGTCCCCTGGGTGTGACACTTCATCTGCTTGGCAAGATACAGCAGCACATGACGTTTGTTTTGGAAACTGGCCTAATCTGATGAACAATTAAATGATATTCCCCTGAATTTCGCCTTTCCAAATAATGTCTATACTCAAGTTAGGATGGAAAGTCAAATAGTAAAAATGTATTCATGTAAAAATGCAATGACCTTTATTACAAATTGCAGCCATCCCTCAGTACATTGACCCACCTTTCTAAACTCCTCCACATCACCTGAAGCCTCTCTTCCCTTTAAATCACCTTCCCTCACATTCATCCACTCGGCTTCCTTTCTACCTGGCTTTCTATTTATTGACTCGCTAGAATTAGTCACACATCTTGGTGCTATTTCTGCTCCATGAATACCCAAGTTCATATGTCTGTATGCATTCTTATAGTTTCTTGGAGTTTGAGAAGTTAGAGGCAAATGCAGAAGCAAAGTGGCCAGGAGTGTCCAAAGGAGACAGCAAAATTATTGCAACCTCATGACTGGGGATTAAGAACAGTTTCCTATGAAAATGTCAAGTTTCCAAGGGACATACTCACAAAGGAGCTGAGGTAAAAATGCTTCAAGTTATACTTTTCAAGAAATGGAACACCAAAAAAAAATCTGTGTGCAATCCTGGATCGGGAACGTGAACGAGTCTGGTGTGTGTGAACAAGTCAGTGGAAGAACTATCACAGCATAGGTATTTTATATGTGCACATGTATTTTATAGTTAAAAAATACTTATCTAGTAGCATACTTAGAAAATAGTACCTGTAATCATGGCCATAGATTGTTTTAAATTTAAGAACTTTTGAGACATCTTCTATATTGATTAATATTCCTCTGTTAGAGGAAACCTATATAGAGTATTAAAAATAAAATTTTTTTTTAAGTTGTAACATTATTTTACTTTTAAATCAGGGTCTAGGATTATAGATAGTAAAGTTCTAAAAAGTAGCAGCAGGATCAGGGTGTCCACTGGGATTTATTTTTTTTAATTTTATTAATTTTAATTCAGTGACATTGATAAATCAGGGTACATATGTTCCGAGAAAACATCTCCAGATTATTTTGACATTTGATTATGTTGCATACCCCTCACCCAAAGTCAAATTGTCCTCCATTACCTTATATCTGGTTTTCTTTGTGCCCCTCCCCTCCCTTCACACCCTTTCTCTCTATCTTCACCCCATCCCATCCCCCCACCCCACCCTCTGTTACCATCACATTCTTGTCCATGTCTCTGAGTCTCATTTTTATGTCCCATCTATGTATGGGTTCATATAGTTCTTAGTTTTTCTGATTTACTTATTTCACTCCGTATAATGTTATCAAGATCCATCCATATTATTGTAAATGATCCGATGTCATCATTTCTTATGGCTGAGCAGTATTCCATAGTATATATGTACCAAAGCTTTTAAATCCACTCATCCTCTGATGGACACTTGGGCTGTTGTTTCCAGATCTTCGCTATTGTGAACAATGCTGCCATAAACATGGGGGTGCATTTCTCCTTCTGGAACAGTTCTATGGTGTTCTTGGGGTATATTCCTAAAAGTAGGATACCTGGGTCAAAAGGCAGTTCGATTTTCAGTTTTTTGAGGAATCTCCATACTGTTTTCCACAGAGGCTGCACCAGTCTGGATTCCCACCAGAAATGCAGAATTCCCTTTTCTCCACATCCTTGCCAGCACTTATTCTGTGTTGTTTTGTTGATGAGCGCCATTCTGACTGGGGTAAGGTGATACCTCATTGTGGTTTTAATTTGCATTTCTCTAATGATTAGCGATGTTGAGCATTTTTTCATATGCCTATTGGCCATCTGTATGTCTTCTTTGGAGAACTGTCTATTCATCTCTTTTGCCCATTTTTTTATTGGATTGTTTGTCTTTCTGGTGTTGAGATGTACAAGTTCTTTATAAATTTTGGTTATTAACCCCTTATGAAACATACTATCAAATATGTTCTCCCATTGTGTACTTTTTTATATTCTGTTCTTATTGTCTTTGGCTGTGAAAAAGCTTTTTAGTTTGATATAGTTCCATTTTTTTTTATCCTGTCTTTTACTTCCCTTGCCTGTGGAGATAAATCAGCAAATATATCGCTGCAAGAGATGTTGGAAAGCTTACTGCCTATGTTTTTTTCTAAGATGCTTATGGGTTCACAGCTTACATTTAAGTCTTTTATCCATTTTGAGTTTATTTTTGTGAATGGTGTAAGTTGGTGGTCTAGTTTCATTTTTTTGCAGGTAGCTGTCCAATTTTCCCAACACCATTTATAAAAGAGGCTGTCTTTACTCCATTGTATGCCCTTATATCTTTTGGCAAATATTAGTTGTCCATACAGCTGTGGGTTTATTTCTGGGCTCTCCATTCTGTTCTATTGATTTATATACCTGTTCTTATGCCAGTACCAAGCTGTTTTTAGTACAATGGCCTTGTAGTATAACTTGATATCAAGAAGTGTAATACCTCCCCCTTTATTCTTCTTTTTTAAGATTGCTGAGGCTATTCGTGTTCTTTTTTGGTTTCATATAAATTTTTAAAATATGTGATCTATATTTTTAAAGTATGTCATTGGTATTTTAATTGGTATTGCATTGAATTTATAAATTACTTTGGGTAATATAGACCTTTTAATGATGTTAATTCTTCCTAACCATGAGCACAGTATATGCTTCCACTTGTTTGTATCTTCCTTGATTTCTTTTATCAATGTTTTATAATTTTTTGAGTACAAGTCTTCAGTTTCATTGGTTAAATTTACTCCTAGGTACTTTATTTTTTTGGTTGTAGTAGTGAAAGGGGTTGTTTCCTTAATTTCTCTTTCTGTCTCTTTATTGCTTGTGTATAAAAATGCCTCTGATTTCTGAGTATTAATTTTATATCCTGCCACTTTGCTGAATTCATTTATCAGGCCCAGTAGTTTTCTGACTGAGACTTTAGGATTTTCTATATACAATATCATATCATCTGAAAATAATGATAGTTTTACTTCTTCTTTTTCAACTGAATGCCTTTTATTTCTTCTTCTTGTCTGATTGCTGTGGCTAGGACTTCCAGGACTATGTTGAATAAGAGTGGTGAAAGGGGGCACCCCTGCCTTGTTCCTGATCTTGAGGGGATTGCTTTCAATTTTTGCCCATTGAGTATGATGTTGGCTGTGGGTTTCTCATAGATGGCTTTTATCATGTTGAGGTATGTTCCCTGTATTCCCACTTTGCTGAGAGTTTTGATCATGAATGGGTGCTGGATTTTACCAAATGCTTTTTCTGCATCTATTGAAATTATCATGTGGTTTTTCTCCTTCCTTTTGTTTATGTGATGAATCACATTGATTGATTTGCAAATATTGTACCAGTCTTGCCTCCTTAGAATAAATGTCACTTGATCATGGTGTATGATTTTTTTCATATATTGTTGGATCCAGTTTGCTGATATTTTATTGAGGATTTTAGCATCTATATTCATTAGGGATATTGGCTTATAATCTTCTTTCTTTGTGTTGTCTTGCCTGGTTTTGGAATCAGAATTATGCTTGCCTCATAAAAGGAGCTTGGAAGTCTTCCTTCCTCTTGAATTTTTTGAAATAGCTTGAGAAGGATAGGAGTTAGTTCATCTTTGAATATTTGGTAGAATTCACTTGTGAAGCTATCTGGCCTAGGACTTTTCTTTGTTGGGAGTTTTTTGATAACTGTTTCAATCTCATTTGGTGTAATCAATCGGTTTAGGTTTTCTGATTCTTCCAGATTGATTTTTGGAAGATTGTATGTTTCAAGGAATTTGTCCATTTCATCTAGGTTATCTAGTTTTTTGGCACACAGTTATTCATAGTATTTTCTTACAATTTATTTGTATTTTTGTTGTGTCAGTTTTTATTTCTCCACTGTCATTTATAATTTTATTTACTTGAGTCCTCTCTCTTTTTTTCTTGGTGAGTCTAGTTAAAGGTTCATTGATCTTGGTTACCTTTTCAAAGAACCAGCTCCTAGTTTCATTGATCCTCTGTATTGTTTCTTTAGCCTCTATGTCATTTTTTCTGCTCTGATCTTTATTTTTTCCTTCCTTATACTACATTTGGGTTTTATTTGCTGTTTTTTTTATTAGTTCTTTTAGATGCAGGGTTAAGTTGTTTATTTGAGCTTTTTCTAGCTTCTTAAAGTATGCCTGTAGTGCTATGAACTTCCTTCTCAGTACTGCTTTTGCTGTGTCCCATAAATTTTGAGTTGTATGCTCATTGTCACTGGTTTCTAGGAATTTTTTTATTTCTTCCTTGATCTCATTCTTAATTCATTCGTTATTTAACAACCTGCTATTTAGTTTCCATGTGTTTGAGAATTTTTGAGCTCTTCTGTTGTGGTTGATTTCTAGTTTCATGCCATTGTGATCAGAGAAAGTGCTTGATATGATTTTCATCTTCTTAAATTTGTTGAGACCATTTTTGAGCCCTAACATGTGGTCTATCCTAGAGAATGTACCATGAGCACTTGAAAAGAATGTATATTCTGCTGCTTTAGGGTGAAAGATTCTGAAGATATCTATTAAATCCAGTTGATTTAGTGTGTTCTTTAAGTCTGCTGTTTCTTTGTTAATTTTCTTTCTTGAGGATTTATCTAGTGATGTCAGTGGCATATTAAAAATTTCCTACTATTAGAGTATTTCTGTTGATCTCACCCTTTCTATCTATCAAAGTATGCTTTATATATTTAGGTTCTTTTATATTAGGTGCATAGATATTTATAATAGTCATATCTTCCTGTTGGATTGCTCCTTTTATCATTATGTAGTGGCATTCTTTATCTCTTACTGCATTCTTTGTTTTAAAGTCCATTTTGTCTGATATAAGTATTGCTACCCCAGCTTTTTTTTTCATTTTCATTTCCATGAAATGTTATTTTTCATTCTTTACCTTCAGTCTGTGTGCATTTTTTGTTTTAAGGTGTGTGTCTTGTAGACAGCATATGTACGGGTCCTGTTTTCTTATCTTTGCAGCTACCCTATCTTTTGATTGGATCATTTAATCCATTTACATTTAAGGTTATTATTGATATGTAGTTGTTTATTACCGTTTTATTCTTTAAAGCTGTATTCTGCTTTTGCTGTATTCTTTTCCCACTTTAATCTGTTTACAACAGGCCCCTTTACATTTTCTGCAGCATTGGTTTGATTGTAATGAATTTCCTGAGTTTTTTCTGTCTGGGAAGCTTTTTATTTCCCCTTCAATTTTAAATGATAGCCTTGCTGGATAAAGTAGTCTTGGTTGTAGGTTCTTTTTCTGCATTTCTTTGAATATCTCTTTATCACTTAGCTTTGGTATTTTAATTATTATGTGTCTTGGTGTAGGTTTCTTTGGGTTTCTCTTTAATGGAATTCTCTGTGCTTGAACTTGTGAAAGTTTCTCCTGCATTAATTTAGGGAAGTCTTCAGCTATATTATTTAACAAAGTCTCTATCCCTTGTTCATTCTCTTCTTTTTCAGGATCCTCTATGATGCAGATGTTATTTCTCTTTATGTTGTCACAGAGCTCTTTAAGAGTTTCCTCAGACTTTTTGAGTCTCTTCTTTTTTCTTCTCTGCTTTCATTCCAGGTGTCCTCCAACTTGCTGATTCGATCCTCAGCTCTGTCCATCCTCTTTTTAATTTCTTCCATTGTGGTCTTCATTTCTGATATTGTATTTGTCATCTCTGACTGATTCTTTTTTAATATTTCAATATCCTTTTTTATACTTGCTATTTCTTTATTTAGGTGTTTTTAATGACCATCCATTTTTGTCCTAAGATCCCTAAGCATCCTTACAATCATTATTTTGAACTCTGCATCTGGAAGTTTTGTTATTCCATATCACTCAGTTCATTTCCTCGATGTTTTTCTTGTGGTTTCATTTGGATTGCACTTCTCTGTCTTCTCATTATATCTGTGTTTGGGTGTTTTGTTTGTAAAGCTGGTTGAGTCTAGGTTTGGTGTTTTCTGCCTCCAGTTTTCAACTGTGTTATTTCTAGGTCTTCTTGGGTTGGCATTAGCTATTATTTGTAATCCACTCTTGATTTGGTCTGCTTTGAAGTCTTGATTTGTTTTTTTTTCTTAACAGGTGATTGTCTTGTTTGCTAATCTCAGCAATGGGCTTATTTGAAAGTGTATGCAGGAATGCGGTGGGTGTGACCTGAGACTCTGAAGTCTTCTTCTGCCAGTTAATCTCTCTGATGGCGGGTTGCTCTCTCAGCTTCAGTAGGGGGAGGTTTATCTCAGATCTCCATGGACACCTGAGTTACTGCCCCTCCTCCCCACTTCTTGTTTTCAGCTGTGTCTTGTTGTGCTGACTGGAGCTGGAGAGATGTCTGGAGATCTGTGACCTGGAAGTACTTTGACTTTTGTTTTGTGGAAGGATCAGCTCCTCTCCCAGCTATGGCCCCTTCCAGCACTGAATGAGTCAGCTTTTCAGATCATCCGCTGCATTCATCTGTCCCTCACCATCTGTCTCTCTCTCTCCCCCTTTCTTTTGGAAGACAAGCCAGCTCTTTCAACACATCTCATTCCCTGGTCGCCAGGCAAGTGGCTGTGAGCAGTATTTACTGCTCTTTTCCTTGGAGTGAGATCCCTTCTGGGCTCTCAGCCTCACCCCCACTCTGTTCCTGTAAGCAGGGGAGATTCAGGAGCTCCTTACCAGGTTTGTTGTGCTTTTTCTTTGCTCCTTGGTTTTTGAGAGCTGTTCTTGTAGTCCAGATTTGGTTTTTCACACTGATTGTTCATTAATTAGTTTATAATCCAGTTCAGTGGTGTGAGCTGGGACTCTGTGCATCTGCCTACTCCACTGCCATCTTCTCAAATCTCCACTGGGATTATTTTTAATCCTAGAGGGATTGTCATCACATTCAGTTGCCTACTGAAATCTAAACCTTCATCTAAAGGGTTTCAAATGGCCTTTGAAAAGACAGTCATATTATTTTAGGTAAAGACAAATATTTTTCTCTCTCTTTTTTTAGTTTTGTTCAATAAAATCTCTGTGTCATATAACCACAGGACATATGGATTTAGGATAAATTATTTCAGTTAATAAGAAAAATCATGAACTCAAACTTTTCTCTTAATTATAATCCAGTATTATTCAAAGTGTGGTTCACAGACCACCTTTGTCTGAAATTTCTGTTATGCCCATATTTTGAGGACTACCTGAGGCTTCAGAGATTTTCAGGGCAAAGTCAAGGATTCTTCACTTGTAACAATCTCCCCTGATAATTCCTATGCCAGCTAAAAGTTAAAGAAGCATTGCCACAAATC
Organism: Saccopteryx leptura; assembly: GCF_036850995.1. NCBI lineage: Eukaryota > Metazoa > Chordata > Mammalia > Chiroptera > Emballonuridae > Saccopteryx > Saccopteryx leptura. The sequence continues at coordinate 86,943,718 of NC_089511.1, forward strand.
AGTATTGCTAAATGGCAATATGTTGCCTAAGTAAAACTTTGTTCTTTCTCTGTGGGATTTTATTCCTGACTAGATAATAATTAGCTTATTCTTTGGAGATGAGCCTGAAATGGAGGTTAAAAGTGGTCATTTCTTTTACAAACCTTCTGTCCTTGTAAATACGATGGCCATTTAGAACACCAGACTGGCATAATGAGGTCAAGGAGAAGGCTGAGATGGGAAGAGAAATTCTGTCCTTACTGAAAAGATTGACACTTTCTGTGTGTGCTTCTGACTTCATTGTTGGCCTGAAGGAGTGTGAAGGGACTGACAGACTGGGGCTGAGGGTGCTGGTGGGAAGAGTGGAGATTGTGTGGAGCAAGTGTGCTGTGCTTAACCAGAGGAAGAAGCTAATAATTGTGAACCATGCTCAAGGATGAGCTCTGCAAAATTAGACCATGCATCAGCAGATTTTTGAAAAAGGAGTGGTCTTGTCAAGAAAACAGATGTGTGTGTGTGTTGTGTATTGAAATTACAGAGTAAGGTGGTAATTTTATTGGGAAGAATGAGATAATATTGAATTTTACCTTCTCCTAGCCCTCACCAGTTTAGATGTCTCTACAGGAGTACCTGTTATCAAAAATTCCCCCCTGCTCCACATGGAGGCTTCCAAAGCAATCTGAAGTACCTCTATTCTATAGCATAATTACCCTCTAGACAGAAATGATCCTCAGTCCTCAACTTTGAAGAGCTGTGAGGCTGAAGGTGAGGTGAGATAGAGGTGGATAGGCAATATTGGTAGCAATAGGCAATATTGGAAGAATTAAAAATCCCATCACTTTATTTTTTATTGAGATGTAATTGACATATAACACTGGGTTAGTTTTAGGTGTATAACATAAGAAGAAACATATTCTGAACCAAATGGTGTGTTAAAATATTTTTTATTTAGACAATTAATTTTAACAGGGTGACATTGATTACTTAGGGTACATAGATTTAGAGAAAATATCTTCAGGTCATTTTGACATTTGATTATGTTGTATAACCATCACCCAAAGTCAAATTGTCTTCCGTCACCTTCTATTTGGTTTTCTTTGTGCCCCTCCCCTTTCCTTCCCCCATCCCTTCCTTCTCCTCCCTTTCCCTCCCCCTGGTAACCACCACACTCTTGTCCATGTCCACGAGTCTCAATTTTGTGTCCCATCTATGTGTGAAATCATACAGTTCTTAGTTTTTTTCTGATTTACTTATTTCACTCAAAATATTTAATAAAATATACCACAATAATACTTCAACAATGTAAACTCAACAGCAGTATTAACAACCATTAGCACCAGTATTAACAAATGAGAAGAGACTTTAATGTTCAAATATTCTTCTAGTTGTCCAGGAACCCCAGGAACTCATCATTACTAGTGTCAGAATTTAAAAAGTTCAGTTGCTCACAATCACTGGCATCACTTTTTTCACTATTTTCATATATGATACCATCTTCAGTGCCATAGGTATTGCTAATGCCACATTTTTTTGAATGACTGTAGCATGGTTTCATTCTTCACTGACTACCATGATGTTTTTACCCATTCACAAACTTGAGTGATAATGGGTGATCTCTTCATTTATCCAGTTGGTGTCAGGTCATGATTACCAGCAGCCATCCATTTGTTCCACTCTTCTTGCATAAAGACTTTAAATGGTTTGTTGATGAAAACATCAAGAGGTTGCAACTGGCTGGTACGACCACCAGGAATTACAACTAGATGAGTCTTCACTTCTTTAAAGTTTTTTTTTTTGTGTGTGTGTGGTTTTGCTAATATGTGCTCTAAACTGGTCAAGCGCTAATAAGTCAGCAAGTGACATCAGCAGAGCTCCAGCAGCAGCAGCACAGCCCTCCACTGCTGCAGCGTGCCTCTCATGTCTGCCCTCTATGATGCCAGGTGAATGCACCCACACAACGTCGTTTGCCTTCCCTCCTGCGCTGCATGCAACTGTGGAAACCAGAACCAGATCACTCAGCAGCTGCCGGGGTTCCATACACTGCCATGGCGGGTATGATTATGCTCCCACTGGTGCTCATTCTACATTTGTTTACCAGCGCAGCTCCCTGCAGCAGCTAAGTAAAAAAGAACATTTGCTCCATAAGACGTACAGACATTTTCCCCTCTACTTTTGGCAGTGGGGGGGAGAGAGCGTCTTATGGAGCAAAAAATATGTTAGGTATATATTGCAAAAGAATTACCTTGTTACGTTTAGTTAACATGCATAACCATACATAATTTTAATTTTTTTCTTGCAATAAGAACTTTTAAGATTTATCTTCTTAGCATCTTTCAAAGATACAATAGAGTATTGTTAACTGTAGTCGTCATGTTGTATGTTACATCCCCAGGACTTATTTAACTCATAACTGGATATGTGTGCCTTTTAACCACCTTTACCTATATCACCCTTCATTAATTTTTTTCATCATTCATTTATCCTTTATTCTTTTTTCTTAAGTGAGAGGAGGGGAGATAGAGAGACAGACTCCTGCATGCACCCTGACTGGGGTCTACCTGGCAACCCCATTTGGGGCCAATGCTTGAATCAGCCAAGCTATCCTCAATGCCCAGGGCAAATGTTTGAACCAACCGAGCTATCTTCAGCACTTGAAGCCAACACTTGGACCAGTTGAGCCACTGGCTGTGATAGCGGAAGAGGTAGAGAAGGGGGAGAGGAAGGGTGAAAGAAACAGATGTTTGCTTCTCATGTGTGACCTGGCCAGGGATTGAACCAGGACTTCCACATACCACATCGACATTATCCACTAAGCCAACCAACCACGGCCAATCCTTTGTTTTTAATAAGAGAGTACTGACATGTTCTCAGGAACATATGGAGTTCCTGAGCCCACAGAGGGGCTTTGGTGGAAGATGGCATGGGGAACTGAGCTGGAAAGACTCTACTATTCTTCTTTTAATTTTTGGATCTACTTATTCTGAAAATGTTTTCTACTTACTCTTCATCAGGGTGTGCTTGTTTCCCTATGAAATGAGCCTCTGGATGCCTACATCTCAAAATGAACCCACAACCCAAATCAAGAAGTAACTGGAATAGGGTCTGGGAAAAGGATTATTAGGCAAGCTGCTTGGATAGCTTCTTGGCTGTGATATAACATAAACTAGAAGAACCGTGAAGGTCATACAGTTTTGGGACCCATGTTGGGGAACAGACTGGCACTTGAAAACAGAGCACTAGTCAATGGCTAAAAGTGGCTTTGTCCAGTGTATATTTTGGGTAGTAAGGGTAGATTACCTCACAGTGGCCATTGAAGAATTGAGAGTATTAGGGTCCTAGGAATCCTGTTTCCACTTTGAGATATTCTTAGTAGGGTCTGTGAGTGGGTATGGAACAATGTGTACAGAGTAGAATAAGTAAGCCCTATGATTATTTTACCTGATGTTCTTGGAGCTTTCATACAAACTAAGTCAGCAACCTCAGGCAGCTGTGATAACACTTTGGAGCTAATGCAGGAGGGAAGGGTTACTTCAGCAAAGCACCAGTATAAGGGAAAGTATATTCCTATAAATATGTTCAAATTTTCTCAGAGACTATGAAAGGGATAAACTGATACTCTGATAGTGTCTCATCCTAGAGTTTATGCATCAGACATGTTTCCTGATGTCTCAGTATCCCCTGACCATGATGCTGAAGAACATCGCTACAGAGTTACATACTCCCATGACTCTCTATAGTGCTCATTTGGCTTTTGTGTTTGGTCTATGATCAGGTAGAAGTGTGGAGATAACACTTACTTATTAGCTGGATGCTTTGAGAACCTGCCTTTCTTTATAATGGAGAGATGAGTGTTTATGCAGGAGAATGTCCTTCTCTTAAGAGTCTGTCTTTGTATCTATGTATCTATGTATCTATGTATCTATCTATCTATCTATCTATCTATCTATCTATCTATCTATCATCATCATGTTTTTCTAAACCTCCTAGTATAATATCATTCTCCATGAATTTCTATCAGTAAATTGAGACTTGGAAGCTTATTATATAAACTACATTATAGAGTATTATGTAGATATATTATGAAATAGATTATAGGATTAGAAGCCAGGAGTCTCATGAATTTAAGCAATTTTTATTAGGTTGCACAGCTCAGTAAAGTAGAAACATGGAACTGATCCCAGACCTCTAGTTCCATGGGATTGTGTCCAACAGATATGACAATTCAATTCTATTTTTACAATGTCTGGAATTTTGTAGGTGCTCATACTGTAGAGCAAATTAATAAATGTCCAGGAGTTCTTGGGTCATGACCTGATTACCTCACTCTTTTGTCTTTGTTTTGATCTGCTGTGTCAACTTAGGGAAGTACTCAATTTTTCTCATGACAAAGTCTCTCTGTCACCTTTTGACCCCATTGGGGACTTTCTATAGTTTCTCCATCAAGCTCTTTACTAGCCCTGTGAAGGAGCAAATATTTTTATTGGAATAGCATGAAATGTGACATTACTTATAGATCTGGCAGAAAATTAGTGGTAGTGAAAACTAGTTTAGCACAGCTGGGCAAGATTGCACCTCCTCCCTAAAAGCAGTAAGCTGAGGGACTTCGGGGAGTCATAATGGAGTAATGATAGCTAATGGTGGGGAAACGATGGACTTGAGGCGCATAAATCAATCTGAACACAGGGATGCCTAATGAAACGCTCAGGGATGCTTGAGTTCATCTGATCATTGTTCATGGGCGCATATCTCTTACTGAATCATTATATTTTGTTACATAATGGGAGAAATATAACAATTGGTATATAGGAAGTCTCTGAAGGCTAAGATATTTGCAGGGTGGCAAATAAAGAAATATAAGGGCCATCAGTAGATTCCAGAATTTTGAGATAATTCTTTCCTGGTCTGGGGCTTATTCCCTATTTTAGGTATTTTCCAAAATTTTCACCTTGGTCTATTTTTTATATACAATGAACAATGAGGCACAATATGTAAGATAACAAGAGACAAGAGTTTAGTCAAATTTTTAGACAGTTGCCTTTGCATTTTTTAGTGCAGCCAATATCACTAACAATCTCAACATCACAATAATGGTTTTAGTCCTCCCTATATTTGCAAGATTCTTTTGTCTCAAATATTTACAGTTTATGAAGAATCAAAGTAGAAAATTTGAATATAACTATAAAACACATTGAAGTTGGGAGTTTTTAAAAATCCTTTCAATAGTTCCTCTGAGCTGAAATGATTTGGCACGATGATGTGCAATGAGAACTGCAAGTGTCACTTGAGGCAGATTCAGGTGCTGTCCTTCTTTCCATTCTTTCATAGACAGGTTAAACAGTGACTTAGCTCAGTTTTATAAGCAGATATTTCTAATGTGAACTTTGTAAGCACATGTTATGTTTGTAGAAATAATATAAAAATTATTCTGGAAAAAGAAGCATGCATATCTTGAGGTGATTTATGTGAGAATATTAGTTAACAGTCACAAATTATTTCCAATTTTCCCAAAACAATTTTTTCCCTGCTGTTTTTGGAAGTATATAGCAAGAGTCAGAGCCTTCAGGACTATGATGGAGCATTTGTCCAAGGGACTCCTGAGAGATTTCACATATGAAATGATAACAATTACTGTTTAATGGCTGAAGATAATGTTGAGATGTAAATGAGAGATTCCATTTAAGCTTTTGTATATGTGTATGTGATCTCTGCATTGGTAGAAGTCTTTTCTACAGTGTGGCTCCCTGTGTTTCTAGAGGAAGGTAACAATGGGACAGGCTGCCACTGGGTTTGGAATGGGAAGAGGGAATTGCCTGAGATCATTATAAAACTCTTCCAGTTGCTTGAGTAATCTACTAGTTTTTAGACAGAGGCATATTGGACAATAGTTCTCTGTCCTCAATGTATCCCAACACACAATCTCTGCTATAATTTAAGGGACTATGGAAATGACTTATAGCAATGGATGTCAGGCCTAGAGGTGGGACAAGGTCATGACTCAGAGAAAAGGACTTGTTATACAAGTAAAGCAGAAAAGAAGAGCAGAAATAAAATATTCCAGAAAGAAAAATGAGGCAGCAGTTTCTGCAAAATCACGTTCTCATGGTAATAATGATTAGGGAGACTGACTCTGATGTTTCTGGCCAGGATTGCTCCAGAGAGGCCCTTCTCATTTTCACCAGTCCTGACTTCAGCACCTTAGCTCAGATCATTCTGTCCTGTCACCTGGTTTTGTCTTGAATCTTCTTCATGCCCTAGCATTTAGCCTAAACAGTACCAAGAATATTACACCCTTCTGAGTGACCACACATCTTCCTTTAAACTAGATGAAGCAATGGCTCACCCTAGGGCTGGGATTTTTTATGTTTCTTGTCTTATTACTTACAAATGTACCCCATTATTACCAAAGAAGAAAGTAAATGAAAACTGCAGCTGAGATGCTTCACCATTAGGGTTCTAACTTTGGGCACTATGTTGCCCAAGAAGAGAGCCTCCAATCACACTGTTGAGGAATCCTACTGAAAATGGTTTTGTCTGGATCTGGGTAGAGAACTTTCACGGGTAAATGACTCCCAGGGTGGTGGAGGGCTGAAAGGGTGCTTCCTATCTCTCCTTCCCCCATCAGTGTCTACTTGGAAAGTTCAACAGATATTTGGTTTTCTTTCTTGTCATTCATTCATAGTGGGAGACAGAGTTAGGAAGCATATTATGATTTGCACCATGACAGAAAGGAGGGGATTGGTTACTTAAGATTGTCGAGTATAAGTCATATGTGAAATGTTTTCTACTACTCTGCAATTAAACATGAAAGGTGGATCTCAGAGGTGCTTCATAGATCTCATAATGTGTACATCTTCCTTCACAGAGCATTGTGATTTTACTAGAATGGGCTATTATGCAAGGCCTTCCCTGAAATGCAGATGAAATCAAAACATGAGAACTGAATAAACAATCTTCCAGATGAAAAGGTCTTACCTTAGGTAAATAAGGATTTCTGGTTATTGACTCATAATTCAAAAGACCAGAGAGAAGGTATCAAGAATAGTAAACTTCCCCCACCTTCTCCCAGCTGATAAACAAATGCTTTGTTTGTGTTATTTACTTAGAAAGAAATAACTGCCTCATATTTCTATCAAAGTGAAGTTGTCATGTTTTAACAAATGCCAGGATCATAAACCAAATAACAGTCAGAATCTTTTATCCCACCTACCCTACAGTGCCATTTCTTGGTGACCTGGTCCATGCTCTGAGGATAGTCTCATACAGCTAACAAATCACTGAAGGTCACAAATAAAGACATTGCCACTTTTTGTGACACGTAGCACCTTCCTAGAGTAGCTGGGAGTTGGTGATAACAAACCATAATAACCCCGAGCTTAGAAATGATTTGAATTTTGTTATTATATATTTTGCAATTTTGGCAGTTTTGAAGGTAAAAATGTGTCAAAGGGTAATATGCCTCAAGGACAGTCAGTGTTAAATCAATATTAATTAAATAGACTTATTCTTATTTAACAAAGCACTGAAGTGTGGAGGAAGGGATAGGCTATGACCGTTTTCTTTAATTTTCTTTGGCCATCTGTCAGGTAAGGTAAGACTTTAAATTCCTATACATCAGCATTTCGAAAATATAGCCAATTTTCAGCTCAGGTTGTTTACCTAATGATGTATTTACTATGTCTCAGTTATCATTTACCAGAGATAAAGCTTTATGATTAAGCAGAAAAGAACTAGGAGGAACAACTATAAAGACAATGGAAGTTTTGAAGCAAAGAAAAATAATAATAATAAGGTTGGTTCTTTTAATAAAATCAGAAACCTCAAATGGTGTGACAGCACATAGGCTTGAGATAACAGGTATTATCTTTGCTGTGAAATGCATAGAAGGAATCATTTGTGGGCCTGCTGAGTTGTGGGAAGGCAGCCAAATAGTCTTTGTCAGTCCATTTTATATCTAAGGACCAATGTCCTTATTACAACTTAGCAAAATATAACATACATAAAGGAGGCCAAAAAGGTTCCTTGAAAAGTAAAAGAACATTCTTCAATTAATTGTATACTTTCAAGGGTGCACATATTCGGCTGGAGTGGTTATTCAGACCTGTACTTCACTTCTGACGATGTTATTAAAAGCTGGTGATGTGGGGTGGGGAAGAGTGGTGAGAACATAGCCCAAGACTCATAAGAACAAAGCTTATTATAAATATATGAGATCCTTTTGCCAACCATAGAGCATCAGACTATCATTCTCTGCTCTTTACAGATAAAAGCTCTACTCAAATATTATTAGAATCACCACCATGGTGCTATATCCACTGGGTTGAATCAGCAATGTTAAACTCTATTCTCAATTGAGAAGTTACAATCCCTTGCTTGGGGTCTGACTCCCTACCCTACCTCTATCTACTTTTACCTTGTGGTCATTGCATAAAATTTATGCCCATTTTGAACTTCATTCTATAACTTCAGAAAATTACATATGTTTGGACTAATACAGGGACTACCTTTATATCCTGATTCTTATCACCATAGCAAAGAATAGTAAGATACAGTCCTTATCAGCAACATCATTTTACAGTTTATATCATAGAGTTAAACAAATAAATACAGGCACTTTGGTGGGACAAGGCATATAATATTTTGTGACCTAAGAGGGAATACAGTAGTACCTTGAGATAACAAACAGACCAACATACGAATTTTTTAAGATACAAGCTGCTACTTGGGCCGTATTTTTGTTCTAGATCCGAGTGAAATTCCAAGATACGAGTTGTGATTTGGGAAGCTGCCGCTAGTTGGCGCGTTGATGCACAGGTCCAGTATCGGCAGTTTGATATATGAGTTGACTGACTTACGAGCTCGGTTACAGAACAAATTAAATTCGTATCTCAAGGTACCACTGTATTATGTTTTCAAATATAGGGTGTAAGTCACTTTTGAGTTAGACTTGGAATTACATTAGGTCAGGGATGAAGTTGTCTTTGTCAAGGCTAGGTTTCCCACCTGAAAAATAATTCCATAAGGATACCAGCTTTTGACATAGATCCCATCTATGACTTCCTGGGAGTGGGTTATTTTGTAACAATAACAACAACAACAAACCGTACCTCTGTACCAACATTAGCACTTCATCACTACCCTATGTTACAGAGTCTCTAGCGTATACCGTATACTTTACATTCTTTAGATTCTGATGAATAAATTATTTTAATTATAGTACTTATTTTCTCCCACTTTTACCTGAAATAACTCACTTTAGTGATCAAGGATAGTTACTTATTCTGGAGGGTTACAACATTCCATGCTAGAATTCATCAGTTCTTGATTTAGGCTACAAATCTGAGTGAATCCAATGTAAGTGATAAGAGAACATGATAACTTGTACTACAGGCAGATGCAGATATAGTAATGCTTTTTTTAGGGTCTGAGTTTATAAAACTCTTAATTTTATTGAATTTACTATGTGATATATAGTTTAAGTGTACACACACACAGGTTTAAGTGTAAAACTCAACAAAACATCATATGCACACTGCATTATGTACCCATCAGGCAAAGCAGTCTTTTTCTGTGTCCTTTCATCCCTCTTTTGTCCATCTCATTTACCCTTCAGCCCCTCTTCCCTCAGACTGTCACCACATTGCTGTCTGTGTGTGGTGATATGCATGTGTGTGTTTTTGCTTAATCCCTTCACCTTCTTTCATTCAGGTCCCCATCCACCTTCCCCTCTGTCAGCTGCCAGTCTGTTCCATGTATCCATGACCTGACATGTTCCTATTTTGTTGCTTGTTAATTGTGTTCATTAGGTTCCATACAGAAGTGGGATCATGTGGTACTAGTCTTTTTCTGCCTCGCTTATTTCACTTAGCATTATAATCTCCAGGTCCATCCATGCTGTTGTAACAAGGATGAATACACTATCCTACTTTGATCAGTCTAACTAACCACAGAATATAACTAAAATAAGAATGTACTAACAAAGCAAACTTATTAAAGAATATATATAAAGCTACCCATATTAAGCTTGGTAGGTGTTAAACCCAGCTTGTTACTATAACGGTATAACCTGATCTTTTCTCTTGAAACTATTTTGAAATATACTTTACAGGAATCAGCTGTTTCAGTTCCCAGATGAACTTAAGGAGCAGCTTGATCCCAAAGTCCTGCCTGACGTCCGACACCTAGACACAGGGATTCAGCTGACAAAACCCAGATGGCCAACTCATAGGCGCTGGCCATAAAGAACCAGGCAAGGCCTTTGGGAAGACGTCATGCATCCGAGATGTCCCACACAGCCTGCGCATCTGGCGTGTCCAGCACGCCCCACACGCCCTGCCCATCCTGCACATCCTACATAACCCGCACACCCTGAGCTTCCTGCGCTTCCCGCATGTCCTGCATGTGCAGTTTCTCTCCCCCTCTTTTAACCCTATTAAATTGGCCAGCTTGACCAGAGATGTGAGGTGGTCTTTGGGGTGAGAGGTCCCCATCTCTCAGGTCACCGGCACCTAAACCTTTCCTTTCCCACCAGCACTTGTCTCACAAGTTTGGCTTTCACTGTGACAGCTGGACCTCAGGACGGTTTCACTGTCTCAAAAGGTAAGATCTCCTTGTTTTATGTATGTATGTATGTATGTATGTATGTATTTATTTATTTATTTATTTATTTATTGCCGGGTAGTATCCACTGTGTATGTGTACTAGAGCTTTTTTTTTTCCTGAAGTTGGAAACAGGGAGGCACTCAGACAGACTCCCACATGCGCCCGACCGGGAACCACCCAGCATGCCCACCAGGGGGCAATGCTCTGCCCATCTGGGGCGTTGCTCTGTTGCAACCAAAGCCATTCTAGCACCTGAGGCAGAGGCCATAGAGCCATCCTCAACGCCCGGGGCCAACTTTGCTCCAATGGAGCCTTGGCTGTGGGAGGGGAAGAGAGAGACAGAGAGGAAGGAGAGGGGGAGGGGTGGAGAAGCAGATGGGCACTTCTCCTGTGTGCCCTGGCCGGGAATTGAACCCGGGACTCCCACACGTCAGACCAATGCTCTACCACTGAGCCAACCAGCCAGGGCCTGTACTAGAGCTTTTTAATCCACTTGTCCAGTGACGAGTCCTTGGGCTGCTTCCAGATCTTGGCTATTGTAAATAATGCTGCAGTGAATATAGGGGTAAATGTAATCTTTCAAATTACTGTTTTGGGCTTGTTGGGATCCCAGAAGTGGGATCACTGGGTCAAAAGGCAGTTCTATTTTTAATTTTTAAAGAAATTCTATACTGTTTTCCACTGTGGCTGCACCAGTCTGCATTCCCACCAGCAGTGTAGGCGGGTTCCCTTTTCTCCACACCATTGGTAGCATCAGCATGTGTCATTTGTTGACTTATTGATGACAGCCATTCTGATAGGTGTGAGGTGGTAATACTTTTGAAGGAACTTTAGTTGGATAGACTTTTTGTTTCAGGAGAGATGAATTAATCACAATAATAAAATTATATAAAAATTTTTCACCCAAAATTTTTGGAAAATTTAAAGCTTTTCTTTCTCTCTCTCTCTTTTTTTTTTTTTTTAATTTTATTTATTCATTTTTTAGAAAGGAGAGAGAGAGGGAGGGAGAGAGAAAGAAGAGAGAGAGAGAAGGGGGAGGAGCAGGAAGCATCAACTCCCATATGTGCCTTGACCAGGCAAGCCCAGAGTTTTGAACCGGCGACCTCAGCATTTCCAGGTCGACGCTTTATCCACTGCGCCACCACAGGTCAGGCCTCTCTCTTTTTTTTTAAGGTATACCAGGAAAAATAGCTTTTGTGTGTGTGTGTGTGTGTGTGTGTGTGTGTGTGTGTGTGACAGAGACAGAGAGAAGGACAGATAGGGACAGACAGACAGGAAGGAGAGAGATAAGAAGCATCAATTCTTTGTTGTGGCTCCTTAGTCTCCTTAGTTGTTCATTGATTGCTTTCTCATATGTGCCTGGACTAGAGGGCTGCAGCAGAGCAAGTGACCCCTTGCTCAAGCCAGCAACCCTGGGCTCAAGCCAGTGACTATGGGGTCACGTCTACGATCCCACGCTCAAGCCAGTGACCCCACATTCAATCTAGTGAGCCCGCACTCAAGCCGGTGACCTCGGGGCTTCAAACCTGGGTCCTCTACATCCCAGTCCAGTGCTCTATCTACTGCGCCACTGCCTGGTCAGGCCTGGAAAAATAGCTTTAAAGTGCTGATAGATGATCTTGTTCTTATGTCGCCTTCAACATTAAACACTTTACTGGTAGAAAAAATTAAGGAAGTCAAGAAGCTGATGGTTTTCTGACTATTTGAATAGCTTATTTACATTTTCACCACAATTAAGAAACATGAACAGATTTAGTAAGAATACAGAGCAATGTATTTACATGTATTAAGAAATAGTATGATCACAAGAACCAATATTTAACTGTCAGTAGTCAAATGAAATACCACTCATTGGATAGTACCCATATCTGTTGTGTTCATTTGAGGACCTGGAGATACTGAATAATCACAGGTGTTCAAAGCATCGTGAAATCTTGTTTATTATATTACTTTTATTCTATTTCTTTATGATGTGGGCTTAACTGTGTGTCCCCCAAATTTTTATGTTGAAGCCTTAACCCCATTAAGGCTGTGTATTGAGATAGGCTTTGAGGAGGTAATTATAGTTAAATGAGCTTGTAAGAGTGAGATCCAGATCTAGTAAGACTGGTAGACTTATGAGGAGAGAAGAGGGACACCTCTCAATCACTCCCCATGTGCACATCCCAAGAGGATTGGCCATGTGAGCACACATCTACAAGTCAGGAGAAGAACCTTCACTAGATCTTTTTTTTTTTTTTTTTTTTTTTCTGAAGCTGGAAATGGGGAGGCAGTCAGACAGACTCCCGCATGCGCCCGACCGGGATCCACCCGCACGCCCACCAGGGGGTGTCTCTCTGTCGCGACCAGAGCCACTCTAGCGCCTGGGGCAGAGGCCAAGGAGCCATCCCCAGCGTCCGGGCCATCTTTTTGCTCCAATGGAGCCTCGGCTGCGGGAGGGGAAGAGAGAGACAGAGAGGAAGGAGGGGAGGGGTGGAGAAGCAGATGGGTGCTTCTCCTGTGTGCCCTGGCCGGGAATCGAACCCGGGACTCCTGCACGCCAGGCCGATGCTCTACCACTGATCCAACCGGCCAGGGCCTCTTCACCAGATCTTGATTGTGTGGGCACCCTGAACTTGAATGCTTAGCTTTCAGAATTTTGACAACATAAATTTATGTTGGTTAATTCATCTAGTCCAAGGTATTTTGTTATGGCAGCTTGAGCTCACTATCTCACCTTGTCTTTGGAAACACAAATCCTCTCTGGGGAAATATACTCATACCTGGATTGGTCCTGGAACCAATCCCCCACAGAAGCCAAGGGACAAGTAGTGTTGGGGAGTCAAAAGTTATACACAGATTTTTTACTGCATGAGGTGTTGGTACAACTAATCCCCACATTGTCCAGTGGTCAACTGTAGTTATAATTATCATACAAGTATGTAGTGTAATTAATACCTTTCACATAGTAGGAGCTATTTAAACAAATATTGATCAAATGAGGTTTTGTTTTATTAATTTGTTGTCAAACTTATTTTAAAGGACTCTACTCTAACCCAAAATGGAATCAAATTCTCTCTTTGGTAGGTGGGCAAATGGGGCCCAAGAGTCTGCCATCAAAAGTTTGTCATTCTTGTAAACAGATAATGCTTAGTGGGACATTAAAACTCAGAGTCAGGGATGAGGTTGGTGTTCTTAGGGTTATGTGGTATTCTAAGCAAGAAAATTTTGCCAAAGGAGAGTTCTGCTTTTGTCTATGAGAGCAATCTGCCCAAAATTCAGCTGTTTTCACTCTGTGTGTCGTTTGTTGGGTGATCCTAGGCCTAGCCAGTTCTCCATACCCCATAAACTACACCCTGCTGCACTTAGTATTAATTAAGTGTTAACATTAGTAATTAATTAAATCCATGTACAGTGTAAAAACTTTATTTTTGCAATCATGCTTTGCCTCATATGGTGATCAGATAATTAATTAATTGTCTCACATTGTAGGAATGTAGCCATGCTATAATACACTGTAGCTGTTACTGGACAGAGAGAGTTCTCTTCAGCTTTTCTTTTTTTTATTATAAATAAGTTTTTATTTTAATGGGGTGACAACAATAAATCAGGGTACATATATTCAAAGAAAATATGTCCAGGTTATCTTGACATTCAATTCTGTTGCAAACCCATCACCCAAAGAGAGATTGTCCTCCATTACCTTCTTTTTAGTTTTCTTTGTACCCCTCTCCCTCCCCCTCTCCCTCTCCCTCCTTCCCTCCCCCCACCCCCCATAACCACCACACTCTTGTCCATGTCTCTTAGTCTCGTTTTTATGTCCCACCAATGTATGGAATCCTGAAGTTCTTGTTTTTTTCTGATTTACCTATTTCACTCTGTATAATGTTATCAAGATCCCACCCTTTTGTTGTAAGTGATCCGATGTCATCATTTCTTATGGCAGAATAGTATACCATGGTGTATATGTGCCACATCTTCTTTATCTAGTCTTCTATTTTTTTATGTAATTAAAGCCTTTAAGCAAACTCTTGGCCAATACAGCAAGAATCCATAAAAGAGTAGTGTCCTTAACATGTTCACCAAGTCCAAGTTGGCCCCAACACCATACCAAATCCCTGAAAAATGCAACCCAATCTCAGTTCAGTCTGTTATGAGCTGTCACAAGGAGCAGGAGTCCAGTATGTCCACGTTACAGTGGATACATATTCTGTATTTATAGTAACCTCTGTCAGAACAGGAGAGGCTGCTAAGCATGTTATAGCTCACTGTCTGTATGCATTGTTCTATTATTGGATTTCCTAAACTGGTTAAACCAGTGGTTCTCAACCTTTCTAATGCCGTGACCCTGCAATACAGTTCCTCATGTTGTGGTGACCCCAAACCAAAAAATAATTTTGGTGGCTACTTCATAACTGTAATTTTGCTACAGTTATGATTCCGAATGTAAATACCTGATATGCATTATGTATTTTCCAGTGGTTTAGGCAACCCTGCCGGGGTCGCGACCCACAGGTTGAGAACTGCTGGGTTAAACTGAAAATGCTCCTGCATATGGAGCAAAAGCATCTACTGTATTTTGTCATTCTTACAATCTTTAAAGTTAATGTATTATTAAAGTGTACCCAGCAAATATTTTAAGGTCAATTAAAAAACATTTTAAAAGAGGGTAGTCATATCCTGGAACTCCTAAGGGTCTACCATATCATGCTTTTTACTTAAAAAAAATTTTTTAAATTTCTTTTGAATCCTGATGAACAGGAGATGCCAAATCTTTTTCGCCTGCAAACTACTACCTTCTTTATTTGATCCAGCCAATAAAACTGTTTTGTCTTTCTCCAAATAGCTCCAGATATATGGAAAAGATTTATACAGACAGATGGGGATCCTCAAACCCCTCAGCAAGATCTTTTGAGCATGGCTTTTAAGATACCTAGAGGCAGAAAAAACCCAATAGAGATCAGAGGAACTACCAGCTTTTAGGATACGTCCTTAAAGGCTCCAATGCCCCAAAGGGGTCTCATAGGATGCCATTTGGGTCCTGCTTCAATAGTGGAAAGGAAGGTCATTGAGCTAAAGCATGCCAGACTTACATGCCTCTGCTGTGAGGAAACAGGGACACTGGAAGGTAGGCTTCTCCCTCACTCCCCTAAGGGAGGGTTCAGTCTCTTCTAGCCCTGCTCCAGCCACCTATGACCTAACCTTGCCCAGAATGCGGGGGTTTGCCACTGAAGGCTGAAGGTGCCCAGGGCCGTCTGATCCATCTATGACACTGTGGACGAGCCTAGGGTATTTCTTCCAAGAAGCAGGTAAACTGATCTCATTTGCACAAGGGCCACTTAACTATGTCTTGCCTGATAGTCAGGTTTTTTATTCTTCCCTCAAAGATCTCTGTTGTGGGTGTTGATAGTCTTATTTTCTGCTGCTTTGTTTAATATATAGTGTTCAGCTTTTCTAAGAGCATGGAACTTTCTTAGGTCTATTTCACCTTCTAGCATCTTTTTCAATGTGTTATTGAACCAACTGAAAAACTAAAGACAAGTAAAAAAGATAACTTTTGTAAAAAAAAATTAACTAGAGAATAATTTTTAAATGAAAAATTTAAGGCAAAAGATTGGGCCCCAATGAATTCATGGATAAAACAAAATGAAGAAACTAAGGATATGTGACAGAAAGAAGCATGCAGAGCATCAGTTCAAGGACTGTAGGAGCCCAAAGCTGTCTATCTATAAAAATGAGAGTCCTTAGAAGTGAGAAGAAAGTAGATCATAAGTGTTCCCACCATACACACACAAAAGGAGATCATGAGGTGATGGATGTATTAGTTAACTTGATTGTGATATTTCACAAGGAATGTGTATATCAAAACATCACTCTGTACACCTTAAAATATAAATTTTATTTGTCAAACATATGTCAATAAAGGTAGAACAAAAAAAGTATTCTAAACCATTCAGATGCAGATTAAGGTCAGTTGAGGCCTCAGGCACAGAAGAAAATATTAGGCCCCTTTAAAACAAAGAGAGAGGGAAAATAAAAATACATGTTAACCATATTTTTAAATAAATAAAAATATTATGTACTATTAATGTTAAAATTGTGCATATGAAACCAAACTTGATGTCATTAGAAAAAAGTGTAATGTTGGGGTTTTTTGGGACCCTTCAGAAGTCGGGGCCCAGGCCATGCACCCAGTGCACCTGCCCTTAAATCTGCCTCTAAAACCATTAAAAAAGAACTAATCATATAATGCATGGAACTTGGGAGAAACTTGGGAAAAGGTATATGGGACCTAATTTCCTTATCTTTTATAGTAGGGAGACAAATACTACTGTCTCAAACTTAAACATGATATTAACTAATAAGTAATGACTTCAGCTTTCTCATTTTATTTTATAATGTTATTTCTTAAACCAAAAGGGAAGCTTTTATAAAATAATATTATTTTATATGAAGCTTTCACATTGGCATATTTTTTTCTATTAAATTCAAGTAAAAAAGAAATTGTCTCGGTTCTTATGTTTATGTTTGTGCAAATAGACATCTGGAGTGATAGAAAACTAATATTAAAGGTTTTAGGGGATAGAATTGTGGTCAGCTCTTGCAAGAGGGTGGAAATGACAGAGAATTGTGTTTACTTCTCATTCTTTAGATCTTTATACAGTTTCAAGGTTCTAATATTCATATTGAATGAATATTTGTCAACAGGGTTTATCTGAGAAGAGAGTTAGTTCATAGCCCAATTTTTATTCATATATTTGTATAATTTATCATATTTGCATATATTAATAGGTCATAATGGGATTAAAAATAAGTACTATAAATATAAAAAATAAAAGTAATGAAACTAAAAGTAAACAATACAATGAGTTTCCAAAGGTTTAAAATAAAAAATAGACACAATAACATAAATCTTATACGTTTAAAGAAAGTGAGTGGAGAATTGACATTTTTGAGCTATATATATAATATATATATATAAAAAATATATATATAAATTTTTATTTAGATGATTAAATTTAACAGCGTGACATTGGTCAACTAAAGTACATAGATTTGGGGCAAATGTCTCCACATCATTTGCACAGTTGATTATTTTGTATACCCATCACCCAAAGTAAAATCCCCTATTACTTTATATTTGACCCTCTTTATAGCCCTCTCGCTCTCCCAAGCCCCTCCTCCCTCTCCCCTCTTCCCCTTCCCCTGGGTACCACTGCACTCCTATTTATGTTCATGAGTCTCAAATTTGTGTCCCACCTATGTATGAAATCATATAGTTCTTAGCTTTTCCTGATTTACGTATTTCACTTAGTATAATGTTATCAAGGTCCATCCATGTTGTTGTAAATGATACTATGTCATCGTTTTTTATGGCTGAGTAGTATTCCATTGTATATATGTACCACCTCTTCTGTATCAAATCATCATCTGTTGAAGGGCACCTTGGTTGTTTCCATGTCTTGGCCACTGTGAATAATACTACAATGAACATGGGGATGAATGTGTGTCTTTACATACCAATTTTTTTCAAGTTATGAGGGTATATATATATTCCAGTAAAGGAATTGCTGGGTGATATGATAGTTCTATTCTTAAATTTTTTTAGGAACCACCATACTTTCTTCCATAGTGGTTGTACTACTTTACATTCCAACCAACAGAGAATGAGGGTTCCTTTTTCTCCACAGCCTCTCTAACACTTGTTATTACCTGTCTTGTTGATAATAGCTAATCTAACAGGTGTCAGGTGGTATCTCATTGTAGTTTTGATTTGCATTTCTAATAGCTAGTGAAGATGAGCATCTTTTCATATATCTAATGGCCATTTGTATTTCTTCTTGGGAGAAATGTTTGTTCATGTCCTCTTCCAATTTTTATATTGGATTGTTTGCTTGTCTGTTGCTGAGTTTTATGAGTTCTTTATATATTTTGGTTAGTAACTCCTTATCTGAGCTGTTGTTTGCAAATATTATCTCCCATTTAGTTGGTTGTCTGTTTGTTTTGTTGTCAGTTTGTTTTGCTGCGCAAAAGCTTCTTAGTCTGATGTAGTCCCATTCATTCATTTGCCTTCACTTCCCTTGCCTTTGGAGTCAAATTTATAAAATGACCTTTATGGTCAAGGTCCATGGGTTTAGTCCTTATGTTTTCTTCTATGTAATTTATTGTTTCAGGTCTTATATTTAGGTATTTGACCCATTTTAAATTAATATTTATGCAAGGGGACAAACAGTAGTCAAGTTCCATTCTTTTGCATGTGGCTTTACAATTTTCCCAGCACCATTATTGAAGAGGCTTTCTTTTCTCCATTGTGTCTTTTTGGCTCCTTTGTCAAAGGTGATTTGAGCTCTCAATTCTGTCCCATTGGTCTGTGTGTCTATTTTTCAGCCAATACCACACTGTTTTGATTATCTTGGCTCTGTAATATAATTTGAATTCAGAATTTTAATGCCTCCAGCTTCATTTTTTTCCCCTCAAGATTACTTTGGTTATTCAGGGGTTTTTTATGGTTCCATATAAACCTGATAATTTTTGTTTCATTTTTTAAAAAAATGACATTGAAATTTTGATGGGAATTGCATTAAATTTGTATATTGCTTTGGGTAATGTGGTCATTTTAGCTACATTTATTCTTTCTATCCAAGAACATGGGTTATTTTTCTATTTCATTGTGTCTTTTTTTATTTCCTTAAAAATGCTTTGTAGTTTTCTGTATATAGTTCCTTTACATTCTTTGTTATGTTTGTTCCTAGGTGTTTTATTTTATTTTTTTTTGTTGCAATTATAAAAGAAATTATTTTTTTAGTTTATTTTCCAAAGTTTTATTATTGGCATATGAAAGCAATAGATTTCTGTATATCAATTATGTATCCTGCGACCTTACTCTATTGGTTTATTGTTTCTAATAGTCTTTCTTGGAGTTTTTGGGGTTTTCTATATACAGCATCATGTCATCTGCAAAAAGTGATATCTTCTTCTTTCCTGATATGAATGCCTTTTCTTTCTTTCTTTCTCTTGTCTGATTGTTCTGGCTAGAACTTCCAACACTATGTTGAATAGGAGTGGAGAGAGTGGGTAGTTTTGTCTTGTTCCTAATTTTACAAGAAAATTTTTCAGTTTTTTATCATTTAGTATGATGTTAGCTGATGGTTTGTTATATATGGACTTTATTATATTGATGTATTTTCCTTCTATACCCATTTTATTAAGTGTTTTAAACATAAAAGGATGTTGACTTTTATCACATGCCCTTTTTGCAACAGTTGATAGGACCAATCATATGGGTTTTGTTCTTTGTTTTGTTGATATGGTGTATTACATTAATCATTTTATATATGTTGAGCCATCCTTGTGTCGGATGATTCTCACTTGATCATGATGTATTATTTTTTAATGTGTGTTGTATTAGATTTGCTAGTATTTTGTTTAGGATTTTTGAATCTGTATTCATTAGAGATATTGGTCTGTAGTTTCTTTTTTTGCATTGTCCTTGCCAGGTTTGGGTATGAGGGTTCTGGTGTCCTCATAATATGTGTTTGGATGTATTGCTTCTTCTTCAATTTTTTGGAAGACTGAAAAGAATAGGAACCTAATCTTTGAATGTTTGGCACAATTCTCTAGTGTAGCCATCTGGCCTCAGACTTTCATTTTGGGGGACAATTTTGATAGTTGGTTCTATTTCCTCCCTGCTTATGGGTCTATTTAGGTTTTCCACTTCTTTGTGATTCAGTCTAGGAAGATTGTATAGTTCTAGGAATTTATCCATTTCTTCTAGATTCTTAAATTTGGTGGCATGTAGTTTTTCATAGTATTCTACAATGATCCTTTGTATATCTATGATATCTGTGGTAATTTCTTCTCTTTCATTTTAGATTTTGTTTATATGAGGTCTTTCTCATTTTTCCTTAGTGAGTCTTGCCAGGGGTTTGTCAATTTTGTGATCTTTGTTCAAAGAACCAGCTCTTTGTTGTATTAATTTTTCCTATAGTTTTTCTGTTTTCTATTTCATTTGTTTCTGCTCTAATTTTTATTATTTCCTTTCTTCTTCTGGTTTTAGGTTGCCTTTGTTCCATTTTTTTTTAGTTTTAAGATGTGAGATTAAGTTGTTTACTTAGGATCTCTTTTGTTTTTTGATATAAGCTTGTAATGATATGAATTTTCCTCTTATCACAGCTTTTGCTGCATCCTAGAGATTCTGGTATATCGTGTTGTCATTTATGTTTGTGTATATATATATGTGTGTGTGTTTTTTATATATATAAATATATATATAAAAAATATATATATATATTTGTATTTTTCTAAAGTAGGAAACAGGGAGGCAGTCAGACAAACTCCCACATGCGCCCGACCGGGATCCACCCGGCACGCCCACCAGGGGGCGATGCTCTTGCCCATCTGGGGTGTCAGTCTGTTGCAACCAGAGACATTCTAGTGCCTGAGGCAGAGGCCACAGAGCCATCCTCAGTGCCCTGGCCAACTTTACTCCAATGGAGCCTTGGCTATGGGAGGGGAAGAGAGAGACAGAGAGGAAGGAGAGGGGGAGGGGTGGAGAAACAGATGGGCTCTTCTCCTGTGTGCCCTGGCCAGGAATCGAATCTGGGACTCCTGCACACCAGGCCGATGCTCTACCACTGAGCCAACTGGCCCGGGCCTGTATATAATTTTTGATTGCTGCTTTTATTTCTTTATTGACCCAGTAATTTTTTAGAAGTATGCTGTTTAATTTCCACATTTTTGTGGGTTTGTTTACTTCTTTCTTGCAGTTGAATTCCAGTTTCAAAGTCTTATGGTCAGAGAATATGCTTGGTATAATTTCAGTCTTTCTGAATTTGTTGATATTAGCTTTGTGGCCTAATATATGGTCTATTCTTGAGAATGTTTCATGAATACTGGAGAAAAATGTATACTCTGATGCTCTGAGCTAAAATGTCCTATGGATTTCTATTATATCTATTTGTTTTAGTGTTTCATTTAAGGCCAATATTTCTTTCTTGATTTTCTGTTTGGATGAATGTTCTAGAATCATCAGTGGTATATTGATATATACCAAGTATGATTGTACTTTTGTCAGTTTCTATTTTTATATCAGTTAGTAGATGTCTTATATATTTTGGTGCTCCCAGGTTTGGTGCATATACATTACAAACTGTTAAGTCTTTTTGATACAATGGTTCCCTTTATCATTATAAAATGACCATCTTTGTCTCTGGTTAGCTTTGTTTTCTTGCAGTCAGACTTGTCAGATATGAGTATGGCTATACCTGCTTTTCTTTGGATATATTTGCTTGGAGAATCGTTTTTCTAACCTTTCACTTTGAACTTATTTTTATCCTTGTAGTTTAGATGTGTTTCTTGAAGGCAACATACAGTTGGGTTTTTCTTTTTGATCCAATCTGCTACTCTGTGACTCTTTATTATTGGTGAGTTCAATCTATTTACATTTAGTGTAATTATTGACAGTTGAGGGTTTCATATTGCCATTTTATATATTGCTTTCTGATAGCTCTGTGTCTTGTTTGCTTCTTCTCTTTTATTTTTTCTGTCATTTGTTTTTGTTTGGTGGTATTTCACACTTCTTTCCTCTATTTCTTCTTTTTTTAAGCTATGTGTTTCAGTAGTCGCATTTTTAAGGGTGGTTACCATTAGGTTATTAAAATAAAAATTATCATATTCATTAGTGTCCATTATCTCAAGAATGCTTTGGTATTCCATCCTTTTTGCTACTGCTGATCTTTGTCCTCTCTTCTTTTATGTTATTGTTGTCACAGATTATCTGTATTTTTATTGCAGTCTTGTTGGAGCTTTTGCTTGTAGTTTTGTTTTGTTCTTTATATCTGGTTAGATAACCCCTGTTAGTATTTTCTGAAGAGGGGGTTTTCTGGTGACAAATTCCCTCAGCTTCTCTATGTCTATAAATGTTTTTATTTTCTCTTCATATTTGAAGGATAGCTTTGATGGCTATAGTATTCTTGGCTGCTAGTTCCTCTCTTTTAGTACTTTAAATGTTGGGATCCACTCTCTTCTGGCTTGTAGAGTTTCTGCTGAGAAATCTTATGATAGCCTAATGGGCCTTCTTTTATATGTTATATTCTTCTTTTCCCTAGTTTCCTTGAGAATTTTTTCTTTGTCATTGATTTGTGATATTTTTATTATAATGTGCCTTGGAGTAGGTCTGTTAGGGTTGAGGTAACTCTGTGTTCTGTTTGCTTCTTGGATTCGAGGTTCTAACTCTCTCCATAGGCTTGGGCAGTTCTCATTAATTATTTGTTTTAATATGTTCTCCATTCCCTTTTCCCTCTCCTCTTCTTCTAATATACCAATTATTCTTATATTGCTCTTTCTGATGGAGTTAGACAATTCTAGTAGGGCTTTCTCAAATTTTTGTCATGAGTCTCTCTCTTTTTCTCTCTGTAATATCTCTAGTTGCCTGTCTTCAATGTCACTAATTCTCTCCTCTATCTGGCCTGTTCTATTAGCTAAACTTGCTACCTCGTTTTTCAGTTCATGTATTGAGTTTTTCATTTCTGTTTGGTTCTTTATTTATAGTTTCAGTTTCCTTGGTGAAGTACTCATTTTGTTCATTAAATTATTTTTTGGACTCTCTAAATTGCCTTTCAGTGTTTTATTGTATCTCATTGAGTATTTTTAGAATTTCAATTATAAATTCTGTCATTTAGCTCCAAGGTTTTTATGTAATTGAGGTTTTTTTTGGACATTTTTCATCATCTGTCTGAGCTATGTCTCTATCTTGTGTATTCTTGATATTTGATTTCTTTTTCCTTGATGGAATTTGAGAGTGGTATTGTTAATAACAACAAGAGATGACTAATAAAAATAGAAAAAATACAGTGAAAAAATTAAAATTTTATAAATAATAAGAAAAACAAAACTACAGAGAACAAGGAGCAGGAACTGAGGAAAAATTTTAAAAAGAGAGAAAATGAAGTAAAAAACAAGCAGAACACCACAAAAAAAGTATGAGTCAAAAACATAATAATTTGACAAAAAATGACATTTAGATGAGAGGGAAAAATAATGAAGGAGAAGAAAAGGAAAGAGAGAAAAGTAAAAGAGAAAATGTCAGAAATTAAACCCTCACAAAAAAACAAGAATAAAATATACAACAACTAAGGATAATGAAGTTCAAGTGGGAAAAAGAGAAAGAAGAAAAAGAAAAGAAGAAAAAATGAGAAAAAGAAAAAAATATATATTTTTCAGTTTTGAGAGGTAATTTTTTCCCTTTTTCTGGCAGGTGGTGCTGTACTATAGGTTTTGCCTCTGGGAGGTTCTTGGGCAGAGTTGTACTGAGGTGTCATTGTTGTCAGGATGTAGGCAGAACCACAGTTGCATTGGTAGGAAGGTATTTTTTTTTTTAGGGCTTTGCAATTTTGTTTCTAGGAATGACTGTCTCAGGTGTTCCAGTGCCTCTCCCCATGTCCCAACAGAGCAGGGGATCAAACACCCATCATCTCTGCTTCTCATGGGAGCTAGTGGCCTGTATACTCAGCTCTGGGGGGTCTGCAGCCGCTACTGTTCACACATCAAGGGAGCAATGTCGGACTTGGAATACTGGGGGAGACAGAGCTAAGTCCTTCCTCAGATATCACACAAAGTATGATCCTGGGCAGGACAGGGGCTGCATGCTGGAGCTGGCGTCTGAATTTTGGGAGCTGGATGGGTGGGATGCAGATCTCAGATCAAGCAGCCCCTGCGTCATGCAGGCCAAACTCTGTGGGCCACGTGGGCAGATGGAGCATGCCTTGGAGCCCTGCAGGCCGATATCCAGGGGCTATTCTCATGCAGATCTCAGAAGAGGCTGCACATATGTGCATGCCTAGTGCCTGGGATCACAGAAGAAGCCTGGAAATGCAAGCAGACCCCAGGAACAACAGTGTTCCTGCTCTTGTTTGCATGCCCACCTTAATTCAGCTCCTTCCCCTCTACCCCTCAGTCTCGCCTCTCCTCCTGGCTCCAAAACAAAACCCATGCTAAAAGTGCCTCCCTCCCTCAGATCAGTGAAGAAAGAGAAAAACTCTGTCTTCCAGCTTTTTTCCTCCATGACTGGATTCTATCTTTGGCCAACCTTCTTACCAAATTATACCTTTATCTGATGTGTGTATGTTTCAGGTGCTCCTAGGGTTTTTTCTCTGCATGTAGTTGTTAAGTTTGTTGAAATTTCAAGAGAGATTAGGAGTATTTCTCACACCATCATTTCTCAGAACTTTCAATATATTTTAGGTATGTAAGAATTTAAAATCTCTTTTAAGTTACTATGGGGAAGCTGTGTTAGGCCTGCTTGTGGAGCTACCAGCTGCAAGCACTTTGCCTGATTGGTGTGTGGGTATGTAGCAGCATCATGTGTATATAGCCTATATAAAGCTATGGGTGCTTGCGCTAGAGAAAGATTGGTGATTGTGGATGGCAGGTTGCCTGCGCACCACTGTAAGGGGCCATTTTGCTACTTGTTTGCCTGAGAGGCAGTTTCCCCTATGTGCTTGTCTGCTGTTGTGCGACTTTATTAAATGGAATAGTCAACCCTTTCTGACTCTGCAGATTTTCTGTCTGCTCGAATCCAATGTAAACCTGCCTGGCCTTGGCCATTGGCATTACAGTTACCAACAAAGAATAAATAAAATTACCCAAGTACATAAATATATAATGTAAAAATTATCTGTAAAAGGTGATGTGTAATTAAAATGTATTAAAATTAATATTAAAACTTAAAATAGGATAAAAACAAATAAGATAAAATGACAAAAAAGATTGTTACACAGAGTACATTACATATTTATACAAAGAAATTATATTTATTTAAAATAAAATAGCAGTTTTTAAAAATAAAAATTACTAATAAATATAAAGAATAGATAAAAACAGAATATGCTAATGAAAAATGATGAAAAGTACTAAAATTATGAAATGTCATAAAAAAGAATAATTAGATATAATTTTTTTAATTTTTAAGAGGAGCTTTATTAATAAGTGGGCTGCATATGACTTACATGGGGTATAGATAACCCAAATCATGTAGTCTCGAATATAGCTCTGAGGCTAGTTATATACACTTGATCACATACAGGTTGGGCAGAAAAGGAAGGGGAAACATGACACAATAATCAATCATTAACAAGCTTATAACATTTGTCTGCAGGATCTATAAAAAACATTCCTACATATTAAAACATACAAGGTAACACAATAGTGATGTTGTTTTACATATCAAAGACATTCACAAATCTTTTAGTGTCTACCTCCCATCCTTTTGTCTGGAGGTATATGTTACTTTCAGGATTCTAGGAAGGGAGGAAGAGTTAAAATCAGTGTAGGATATGCAAATATTGTCTCTTATTGAAAGGGAAAGAAAATTCTTCAGATAACCTTTATTCTTTCAATGCCTGACTTTTCCTTTTTTTTAAATTAAATTTTATTTTTTTAATGGGGTGACATCAATAAATCAGGATACATATATTCAAAGAAAACATGTCCAGGTTATCTTGTCATTCAATTAGGTTGCATACCCATCACCCAAAGTCAGATTGTCCTCTGTCACCTTCTATCTAGTTTTCTTTGTGCCCCTCCCCCTCCCCCTTTCCCTCTCCCTCTCCCTCCACCCCCTGTAACCACCACACTCTTATCAATGTCTCTTAGTCTTGCTTTTATATCCCACCTACGTATGGAATAATGCAGTTCCTGTTTTTTTCTGATTTACTTATTTCACTTCATATAATGTTATCAAGATCCCATCATTTTGCTGTAAATGATCCGATGTCATCATTTCTTATGGCTGAGTAGTATTCCATAGTGTATATGTGCCACATCTTCTTTACCCAGTCATCTATTGACGGGCTTTTTGGTTGTTTCCATGTCTTGGCCACTGTGAACAATGCTGCAATGAACATAGGGCGGCATGTGTCTTTATGTATCAATGTTTCTGAGCTTTTGGGGTATATACCCAGTAGAGGGATTGCTGGGTCATAAGGTAGTTCTATTTTCAGTTTTTTGAGGAACCACCATACTTTCTTCCATAATGGTTGTACTACTTTACATTCCCACCAACAGTGTATGAGGGTTCCTTTTCCTCCACAGCCTCTCCAACATTTGCTATTACCTGTCTTATTAATAATAGCTAACCTAACAGGTGTGAGGTGGTATCTCATTGCAGTTTTGATTTGCATTTCTCTAATAACTAAAGAAGATGGGCATCTTTTCATATATCTGTTGGCCATTTGTATTTCTTCCTGGGAGAAGTGTCTGTTCATGTCCTCTTCCCATTTTTTTATTGGATTTTTTGTTTGTTGTTGAGTTTTATGAGTTCTTTGTATATTTTGGATATTAGGCCCTTATCTGAGCTGTTATTTGAAAATATCATTTCCCATTTAGTTGGCTTTCTGTTTATTTTGTTATCAGTTTCTCTTGCTGAGCAAAAACTTCTTAGTCTGATGTAGTCCCATTCATTAATTTTTGCCTTCACTTCTCTTGCCTTTGGAGTCAAATTCATAAAATGCTCTTTAAAACCCAGGTCCATGAGTTGAGTACCTATGTCTTCTTCTATATACTTAATTGTTTCAGGTCTTATGTTTAGATATTTGATCCATTTTGAGTTAAGTTTTGTACAGGGGGAGAGACTGTAGTCCAGTTTCATTCTTTTGCATGTGGCTTTCCAGTTTTCCCAGCACCATTTATTGAAGAGGCTTTCTTTTCTCCATTGTGTGTTGTTGGCCCCTTTATCAAAAATTATTTGATTATATATATGTGGTTTTATTTCTGGGCTTTCTATTCTGTTCCATTGGTCTGAGTGTCTATTTTTATGCCAATACCATGCTGTTTTGATTGTCGTGGCCCTATAATAGAGTTTGAAATCAGGTATTGTAATGCCCCCAGCTTCATTCTTATTCTTTAGAATTGCTTTGGCTATTCGAGGTTTTTTATAGTTCCATATAAATCTGATTATTTTTTGCTCCATTTCTTTAAAAAATGTCATTGGAATTTTAATGGGGATTGCATTAAATTTGTATATTGCTTTGGGTAATATGCCCATCTTGATTATATTTATTCTTCCTAAACAAGAACAAGGTATATTCTTCCATCTCATTATATCTTTTTCGATTTCCCTTAACAATGCTTCGTAGTTTTCATTATATAAGTCTTTTACATTCCTTGTTATGTTTATTCCTAGGTATTTTATTTTTATTTTTTGCAATCATGAAGGGGATTATTTTTTTGAGTTTGTTTTCAAATGTTTCATTGTTGGCATATAGAAAGGCTATGGACGTCTGTGTGTTAATTTTGTATCCTGCAACCTTACTGTATTGGCTTATTGTTTCTAATAGTCTCTTTGTGGATTCTTTGCGGTTTTTGATATATAGGATCATATCATCTGCAAAAAGTGATACCTTTACTTCTTCTTTTCCGATATGGATGCCTTTTATTTCTTTGTCTTGTCTGATTGCTCTGGCTAGAACCTCTAGTACCACATTAAATAAGAGTGGAAAGAGTGGACAACCCTGTCTTGTTTCTGATTTAAGGGGGAAAGCCTTCAGTTTTGTGCCATTTAATATGATGTTAGCTGATGGTTTATCATATATGGCCTTTATTGTGTTGAGATATTTTCCTTCTATACCCATTTTGTTGAGAGTCTTAAACATAAAATTGTGTTGTATTTTATCGAAAGCCTTTTCTGTGTCTATTGATAAGATCATGTGGTTGTTGTTCTTTGTTTTGTTGATATGGTGTATTACGTTAACCATTTTACGTATGTTGAACCATCCTTGAGATTCTGGGATGAATCCCACTTGATCATGATGTATTTTTTTTAATATGTTGTATTTGATTTGCTAGTATTTTGTTTAGTAATTTAGCATCTGTATTCATTAGAGATATTGGTTTGTAGTTTTCTTTTTTTGTGCCATCCTTGCCTCGTTTTGGTATGAGGGTAATGTTGGCTTCATAAAGTGTGTTTGGAAGTATTTCTTCTTCTTCAATTTTTTGGAAGACTTTCAGTAGAATAGGAACAAAGTCTTCTTTGAATGTTTGATAAAATTTGCTGGTATAGCCATCTGGGCCTGGACTTATATTTTTGGTCAGGTTTTTAATAGTTTTTTCTATTTCTTCTCTACTAATAGGTATGTTTAGACTTTCTGCTTCTTCTTGACTCAGTCTAGGAAGGTTGTATTGATCTAGGAATTTATCCATTTCTTCTAGGTTGTTGAATTTAGTGGCATAAAGTTTTTCATAGTATTCTACAATAATTCTTTGTATATCTATGATGTTTGTGGTGATTTCTCCTCTTTCATTTTGGATTTTGTTTATATGAGTTCTTTCTTTTTTTTTCCTTGGTAAGTCTTGCCAAGGGTTTGTCGATTTTTTTGATCTTTTCAAAGAACCAGCTCCTTGTTCTATTAATTTTTTCTATACTTTTTCTGTTCTCTAATTCATTTATTTCTGCTCTGATTTTTATTATTTCCTTTCTTCTGCTGGTTTTGGGTTGTCTTTGTTCTTCTTTTCCAGTTCCTTAAGGTGTGAAGTTAAGTGGTTCACTTGGGCTCTCTCTTGTTTGTTCATATATGCCTGAAGTGATATGAACTTCCCTCTTATCACTGCTTTTGCTGCATCCCATAGATTCTGATATGTCGTATTGTCATTTTCATTAGTCTGTATATATCTTTTGATCTCTGCATTTATTTCTTCTTTGACCTATTCATTTTTTAAAAGTATGTTGTTTAGTTTCCACATTTTTGTGGGATTTTTTCCCTCTTTTTTGCTGTTGAATTCTAGTTTCAAGGCTTTATGATCAGAAAATATACTTGGTACAATTTCGATTTTTCTGAATTTGCTGATGTTGTTTTTGTGGCCCAACATATGGTCAATTTTTGAGAATGATCCATGTACACTGGAGAAAAATGTATACGCTGTCACTTTGGGATGAAATGTCCTTTAGTTGTCCATCATATCCAGGTGCTCTAGTGTTTTGTTTAAGGCCAATATGTCTTTATTGATTCTCTGTTTGGATGACTGATCTAGAGCCGTCAGCGGTATATTGAGGTCTCCAAGTATGATAGTATTTTTGTCAGTTTTTGTTTTAAGGTCAATAAGTAGCTGTCTTATATATTTTGGTGCTCCTTGGTTTGATGCATATATATTAAGAATTGTTATGTCTTCTTGATTCAGTGTCCCCTTAGCCTAGGGGTCTCAAACTCGTGGCCCGCGGGCCGCATGCGGCCCGCCCACCAACTTTGTGCGGCCCGCAGACTAATCAAACTTCGTGGATTAGTCTGTGGGCCAGTCTGCGGGCCGCACAAAATTGGTGGGTGGGCCGTGAGTTTGAGACCCCTGCTTTAGCCATTATGAAATGGACATTTTTGTCTCTGAGTACTTTTGCTGTCTTGTAGTCAGCATTATCAGATATGAGTATTGCTACGCCTGCTTTTTTTTTGGATGTTATTTGCTTGGAGTATTGTTTTCCAGCCTTTCACTTTGAATTTGTTTTTATCCTTGTTGCTTAGATGAGTTTCTTATAGGCAGCATACAGTTGGATTTTCTTTTTTAATCCATTCTGCTACTCTGTGCCTTTTTATTGGTGAGTTTAATCCGTTTATATTTAGTGTAATTATTGACACTTGTGACTTCCCTATTGCCATTTTATAGATTGCCTTCTGTTGGTTTTGTGTCTTGTTTGATCCTTCTCTTTCATTTTTCTATCTTTTTTTTTATTTGCTTGTATTCCATGCATCTTTCCTCTGTTGCTATCTTTTTTAAATCATGTGCTTCTGTGGTGGTTTTTTCAATGGTGGTTACCATTAAGTAATGAAAAAGGTTCCCACCCTGTTCATTGTAGTGCACTATCTTGTGAGTACTTTTGTACTCCATCATCCCTTGCTACTGTTAATCTCCATCCTCTCCCCCCCCCCTTTCTTTTTGTTGTTGTCACAGTTTACATTTGGTTTTATTGTGTTCTTCTTGGAGCTTTTACTTGTGGCTTTGTTTTTTTTTTCTTTGTATCTGATTGTAGAACCCCCTTTAGTAATTACTAATTACTGGAGTGGGGGTTTTCTGATGATAAATTTCCTCATCTTTTCTGTATCTGTGAAGGTTTTTATTTCTCCTTCATATTTGAAGGATAGCTTTAATGGGTATAGTATTCATGGTTGAAACTTCCTCTCTTTCAGGACTTTAAATATTGGGGTCCACTCTCTTCTAGCTTGTAGAGTTTCTGTTGAGAAATCTGATGATAATCTAATGGGCCTTCCTTTATATGTTGTATTCTTCTTTTCCCTGGCTGCCTTGAGAATTTTTTCTTTGTCGTTGGTTTGTGCCAATTTCATTATGATGTGCCTTGGAGTAGGTTTGTTGGGGCTAAGAAAACTCGGAGTTCTGTTTGCTTCTTGAATTTGAGGCTTTAATTCTTTCCACAGGCTTGGGAAGTTCTTATCTATTATTTGTTTGAGTATGTTCTCCATTCCATTTTCTCTCTTTTCTCCCTCTGATATACCTATTATTCTTATGTTATTCTTTTTGATGGAGTCAGGTAATTCCTGTAGGGCTATCTCATTTTTTTTTTTAATTTTTGAGTCTCTTTCTTCTTCTCTCTGTTGTGCCTCAAGTTCCTTGTCTTCTATTTCACTAATCCTACCTTCTATCTGGCCTGTTTTATTAGCCAAGCTTGTTACCTCATTTTTCAGCTCGTGAATTGAGTTTTTCATCTCTGTTTGATTTGTTTTTATAGTTTCAATTTCCTTGGACATATATTCTTTGTGTTCATTGAGTTGTTTTCTGAGCTCCCTAAATTGCCTTTCTGTGTTTTCTTGTATATCTTGGAGTATTTTCAGGATTTCTATTTTAAATTTTCTGTCATTTAACTCCAAGGTTTCCAATATGTTAAATTTTTTCTCCATAGATTTTTCCTCATCTATCTGTGTTACCTCTCTTTCTTTTGTATCCATGATATTTGATTTTCTCTTCCTTAATGGCTTCTAAGTGTGGTTTTGTTGATAGTTTTAATGAGATTTAATAAAAAATAAAAAGTTAAAAAAATAAAAATAAAAAATAGAAGTGTTTTTTTTTTAATTAAAAATTAAAAAAAATTATTCCCCCGCTTCTTTTTTCTTCTCCTCTCCTCTCCCTTCTTTCTTGAGAAAATCTTGTGGTGAACTGTGAATTATATTGTACTAAATAGAACAAACAATGACTGTAATGGAGTGCCTGAGTTAGCGAGAAGTAATAAAGGGGCAAAAGAATGGGGTATGGACACACAAAATGCAAATAAGGAAAAAATTTGGGTCAAGAATAAAATGATTTGCTTTTAGGTGTTGGTTGACTAAGAGATATGATGAGAGGAATAAGAGGGAAACAGTAAAATGGGGGGAAAAATTTAAAAATTACTATTGTATTTAGTGGAATAAGAACTAGATAAAATGGAGAGGCAGGGTTGGGAGCACTCCTAGTGAGTTAAAAAAGTGAAGTAAGCCTGACCTGTGGTGGAGCAGTGGATAAAGCATCGACCTGGAAATGCTGAGGTTGCCGGTTTGAAACCCTGGGCTTGCCTGGTCAAGGCACATATGGGAGTTGATGCTTCCTGCTCCTCTCCCCTTCTCTCTCTATCTCTCTTTTCTCTCCGTCCCCTTTTCTCTTCTTTCTAAAATGAATAAATAAAAAAAAGTGAAGTAAAAATCCCCCAAAATGCCACAAACATAAGTTTGAGTCCCAGATAAGATAATTTGTTCATTATTGTGGATTGAATGAGAGGAGATGTAAAGGAGAAAGGAAGAAACTAATATAGAGGGAGAAAATAAAGAGAGAGAAAAATAGAGGGAACCACTAAAAGAAGAAAAAGGAAAGAGAGAGAGAGAGTTAAGGGTTTTGGAGTGCAACCCTCATATAGAGAAAGGAAGAGGAAAGAAAAGATAATGGGAGATGTAACACTTATTGGTAATGTAGTTCAAGGAGAGGAGAGAGAAAGACCAGCAGAGAATTAAACAACCAAATTGGAAGAGGAAAAAAAAATCAAGAATGAAGATAAGAGAAACAAACGAACAAATATGATAAAATGGGATAGGTTATAAAGTCTGTGGATTATTCTTGATTTTGAGAGGTTATCTTCTTGCTTTTTCTTTTCTCTGCCTCTTCCTGGTTGGTGACTCTGTACCCCGCCTTCTGCCCCTGTGGCATGCTCAGGTAGAGGTTTGCAGTTGATAAGTTTCTATGGCGATGTCATGTATTGGGCTTCAGTCTCATTGGCAGTCGAGGCTCATTAGCATTTGTAGGCTCCGACAGTGAGAGAGTTCATGTTCCCAGAGCCTCTCTCCTACTCTTTCCTTCCTCAATTAGTAGCCTGATAATCCAGCTAAGGGGTTGCTGCTGCCTCTGCCTGGATAGTAAGAGGCTCAAAGAGCTGGCAACTCCCCACTCTATTCCCACTCAGCACAGTGCTCTGGGTAAGGCTTAGTCAGTCAGAGCTGCTAGCATAATCAGGCAGGGCTTTCACCCACACAAAGACCTCTGATTCTGCCACTCTGTCTGGTAACACGGGCATGTGGGTGGGTTCCCACTTCTGGGATGCTCGGAGGAATCTCTCACTCACTATCTGCGCACACAGTCCAGGATATCAGGCCAGCAGTCTCACACTCTGAGTGAAACCCCCACCCACATGGAAAAGTTCCAGCTTTGGAATTAGCTCTCGCTCCCTCCCCGTGCGCGGCTTTTTCAGGGCACTGGGACGGCCCGAGATTCTGCTTTCAGCCCACACAAAGGCCCCTGACTCTGCTTCTCTGTGGGGTAACACGGGCACCCACTACCAGGGCACTCAGAGGAATCTCTTGCCCACTCTCCGTGTGTGCTGATCGGGATATCAGGCCAGCAGTCTCACATTTTGAGTGAACCCCCTGCCCGCACGGAAAAGATCGAGTGTTGGAATTAGCTCTCACTCCCTCCCCATGTGTGGCTTTTTCAGGCTTTTCCAGGGCACTGGGGAAGTCCTGAGATTCTGCTTTCGGCCCACACAAAGGCCTCTGACTCTGCCTTTCTGTGGGATAACACGGGAACCCACTCCTGAAGTGCTAGGAGGAATCTCTCGTCCATTATCTGCACACGCTGACCAGGATATCAGGCTGGCCTTCTCTCACTCCGAGAGAGACCTCCGCATGCTTGGAGAAGTTCCAGTGTTGGAATTAGCTCTCGCTCCCTCCCCGTGTGCAGCTTTTCCAGGGCGCTGGGGCAGTCCTGAGATTCTGCTTTTTCAGCTCACACACAGGCCTCTGACTCTGCCTCTCTGTGGGATAACACGGGCGCCCACTCCTGGGGCTTTCGGAGGAGTCTCTCGCTCACTATCTGCTCGTGCCGACCAGGAGATCGGGGCCAATGGCTGCCCCACTTGTCTTTCTTTGTCTGGGTTTGGTGTGAGTGTTAGCTTGTATTGCCTGGGTTGCCACAGGCACAGTTTTTCCTCAGCTTAGATCTCCGTGCCACAGCCTGGTTCAGCCGTTTGTGCCGCAGCCTGGATCTATTCACCCCCTATGCCCACCTTAGTTTCTATACTCTCAGTTCCCAGTGAAAGCAGCCCTATTTAGGTTAGTGAGGAAGGCGGAGCATTTCTTACTCCCTATTTCCTTCGGGGTTTGATTATATATTTAGCCAATTTTTCACTCGACCATACCTTTGGGTGTATTGCAGAACATCCGGAGGCTCCAAGGATAGATTTTTCTGTTTCTGGTTGAAGATCTTGTTGAGTTTTGGGGGAGATTTATCGGTATCACTTCCTACCGTGCCATTACTCTGATGTCATCTCAGATATAATTTTAAAAGGAAATGTAAAATAAAAACAGTTCAAGATCTCATTTTCTTCTGACTGTCACAGTTAATTGAAAGGGAACAGGGTTCTAAAATGCCCACAGTGTGCAGGTTTGGGTCATATACATGCCAACTGCTCTCTTTTCATACTGATAATATATTAGGACAAATTCAATATGAGCACTTCCTTCTGTGTCACAATTATTCAAAAAAAAAAAAAACCTCCAAACAATTAGGAAACACATATAAGGGAGAAAAATTTTAAAGCAAAAACTAAAACAGGAAAATTCAAAAATTGCTTTTCTAATAATTCTGGTGGTCCCGGTTCAGATTATAACCACTGCTCTCACTGGAGGAAAAAAAGGAAACATGCAGAAAATAAAAATAAAACAATATTTTAAAAGTCAATAGTATGATGCAAGATTATTAAATGTAAAAATATATACTATACTAAATCACAAAGGAAATGAAATAAAGGCAATAATATGAAAAATAAGTTAAACATTAGTAGACTCAAATAATAGCAAACAATAAGTGCTTAAAAATAAACAGGCGACAGGTGGTTGAAAGCAAAACATTAAATGAGGCAGCTGGGCAACGTCCAAATTCTAACAACTTTCCAGTATGAAAACAAGCCAAAGAATGTGTTACTTTAATTTCCCTTTGTTTCTGTGGAGGTTAGTGAAAGCCATGAGTAGGGGCTCTAGGGAGAAGGGAAGTTAAGACAAAGTTCAGCCTCTTGCAATAAGAGGGAAGGAAAGATCAGGACATTTGCCTAAAACTGCATGAAAATTAGAGTTGCAAGTTGGGAGTTCCTACAGCTGGATTTTCAAACCCTTGCAGCCAAAAAGGATTTGAAAGAGTCTACATATATATGCTATTAGGTGTTATTAAATTGCTTGTTTTGTGGTGGGAAGTCGAACCCACTTGTTTTCACCTTGAACACACACACATACTCACGCAGGCATGCACAAATCACTAATGCTTTGCATAATGGATTTGTTTGGAGATACTTGTTGAGCACTCAGCATTTATTTCATTCTCATGTCAGCCCCCATGATCATTATTTTCCCCATTTCATAAATGAGTAAGCTGTGTTATGCTTAGATTAAATAACATGTCCAGGATTTATAAAATTGGAGAGTAGCAGAACCATGGTGCAAACCCATGAAGTTTTTGCCAAACTTGACTCTACTGTGTCAAAGTAGTTTGTGATTGGAGAGGTTCAAAATCAGAGACTTCCAATGGGAAGGCAGCTAATAGTTAAGAATTTGAAGATCCCTCTACTCTATCTTCCATCAGACCTCAACAGAACAGGAGTTCTGTTCTTATTTCAAAGGAAAGTTCAGATGATAAGGTATTCAAAATCTTGAAAATATTTGTACTAAGACTTTAGTCAAAATGTTTAGAGGATTCAGTTTTTGTGTTTTCTTTTCCTCTTGGATTCCACCTCTTTCCTGGGAGAGAAAATGTGACACCTTTCTGGGATTCTGTGGCATGGCTAGGCACAGCAGGGATCAGCTCTCAACAGATGAAGTGCTTGCTTCTTTGAAAGGGTGACAAAAGAGAAGACGTTTGCTTCTGCACTTGGCATCTTGCTAAGCCTTTAGAGAGAGGTTAGCCAATGTGTCTGGATTATAAAACTCACAATGATTTGGTGGCTCATTTCATTCCAGATCAACACCTCACTGTGAATGGAAATCACTTGCCCAAAGCATGTCCGATTCATTGGCTGAGGAGATGGATGTCTCCCTCTGCAGGGAAGTGTTTGCTTTCCACCCTGATGGCTGGTTCCCTGCCCTGCTCACTATTAAGTGACTGATGTCACTTAATATTCCCAGGCCCTGCTCACATGTTTTATGCTTGTGTTTAATGAGGTATAGAAAGGCAAAGTAAAGAGAAACAAAATGCATAGGAAAATACAGAAAAGATGTAACATAAGGAGATCTAAGTCTGGATCATCATAGTGCCTCTTACCCACAGCTCAATATACCACACCTACTTATAAGTCAAAATTTGGATTCTTTGTCTTGGCCTTCCATGGCCACACCTGGCTTCCCATGATCTGCTGCTATCCTCTCCATTTGTATCTCCTTATGATCACGTTTTTCTCTATGAGTGTTTCACTTGGAGATAGATGTCTTTTACTCTCTGGATTTTCCCACCTACCCCATCTCTCTGCCTTCACCTTATCCCAACATTCCTGTGCATCCTGTTCTGGCCCACATACACTGTGTTTCAGGGCCACTAAAGTCCCAGAAATGCAACTAGCAGTTCTCTTTAGCAAGTGTAGTGGTAGAGAAATAAGTACTTTAAGTGTTAATTTCAAAACTGGTGCCGCATCTCTCTGTGCTGTCTGGCCCCTATCACAGAGAGCAGTACCTGTCACCTGGGAGGGCCCAGCTGTGCTTTTCAGGTGCAGCCTTTCTTGTGGGGGCCTGCGCTGCACACTGAATGCAAACATCTAACAGAAAACTGGTTTCCATGGCAGAATGTCACCAGGCTATCATCTAGAACACCCTAACATTTCTCAATAAATAAACTATGTCAAGAGCTATGTTTGCTTACAGGAGCTGAAAAGGATTGCAGTGACAAAGACAGAGTGCAGAGACCAAGATAGTAATAGGGTGTGCTCGAAAAGGACCATGCACAACAGAGCTGAGTGCAACTATGTCTGGCTAAAATAATTTAATTACTTTATACCACAGCCTACAAATATGAAGGTCCCTTCCCACTCAGGGAGAGGGTGCTGTCAGAGAACGAGTTCATTCTGAAAAGAGTCAAGTTTCTGCTCTGTTTTTTTGAACTCAGTCTTTTTCCATTGGTGTGAGCTGTGCTGTAGCACAAAGACCTTGGTTTGGGTCTCTGGCCCGAAATGGTCAGTAACAAGAATAAATTTCCCTTTAATGGGGCATTCAACCAAGCTTTCAGTGGGGCATTAAACCACACTTCCGAGTGTCTTTTGTTTTTGTTTTTTTCCTTTTACATTCATGACCTTGTTCTGTCAAGAGGAATAGTGGACCTTTTATTTGAGACCAGTGGAGCACATTCACTTTAACTGTTAGACTTTCTCACTTCGCTTCCACTGCCAGTGGCTACTCCCATAATCCTACCCCTGGTGTCAGGGACACTGTCCCAAGTTCCAGAACCCATCTCAGTGATAGCAGAGCTGTGGTTAACGTAGTGAAATTCAAAATACAGTCAAGTCACTGAGATTTTCAAAATTAATAAATCATGGAAGATTTTGCACATATAAAACTTTAAGGAAAACATAATGTACACTTATGCACTGTATATCCAAGAAATAGAAGGTTAGTTGAGGTCCTGTCTGCTCCTGATCAATTGTGTTATTTGGAGGTCCTCCTGTTAAAGTGTGCCGAGAATACTGATATGCTGTTATCACACCCATACATTTTTTTTGTGTGCCACTATTACCCATCTAAGTATCCCTAAAGAAGCAATGGCATTTATTTGCATGATTATCAAATTTAAGTAAATTATATTATATTAAAAATACAATTGGCAATTTGCTTTTTTTTATGCAACACTCTATTTGTAAGATCTATTTACTTATTTATGTTGGTTTTCCAGCTTTGTTCACTTATTTTCAGAACCAGAAGTGATTATATTACAACATATTTCATTATGTAATATGTTGCAATTTAATTATGTATTTTGCTATGAATATTTTTTGATTGTGTTTGTTTCTTTGTTTTTTGTATTTTTCTGAAGTGAGAAGCAAGGAGGCAGAGAGACAGATTTCTGCATGCACCTGACTGGGATCCACCCAGCATACCCACTAGGAGGTGATGCTCTGCCCATCTGGGCCATTGCTCCATTGCAACCAGAGCCATTTAGCCATTTTAGTGCCTGAGGTGGAGGCCATGTAGCCGTCCTCAGCACCTGGACCAACTTTGCTCCAATGGAGCCTTGGCTGTGGGAGGGGAAGAGGGAGAGAGAGAGAGAATGGAGAAGGGAAAGGGTGAAGAAGCAGATGGGCACATCTTCTGTGTGCCTTGGCCGCGAATCCAACCCAGGACTTCCACATGCTGGGCTGATGCTCTACTACTGAGCAAACCAGCCAGGGCTTGCTATGAATATTTTTATATACAGCTTCTTGTGACACAATTTTAATATGGCCTATAGAATATATCATAAATGCTGATAAAAGTTGCTGGGTAGTAGGGATTTCGAAACCTTTATTATAAATTTACACATTGTTTCTAAAGTGGTTATACCAGTTTATATTCCCATCAATAGTTTAATACAGGTCTCTGCATCTCTACACCCTCATCATTACTTGGAATTTTCATACTTTTAAGTTTTTGCTGATTTGCTGGTGTGGAATAACATTGTATTGGTTCAAGTTTTATTTTCTCTAATTACCAGTGAGACTGGACATCTGTTGTATGTTTCTTGACCATTTCTATTTCTTTTTCTGCAAATTCTGAAGAATAGTAGGTTTTTTGTGTCTCAAGTCCCTCTGTTCATTAGCATTTGCACAGGAGCCTAAAGCTTATCCATATCCATAAATTATTTCATGTTGTCTCTCTGACTATAAGGTCCTTGTCCCAGCTGCTGAAGCTTCTCATATAATCATTAGCACAGAAATTGGAAGGGTGAGAAGGATTGTGGGGTATCAAGGTCCTGGTGTGCTAAGGACTGAAAAGTGCCACTGTGTTCATTAGAACAGAGAAGAGACTAAGAAAGGGTCATGGAACATGAAATAATGCATCATGAAATAACTTTGTTTCAATGAACACTACTTTTTTTTTACCATAATCTAAATAAGTTGTTTTAATCAGATGATTTTATAAAATATGTAACACAAAACAGTATTTGAGACTCATAGGAAAGAAGTGAAATGTCTTAATCAGCATGCAAAGATCTCCCCACATTTACAAGTGTTCCTGTAATATAACTGTATCTGCAAGACATGTGCACAAACCACCAGAAAGAAACACAATTCTCTTGTTCATTTTTTTTTCATTCCTTTTACATCTCCATTACCTTTGGTTGATATTTGAGAGAGATGTCAGAAGTACCATAGTCAGAAGTCTATGCCAATTAACATATGAAGAAGCAGAAAAATGGGTGTTTAAAGGATGTAAGTAAAAAGGGATAAACAGCCATATGGTAAGTTCAGTGGGGGTATTGGGAGCAGGCCATGGATGTTGCATTGAACTAGGGGTAGGCTCTGGGATTTCTGGGGCAGGAAACCCCTGACTTCGTCAGAGTAATGCTGGGAGGCATTACTTAGGTCCTTATTTGTGTTCTTTTGAGAGATGCAAAGGAAAATATGGAATCACTTTTGTAGTTACTTTAATTATTTATGACTTCAGAAAAGGGAGGTCTTATAAGAGTCTGACATTTGTTAGGATGATATGACTATCCTAAAGTCATACCACTCAGGACCTCTTAAAAAGTCTGCCTTTTTAGCCCTGGCCGGTTGGCTCAGTGGTAGAGCGTCGGCCTGGCGTGCAGAAGTCCCGGGTTCATTTCCCGGCCAGGGCACACAGGAGAAGCGCCCATCTGCTTCTCCACCCCTCCCCCTCTCCTTCCTCTCTGTCTCTCTCTTCCCCTCCCACAGCGAGGCTCCATTGGAGCAAAGATGGCCCAGGCACTGGGGATGGCTCCTTGGCCTCTGCCCCAGGTGCTGAAGTGACTCTGGTCGCAGCAGAGCGACGCCCCCTGCTGGGCAGAGCGTCGCCCCCTGGTGGGCATGCTGGGTGGATCCCGGTCTGGTGCATGCAGGAGTCTGTCTGACTGTCTCTCCCCGTTTCCAGCTTCAGAAAAATACAAAAAAACAAAAAAAAAGTCTGCCTTTTTTATCCTGGAAACTTAGACTAAATTGAGGGTTCTCATCACAATGTAATTGTAGTGCATTAAGGTTGAATTTGTGTACTCTCAAATTTGAGAGACTGTCTGATAATATGGAATAAGCACTGGATTAATTTATAATAAAAGGAAACTCTCCAGGGTTTGATCTTTCTGGATATTAGCATATGGGGTAAGATTAACCTCTTTTAAGATGTGAATTACTTTCTCCCTGCCAACCTTATAAGGTTGGTGTGAAGATCAATTGAAAATATTTATGCTGGTCTGAAAACTATCCAGCTGTACCACAGTGTTCCGTTACTTATCTCTTACATCACTAACCATGCTGGAGAGGTGACTGACTGTGCTTGTGAGTTTTGCTGCATTGATGAGGAAAGGTATATACTGGTAATCTGCAGCTACTCTGTCCTCTAACAGATACTGCACAAAAATGAGACAACAGGAAAAATTGAAAAATAACACCACCTATGTATACTACAATTTTGTGCCCTAGATTTGGAAGTTTATTACAGGAGACTATTCTATGCACATTTCAGAGGAGACTGGGGTAAAGGCTTTGCTCTCCCATTTAGATATTTATTGTACTCAGAGAATTGCTGTAAATTACCAAGGGTGACAGAGAGACCAGTGTGAGGCATGGACTCACGCATCTATGGCATATTCTCCCTGGCAGCAAATGTCTTCCAGAGGATGGGGTCATACAAGCTGGGGAAGACAAACTGTTCTGTCAGGGAGAAATATGACAAGTGTGATATTGCTATTTATTTTAAAAGAAAACCTGCCTTGTTGTAGATGTCTCATGTTTTTTGGACACCAAGGAGATAAACACACGGATTCTATTGCCATTAATACACCTAGAATGACAAATAAAACATTCCTTTTGAGTGATAATTTAGGCCAGTGGGTGTGTTTGAACACAGATAAATAGAAAGCCTAGAGAGGGACACAAGAAATGGGTAAGAGAAACTCAGGTGGAGTAAAAGAAAGACCAAGAAGTGGTCAGAGCTTGCTAATCCCTGAGGACAGAGATGATTGGTCAACCACATAAACTTTCAAACAATCGTGGGCTTAAATGTCAAAATGTTCTTTGGGAGCATTACCTTTGGACTCCTAGTTGCTAACCATTTTGTGTTTCAAAACCCTTTGAGAAACTGTTAAAAACTATGAAAAATTTTCTACATGAGAAATAATACAGATATTAATAGAGGCAAACTATTTTACATAACATCCATAGGATTGAGGATTCCTGAGATCCATCCATGTTTCTTTCCCAGGACTCACTGCTGACCTTCCTCATCTATATGATGTGACATGATATGATATACATATATATATATATCATGATATGATATATGATATGATATGATATGCTGTGATAATAAGAAAATATTGCCTTGGATGAAGATATAACTCTAAAGTGCATGTGTATAGGGAGGTGTGAACTTTTGAGGGGAAACCTTGCTGTGGGGCAGTTGTTTTTACCAAGTCTTGGCTCCTAATTCTTGTTTACAATTAGAGGTAATATATAGTTTAGAGGGCACATCTATTGCTCTGTGGGTATCCAAATATCAGGCATTGGTGTGAATGCCCTGGGTCCCCAGAGATGCTCTGGAGCCCTACAGTGGGGATCACTATTCCAGGGATAACATTCAAATAGGTTTAATGTGAATGGTGGCCCCAGGGGTAGTTCTGGATGGTGGCTTGCACAATACTTTTTCCTGGCTGACTTTATCACCATTATGGTCAGACCACAGGGTTACAAAGAAATTGAGGTATTTTGTCTAGTCCTCAGCTGTCGGCTAGAGCAGATCAGCATGTCATCACACAGAGATACCCAAACTAGAGGGTAACTTCCCCTATAAAACAAGAACCACAAGATCTTTAAAGCACTTACCAAAAAAGGAAAATACCTTTGTGCTGGAGCCAGTGGAATGACCAGAGTGAACGTGCATGTGGCTGTGGGGCTTGCATTTCAACATCAGGGAGTTATTGGATGACAAAGGGCATATGGAGCTATTGGCAGTAATACAATCTGTTGAAGAGTCAATGAGATCTTTTCCCTTTCCCTAACGTTCCTGTCAGAGGGTGGTCAGGATCCACTTGGGCCCTGTGCCAGGACTTCTGGTAAGGGAAAGACCCCATTTCCCACTTGAAGTGCAGTGTCTATCTAAACCTGCCAGAACGCAGTTCTTTTAGGGTTCTTGTCCTTATGACAAAGTTTTGCTTCAGTCAATAGAAGTATTCATGGTGGGACTAGCCAGAGATCATAACGTGAATGACATTGACTTCTTATTTCTTTTAATAATTAGATCACTTTGGGCTAAGTACACAATTCTGAAGTGAAAGTAGTGACCTCCTGAGAGTACCCTGCAGATTTCTGAAGCTACGATGATTCCAACAACTGGTATTTTCAAAGGTAATTGCATTACACCTGCTAGAACAGCTGGATTTAGGTTCTACTATCCAAGAACTCTTGAGGACAAAAGAAGACAAATTAGCACTTATCACTACCTGCTGTATACAGCTCATACTTCCTAACCCTGCTATGCAATAGTTGTTAGAAAGTCATTCATATAAAGGATGACTCTCCATCATTTCTTCTTAAATTAAATGTTTTAAACTTTACTAGCCTCTCTTTCTGTTTAGAAACATTAATTAGAATTCAAACTTATATGTCAGCTTAATTGTAGAGAATAATTTAGAATAGAAACTGAGTTTCAAAAAGAAGGGGCAGTTTAGCTGTTTGTGACAATGACATAGTAAATGTCAAATTTATGTGAAGAGTCTGCAGTATCACAGCCTCAAGGTACCTATTGCTGTTTGCTCTTCCAGAAAAAGCATTTTATGTTGCTTTTCCATTGCTCCCCAGAGGATAATAACAGAGAGCTAGAATTTACCCTAGCAACATCCAGGTCACCACAGGCAAGCCTTCCTCTAAGATTGCCAAAGCACTGGACTCCAGGCTGCTGGTCTGCCTACACTACACTGTAGTCTCTGCCGAGTTACCAGTGGCTCCTTTCATTCATCCATTCACTTGGACAGTGAGACAATTTACTGAGTACTGAAAGTCCAACTTTTGGAGACAAATATGATAAACACCCTGTCCTCTAGTAGCTTATCATCCACTGGTGTGGGCATAAAAAAATTACTGTACGAAGTGACAAAAATGCAGTGAAAGAACTGTGTGACTGCCCTGGGAGATTAAGGAGGGCTACAGAGGAGGTCACAGAGTTGTCATGATGACAGAGATAGAATCGTCCTTATGGAAAAAGTGAGGTAAGGAGTCTCAACTTGTAGGAGCATCGTGAGAAAAGGCTGGAAACATAAGGGCTGTCTGGGAGCTCAGGGCAGTTGGAAGTCAGGGCCTATGCGCAGCGAGATCAAGAGGCAGTGCATGAATAGCGGGTGGCAAGACCTTACTGTAGCAAACTCTGTAGCAATACCAGTGTTTCTGATAGTAAACTTTCTTCTGTCTCCCATATTTGTCCACCTTTCCTTCATGGTAAGATGCATCTTCTGATCCAAGGAGCAACAACAAACTTACAAAGGCCGAAGAATAAAACACAGAGGACTCTGGCATGCCACCCTCTACTATTCATGCACTGCCTTTTTTTTTTTTTTTTTTTTTCGTATTTTTCTGAAGCTGGAAACGGGGAGAGACAGTCAGACAGACTCCCGCATGCACCCGACCGGGATCCACCCGGCACGCCCACCAGGGGGCAAAGCTCTGCCCACCAGGGAGCGATGCTCTGCCCCTCCGGGATGTCGCTCTGTTGCGACCAGAGCCACTCTAGCACCTGGGGCAGAGGCCAAGGAGCCATCCCCAGTGCTCGGGCCATCTTTGCTCCAATGGAGCCTTGCTGCAGGAGGGGAAGAGAGAGACAGAGAGGAAGGAGAGGGGGAGGGGTGGAGAAGCAGATGAGCGCTTCTCCTGTGTGCCCTGGCTGGGAATCGAACCCAGGACTTCTGCACTCCAGGCCGACGCTCTACCACTGAGCCAACCGGCCAGGGCCATACACTGCCTCTTGATCTCGCTGCACATAGGCCCTGGCTTCCAACTTCCCTGAGCTCCCAGACAGCCCTTATGTCTCCAGCCTTTTCTCACGATGCTCCTACAAGTTGAGAATCCCTACCTCACTTTTTCCATAAGG
Organism: Saccopteryx leptura; assembly: GCF_036850995.1. NCBI lineage: Eukaryota > Metazoa > Chordata > Mammalia > Chiroptera > Emballonuridae > Saccopteryx > Saccopteryx leptura. The sequence goes on from NC_089511.1 coordinate 86,988,048, forward strand.
ACGATTCTCTCTCTGTCATCATGACAACTCTGTGACCTCCTCTGTAGCCCTCCTTAATCTCCCAGGGCAGTCACACAGTTCTTTCACTGCATTTTTGTCACTTTGTACAGTAATTTTTTTATGCCCACACCAGTGGATGATAAGCTACTAGAGGGCAGGGTGTTTATCATATTTGTCTCCAAAAGTTGGACTTTCAGTTGACAGAAGGTGGCTCCAAGTTGCAACTGATTCAACAGTAACATTAAACAGATGAAGATATATTTGTGGTAGGCAATAAAAAGATCTACTTTTTTAAAAGCAATGTTATTACTTTAAAATATTTAAAATTTTTTCAATTACACTTTATATTTATTATTATTTTGTATTAGATTTAGGTATGCAGCATAGTGTTTAGACAATTATATATTGACAGAGTGATCCCCTGACATTACCAGAACCCACCTGGTGCCATGCATAGTTATTGCAATAGTATTGACTATATTTCCTATGCTGTCTTTATATCCCTATCTCACACAGTCCCCCAAACTCAATGTCCTCTGTCAACCATCAGTTTGTACTCTGTTTTTATGAGTCTGTTTCTGTTTTGTTTGTTCATTTATGTTGTTCTTTTAGATTCCATATATGAGTGAAATCACATGGTATTTGTCTGGCTCTGATAGCCTTGTTTCACTTAGCATAATACCTTCCAGGTCACAATGGTAAAATTTAATTCCTTTATATGGACAAGTAATATTTCAATATATATAGGTACTGTCACATTTTTATTCACTTGTCTGTTGATGGGCACCTCAGTTACTTCCATAGCTTAGACATTATAAATAATGCTGCTATAAACACATAGGTGCATATATTCTTTCAGATTAGTGTTTTGGGTTTCTTTGAATATATATCAAGAAATGGAATTGCCAGTTCCATTTTTAGCTTTTTTTGAGGAATCTTTGTTTTATGTAATGGCTGTACAACTCTGCATTCTCATCAACAGTGCATGAGGATTCCGTTTCTCCACTCCTTGCCAACACTTGTTTGTTGATTTATTGATGATAGTTATTCCTACAGGTATGAGGTTATATCTCATTGTGGTTTTATTTTACATTTTTATGATAATTGGTGTTGAGCACCTTTTCATATATATATATATATATATATATATATATATATATATATATATATTGACCATTTGTAGGTCGTCTTTGGAAAGTGTCTATTCAAATACTTTGCCTGTTTATTAGCTAGATTTTTTTGGGGGGGTGTTGAGTTGTATACATTCTTTATGAATTTGGAGTATTAATTCCTTATCAAATGTGTCATTAGCAAGTATGTTCTTTCATTCAGTGGGTTGCCTCTTCATTTTGTTGATGGTTTCCTTTGCTGTACAAAAATGTTTTAGTTTGATTTAGTCCCTTTTTTCCCTCATTGTTTCCATTACCCAAGGAGATATATTAGAAAAAATTTTACAAAGGAAATGTTAGAGATTTTACTGCCTATATTTTCTTCTAGGGATTATATGGTATCAAGTTTGACATCTTAATCTTTAATCTATTTTAAGTTTATTCTCTGTATGGTGTAAGAAGGTGGTCTAGTTTTATTTTTTGCATGTATCTGTCCAATTTTGTCAACATCATTTATTGACTCGACTATCTTTGCCCCATTTAATATTCTTGCCTCCTTTGTCAAATATCATTTGATCATATAAGCATGTGTTGATTTCTGGGCTCTCTATTCTGTTTCATTGATCTATATGTCTGTTTTTATGCCAGTACCATGCTGTTTTGATTACTATGGCCTTGTAGTGTAGTTTAATATCAGGTAGCATGATTCCTTAACTTTGTTTTTTTTTTCTCAAGATTGCTATGGTTATTCAGGGTTTTTGTGTTTCCAAATACATTTTTGGATTATTTGTTCTACTTCTGTGAAAAAAAAACACACATTGGTTTTCTGATAAGGATTGAATGGGATCTATAGATTGCTTTGGGTAGTATAGATATTTTAACAATGTTAGTTCTTTCTGTCTATTAGCTTGGTATATGCTTCCACTTATTTGTATATCCTTCGATTTCTTTCTTCCATGTCTTATAATTTTCTGAGTACAGGTCTTTTAGCTCCTGAGTTAAGTTTACTCTTAAGGTTTGTTTGTTTGTTTATTTGTTTGTTTTAGGAAAAGAGACAGGATGCGAGAGAGATGAGAAACATCAACTTGTAGTTGCGACACTTTAGTTGTTCATTGATGTTTCTCATACGTCCTCTTTCTGCTGGACCCCAAGGTGAGTTGCTGCAAATGAGATTTTGTGCATTGGCCATTTAAGATGGTATTTCTGTCTCTGGCAGACTCCTGTCTCTCCATGGAGGTCTGAATTCCCACTGATCTGCACAGTCAGATGTTCTGGAGCTCTGGGGTAGAGAGTCCATCATAAGGTTGAGCCCCATGCTTTTCAGAAAAAACCTTGCAGCTGAGATATCCCTCCAAATTCTCAGCCTGTGAGAGTGCAGCCAGCCCTTTTCACATTTTCACCCTTCCTACCAGTCTAGATGTGGCTTCTTTTGTAAATCCTTAGTTATAATGAGACTTCTGTTCAATTAGTTTTCAGTTGGTTATTCAGGTTAATTGTGCTATATTTTGGTTGTAATTCTGGTTTGGTCCTGGGACTTTGCTGCTATCTTGGATCTTCCCCAGAAATAACTTCTATATAGAAGGCATGTATAATCTGGACTACTATAAGGCAAGGAGAGAGTTTTCATATGAAGAGTAAAAATGAATTGTACTTTTATGGATTATTTTGAAATGGACCTCTAATAAGGCATATCTGATAGAACCTACCTAGATTCTTTATTTTTGATAAATGCAATTATATTTATTTAAAATTGGTGATGTGTTAATATTGCCTTCACTTTGTTATTGTAAGAAATAAGTAAATTACATAAGGAAATAATTATTACTGGGTTTGCCACATAATATAGAATCAAAAAATGTGCTTTTCTTTTCCCTTCTTCTCTTCCTCCTTTCTTCTTTCCCAATTCCTCTTTTCTTGATTATTTTGATGAGTAAGGGAGATGTAAGTTTAGCCAGGGTTTTTTTTATAAGCAAGCAGTTGAATTTATATCTACCAAAAGCCATATACTGAAAGAAATAACAGCTTCTTTCAAATTCGTCAGCTCATTTTCACCCCTGTGATTGTTGATGGTAAACCCTTGGAATTGAAATATGTTTCCTGACCATATTCCCCCTTCTTGTCACACATGGGGGCCCTTATTTGCTGTGAGAACTCATTCTTAAGCCTTTTACTTAGAGGGCTGATGACAGCATTGCAGGAAAACAAACATGGGCCTCTTTCCTGTGGAAAAGAAGGAGGCATGTGGTGGTGAAGTCTTCAGAGACTTGGGAACTCAGTATGTAATCACTGAGTCTTGACTTGAATTTATTTTTCTTTGGGCCTCTGTGTGGCCCTCTATTACAGCACTATGTGATTCTCTCAGGTCTAGCAATAGTCAACAGATAGAACTAGTTACACAAAGATCTGAAATTGCTGATCAAAGTGATTACACTCTCAAAGGGGTACTCAATTCAACAAAAGGATGCAAAAAACAAAAACAAAAAACTAAGTGCTTCAAGAGAATAAACTTTAACCACTTGGCATTCTCCCAAGAAAACTTCTGCCAGAGTTGTTTTAAAATATAAGTCTGATTCTGTCAGGCACAAACCTTCTTTACTTGCCCATTGACTTCAATATAAAATTTTAAATCTCTTTTCATGGATTAATGAAACATTCATTTACAGTTAATTCTGAGAGCTTAAGATACATGAGTTACTTACCCATTTTGATTTCCCCTAAACATCTCTGGGTCTCTAAGATAGCCATATAGATCTGAAACTAGAAATAGAACCACTAGTGATTCTAATAAGAGAAAGATTCTTGGAGAAGAGTATTGCTCTATGTCATGAGCATAGTTGTTGTGGTTGTCTCATGAGAGCAACCGTGAAGTTTCAGATACTCTGAGGCAGTTGATGTGAGGCTCCTAGTGGCCCAGGGAACTCGGATTCAGGCTTGTGCATTCCTTCACTCAAGCCCTGCTCTGAGAACGAGACTGGCCAACCTGCTTGTACTGGTCTGTGACTTCAAAGGTGAATTATTACCTCCTCTTTCTCATACTCCACTCAACTACAGGGTAATAAATTGTGTGTTGTGAAGTCAAAACAGTACTTTGGGTTCTGTTTTTCCAAAGATACTAATCAGAATAAAAGATAGAATGCTGAGTCATAGGTATATTACAAACATATTTTTAAACTCTAAATGCATTTCATAATCAATATTGTGGAGAGAAAGAGGTACATTTATTGTTTAAAAGCCGGAATTGGGCAGAGGACCAAGTCAGGAATTGGCAGAAGATAAAACAATATTTTCTTGTCAGTTCATGAAACACCTGTTGGGAAACAGTGTTCTTGACCAGTGGCTTCCGAAATGAGTAACACACATTCAAGGGGTGCTCAAGACCATTCATGGCAAAATGGATAGAAAATATTAGGGCTTCTATTTCTATATTTCATCAAAAAATAATTAAGTTTACACTGGTTTAATAATTACACTGGTATCTCTACTTAGTTGACACATTAGATAGTCTACCCCAAGTTAAGGTAATGAAATACCAGGGTTCCAAAATGGAAGCAGTTGACAGTGGCACCTTATACTTCATTCACTTTTGCTATAAGGGTGACATTTTGCAGTGTCTGTCTGCCTGGTGAAATAGATTTATCACTTATCTAGTTTTAACTAGTCTTGCTTTTCATAAAGGACAAGGGGCCATAAAAGTTCCTGCAAAGAAATCGCAAATTGAGCACAGAGTAAAGTACCACTTAGAATGCAAGCAAGAGAATGGTGATAAAATGACAGTGTGGACATTTCCACTTATAGAATGAAAATTATCAACATTGAGAGGTAGAAGCAGTGCCAATAAAATAAGATCTGAAAAGAAATCAACCAAAAAAAATCATAGTTATACAGAAGGTTATTTGAAACATCTTTAAAAACAATATGATCTGAGGAAGCTTTGCTCTCAGTCTATATTTTGCCTTTAGGTATTAGCTAATAACAACACAAAGCCCATGTGATAAACAATATGTTTAAAAATATTGTTTATTTCAGCCTGACCAGGCAGCGGCGCAGTGGATAGAGCATTGGACTGGGATACAGAGGATCCGGGTTTGAAATGCTGAGGTTACTGGCTTGAGCGCGGGCTCATCCAGCTTGAGCACAGACTCACCAACTTGAGTACGGGGTCACTGGCTTGAGCATGGGATTATAAACAGGACCCCATGATCATCACCTTGAGCCCAAAGGTTGCTGGCTTGAAACCCAAGGTCTCTGGCTTATGCCCAAGCTTTCTGGTTTGAGCACAGGGTCACTCATTCTGTTGCAGGTCCCTGGTCAAGACACATATGAGAAAGCAATCAATGAACAGCTAAGGAGACTAAGGAGCTGCAGCAAATAATTGATGCTTCTCATCTCTCTCCCTTTCTGTCTGTCTGTCCCTGTCTGTTCCTGTCTGTTCCTCTCTCTGTCTCTGTCACAAAAAATAAAAATAAAAAATAAAAATGTAGTTTATTTCACCTTAACTTAGGCTTTTTTTTTTTTTGACAGAGACAGAGAGAGAGACAGACAGGAAGGTAGAAAGATGAGAAGCATCAATTCTTCATTGCAGCATCTTAGTTGTTCATTGATTGCTTTCTCAAATGTGCCTTGATGTGCGGGGGTAAAGCAGACCGAGTGACCTCTTGCTCAAACCAGTGACCTTGGATTTAAGCTGGTGAGCTCTGCTCAAACCAGATGAGCCTGCATTCAAGCCAGCGACTTCGGTGTTTCTAACCTGGGTCCTCCACATCCCAGTCCGATGCTCTATCCACTGCACCACTGCCTGGTCAAGCTTAATTTACACTTTTAAAATTTACATTTCTTTTGTTGTTGTTGCTAATTATCATTATATTTAAGTTTATAGATCATGTGTTAGTGTTACCCTAATAAATTCAATGAAAAAATAGCTTGAACAAACATGATTTAATCTAATCTAATCAATTTAATTTAAAATTAACATTTCTGTATATATTTAAAATAGTCATAACATACTAGTATAGAAATGCACTAACTATATGTGGAGTTAAATTACAGGCATACACATGTTGGAAAAATACTCACATGATTTTACTGGTGGGGAGCACTATTAACACATTGCTCTAGGAAATTTTGATAATCAGAAAAAAATCCCAATGTCAATAAACTTTAATTCTTGTTAGCCTACCACGCTATCACTTATCATTGTATCATGAAATGGTAAGAGAGATTATTTTAATTACTTCTTTCATAAAATATCATGGAAAAAGTTTCATAATTAAGTAAATTCATTTTCTCCAATCAGAAAATATAGACTTGTTCTGATGTTTCGGTACATTGGATTAAGTTTGGTACGGTACTTTAGTTACCACTTGCTGACGGCAGATCAGCTCTCCTTCCATGCTAAGAGAAGCAGGTATATCTCCTGGGATGTAAGAGCTTCCATTGAGATGTACCAATTGGATTCTTCAGTACATGCTCAGGATGAAAGAGTCTTCAGTGAAATCTTGGAGATTTCTGGACATGTTGTCTTCTCTAGACAATGTTCTAGTTGAAAGAAGAAAAAATAGTGAGCCTCACTCTGGATGAATGTAAGGTAGTCTGCCTAACAATCAAAATAAAGTGAACCCATTGGTATAATCAGGAGTGAGACATAGAACTCAGATTTATAGAGTTTTGTGGCAATGTTAGTTTGATCTGCTGGTTCAGACACACAGGCCAGTAAAACATGAAATACTGTCAAGGGGTAATGGAACAAAACCACTTCTGCCATTAAATCCTGATCCAAGAAATTGTCAGTTGAATACCTGCTATGTATTTGGATGTTGCAATGATGCAGGTCAGTTTACTATAATTTGCAATAGTTCTAGCCTGACTGGTGGTGGTGCAGTGGATAGAGCACGGACCGAGGATGCTGAGGTCCCCAGTTCAAAACCCTGAAGTTTTGCTGGCTTGAACATGGGCTTGTTAGCTTGAACACTGGCTTATCAGCTTGAGCGGAGAAACATAGACATCATCCCATGGTCACTGGTTTGAGTCCAAAGATCACTGGATTGAAGCCCAAGGTTGCTGTCTTGAGCTTAAAGTAGCTGGCTTGAGCAAGACATCACTGGATCAGTTTGAGCCCCTTGGTTAAGGCACAGTCAAGGCATGAATGAGAAGCAATCAATGAACAACTAAAGTGAAGCAACTACCTATGAGTTGACATTTATCTCTCTTCTCCCTCTTTCTACCTTTCTCTCTCTCTCTCTCAAAAATTTTAGAAATAAAATAAAATAGTTCTAGAGAAAGAAAAACTCCAAAAAATGTAACTAATATAGTGGTGAAGGAAAATTGGAAAAAGATGGTCTAAAGTTGCAAACTTTTAGTTATAAATAAGTCCTAGGGATGTAATGTACATCATGACTGTAGTTAACACCACTGTATGATATATAGAAAAGTTGTTAGGAAAGTAAATCCTAAGAGTTTTTATCACAAATGAAAAAAAAAACCCAATTATTTCTGTTTTCTCCTTTTCTTCTTTCTTACTGTATCTATATGAGATGATGGATGTTAGTTGAACCTATTATGGTAATCATTTCACAATATGTGTAAATCAAACCATAAAAGAGGAACTAGTATAATCATTGAAAAAACAAATGAAGATAGAATATAAATTATACTAACTTTTTAGAAAAATGAATGTGACAGGATGAGCAGGGACTTTATTAGAATCATTTTGTTTGTTTGTTTCTTCTTGTTTACTTATTAATAAGAGTGAACAAGATGAAGGGAAGGAAGAGCAGAGGTGTAAACCAGTTGAACCAATTGTGTGTTCATGGGTACCATGATAGGTTCTCCAGGCAAATGGCCGAAGTCATACTGCTGATCAGGTAGGGTATCAGTCTGCCAGACTCCAGCTGGCATCCACACAGATGTGCCTTCTCCTTCTTCCAATGGCATATTTCTCTAAGCCATTCTTTTCCATCTCATCCCAGTGGTATTCTTTTTCCAGGTGGGATTTGGTCAGAAAAACAGAAAGCACCATAAGAATCCAAGCAGCACAATATTTCATATAGAACACTATATTCAATGGACTTGAGGAATGATAGGAAAAGCTTCTAGTGCCTGCTAGGGAATCAATATGTTATAGAATAAACAGAAACCACCGCCTATTACCTCAGCTGTATGCAGCACCGAAGTGGGTGATTCACTGAAATGCACTTCAGACCCCTGGCACACTTCTACCATTGGCTGAAACCCATCTATCTGCTCATATTTGTCACAAATACTATGACTTAAATTTTTTTTAAACCTTCCATCACTCACACAAGTGCCTCTCATGACAAAATATAAAGCTGAAACGGCTGGTTGAGAAATGTAGCTCCTACGCTTGTGGCCTTTGTCATCTTGTCATGTAGGAGAGAACATAGAAAAAGGCAAATGGTGCTGAATTTCCAGCAGATAATCCAGCACAATTATGCTTTCTCAATAGAAGTAATTAGCATCTTTCTGCTCACACTGGTATTATGGGAGTTTCTGTTCCAGGCCACTTAACATATAGAATTATTTAATAGGAGCCTTTAATAGATACTATATCACTGGTAAACTAATATGAGCTGATAATCACATTGTTTTTATGTGAAAGGAGGGGAGATAGACAGATTCCTGTATGCACCCAGAATGGTATCCATCTGGCAACTTTGTCTGGGTCTAATGCTTGAACACTGAGCTATTTTCAGTGCCTGAGGCTGATGAGCTCCAACGGAGCTGTCCTCAGTGCCTGGGGCCACACTTGAACCAATTGAACCACTGGCTGTGGGATAGGAAGAGAGAGAGAAGGGGGAGAAGCAGATGGTCAGTTCTCCTGTGTGTCCTGACCACAAATCGGACCCAGGACATCCATATGTTGGGCTGACACTCTATGACTGAGCCACCAGCCAGGGCCTGATATGACATTTTTAATTGAGTTAAGATCTAAGAAGAAAAGGCTTCCTCTCTTGCTGTGGGTGGAGCTTCCTCTTGCTCTATCATATCACCATGCAAAAGAGATTTTCACTGCTTCTCTCCTAGAACCTACTCTGCGAACCCTCTCACTCTCCCTCAGCATTGTTTTCTCTCCATTGCCAAGGTAATTCTGCTGTCCTTCTGAGATGGAAGGTAGCACTTGCTTCTACCAGGCCTACACCTCTGTCACTTGGTCCTAAGATAGGCTTTGTACTCAGATTTTAGAGTGAAAAACCTGGACTTACACTATTGCATTTGATTTAGTCTTTCATATTATCCCTAAAAACTTGATATATGGTCAAGTTACTTTAAGACTGAAGACACTGTAAAAGAAACTGCCTTGAACAATGTCACAAATTACTGACCATGAACAAGAGTGGTTTTCCAAACTTATTCCCTAGGCAGGGTGTTTACTTTAGTGTCTGGAATTATGAAAAAGATGCTTATTCTCATGCTCTTCATCAAAGAGCTCTAGACTCAGGGTAGGTCCTCAGCTGCAATTGCTCACTTAGCACTTCTTCATAAGAGGGCAAATACCATGATGTGGACCAGTCCTAACAACTAAGCATGGTGGGACATGTTCAGGCATACCTGAATGTGAGGAACAGGCATGCAAATTTGATTCTTTTCTGTAACCTCTACTGCATTTCAACAAAGAGACTTGCATATGTTTTGAAGAAGGACATTAAAAATTAAAAACCTAAAGATGTTTATTTAAGGTTCAAAGTTAGAGAAATTATGCTGTTATATTTTGAAATTAAATTTAATGGGGTAATCAATAAGAGTACATAAGTTTCAGGTAAACATCTTCATAGCATTTGAATGGTTGATTGTGTTGTGTACCCATCACCCAAAGTCAAATCATTTTCTGTCACCGTATATTTGTCCCTCTTTAACCACCTCCCCCAGCAACCACTCTTTTATCTGTGTCCTTATGTCTCAGTTTTATATCTCATCTTTGTATATATTTGTTCCTCTTTATTTGAAACTTTTCAGTCTAGCCAGAATTATAACTGGAGGCATAGAGCAGCAATGATCACTTGTGCCTGCTTTCTCCCCTTCCTCTGGTAGTCCTGAGTGCTGGGAAGACCATGGTATCCAGGTAAATACTCTCTTTGTGGAAACACTATGAGATTCTCATCTTTGGCCACTGCAGATCATCAGGCAGAAATGAAACCCCATAGATTGTCACGTTTTTCTATGTACGTCTTTTCATAGAACGCTGAATTGTAATATTGACCCAAGAGGCACTGGTAACAATGGATATTTCCTTCCACTAAATTAAAAGAATAAGAGAGAATTTTGATTAATTGAACAAAGTCTCAATGTTTTATCTTGCACTGACATTTTGATTTCTAAAGGAAATGCATTTTCTAATTGTATCCTGCAGATGGATGGTAACCTCATTACTCCACTCATTTGTTGGAATTGTAGGAAAAGTAAGCAGACTGGCCAGCAAGCTCAAGTCTTAGCTTTTATGATTGTCATTATTCATACAGGTTCTGTCACAGGTGCTGGATGACAAGAAGGGGAGCACAGAGAGAGAAAGGCAAGCCAGAAATGGGGAATGTTAAACCCCAGATATTCATCTGTTTACTAGAAATAATTCCCAGGGACACTGGCTAGTAGATTGGATTGAAATGTGCAAGCTCGTGACTCAAAAATCATAATATAAGATCCAAAGACATTAACTTAAAGGCTGCATTATAATGTCCAAGGAGGATGGTCATGAGATCATGTTATTATTTCACAGTGTCAGTCAGAAGGCCAATTTCCAGTTTATAATATCCTGATAAAAGAGAGAGAACAGATTCTGAAGCTACATTAGAAAGTCCAAAGTTATGATCATAATGACACTACAAGCTGGGGGACAGTATATTTGTTGAGTCAAATAATAATTTCAAAGGTCAGAAGCCAAAAGACCATATTGAAGTAATCAAGATGATACCCAGAGGCTGCATATGGTAATGTTTGAAATTTTACCAGAAACATCTATTTTTCTAATGGCCAACTGGTTGACTAGCTGCTTGTAGCATAGTGCTCAAGGATTGGGAGGTATTGCCCTCTAAGATTTCTGGTTTGTGCATAAAGGTAGAAAAGTAAGAATCTGAATTTCAGAGGTCAAGTCACTTGCTAGTACAAGGCAGGAATTGTTAGTATTGACACATCACCTTTGCAAGGACTGGGCTGGGTGAAAGAGGCAAGGGCTGACAGAAAAACTGGTGACAAATCTTAGAAGCCATGTGCATTAGTCTTCCTGGATGCCTTAACAAAATATCACAGGCTGGGTGGCTTTTAAACAACAGATATTTATTTTCTCCCAGTTCTGGAGGCTGGAAGTCCATCATCAAGATGTTACCAGTTTGGTTTCTGGTGAGGCCTCTCCTCCTAATTTGTAGGTGGCTACCTTCTTGGCGTGTCTTCTTTTCATGATCTTTTCTGAGTGCTCTCCTAGAGAGAGAGAGAGAGAGATTTGGTGTTACTTCTTCTTATAAGGTTACTAGTTCTATCAGAGAAGGGTCACACATTTATGACCTCACTTAAACTTAATTACCTCCTAAAAATTATATCTCCAAATGGAGCTTAGAACTTCAACATATAAATTTTGGGGTTACACAGTTCAGTCTATAACACTGTGTATCACTGACTCTTTGTATATCACTCAGTCTTTGGTTGGCTGGCTATAGTGGAAACTGGTCTTACCCTCTCATTCTTTAGGGCTATCAATTCTCTCTGAAGACGATATAAGAAGGATTTAAATAAAGAAACAAGTATGCCTCTGCTCTAATTCATAAAATTTTATTCAAACTTCTTATAGCATTTCTTGTAAGTCTTAATAAGTTAGGCAGTTATAATATATAATTATATTCATAATTGCTTTTATATTTGTGTTTTTCCAGTTGTTTGATACTTTTAAGATCTCTCATTTCCATTCTATTTTGTCTCAGACAATTATCATGTACACTTTTCTTGGTTTCTATGGGTTTGGGTGCCTTAGTTGAAAATAAGATTAAATAAATTCAGAATATTAATCCTTGTAGCTTTCTCCCATCAAGGTTTACTAATGCCATCTGTGTTTTTCAACCAAAGGGTTCTCCTCCTTTCAAGAAGGCTTTCTGTGTGATTCTCTCCACCTTCGGTTTAGTAACTACTGTCTTCCCTCATTCTTCAAAGACTAGGGATGGATTATACTCCCTGCTGTTAAGCCTATTTGGGATTAGTCCATTTATTAATAAACTTTCAAAGTATCTCAAATATGCTATTTGTTTTGTGTAGAGGCACTGACTGATACAAAATGCATTATTAAGCCAGATCTCTGTTCTTGCTTATTCTATTCAAGTCAATTTAAATGCATATAATTTTCTAGGAAAATCACTTGTATTGACTGGGTTGATATCACCATTCAAAAATACTTAGCCACAAATCATTCTAGAAGCTCAGTGGCATGTAGGAAGACAGAGGGGTGGCTGGAATGACTGAAGGAACTTGTCTCCACTGGAGTGTGGTGGAAGAAGTCCACCTCACAGTATGCAGAAGTGTGTGCTGAAACTGAATGCAATCTAGGCTGTGACTAAGACCCAAGAGAGTAAGAGCTTCTGGATTTTATCCATTTCAGGACAGAAGATTAGAAATAAGCCTCTACTACTCAAATATATTAAGGCAAAACTGTTTTAGAGATGCTAAATGCATATCCTCCATGGGATTTCAAGAAGCTTTATTTTGAGTTATTAAGTGCTGTTGTCCATAAGCTTCCCCTCTTTGTTCCCCAAATTGCCCACCTTCAATTCTAAGTCATTGTGTTTATCAAGAACAGTCATCACATGGTGATCTACTAAAGCTTGGACTTTCACGCCAAATAGAGTTACACTCAAATAAAATACCGTTCTGTCAGGTAGTAGCTGCATAAGCTTAGTCAAGTTACTCTGCCTCTCTAAGCATTAATCTTCTCCTTTATAACTGGGGTTACTTTTAATATCTTTGAATGTTGTTATGAGGCATGCATAAATTTTTTTTTTTAGAATGCCTACCTCAGTTCTTTGCATAGAATAAGCATTAGAATAGATGCTGGCCACAATCTTCCTCTTGCCCCAACTGCTTAGCATTAAGCAGGGAGCACTTCATAGACCTGGATGGCCAACTTCCCTTAGGAGCCTTCTCAGCTTGTATTGGGTAGCATAAAGGATGAGGTTCCCCTTGCCCTGAAAGGAGATGGAAAGAATTGTGTGGGATAGTAGCATCATAGAATGAGACTAGAGCCCAGACATAGCCAAGTTCTAGAAAGGTGTCTGACTTGGGATGTTGAGGATTTCAGGCTACCTCAGTAGGCCCAAGGGGTAGTGGCCATGGAAATAATATGGCCAGGATTTTGTCTGGAGCTAATGGCAGGGGGTATCATGGCTAGCCCCGGGAGCTGGTGTAGGGGAGAATAAAGTTGACAGCCAAGACATTTGGGCCAATTCTCCCAGCTGTAATAGAATTTTTATTGGATCGTGGTAGAATGAGTATAGTAAGAAGGCCTGGTCCCAGAGCCTTCAGGAGAAGACATGAACATATTGATCAAATAGAACAGATGTTGATCTAAAATTAGGTATCTTCTAGCCCCAAAGGGGTCTCATAGGATGCCATCTGGGTCCTGCTTCAATAGTGGAAAGGAAGGTCATTGAGCTAAAGCCTGCCAGGCTTACATGCCTCTGCTGTGAGGAAACAGGGACACTGGAAGGTAGGCTTCCCCCTCGCTCCTCTAAAGGAGGGTTCAGTCTCTTCCAGCCCTGCTTCAGCCATCTATGACCTAACCTTGCCCAGAAAGCTGGGGTTTGCCACTGAAGGCTGAAGGTGCCCAGGGCCGTCGGCCCCATCTACGACACTGTGGACGAGCCTAGGGTATTTCCTCCAAGAAGCAGGTAAACTGATCTCATTTGCACAAAGGCCACTTAACTATGTTTTCCCTGAGTAGTCAGGTTTTTTATTCTTCCCTCAAAGATCTCTGTTGTGGGTGTTGATAGTCCTATTTTCTGCTGCTTTGCTTAATATATAGTGTTTCCTTTATCCCTCCTACCTCAATGCCCCACTCATATTTCAGGCTGGGACCTACTTCTAATTTAGAGCTCTCTTTCCTCCTTTTGCCAACTTGTACTATGAATTTACCTTTGCCACCCAGCTTAGTGTATCCCAAGGTTCTCTTTACCATGCCACAGTCACAGAGCTCCAGGGAAAAGCAACCTGGTCTCAACTCTCCAGGCAGAGGAGAACAGAAGCTCCATATCCACGCATGCTGCAAATGGCTTTTTCCAGTCTACCTGAATCATTACCAGCTAGAAGCAGCTGTCATTGGGACTTGGACATGAGCTGCAAAGTATAGAATGGTGACAACAATTCCAGTGCCATGCGGACTTTTCCTGTGGGGAACTTTTCTGGACTCCTGCTCCCTGTGACAGCTCCTAACAGACTGAACTGTGGTTGGGTTGCATTTTTCAGGGATTTGGCATGGTGATGGGACCAACTTGGACTTGGTGAACATGTTAAGGACACTACTCTTTTATGGATTCTTGCTGTATTGGCCAAGAGTTTGCTTAAAGGCTTTTAATCACTGTAAAGAAAAATAGAGGACTGGATGAAGAAGATGGGGCACATATACACCATGGTATACTATTCAGCTAGGAGAAAGGATGACATCGGATCACTTACAGCGGAATGGTGGAGTCTTGGTAGCATTGTGCGGGGTGAAATGGGCGAATCAGAAAAAAACAGGAACTGCAGGATTCCATACATTGGTGGGACATAAAAGCGAGACTAAGAGGCATGGACAGGGTGTGGTGGTTATGGGGGGTGGGGGGAGGGAAGGAGGGAGAGGGGCAGGGGGAGGGGTACAGAGAGAACTGGATGGAGGGTGGTGGAGGATGATCTCTCTTTGGGTGATGTGTATGCAACAGAACTAAATGACAAGATAACCTGGAAATGTTTTCTTTGAATGTATGTACCCTGATTTATTGATGTCACCCCATTAAAATAAAAAATTATTTATAAAAAAAAATTAGGTATCTTCTATATGATGTTAGATGTTAAAATGTCTTAAAAATAATTTTCTCTTTTTAGTCCCAATCAGCATTATTAATAATAACTGAAATGTGTTGAGGGCAAACCATGTGCCCATTATCGTGCCATTTGGTTGTTGTTGTTCTTATTGTTTTACAACTTATTTACAAGACAAGTATGGCTATTATTCTAGTTTAGGGATGTAGAAACAGGTACATAGAAGATTAAAGGCATTGCTAATTTTCATTTAGCAAGTCAATTTCAGGGCTGGAATTATCCTATTTTACATTACTGGCCTTCTCGTATTATGAGAAAATGCTCATGGCCTCCTAGTTTGTTCTTTTCCTAA
Organism: Saccopteryx leptura; assembly: GCF_036850995.1. Taxonomy (NCBI): domain Eukaryota; kingdom Metazoa; phylum Chordata; class Mammalia; order Chiroptera; family Emballonuridae; genus Saccopteryx; species Saccopteryx leptura. Next base: position 87,003,513 of record NC_089511.1, read on the forward strand.
GTAAATACCTATATATATTCAACTTTTTCTCAAGTGAGTAGCCTATGAATTCTATCACCAGACTTCTCAACTCTTTGATGGTGACATTTATCAATTTCTCTCTTCAATTATTTTTTATTTCCTAAGAAAAAAATGTTTACTCTAGTAAAGGAAAAAGCTATGGACTAAATCAAATAAAAATAACAATTTCTAATACAATTCCTGCTTTTCAGTCTGCCCCAGGGTCTTCAAGCCTTTGCTACCTTGATCTATCTGTAATCTGCTCTGACATGTTGCTGGTACTATATCAGTAGAGTAGCTTGCCTAACCTGATATGAGGTGACAAAGTATAAATCTTCTTAAGTTACACATTAGAGATAACTGAGAAAGGGATGAAAAAAGCAGGCTAAACCCTCAGAAGATGTAGATAACTCATCAATCTGCCTCGGTTAGTGCTACCAATATCTCAAATTACAGATTCACTGTGGTTTCATCATATTTGTACGAAAGAAAATTGCCCATCCAGAGACTTCAAGAAATTGGATGGGACTCACATAATTTGGCCAAGAACAACACTCATACTCCAAATCTTGGGTGACAGTAATCAAAACCTACTCTATAAGGTCAGGTAATGAGTCAGTTTATCCAGTTGGCATTTCCAAGACAGGCTACTCTCTAGAACTTCTTATTGGAATCCTGGAGATTGTCTTATTGAGGTGTGAGCTAAAATAATGACTTTTCTACTTGTCCTAGTGCTTCAAATTTCAAGTTTATTGATTTCCTAGCTTCCAATTTCCAGTCCTCTCAGGGTTCCGAATACTCAGAATATATTGAACATCTAGAAATAAAGCTTTGCAGTCAGTGTGGTCTGGGAAGATGGGCACTCCTAAATGCAGAAGTCATTTTCTAGATTCCATCCCCTAGGCACAGTAGGTACAGTCTTAGATGTCTTCTCTATAATGTCAGTGAATAATATGCAATAGGAAAGTGTATGTGGTCTCTATTAATGTCTTAGCTACCTTAATGTACATACATACACACACACATACACAATAAAAGAAAATACAGAAAGCATTGGTTCTGAGGTCTAGCTTTGCTTATTTTCCTCAAGGTTGAATTATTTCCTGTTCTTTCCAACTACAAATTCTTTTGGAGGGGAGGAGAAATTTAAGCATTTCCTATACTCACTGCTAATGACTCTGATTCTAAGTGTCCATGGGGTTGATGATGAAGTTCCAAATTTGTAGCTGACATGTAGAATAATTCTCCAACCCTCCATATATGTAAAGCTCCAGTGTTCAGCAGCTTTGCAGTTCATGGTGAAGGGATGAGGACTAAATGAAAGGAGTATGCAAAAACATGAGTCATATATTCTTAGATATTTAAGATTGGACCCAAGTGATGGGATAGCATTTGTCTCCTGGGTTTTTATTTGTTCTTTTCTTTGTTTTTTGGAAAAGGGTATGACTGTAAAGAGGAATTTGGATTCCTGGAAGCTAGGTACTAGGAGAGATTCACAAGACCTTGCAATATCAACCCAAACTGCTGCTGGACCCTAAATTCCATAGAGGCAGGAGTATCCATGCAGCTCACTGTTGTACCTTCAACTGTGGCACTTAGTGGGCGCTCAGTAAGTGCTTGGTGAACAAACGAAACATTTATTTTTATTTTTTTAATGGAGTGACAAGAAAAGAGCAGAGACATGCTCCTGCATGTCCCCCAAGTAAGATCAACCTGGCAAGCCCCCTATGGGCAATGCTCTGCCCATCTGGGGTATTGTTCCATTGCTCAGCAACCAAGTTATTCTTAGCACCTGAGGCAGAGGTCATGGAGCCATCCTCAGTGCCTGGGGCCAACTTGCTCTAATAGAACCACTGTGAGAGAAGAAGAGAGAGAGAGAGATAGAGAGAGAGAGAGAGAGAGAGAGAGAGAGAGAGAGAGACCAAGAGAGAGAAGGGGAGGGGGAGAGGTAGAGAAACAGATGGTCATTTCTCCTGTATGCCCTGACCAGGAATGAACCCAAGACATTTGTACTTCAGGCCAATGCTGTATTACTGAGCCAACTGGCCAGGGCTAAACAAAATATTTAATAAGGTATGACAATTGAATGACTCTCTGTACTTTGTATCTTCTTCATGTTTCTATTGTTTACTTCTTAGGTTTTCAGAGTCTTTTTGGGGAATTCAATGTCATTTCAGTTGCTTAGGGTTTAGGTTTTTTTTTTTTGTGTGTGTGTGTGTGTGTATTTTTCTGAAGCTGGAAACTGGGAGAGACAGTCAGACAGACTCCCACATGTGCCCGACCGGGATCCACCCAGCACACCCGCCAGGGGGCGACGCTCTGCCCACCAGGGGGCGATGCTCTGGCCCTCCAGGGCGTCGCTCTGTTGTGACCAGAACCAGAGCCACTCTAGCACCTGGGGCAGAGGCCAAGGAGCCATCCCCAGCGCCCGGGCCATCTTTGCTCCAATGGAGCCTCGCTGTGGGAGGGGAAGAGAGAGATAGAGAGGAAGGAGGGGGAGGGGTGGAGAAGCAGATGGGCACTTCTCCTGTGTGCCCTGGCCAGGAATCGAACCCGGGACTCCCGCACGCCAGGTCAACACTCTACCACTGAGCCAACCGTCCAGGGCAGGGTTTAGGTTTTAAAAACTAAAACCCTGAGTAGCCCTGGCCGGTTGGCTCAGTGGTAGAGCATTGACCTGGTGTGTGGGAGTCCCGGGTTCGATTCCCGGCCAGGGCACACAGGAGAAGCGCCCATCTGCTTCTCCACCCCTCCCCCTCTCCTTCCTCTCTGTCTTTCTCTTCCGCTCCCGCAGCTGGGGCTCCATTGGAGCAAAGTTGGCCCGGGTGCTGAGGATGGCTCTGTGGCCTCTGCCTCAGGCACTAGAATGGCTCTGGTTGCAGCAGAGCGACGCCTCAGATGGGCAGAGCATCGCTCCCTGGTGGGCATGCCGGGTGGATCCTGGTTGGGCGCATGCGGGAGTCTGCCTGACTGCCTCCCCATTTCCAACTTCAGAAAAATACAAAAACAAGCAAACAAACAAACAAAAAAAACTTGCATGAGTAGTTGGGCCAGAGGTTAAAAGTAACATGTGAGAACTGATATAACCTTGAGCCGTTAAGTGTTAGGATAGGCAATAGTGTCAATGGAAGAAAAAGAAGGCACCTGTGAGGTCAAAGGATTAGGTTCATCTATGGAAGAACTTTAATCTTTGTTTTAAATAAGATGCTGATTCCTTTATATACAAGACATTCTGAAAGCTGTCTTTGTTTCTTTAAGTGAAAAATCAGAGGCAGAGTGAAGACTTGAAAACTAAGCTGCCAGGAATCTGAGGCTGATAAAAGTGTAAAAAGTCAGAAAGTTTCATGTAAGGGGAAGGAAACCACTTCTGGAAGAACCCCACTTGGGACCCTTTTTTGACTTGTTGACCCTACACTAGATCCAGAAAACATTCTGCCTTCTGAGTTTTAAAACCACAGTTTGCAAAATGTTGGCCCTCTAGGACTCAATAAATAACACTAGAAAAACAACTCAGAAAAGAATCAGTTAAATTGGCCTTAAATTTAACTGAACTACTTCATCCAAAAGAAAAAGGTTTTTTGTTTTGTTTTTATGACGTTGTGGTCTGAGTGTTGAATGGGCTCATGAAAAGTGCACATGTCTCAGTAGCTCCCACTCGAGGCACAAGGACAGATACTAGACCTGGTCACCTAGAGTCCATCTGGGATTCCAATTGTTCGATCTTAGACCTCAGATACTCTTCTTTCATTCTGGCACAGGGCATCACCTGAAGGCTGCTGTTAGCTGAGGAATAGCAGGCACAGCAAGAATCAGTCTGGGTGGCTTTCCCCTCATCCCCCACCCTGTCCCCTCAGAGCTCAGTGTTCTTTAATCCCTTGCCCATTGCCTGCCCCACATCATGCCATATGGCCCCATTGTACTGATTGCTTCCAACTTGTGTCCATGGGCACAATCATAGTCTTGTCCAATGGCGAGTGCGAAGAATGTTTTCTTCTCACGTAGAAGACTGTGGTCATGGTTTATCCCCTTGGAAAACTTTCCACACTTTCTAGGGAAGAACACTCACATGGACTCTCTCCCTCGTTAGAAGAGTAGCCTGTGCCCAGCTCTTTCCCGGCAACCCATGCATGCTGCTTTTTCTGAGAAGGGAGAGGTCAGGTTCATGGTGTCAAAGCTCTGCAGGGCTGTACAAGACTCTCCCAGGGAGGCAAACATCCACCTTTCCAAAGTATGTTAACGGAGAGCAAAGAAAACTGCCCAGTCAGAATTAAAGTGAGACTCCTTAGAAAGCATAAAGGAAAATATTTGTGAAAAAATTTTTAGGTCTTTATGTTTTGAAAAAGATAACATCCTTTAAAATAAACAAGACTTTCTTCAGTGTCTAAGAGAGCTGATGATCACTCATTGAGCTTTGAGTGACAACAGCCCCATTGCTTATTTCAGTGGAAGACTTCAGAATTTATTAACTTAAGGGGAGGACCATAGCATGGGGAAAGAAGAAAGGGAAAAAAAGGGGCATGATGCACCCAAAAATATCCCAACGTAATTTCTTTACCCTGATTTTCCCGAGGGAAAAATATATAAGTGCTTGGTATATGACAGTTCAAGAAGCTGGTTTTCAAATCATGAAGTGGCATTGTTTCATTGCTCAATTGTGTGAAAAACATTTTAAAAAATAATAATCATGAGAGAAACAGAAACTGAATTGATGAAACCGAAATGCCAAGTGCTATCGCCCAGAGAGGCCAATTACTGTCATTTTAGCCTCCTTCTCTCCCTGTGCAGGGGCTCTTTGCAAATGCAAGTCTCCTGGTCTTTGGGGGTGTGGGGCACATGGTGAAGTGTCAGGAAATCTCTGAAGGCACCTGGGCCATTCACTGACTGATTGCTGGTACAGAAAGAAGATTTAGACAACAGGGGAGTTGATTGTTTATTATAAACTATGAGTTATTACAGTGACAGCAAGGGGAAAGAGAATTGGAAGGGGAATGGGAATTTTATTGCAATTTGACAAGGAGCCTAATTCCTGCACTCTTGACTAAGATGGGCTCACCACATAGCTTGCTCCGGGATGTTGGTAGGCTTGAACTCAGGGTCCTGGTTTCTGGTAGCCAAATGGTCTCTTATTTACCTCATTACACCAATCTCTCAGGTGGCCTTGGCAACTAGAGCAAAGGACTTAATAAGGTAAAAGGATTCCAGAAATTCTGTCAGGGATAAATGGAGTATGTCGCCAGCTTCTTGGTCAGAATGCTTCTTTGGTTGGCAGCTGGAAATATTTCTCAGTCTTGAAAGCTTTACCTTCCATTACCTTCTCTCCTATTTTTCTCACTGTTTTCTTCATATTGCAAGTCTTACAACAGAAGAGAACAAACTCCAAGGCAAAAATGAAGCTGCACTTGAGGAGGTGAGAGAGAGAGGGAGTGAGAGAGAAGGATTCCTGCTCTTAGATCAGGGTAAACAGGCAGCAGTGTTTGGACTCCAGACTTAAAAATCACAATGAGGTAGTTATCAGCCTCTCAGATGGGAGTCCCTCCCCTGCACAGACTATGCTGCCTGCCGGGACATGGTGTGTGTGTCTGAGGATAGGGGTGGGGTAAGGTTCAGATGTGGGCCTGGGGGTATTTGAACCTGAGCCCAAAGCCTCTGCCAACTGGTGCTATTCAGTGTTCACATTCTGTGTTGTAGGGACAGAACAATTCTTCTGATTGTTGTACAAGATCTACAAGCATCCTACATGGGATCTGAGATGTGAAATCATTCTCCTTTGATGTGGGTGGGATTTGCTTGGTAGGGATCAGAAGGCAAAATTAACTTAGCAAATGTTTCCAGCAATTTCTCTTCAAGAAAAGCCTTCTTCAAAGCCTGGCATACTTGCAGAAAAACAGCTCTTTAAATTTGAGGTAAGGAAGGATTTTTTCACCAGGGCTCAAAAACACAAATCATAAAAATAAATTGGTAATTTTGATAACAATTTATCTATTTATTAAGAAACACACACACACACACACACACACACACACACATGAGAAATACACACACAGGCCCTGGCTGGGTCGCTCAGTGGCTAAAGCGTTGTTGTCACATGCCCAGGTCAAGGGTTTGATACTCTGTCAGGGCACATATGAGAAGCAACCAATGAGTGCACAACTAAATGGAACAACTAAGTGGAACAACCAGTTAATGCTTCTCTCTCTCTCTGTCTCTCTCTGTCTCTCTCTCTCTCTCCTCCCCTTCCCTTTTCTCTCTCCCTCTCTCTCAAATAAATGTAAAAATTTGAACATACACAATGAAAATTCAAAATCTATAAAAACATGTTTGCAATCCATATAAACCACACCCCCATATAAATAATATGCAGAATAATATAAAGTCCTACAGATCAAACAGCTGGGTAGACAAGGGTATCAGCAAAACCATAAACAGTAAGTTCACACAAGAAATCAGAAATGCCAGTACAGATATGACAAAATGCTCCATGTATTAGTAATCAGGGGAATTCAAATTTAAACCCAAATTTCATACTAATCAGGTCAGAAAAAATTTAAGAGTGTGACAATATCATGTTAGCAAAGATGTGAAGCCACAAAGATACTATACTATGTATGTTGGTACAACTTCCTTGAAAAACAATTTGACAATAACCAATGAAGTCAAAGTTGCCGAAATCCCTGAAATGGTAATTCCATTTCTTCGTATATACCACTGAGGTACCCTTGAATGCATATGCTAGCAAACATTCAGGAATGCACTCAAAGCAGCATTATTTCTGATAGCAAGATCTGGAACCAATGCAAATGTATATCAAATGTATATCATCTGTTTGACTATATCATAATCCAAATAATGATATATTCAAAACTGGAATACAATGCAATAGTAAATTGAAGGAACTAGAGCAACATATTGCAAACATGATTGAGAAAAAAGTTGAACATATGACTTAATATGTAAAACTATGTATTTTTATGTAATAAATATATTTTTATATTTAAAAACATACAGAACATATTGCTTGGATATTCATTAAAAGGTAGTTAAAATGTGAATTCATACATAGTAATAAAATTACTAAATAGAGGATAGAGATTTTGGGGGAAAGGAAGGAAGAGAACTGGGGAGAGGTACAACAAGGTATTTTGATATGTTTTATTTCTCTTAGCACTGTTTTATTCCTTATTAGAGAAATAGGTCCACAAATACTCAATGTATTGCTTTACTATATATAAGTATTTGTATTTGTTAACTAGAGTAAGTTATCTTTTTTTATAAAAGAAGTCATGGTAGTTTGTAGTATCTGGTAAGGCTCCTGTAATACTGGTAGCTGAGGCCAGGCAGGTTCACATTGGATTTGGGCAGATGGAAGAAAAACTGCAGAACCAGAAAGGGTTGTACCATTCCATTTAATAAAGTCACACAACCATGGACAAGCACACAGGCAGGGGAAACCACCTCTCAGGCAAACACACAGCAAAATGGCTCCTCACAGTGGCAAGCAGGCAATCCACGCATCTGCAATCCTTAGTCTCTCTTGAGAATAACCACCCATACATACTTAGCCTTATATATGCACACGTGCCTCCTCCAGGTGTTTGTGCACTAATCAAGCAAAGTGCTTGCAGCTAGTACACCAGCGAGCAAGTCTAACACAGCTCAGCTGCCCCACAGCTCTGATTCCCTTTTCTTCAAAGCAAAAGATCACTGTTGAGAACATTCTCCACCCTTTTCCCAAAGCTATATAATCCATTTAAAACAATAACAAGAAAAAAAATTAGTAAAACAAACAAGAAAACCTTCTGTACCTTGGGAACACATTATGCAGTAGCTCAGTGGACCTGGCCACCATATAAAGAAGACAGTAGTTTTTTTTGTTCTTTTTTTTTTTTAATTTAATCATTTTAGAGAGGAGAGAGAGAGACAGAGAGAGAGACAGGGGGGAGGAGCTGGAAGCATCAACTCCCATATGTGCTTTGACCGGGCAAGCCCAGGGTTTTGAACCGGCGACCTCAGCATTTCTAGGTCAACGCTTTATCCACTGCGCCACCACAGGTCAGGCAAGAAGACAGTAGTTTTTGTCATGTGTGTGTTTCATCACCTTTCCTTCTTCCCTTTTTGTTTAGTATCTTCATTTGCCTCTGAAGGTCTCTCCCTTCTGCATTCGCCACCCAGGTATTTGCATATAGACCTCTGTGGAGGATGTGACCTAAGTCAAAGCTAGTCACCAGTCTGTAGTGATAGATTCAAGCATATATTTTCCAGTAAAAGTCAATGAAATTCAAAAAGTTTCACAGGGAGTCTTTCCAAAGGGACTTTTGTCCTTTTCATTTCCACTAACTGAGACCAAGAAAGAATGTTCCAGTACGCTCTAAACTGCTTCAGGCTCTCTGTGACTGAGCTCTAGCTGGCATGAGCATGAAGACTGTGAGGAATGTCCAGGTAAGGAACTTCCAAACCTGCAAGAATTTTCATGAATTTATTTGAGCCAAACTGTTGACAACTGCAAAGTCTCAACAGATTGAGAAAATGCTCCAGAAAATGGTAGTTTTACCATTTATTTTATACATTAGAATCAAAGGGGAGACATAAGGGAGGGGGTTACATGAATTTGACTGCTGCTAGATTAGGGAGGCGGGAGAAAGCAAAGCAGGGATATTTCCGGGATTGGTTAAAAAGTACAAGTGTATATACTCAAACTTCTTTTACATAGACAGAAATAAGGTAGTTAACAGTTAATTAACATGATAATAATAACAACGAAGGGATTTGTTGGTTTCTGCTCTGGTGGGGTGGCTGTGAGCTGATGGGGGCAATGTTGAACAAACAAGTTTTTTAGGCTTGCTCGCTTGTACTCTGCCTGAGTGGTGCATGAGCATGGGGCAGCACCATGTGTGTATAGTCTATGTACGGCTGCAGGTGCTTGTCCTTGGGGCAGTAGATTCTAGATTGTGGATTGCCTGCCACCATTGGGAGGGGCCAGTGTTTGCCTGAGAAGGGGTTTTACCCCCAGCTGCTTTTGCTTGTGGATCCTGAGAGAGAAGTGGTTTCCCCTGCCTGCTTGCTAGTCCACTGTTGTGAGACTATTATAATAAACAAAATGACCCACCATTCTCCAGCTCCAAAGTTTCTTTACTCTCTGCCCGAATTCAATGAGAATCTGCATGGCCCTAGCACCCAGCCTTATAGGCAGGAAAAGAAGATCACCCTTATTTTATTATTATTTTTTTTTTTGTATTTTTCTGAAGCTGGAAACGGGGAGAGATAGTCAGACAGACTCCCGCATTCGCCCGACCAGGATCCACCCGGCACGCCCACCAGGGGCTACGCTCTGCCCACCAGGGGGCGATGCTCTGCCCCTCCGGGGCGTCGCTCTGCCTCGACCAGAGCCACTCTAGCGCCTGGGGCAGAGGTCAAGGAGCCATCCCCAGCGCCTGGGCCATCTTTGCTCCAATGGAACCTTGGCTGCAGGAGGGGAAGAGAGAGACAGAGAGGAAGGAGGGGGGGGGGGTGGAGAAGCAAATGGGCGCTTCTGTGTGCCCTGGCCGGGAATCAAACCCGGGTCCCCCACACGCCAGGCCGACGCTCTACTGCTGAGCCAACCGGCCAGGGCCTAAGATCACCCTTATTTTTTTTTTTCATTTAGAAAATTAAATTTAACAGGGTGACATTTCAAAGGCATGTTAACAGGTATGTTATTGTAGATGCAAAAGATCATAGACAGGCTTCATGGTCTTTTGTTTAGAGAAAAATACTACCCTAGGACATGACTACTCACCATGAACTACTTTTAGTTAGAAATTTTTAATTTCAGACCATCCTGTGTGGTTGGTTACTTTAGATCTTTGAGTCTACAAGGCCACCATACAGATGTCTCCTGAGCTTGCCAGGTTCGGGGTTTTTTTGTCCACAGAAGGAGATCCAAGTGGATAAATAGAGTGGGAGAAACTAGATTCCAGTGATCTGTCAGACTTTCTAATCAAGCTATGGTTGACACCAGCCCTGCCTCTACCAGGCGTCCCCAAACTACGGCCCGCGGGCCGCAATGCGGCCCCCTGAGGCCATTTATCCAGCCCCACTGCACTTCTGGAAGGGGCACCTCTTTCATTGGTGGTCAGTGAGAGGACCACTGTATTTGGCAGTCCTCCAATGGTCTGAGGGACAGTGAACTGGCCCCCTGTGTAAAAAGTTTGGAGACCCCTGCAAGCTCTTCAAAACTGAAGGTCAGTCCAGCTTCTTCATGAATATGATTTGACTGTTTTTCCTTTCTTGAAACAAAAATGATCCTAACTGATAAATCTTTCATTAGGTAACTATCAAAATAAACCCTGCTGTTAGTAATACAAACGATCACCATTTTGACTGAAAGCAGAACGCTGTGCCCTCTGTGTCCACCCACCTCCCACCTACCAAATCATCAGTTCCCCATAGCCTTTCCTAACCACCTCAGCTGCTAATAAAAGAAATTCAGCTGGTTCCACTCAGCTCCAATACCTAGCTCCTTTGTCACAGAATTGCCTAATTAAAACAACTAAAATTGCCTTCCCGAAATTAAGCCCATCTTTTGTCTAGAGACACTTATCCCAGCCAAAAAAACATTTGATGCAAACCCTGCAAGGAGGTCACTGTTATCTTCATTTTGAACATTTGAGAAAAATAAGGGAAAGGGAGATGAGTCTGGGTGGAGGTAATTTATTTCTTCTGTCAGATGTTTTACAACACAGGTGATGGTCTAAATTTAAAGAGTCTTTAAACAGCATGTACCCAGACTAATGATAATCAAAGTTCAAGGGCTTGTTTCAATTCTGATGAACAATCCACCTATTTGTAAGGATTTATTGATGAACTGGGGAATATTTAAAATTTGCATTTCACTTGGCACTTTAGAATTTATTTCCAAGAGCATTTAATCTTCTGTCCTCTTTCTCTGTTCTTTAAAAGTTCTTGACTTACTATTCATAAATGAAATTATCCTTGTCTGCTTCCTCTTCAGGGAAATGAAACCAACTTTAAATAAATCACCTAGAAGGCTGGATTTTTAAACTTTTTGAACAAATAGTTTCAGAGTCCCTCTATGTTGTGATATGTTCTATTTTATCCCATTCTATTCTGTTTTAAAATATCTTAGTTAATACCCACTAAACTGGCTACTGTTGAAATGAGTTTTTCTCTTCTAGAGTTATCTGATATTTGTTTAGAAAAGTCTTCAAATTGACAAAGCCATTTTTTCCCCCTTAACTGCATCTTTTTATCTAATCTAAGACTATTTTCAGTTCTTTTATCTAATCTAAGACTATTTTCAGTCAAGAAATGAAGATAATGGGACCTGGGAGTTTGATCAGTTTCCCTGCATGTGATTCCAAGGGGACTTTTCCAGTGATTTTCCCTTTGCACTGAGCTGCACTTAATGTCTGTCCTCTGGTCTGCCCCAAAGAAGGCTGATCCTACATTTCCCCAGCCTTTTTCTCAAATACCAGCCAGGCTTATCTAAAAGATACATTGGAAAATAAGTGGCAGGCTGGGGAGGGGAGATCACACTTCTTTCTTCCTTCTGGGTACAGCATGTGGTCCCTATTGGCATAGCAGCCTTTGTTCTGATGCTGCTGTCTAGCTAATAGACTAGGCTCCCAGCCTCTGTCCATAGCTCCTGTCCTAGTCGTAGGGACAGCTTTCTGTTGTCACAAATCTCTGTATTGCTTTCTCATCCTCTGTTTGCTTCTGATAACTTTGTTAACTAGTTCTCATACTAATTCTTTCCACAGAGCTTCCTGGCGTCCACTCTTTATTTAGACTGATACATTAGATTGACACAGGTTATTAATTTGACCCACATCTTGAACTTTAGTTCCAGGAATGGGTGGATTTGGGGGATCAAAATTCTGGAGAGAAGAGTGATAGCAAAATAAGCTCAACGTTCTGCATAAAGTTTTCTCTTGAAGAATTTGCAAATTCGTAAGAGGATAAGAGACCAAACAGGTATGTAAAACATTAAAAAGCTAAGCAGAGGCCATGGCCGGTTGGCTCAGTGGTAGAGCATCGGCCTGGCATGCAGGAGTCCCGGGTTCAATTCCCAGCCAGGGCACACAGGAGAGGTGCCCATTTGCTTCTCCACCCCTCCCCCTCTCCTTCCTCTCTGTCTCTCTCTTCCCCTCCCCCAGCGAGGCTCCATTGAAGCAAAGATGGCCCGGGCGCTGGGGATGGCTCTGTGACCTCTGCCTCAGGCGCTAGAATGGCTCTGGACGCAACAGAGCGATGCCCCAGAGGGGCAAAGCATCGCCCCCTGGTGGGCATGCCGGGTGGATCCCGGTCGGGTGCATGCGGAAGTCTGTCTGACTGCCTCCCCGTTTCCAGCTTCGGAAAAATGAAAAAAAAAAAAAAAAAAAAGCTAAGCAGAGATTTCCACAATCTCAAGGTATGAGAGAGAAACAAACCATCCTACTCCATAATTAAATCAAGGTTGTACTTCCACGGTAGTGTGGTAGTCTGTCAAAAGAGAATCAAATTCTACCTGGAGAAATATGAATCATTCAAAGCATCTATATTTTTAAAAATACACAATAAAACTAAGGAAAGGGCCTGACCAGGCAGTGGTGCAGTGACTAGAGCATTGGACTGGAATGCAGAGGACCCAGATTTGAAACCCTGAGGTCACCAGGTTGAGCATGGGCTCATCTGGCTTGAACATGGGCTCACCAGCTTGAGTGTAGGATCACCAGCTTGAGCACAGGGTTGCTGGCTTGAGCATGGGGTCATAGACATGACCCCATGGTTGCTGGCTTAAGCCCAAAGGTCACCTGCTTGAAGCCCAAGGCTGTTGGCTTGAGTCCAGGGTCGCTGGCTTGAGCAAGGGGTCACTTGCTCTGCTGTAGCCCCCCAGTCAAGGCACATATGAGAAAGCAATCAATGAACAACTAAGGTACTGCAATAAAGAATTGATGCTTCTCATCTTTCTTCTATCTGTCTGTCCCTATCTGTCCCTCTCTCTGTATGTAACAACAACAATAACAAAAAAGTGAGGAAATGTGAGAACAAAAATGACCATATGGCTGAAAATTAAGAGGAAAGGAACACAGATATAATGTAACAAAACCCCATATTGCAATGTAACACCAGACTTTCTTTATCAGACATGTACTTTTAAAAGCAAAGTATAGTTCACATATTTAGGAATATTAATAAAAATTTTCAGTGGACAACTGGAATCTATAAAAAGTAAAATGGGACTTGTTGAACTGAGATATTGTAATAGAAGGGTTCAACAGAAGTTTGGTTGCAACAGAACTGTGTAATAAGGAACTAAAATAGTGAACTAAAACATACAGTAGAAAATATGTAGATTGACTCAGAAAGAGAAATATGTAAACTAAAAATGATACATTCCAAACATTCTAAATATGTATAATTGAACTGTAAGAAGGAAAAGAGATGAAGAAAAAGGCGGTGGTGGGTGGGGGACAGAAGAAATGCTTGAAGAGTTATAGGCTAAGAATTTCACAGAATCTAATGAACAGTCTCAAGACTGAATTCAAGAAGTTCTGCAAATATAAGCAGAATGAACACAAAAAATCTATACTTGAACACATTATAGTAAAACTGCTATAACCAAAGTCAAAGTAAAAATCTTAAAAGCAACCAGAGAAAAACTCATTAGTTTCAAAGGAGCAACAACAGTGACACAAACAACATAAGGTAAAACTCCTGATCTGAAAGAAAATATTTGCTAGCCTAGAGTTCTATATTTTTTAGAACAATGTTAAAATACTTTTTAGACAAACAAAAAAGAAAATTTACTGCCAGTTCATATTGTCTCATACTAAAATAAAGAATAAAAATATTGAAAGACATGTCACAAGTATTAAAGGCTTTATTCAAGTTGTAAAGACGTAAATTTGTCTTCATTTAATAAGATTAATAACATAAGTTTAAATACATATATAAAGCAAAATGACATATGTAAAAGGATATTAACAAATCCAAAATCACAGTTAGAGATAATAGCCTTTCTCTGAGAGTGACTAAGAAGATACTAAATCAGTGGAGCTATAGCACAATTTCATAATGCTATAAACAAATGTCATATGATATATGTCTCTCATTATACCCCAAATCTCCAGAATATATTATCATTTAATTGGTTTTGGAACTTTATAAATTTTTTTGGACCTTTTACCAAAGTAGGGCATAAGATTTGCCTTAAAACCACCTCCAAAAATTTCTAAGATTTGAAATGATATATTCTCGAAGCTTAGCAGAATCTGTCTAGAAATGAAATCTTCAAATACTTGAAAATTAAGCAAAAACATATCTAAATAAACTACAGGTCAAATAATAAATCATAATGGAAATTAGAAAATATTTTGATTCAAATAATAATAAAAATAAAGCATATCAAAGCATTTACTTGCAGGATGCAACTAAAGTTATACTTAGAAGAAAAGTAATAGCTTATGTTTATATATTATAAAATTAGAAAACTGAAAAATAGATGTTTAGAACTGCTTATTGCATGAATCACAAGAAATTAGAAAAAAAGACACAAAATAAATAATACATGTAAAAAGCAATAAACCCAAATATTATTTTTTGAAAACATTATTTAAATTTATATTCTTCTAGCAAGACCAAACATGAGAGTAAAGAAGAAAGATTATATTACCAATATCAGGAATGAAAAAGGGAAAATTACTGTAGATTCTATAGATATTATAATGTTTATAGGGAATACATAAATATCTTTTATGCCAGGATATCTGCTGTCTCCACTTGCATTTATTGTTGCATTGGAAGTCCTAGACAATGCAGTAAGATAAAGAACAAAATGTGTAAAAATAGGAAAGAAAAAAAGTATTATTATTTCTGTGCATGTAGAATTTGCAAATAATTTATAGATAAATGATTCAAGCTTAAAAATTAAGTAGCCAGTTTGCTGAACATGAGAGCTACAAAAATCAATTTCTATATAACAAAATTATAAAGTAAAATATATAAGATATAATTTATAATAACATCATAAATATCAAATATCTAGAAATAAATGTAACAAACCATATATAAAATCACTATACAAAAAAGTAAATTAAATAAAAGGAATAAAGGAAGGAATATACCAGGTTTTAAATAGAAAGAATTAATATTAAAATGTCATTTTCCCCCAAATATACTTATAGATTCTGCCACTAATCAAACAAAATCATCAATTTCTTTGGTGAAAATTGATAAATTCTAAAACATATAGAAATATAAAGGAGTCAAAATAGTAAGAACATTTTGAAGAAGAAACGTAGAGTTGGAGCAGTGGTATTACCAGAAATCAAGTATGATTAAAAACCTACAGTAATTTAAAAATAGTGTTAACTGGGACAGACAAATACATCAAGGAGACAGAATAGAGAATTTAAAAAGAGGATCACACACCTGATGTATGTTAAAGATATCACTATAATGCAATGGGCCAAGGATGCTCTGTTTTCTAAATGATAAAACAAATCACAATCTAAGTGAAAAAAAATAACCTACCTCTACTGTCCCCATATACAAAAATAATTGCAGATGAATTATAAAACAAAATGTGAAAGGTAAAATAAGACCTTTGGAAGACAATATAAATAATGTCTTTAGGACAATTAAGAAAGCCAGAATTTCATAAACAGGACACAAAGTTTACTAAACATGATGGAAAAGATTGAAGTGAACTTTGTTTAATTATGATTTCTGGTTTTCAAAATACACTATAAAGAGGAGTAAAAAAATACAGGGTAGCATAAGGTATTTGTTTTTCATGAATCTGTCATTTTTAAAATATATACATACATACATATATATTTGTACATCACTACATATAGTGTTATATACATAGATATACTGCTCACAAAAATGAAGGGATTAGGGAACGTGCAGATACTCCAGTACTTTCAACCTTTTGTACATTGCATTCTCACCAATGAAATAAAGGTTGGTTTTGCATCTCATTTGCATAACTGAACAACTTTCTTTGACTTGTTTGCTTTTCTGATGTTCTTGTTTAATAAAAAAATCAAATGCTTTTTTGTTGCTTCATTTTCATTTTAAAATATCCCCTAATTTTTGTGAGCTGTATAGATGATAGATAGATATAAAGATATAAATCTTTAAAAAGGATTTAAGTGTTATAAGCTTGAAAACAGTATGTTGGAAATGAAGGCTCCCTATTGTCCAATAACCATAGAAAAAAGTAATTATATTAGGCATCCAGAAAATACAGGGCTGGGCACAAGTAAGTTAAATTACCAGCCATCAGCCTGACCTGTGGTGGCACAGTGGATAAAGCGTCAACCTGGGAACACTGAGGTTGCCGGTTCAAAACCCTGGGCTTGCCTGGTCAAGGCACATATGGGAGTTGATGCTTCCTGCTCCTCTTCTCCTTCTCTCTTTCTCTCTCTCTCTCTCTCTCCTCTCTATAATGAATAAATAAAAAAAAAAGGAAAGTGCAAAGTTCAGGCATTAAAAAAAAAATTACCAGCCATCATTGCCTACAACATAAATCATAAGTAAGAATACAAAAGAATAGCAATAAAAATAAAAAAATAATATAAATAATACAATAATTAATAAAACAAAAATAAACTGTTTTATGTACTCTCAATTATAAATCTGCATTTACCCATGTCTATATAAATTTTTTAATTAATTAATTTATTTATTTATTTTAGAGAAGAGAGACACAGAGAGAGAGAGAGAGAGAGAGAGAGAAAGGGTGGGAGGAGAAACAGGAAGCATCAACTCCCATATGTGCCTTGACCAGGCAAGCCTAGGGTTTTGAACTGGTGGCCTCAGCGTTCCAGGTCAATGCTTTATCCACTGCGACACTACAGACCAGGCATACCTGTATAATTTAAAGCACTAACCTAAGTAGACAAATTTATATATTATATTTGTATCTATAATAGGAAAAAAAACCTCATAATACAAGTGTTAGAGAAATATGTAGTAACTGGCACATTAATGCAGTGCTGTTGGGAATAGAAATTTATAAAATACTTTAGAAACCTCTGGTGAAATTTACTAAGACTGAAGTTTTGTACACCTATAACTCATCAATTTCATATTACATTTGTACCCAATGGAAACAGATTATGTGTGTATCTGCATGCATATAGACAATAAATAAAAATGAACAAAAGTGTTTTTAGCAACCTTGGTCATAATAGCCACAAATTGACAAAATCCAAATATCCATTAACAGTGAAGTAGATGAAGAATGCAGTAGAGCCTGACCAGGCAGTGGCACAGTGGATAGAGTGTCAACCTGGGATGCAGAGGACCCAGATTCAAAACCATGAGGTTGCTGGCTTGGGCACAGGCTCATCCAGCTTAAACGTGGGATCGCTGTCTTGAGCATGGGATCATAGACATGACCCCATGGTCAATGACTTGAGCCCAAAGGTTGCTACCTTGAGCTCAAGGTCACTGGCTTGAGCAAGGGGTCACTCATTCTGTTGTAGCCCCCCGGTCAAGGCACATATGAGAAAGCAATCAGTGAGCAACCAAGATGCTGCAAATACAAGTTGATGTTCTTATCTCTCTCCCTTCCTGTCTGTCCTATCTGTTCCTCTCTCTGTCTCTGTAAAAAAAAAAAAAGAGAAAAAATAAAAAAGAATGAAGTAGATATTTAAAAGATATCACATATATAATATATACACATACACTATATATGCACATTATATAGTTATAATTACTGCTTCTACAAAAATATGGCTGTAACTTACAGACAAAATACTGAATGAAAAAAAGCAGACACACTAATGTTATGTTATATGCTTCTATTCATATAAAGTGCAAAAGAAAAAAAAAAAGAAAGAAAAAAAAACCCCACAAAAATAATCTGATGATAAAGGCCGGAATAGTTCTTTTTGTAGGTGTGATGATGTGAATGTTGTGAAGGGGACTTTTGAGGTGCTGGTAATATTCTATGACAGGGATTGACAACTTTTTCTGTAAATGATCAGATAATAAATATTTTAGGTCTGTGGAACATAGGGTCTTTGTTAGAATAACTCAACTCTGCCCTTACAATATAAAAGCAATCCTAGATGATATATCTTAAAAAGTAAAAATATTTATGAACATTAGAATTTGAATTTCATATAGTTTTCATGTAAATTTTGTGAAATATAGTTCTCTTTTTTATGTTCCAAATCATTTACAAGTGTACAAAACATTCTTAAATTGCAAACTGTACTTAACAGATGGCCAGCCAGATTTGACCCCAGGTTGGATGCTGTTTTTTTAATCTAGTTTGTAGTTAAGTGGATATGTTCATTCTGTTATAATTCATTAAGTTGAAATTTAATTACAGTAAAACTCTTCAGTAAAAAATGCTGAGACTATCTGGGTGACCTTGGGTTTGCCAGTTGGTTTTTTGATACAACTCCAAAACCACTATTGTTGAAAGAAAAATATTGTTAAGTTGGAATTATTAAAATTAAAAACTTCTGCTCTGTGAAAATTCTTGCTAAAAGAATGAAAAGATGTGCCACAGACTGGAAGAAAATATTTGCAAAACAAATCTGATAAAGAACTTATGTCTAAAATATACAAAGAACTCTTAAACTCAACAATATGAAAACAAACAACCCAATTAAAAATGAGCATAAAATCTGACCCAACTCCTAGCCAAAGAAAAAATACAGATGGGAACTTAGCACATTAAAATATGCTCAGTATGATGTCATTAGAAAATTTAAAATTAAAGAACAATGAGTTACCATTATGTACATATTAAAATGGCTAATTTAAAAAAAAATGCTGGAGAGGACAAGGAGTAACAGGAACTCTCACTCAATGATGGAATGCAAACTGATATAGCCACTTTGGAAGACAGTTTGACAGTTTCTTATAAAGCTAAATATAATCTGACAATACATTCCAGCATATTAAACTACTCAATATTTAGCCAAATGAGTTGAAAACTTATGTTCACACAAAAAGTCTGCATACAAATGTTTAGTTTTTGTCATAACATGGTGTAGCACATAGATTTAATTTTATGCACATTAAGAATTCTTTAGGAGGTCAGGAGAGCTCAGAATTGAATTCAAACTATGACAAAAGAACCTAACTGTGGTACAAATACATTTGACAACCCTTCAGTAGAGAATGGGGAGAGGGGTTCTTGACATAAGTCACTTTGGAAATTAGTGTAACCTGTAAGACCAAATATAGAAGGAAACAGGCATGGTACTATGCTCTGGTTGATAAAGACTCCTCCCCACTCCCCCTCACTGGGTATAGTTTAACTGAGAGGAAAGTGCTCCAAATGTATATTGAAAAAGAAAATTTTAGTAGAAGAACAGCAGATGTTGAGAAACAGCTTTCTCACTGTTGGAAGTGGAAGTTACAGATAAGTATGAAGAAAAGTCAAGATGTGTCTTCAGACATACTCTTTGCGTTTTACGCTTCTGGGTGAATCACCATAGTGGATAATAGGCATATCCCTGGAAGCTATCCCAACACATGGTAATATCAATACAATTTAACAAAGAAGGGACTGAACTCTAATGAAATGTAGCCCTAATTCAGTGTTTTTTAGGTAGAATTTCAAAGACAAATAGAACATCTCCAGTGCCATCTGATCTAAGAACAAATGCAATTATGATTAAAAAGCACAGCAATTTCATCTTTTTTAAAAAAAACAAACAAACATTTTTCATGTGAACATATTGCTAGGGCCTTTCCCAAAGCCTTAGAAAGACCTGGGAAAGTATGTGGAAGCTTTATAAGTTTTATGGAAATCTCTCTATATCCTTTCTTAGTCTGGCACTTGTAATGATATATTTGGAAGAAGAGAAATTCTAAATTTTTACATTGCCCAAAATATGTGCAATTTTAAATAATTATCAATAATTTTCTCACTTGTTAATGCCTTTTGTGTCCTATTTAACAATATTTGTTTTAAACTCATTAAAATGTTTTATGTTATTTTACAGATTAATTTCTTTTAAATTTTACAGATTTGTTCCTTTTCTATTTCGATTTACAGTCTATTTGAAATAATTATAAATGGTATAAAATAGGGGTCAAGATTCATTTTTAATACAGATATTGAAAATTGTATGTATCATTCATCAAAATGCATATGTGAAAAACAAAATACATAACTATGTTAAAATATGTATATTTATAAATATATGAATTAAAAGCACTTATTGCATGTATTTATAAATATACATTGTCTTATAGTCATGGCTTTTTTGTGTCTATAAATCCTAATGTGCCTACTTTTATCATATAGATTAAAATATACACACACACATATATATATATACACATATATATGTATTTTTAGAATGTGCTGCATTTTATTTTATTTTATTTATTGATGTTAGAGAGAGGAGAGAGAGAAATGGGATGAGGACTAGGCATACTCTGCCTGCTTATAGTAGTAGGCAACTCATAGTAGATGCCTCTTGCATGTACTTTGACTAGACTAGCCCAGGGTTCTGAACTGTGACCTCTGCATTCCAGGTCGATGCTTTATCTACTGCACCACCACAGGTCAGGATAAAATATATATTTTTAAATTTCTGTGATTTCTTCTTTTGTCCTTGGAATATTTAGAAGTACATTACTATCTATTTGAAGTCAACAGTCACTCTTATTCAAATCCCTTGAGTGTAATGAATCTTTTTTTATTGAAGTGATTTTGAATTTTCTACTTTTTTTATTTGCAGTGGGTTTGCTATCATGTGTCCTGGTGTGGTTTTGGTTTTATGTTTATTCTGGTTAGATTTGTAACACTTCTAAAACCTATTGCTTGATATCTTTTAAATATTTTAGAAAATTCTTGGTAATCAATACTATATCAACACTAATAAACAGAGTTCACCTCTTTCTAAGATGACAATTATACATTTCACACATTTTCACTTTACCATATGTTACTCTCTTTATTTTCTATCCTTTTGAATATTAATGCACCAATTACTGTAATTTCTTTAGACCTATCTTTCTTTTCCTTAATTTAATCTTTATGTTTAATCTGATGGTAATTCTATTTGGAGAATTCTGAATTTTAGTTCATATATTTTGCTTCTGATTTTTATTTTATGCTTTCTGTCAATATTTTCCATCTTATTCTTTAATTTCTATATTATGTTAATCTTAATTCTTATGAAATACTTTAATATCACTCATATTAGAATATTCTAAGTATCTTTAGTCTCTTGGTTTTGCTTACTTTTATGGGATGCCATGTTCTATGTAGAGTCAGTCATTACATGGAAAATCTTGAAAAGATAATGTGAAGATCTAGATGATATGTTCTTTTCATCTTATTCCTATTTATCTGGATTATTGAAATAATGAGATTTAATTGTATTGAGAACTGTCTCATTTCATCAAGCAGATTCTTAAAATATTTTGTCAAGAATTTCTAGTTCTGGATGGAAATATTAATCCAAATCTAATTAATTCCCCATTGTGTATAATAGAAGTAAGGGATCTTTTAATTTTTTTTTTTAATTTAGTGAGAGGAGGGGAGGCAGAGATAGACTCCTGCATGGGCCCTGACCAGGATATACCTGGCAAGCCCACTAGGGGGCAATGTTCTGCCCATCTGGGATTCTTATTCCATTGCACCATTTTTTAGCACCTGAGGCAGGCCAAGGAGCTATCCTCAGTGCCTGGGATCAACTTATTCCAATCGAGCCATGGCTTCAGGAGGTGATAAGAGAGAGAGGGAGAGAGAGGTGAGAGGGAGAGGTGGAGAAGCAGATTGGCGCTTCTCCTGTGTGCCCTGACCAGGAATCGAACCTAGGACATCCACATGCCAGGCCTACACTCTACTACTGAGTCAATCAAACAGGGCCAGGTGATCTATTTTTTAAAATTGAATCTAGTTCTTTATTGTGTGTATGCATATACGTTTAACTAATACAGGTTTTGTTATTTCAAAAATCAATATTATTTTAATTATTATTAGTTTATAATGTGCATATGTGATAGATGACAAAAATGATCCTGGATTTTTTATTTTATCTCTGTATTCATGATATTTTTCTAACATGACCTTGAAGTTCTTCTCAATTAAAGATGAAATACATTTTTACAAGCTTGAATCTGGGCTTGGCAATGTCTTTGGCTAATAATACATTAGGAAACATGGTGCAAACAGAGATTTAAAAAGCACTTGTGTTATTCTTGTAACTTTCTTTTTTAACCACCATTATCACCATGTGATTGAGTCTGAGATATTTTGCTGACTGATTAGAGATATGTCATATATCATCCTAGATGGTGTTGACAAATATTTGAATAAGACCAACTTTGTCCATAGAGTCCTAACTACCTCAATAAGAAACCATGAAGAAAATTGCCCATTTTTTTTTAACCACTAAGTTTCAGAGTAGTTTATTATTCTACAAAAGCTAACTTTGACAAAAATCAGTGCCTAGAAGTGGGAGGCTAAAATAAGACAAACATAAACCTCTTAGCATTGTCCTTGAGACTGGGTGATAGCCTGCGTCTGCAGGCTCAGCAAAGTAATATGAAGCCACATAGGAAAAGCTAAAGAAGTTGTGGATAAACTGGTAGTGGATATTGGTAAAATAATAATAATAATAATAGTAATAACAGTGAAATATCATTATAGCAAGATAAAGTAAGTTGATAGGCATTATGTAGCAACTTAAAAATTGCCAAGGTCATCATTTTGAGTAATTACTTGGAATTTAGATATATACTCTTTGTAAGTCAAAATGTGAAAAAGGTAGAATTAGTTTATTTTAGCTGCAGAAAATAAGTTATGGGAAGAGGGAGATAAACAAAAAGTGAACTAGTCTATTGGCAAGAATTTAGAGGAAATGGAGAGTTCTTGACAGGTTTAGAAATGAAACTGTTTCTGATTTCGAGTTTTTCAAGCAGCAAAATATTCTCTAGGTGAGAAAATACTTTATTGTAAAGATCATATAAATGAAAAGAACCTATATTAAGATCTTAGATAGATAAGGTGGTGCCTAGTGATCCTCTCATCTATACCAAAGAGCTTCCAAAATTTATTACAGAGTTGTTGTACGATACTCTGAAATACTAAAGAAGAGAGAAGCCTACCTCAAAGATAATTGTAGGTATGGTTTTATTGAATGTAATGGTTTAAAATTAGACACTTACAAGACCCACAGAGTTGTTAAAATTGTTATAATAGGTAAAGCACTGACATTTTGAACTACTATAAGGCATTGTAATTATTCAAATTATAGAAAGACCTCTGGGCCTTCAACTTTCTACAAGTAGCAAAAAGGCTAATTATTAATTTCAAATTGAGGCCATTATATATTAAAAAGGAAGATTCTTCAGATCAGAACCAAAAGATGAGGGGAACAATTGACTCCCAAGGTGAAGCAGAGTATGTTAGAATGGGGAGCTGCTCCCAGGGCATAGAAGTGGGCTCTTTCAGTTACTACTTCTGTTTCTGAGATCTACATGCTCCTCTGATTTCACCACAGTCCTTTTATCCTCTTCAACCTCTAACCAACATTGGGTCCATGAGGTTTCTGATGGGAGACCAGCATTTCCCATCATGTTTCTTCCATATATGATGCTATACATTGACATCACTCCACTACCTAGGGACTAGTGCTACTGCAAACCCAAAGCAACACTGCTGCTAATTCATGCCTTTATAAGCTCATCACATTCTTTCCCCAAGACAGAGAACAACAGACTCTGTATGATTGTTTGGATGGGGAAAAAAAAGTGGACTACCTAAAGCAAAGAAAAATGATTCATATCTTAAGATTATTTTTAGTCAAATTGGCTTGTCAATGCCTAAGTTTTAATTCTTATTCTATAGCTTCCAAAATACTCTTAGAGTTAGTATATGGAGTTATAAATATTTTTAGTACTTTTAAATAGAATTCCAGCTGTTTAGTAGAGTGTTCTTAATGTGATTTAGTTTAAAGAACTTGTCAAATGAAGATGGTTTGTGAAAACCACTTGCCAACAACATAATCCATATTTGGAAAGTCATATTTAATCATGAGTCAGGACAAATCTTTAGATAATCATTCTTTCAGATCCAAGAATTTTTTTGTTGTTGTGCTTCAAAAGATTTCATATATATCTCAATTAGATTTGGGAAAAGATGTTAATAATATATATTAAATCCATAATTTCTGGTTGCTTTCCTAAAGGGTATTGTCCCACTTCACAATTAAGAAGTCTCAGTAGTATTAATCTTTCTTATCAAGAAACATTTTTTAAATACCTTGAATTTAAAACATAAATCCACTTACTCTGGCCTATCTCTGTTCATTTTTATAGAATCATTTTTTTCTCTGTGAGCTAATTAGAAATGTAATTTTAGTCTGCCATTAGGATCCATTCATGCTCTAAGCCAAATTCTCGCTGATTCCACTGAGTACTTAACATTAAACAGAGCAGTAGAATACAATTTTTATTTTCTACCTCAAAGTCCTAGTCTCTTTATTACTTTGTTCCTTAGAGTGAAGATGGCATGGTGATTTTGTTACTTGGATGACCATAAAGTATACAAAATATTTATTCTTTATGTTTCTTGTTTTTTAATGCCTCCCAGAAGCCAGACTGCAGTTGGCCCTTTGATGTGTCCTAAGAAGGCTTATGGATCCTTTTTTTCCTGATCAACAATCATAAAGAAATCAAACGCTTAGTGTCTTCATTTTTTATTCCTATAGCCTCCCTTTGGTGACATTTTACATAGCTGAATAGTAATGCCCAGGGATTTTGGAGTCTTCAAACCACCTTATTCAAGGATGATAGCCCAACATCTTCTCATGTGAGGAAGACAAATAGGCTCCCCAATAAAGGGAAAAGGACTTTCTATCAAAAAAGGATAGTAATGTTTCTGATTAGCTCATCAATTTACATTCCAACAACTTCATCTTGGCTTCATATCTTCAGTGGCAGCTCAGAGATAAAATTGTAGTTTCAGGCATCCAAAAGATGATGGAAACTTCAAACAAGAAATCTTATTCAGTTTAATTTTCCCTGGAGCAGAGGGGGAAAAATAGTTAATCCAAATCAACAGATGTGCTGAGAAAATCTGCTTACTGTGGCCCAGCCTGTATTATTCTAGTTTGTGGGTGGAGCGCAGAACACATTCCTTGCAGCTGTGGCTGATGCAATGCTGTGAGAAAACTCCAGCTCCCAGAAGCCTCCTGGGCATACCCAGGAAGGAAGCTTGCCCACAATAAGGAAGTGACTTAGTGCCAACCACACAGCTCCCTGATCTTTTCAGCCATTGGTTATGAAGGACACACTGTGTAACATCCTACTGGCTGAACCCATGTATATAAGCTAGCTTACTTCCTGAATAAAGTGGATCTGCGTCACTGAACCTGGACCCTGGAGTCGGGTCTTTGTGTCTTCGTCGTCCTCACCCCCGGCAGGACTTGTCCACACTAGTTATTTTGCTGAATAATGAGTTACCCTAAAATGAAAGTAACTTAAACCTACCTCTTCATTTTGCTCACAACCTTTTGGGTAAAAAATTTGGAGGGGCTTATATTATTTAGGTCCTGTTATGTAGGTGCAGTCAGATGTTGGCTGGTAGTACAAGACTGAAAGCTTGACTGGCTAGGCCCGCAAAAGATTCACAAGACTGGTAGTTAACTGTCCATTTTTAGCTGGGAACTCATCTGGGCCATTAAACTGAAGTGCATACACATGGCGTTTCCATTATGTAGGTCTCAGGGTAGCTGGATATTTTACACAATGACTCAGGGCTCTAAAAGTGAGTGTTCCAGCTCGCAAAATGGAGGCTGCATCACCTTTGATGACTTAACCTTAGAAATCACATAGCATCACCTGGTGATATGCACTGGTTCCAGCTAGGTATCATTCCTGCCCAGATTCATAGGAAGGGGCATTAGACTCTACCCCTAATTGGTGGAGGGGCAAGGTTAGAGAAGAGGGTGTCGGATGACAGTGTAACAGTTAACTTTGGGTAATGCAGTCTCACTCAAAACACGCGCACACTCACAAGATTGGAATCTTCAGGTGGGCCGAGAAGTGCCAGGAAAGCTGCTGCTGAATATATAAACAAGGAAAGCAGCTGGGACTTCAAGAAACATACCCCGAGACAAAGCAAAAGCTGAACATGGAACCAGGAAGGTGATTGAAGCTTCCATGTGCTGTTTTCTCTTTCAAAAGTTTGTGGGCATCAACTGGTCAGTAAGTTTCCTTTATCTCCCATTTCCAGTCACCTCTGAGGATCTGCCCAAGAGGACTTTAAGTATTGAGAAAAAGGTGTAAAATCACTCTTTTATCACCTGCAGGGTAATAAGGAAACATTGATTAAAGTTGGTATCTACAAACTGGGGCAAATTTTGTGTATCTCTGAATACTCTGGAGATTAATTAAGAGAACTGGGTATACCCATCATCAAGTAGCCAGTGACACATCACTTTGAGTGGGAGGAGGGAAGACAGAGCTGTGTCAGGACTGCCCAGTCATGGGGATATAGAGTTTCATTTGCATTTTCTTTTTGGAGGTTGTCCTACATAGCAGTAGTCTAATACTCTGAGGACTCATGAGAGGGGCATTCTTGTAATGCTTTAGGTACCTTTCTCGTTAGGTTACTATATAGGAAAGTGTGGAAATTTTCTGAAGGGACCTTTATTCCTTCTACAATTGGAGATGAAAACTGAATTTTAAAGACTATAGTAGTAAAGCTAATATTTTTTTGAACAAGACCCTGTTTTGGATGTCCAACTATCTCATTTTATTCTCAAAACAATTTTGAAATGATAGTAGTATTATTTTCCCTTGACAGATGAGTTTGAGTATATTCTCACCTTTCAAAGAGACATTCTAAGTAAGGATCTCACAATTAGTGCTTTATGAATCATAATTTTATTTTTTATAAATGGAACCACTTTATTTTATTTTTAATTTTTATTTTTTCAGAAACAGAGTCAGAGAGAGGGATAGATAGGGACAGACAGGAACGGAGAGAGATGAGAAGCATCAATTGTTAGTTTTTCGTTATGACACCTTAGTTGTTCATTGATTGCTTTCTCATATGTGCCTTGACCGTGGGACTTGACCCTTGCTCCAGCCAGCAACCATAGGTCCAAGCTGGTGAGCTTTGCTCAAACCAGATGAGGCCACACTTAAGCTGGCGACCTCGGGGTCTTGAACCTGGGTCCTCTGCATCCCAGTCCGATGCTCTATCCACTGCACCACCACCTGGTGAGGCTGAATCATAATTTTTTTTTTTTTTTGCATTTTTCTGAAGCTGGAAACCGGGAGAGACAGTCAGACAGACTCCCGCATGCGCCTGACCGGGATCCACCTGGCACGCCCACCAGGGGGCCACGCTCTGCCCACCAGGGGGGATGCTCTGCCCCTCCGGGGCATCGCTCTTTTGTGATTAGAGCCACTCCAGCGCCTGGGGCAGAGGCCAAGGAGCCATCCCCAGCGCCCGGGCCATCCTTGCTCCAATGGAGCCTCGCTGTGGGAGGGGAAGAGAGAGACAGAGAGGAAGGAAAGGGGGAGGGGTGGAGAAGCAGATGGCCACTTCTCCTGTGTGCCCTGGCTGGGAATTGAAGCCGGGACCTCTGCACGCCAGGCCAACGCTCTACCACTGAGCCAACCGGCCAGGGCTTGAATCATAATTTTAAAACAATATGTCAGATGCCAAAGCTCTGGTCTCTACACTGCTCTTCAGGGCTTTTTAGTATCTTAGTGAGATTCAGAGGCATTATTTGACATTAATACTTTTGTTCTCTCTGATCTTCTCTAGAGCGTTATTTTTTTCAATTCACAAAGGAAACCTCAATATAAAGACAA
Source organism: Saccopteryx leptura (assembly GCF_036850995.1). Lineage (NCBI taxonomy): Eukaryota > Metazoa > Chordata > Mammalia > Chiroptera > Emballonuridae > Saccopteryx > Saccopteryx leptura. Next base: position 87,031,314 of record NC_089511.1, read on the forward strand.
ACAAAGCAGAAGTGAAACTATAAAAATCCCCCCTTGTAATAATGCTGAAATCCCAAGCTGAACAGTCTATCCCTATAGTCAAAGCTGGGCAGTCTTGAGACAGTTTGAGTGAGAGAGGGCTCAAGCATCACTTTAAGAGTGCAGTTGAGAGGCAAATGAAAAGTGCCTTGGGCCCTTTACAGATACTGTTCTTGTGTAGATGAAGCAAGTGACAGTACATGACAAATGGGACTAACCCAAAGCTCAGTGGATACAATAATTTCAGGCAAGAAATAGCAGAGTAAAGAAAGACATTCCAGGATTCCCTACATCTCTACTCACATACAGATTTTTGGTAACTATAATACTAAATTTAAGGAAATGGTATTTGATTTAGTAATACCATTTATTTTATTCACTCACTAATTTGTTCATATATCCAAAAGTATGTATTGAGCTTCTATTATAGCCAACCACTGAGAATGTATTGGTACACAAAGAAGACGTGCTGTTTCTCTTTGTGGATAGTCTAGTTGGGAAAGCATGTAATACATAATTTAAAATACCATGAAGTTATCAGTTTTGAAAACTACTGTGAGAGAAACTCATAGAGTGCAGTGATGGGAATTAGCATGACCTACTCCAAAAGGTTCAGCAAAGAATGTCTTGTTATGAGGGTAAGACTTGCATGATAAGAGGAACCATGAGATGAGTGATCTAGGCAAAAATTCAAGATCTGTGGGGATGAAAGTCCAGAATGGGGACTTTCAAGCACTACAGGTAATTGTGCTAGATCATGGCACAGAGGAAGACATGGAAAGAGTGTACTAAAGGGGATAAGTCAATCCCAGGGCATGCAGTGCCCATGGGCCATGTGCAAAAGTTTGATTCTATTCTCAGTGCAGGGGGTAGCTTCTGGAGGTTCCTTGAAAATAGAGGGACCTGATCTGATTTACATTTAAATAATCATCTGTGGATGAGATGAGTGTTTGATCCTGGGCAGTTTTCTGAGGGCTTAAGTAATAATGAAATGGATTAGTTCTCTTTTCCAGAGAACCAATTGTGGAATATCACCTGTTTTCCTTTGTTTCTTCCACATTTATTTAAATTTTTGATGAGCAAGGTAACAACACTTGGTTTTTCAATCAACTTGAGTTTCAATGCATAGATCTGCTGTGACCAACACTGGCCCAGCACACTCTCTTGATGACATCTCTTAACAGAAGCTGAGCTCAGCTGCATGGGGACTGAGGGAAAATAAAACTGGTAGGAAGTTGGCCCTAGCCGGTTGGCTCAGTGGTAGAGCGTCGGCCTGACGTGCAGAGGTCCCGGGTTCGATTCCCGGCCAGGGCACATAGGAGAAGCGCCCATCTGCTTCTCCACCCCTCCCCCTCTCCTTCCTCTCTGTCTCTCTCTTCCTCTCCCACAGCTGAGGCTCCATTGGAGAAAAGATGGCCCTGGGTGCTGGGGATGGCTCCTTGGCCTCTGCCCCAGGCGCTGGAGAGGCTCTGGTCGCTACAGAGCGATGCCCCGGATGGGCAGAGCATCACCCCCTGGTGGGCGTGCCAGGTGGATCCCGGTCGGGCGCATGCGGGAGTCTGTCTGACTGTCTCTTCCCGTTTCTAGCTTCAGAAAAATACAAAAAAAAAATGGTAGGAAGTTGTATTGAAGAGAATATCCTAATTTAAGTTCAATGACAGTGAGATTAATATATAAAAAGTATGATCATGATCTATAGTGGAGGTCATTTGTTCAGAGTTGGGCAGTTTCCTGAGTTCAGAAAGAACTCTCTGTGCACTTGGTATCAGATGTGAAACCCACTTCTAGGAGGCCGTTACTGGCAAGACCAAGGCCGCCACTATAGGTGAAGACTTAGAGCGCAGTGAGTGCTGTAGTGAACACAGGAGCAGGGCCCAGGCCCATTCCTGTAGGTGGGTTTGCATATTCGGCAGCGACAGCATCAAATCCAAGTAGATGCTAACCCACTGACGTGTGCAGAGGGAGCTCTCCATTTATTTCCAAGCCAGAACCTGCTTGGGTCAATGTTGGGACCAGACCTAGCCTACAGATAGTGAGGTCAGTCTTGTTGGCAGCTGGGTGGGGTTGGGATGGTTTGGAAGTGTTCCTCAACCTTTGTCATTCTGAAATGATCTGTCGGAGGATCTTACTGTTGGTGTTCAGGCAAGTGAAGATGTTGGTGCTTAGCTCTGCCAATGGAAGGTACATATAATAACACTGATTTCATAGATGTTATGGGGGGTTTTGTATGTTTGTTTTGTTGTGTTACTTCTCTTTTGTCTCCTCTTCAACCCATTTTTGTTCCTTTTTTCTTTCTCTCCCTTTCCCCATCCACCTTTTCTCCACTTTCCCTTCCCTGCCTCTTCCCTTCCTCTTTCCTTTCTCTTCCTCTTCCATATTCTACTTCTTGTCTTCCTCCTCCCTTCCTGTTCCTTCATATCTCCTCTTCCTCTCTATCTTCTCCCTCATCTTCCTCCTTCTTCCTCTCTTCTTCTTCTTTAGTTGTTTTGTTATCTGCCCTTCCCAAAAGTGAAGGTAACAAGAATAAAACACTGATTTTTTAAAATATAGATATCTATGTCTTTTATCAGAAAATTTATTCTGTCAAAGTTTTTAATCAATTTCTAAATTGGACATTCCTGAGGGGAGCTACTAAGGCTAGAGATGACTCCTGGGAACAGAGTTCATTATTGGTTTATCTTGCACCTACAAGTCCCAGGATCAGCAAGAGGTCTGTGGTTGAGAATATTCACCACTTATGATCTACTAACTATATAGAGTATCCTCCCCCAACTCACCTTGCCCCAAGGAAGTCAGTATCAGAACCCAGAAGAATGTCTTCTTTGTGTGTTACTAATTGAAGTCCAAGATCAATCTAGGTGAGAAGGAGAAGGGTAAAAGGGACTCGTGTGAAGCTGGGATCAGAGTTTATTCTCAGTTAAAGTTTAGATAGATTTTGGGTTAGGGATCAATTAAGCTCTAGAGTTAGGGATCCAGTTTTGGGCAGGGTTAAGAAATACTTTCAAACCAGGGCTTAGCTCTGCGCTTTGTTGAAGATGCATTCTCTTTAGATGTCCTCAGTGTTTTACAAAGATGGACAGCTAGTCTGAGCTGCAATTTTGAAGGCTGTTGGATCCAGTGACTCTGACAGTAGACAGTGCTGATGTTCCCCACTCTGACTTTGGGAAGAGATTCAGTGCCTGTGTTTGCTTACCTGATGCATTGCAAAGTGCCAGATCAGAATGTCTCAGAAGACAAGAAAGTGATAAGAGCTTTTTATTTCCCCCTGTAGTGGTGGTGGGAGGTAGGCGTGAGTGACAATCCTGGATATGTTTAGTGAGATGTGAATATCAGATGGGCTGTTTCAAGCTGGTACTATTCTGCCATAAGGTGCCATAGATCCCTCTGCTCTGTCTGTCTTGAGTAAGTCCTGGACTGAGGAACAGCATGGTGCTAACATGTCATTGTGAAACCGCAATTACCCAGCAATGGCATTCCTGCTCAGGAAGAGGCAGCAAGTCATTCACAGGCTAGACGTGGTGCTATATGAGACAACCAATGAAACAAGTCAACCAGACTGCTGAGATTTTTCTTAAATTTCCTTCTCAAAAAGTTCTATCCAGGACTGGCCACTGTTCTTAAAACAAGAGTATGAGACTGAGGTCCAAAGAAGCCCTCTGGAATTATAATAGCCATAAGAAAAAAATCCCTAATAATTGAGTCACCACTAGATAATGAAAGATACTCTGATATGCAGTGCCTACTTCCTGAGGCAATGATAGCACAGCACTAGGGACAGAATGAAGACTGAATCCTGACCAGGGCCCAACACGTTCTCTATCCCACCCAGTAAGAGAAGCCGAAATATGAAATACAGCATATCTCTGATCATCTCCAGCTAACAGTTGTGTTACTCATCAATTTTGAAGATTCCAGATTCAAATAAACTCAAGTGACAGGGTGAGAATAATACATCAAAGAGTGGTGGGAACTTTGAAGTACATGTGTTAGTCTGAAGTCCAGCAGTTAACTATTCAATTCTGGCAAACTATTAATATTGACATATTAAAATATAGAGCCAGTATTAGCAGATCTTTCAAGGTTTCAGAATGGTCATGTAGCCAGAATTTATGTGGCCTATCTTATTTTTAAAAATTATTATGTAATTTTTTTGAAAAACATGTTGTGGCCTGAAGCTAACACATCAACTGCACCACACCTGTCCTGAGGCTATCATTTGTAACCTGGAGCTTTGCAAAGATAATGGTTATGTATGGTGGTTCTCTAACTCACTCTAATCCAATTGGATTCTCTGTGGGACTCTGGGTCTGCTGGTAAGAATAGAAACAAAGTGGGTTTTATGTACCGTAAATGAGATTGTGGATAGATGACCTGGCTGTAAACTCCGCAGATCTGAGAATAATGTGACAGATTCTTATCCCTAGAGAGGTCACACTATGGGATGACAGTGTATTTTCTCTGGGGCTTTAGGGATCAACCTATCTTTCAAGATTGGAGTGTTCACAGCACCTTTGCTTCAGAATTTATAAACAGCCTTGTACAATGAGCACTTCCATACGTTCTCTGCACTCTCAGCCTAATGTGATCAAATCCCCATGTTCTTCAGCTGGGGCTGTAATTGCAGCTGACAGATGATATAATTTCAAAGACAAGAGCTTTCACAGCCTATAGAGGACTGAGCAGAAACTCTGTGCAGGGACAGTGGCACAGGAGGCAAAGATTAGATATCACCGTTGGGCTCCAGCTATGATCGCAGTTTCTGTAGGCCCCAGAAAACAGCTCTTGATTTTACTGATTCTTGCAGCCCACTCCTTTGGGAGAAATGCTTTTAAATATTTCATAGGCAGCTCAGCCCTCCTCAGAGCCCCCATAGGAAGCACAGGTCCTTCTTCCTTGTCTCACTGACTCATAAAATGTACTTTGTTTCACTTGATGAAAAATTTCTTTGTTAGAAGAGGAGAAGAAGTCCTGTTGTGTGGAGAACTGAATACAAAGCATCACCCCAGCATCTGTCTGTGGCCAGCCAGACCTCCAGGAGTGGCCGGGAGAGAGCGCGGGCAGCAGCGATCTGCTCGTCCTGTGGCTCAGGCCTCTGCAGTCTGGAGAGCTGTGGGCAGGAAGGGTGGTCAGCCTCCTAAAATCTCAAGGGCTATGAATTGGAACTGTGGAAATCTGAAGTCCAAATCCAAAAGTCTGCTTTGCCTGGAGGCCCAGGAAAGAGGGACCCCCCCCCCACCACACACATTCATGCGCACACACAGCCATAGCCCATGATTTGGAATGCTGCCCACGGGCCGCCGTGCTCAGTCCAGTGTTTGGTGTCCCTTAGTCGTGAAACAGCGGCCGACCTTGCCACTTGGCATAAACTCTGTTTATAGCTCTGGTGTTGTGCAGCTCCAAGACTGTTGGGAGCATTCCCCATTCTGCTCTGCCTCCCTGACAACACCTGGGCCAGGCAAAGGGCATAGAGTTTGTCTAATACCTCTTGCCGTCCCTCTGTCTGTCTCAGAATTAGCAAGGGCCAGCAGCAGTTTTGGAAATTATAGCCAGTGTATTTCAAATGTGGGTCAGCATCCCCAAATCTGACCCGTAGCATGGGAAATAAAGTGGCCAAATTAACCTGTGTAGGATTGCAGGGTTTCTATGGTGGCCCATCTACCTGTGCCTTGAGACTGGAGAGACACAAGGTCACCCCTGGAAGACTTGTACCTAGGATGAGCACGCTCACTACAGAGGGCACAACCTCACCAAGGCCAGAACACGACATCACAGATGCATCTGTGGGCCAGGGAACAGCCCCCCACCCCTGCTTTTATCACCAAGTGTTGTCTATCTTATACTACATAATACAGGGTCCCACAGCTCAGGGACTTCACAAAACACTTTCTTCTCTTTCATATCCCTTGTCTTTAGTAGATAGAGTGTGACTATGTCCCACATTTTTCTTCATTCCAATTCTAAACATGAAGAGTCAGCTCCTATCTAGTGAGAGAGCAATGGGGATCCAAACTATGGCTCCTAAAGCTTCAACTTATGAGTGGTGTCAGTTACTGAAACTCACCTTTTGTTAGCCAAAGCAAGTCGTCAGGCCAAGCTGGGATCAGTGGGAAAAGGAAATAACATAAACTTGCCTGAAGAAATAGCAACTACTTGGTAAGGAATCATATACCATTTCAGCCATTATTTCTTGCAGGTTCAATATACTGGCTTGGATACAGGAAGAATAAAGCTCAGAAAAATAATCTATTCATTAATTTAACCCTTTGAATAGTACGAACGTTCATGTACGTCCTCATGCCTCCTGACCATCCAGAGTACGATCGATTTATTTTAAAAATGTGTAAGGCAACATTAAAAAAGGCAAATGTATGTTCTTCTTGTTTCCATAAATTGGTTATCAAACAAACATGATTTTATGTTAATAGAACTGAACTGGAACTAATTTCATTTTTTGAAAAAAAAAGACAACTCACTCCTGGGGGTCAGCGAGCATGAAAAAAACTCACTAGTCAAAGGATTAACTAATATTAATTGGATACCTACCATATGTCATACACTCTAGCCATAAAGGAAAAAACAAATTAGGACCAAGTCCTACTTTTATAAAGCATATATTCTGGGGGAAGACAGAAAGCAAAGAAATATATATATATAATATATATATATATATTATATATATATATTTATACACACACACACACACATACACATACACACATACATATATATATGATGTATTTGTGATTAGTGCTATAAAAATAATACAGTAAAAAGAGGAAAATGAAGGAACCATGCATGTGTGTATGTGATGTTTTATTTAGAATTTAGAAATTACTGTCTGGTTTAGTGGAGGCATGGTGTGATTTTTTTTTTAGAGAGAGAAAGAGAGAGGGAGGGACAGACAGGGGTAGACAGAGACAGGAAAAGAGATGAGAAGCATCAACTCATAGATGTGGAACTTTAGTTGTTCATTGACTGCTTGTCATAGAAGTCTTGACTGGGGCGTGGGGGGGGGGGCTCCAGTTGAGTGCGTAACCCCTTGCTCCAGCCAGCAACCTTGGGCTTAAGCCAATGATCTTTGGGCTCAAGCCAGTGACCATGGGGTCATATCTATGATCCCGAGCTCAAGATGGTGACCCCATGCTCAAGCTGGAAGCTAAGCCAGCAACCTCAAGATTTTGAGCCTGGGTTCTCAGCACCCCAGGCTGATGCTCTATCCACTAGTCAGGCAACATGGCGTGATCTTATTGATCCTACTGCCATCCATTTACTGTGGTTGCTATCTGGCAGAGTTAGCCTGAGAATAGGTGGATAAAAGGGTTTTTGGTAATAAGGCTAGAGTTTGGACATGGGTGGTGGTAATGGTCAGAGTGTGTGAGAAGTCATCAGCTTCTGAGTATAATTTGAAAATAGACAATGGATTTTTTATGGATTGGATTTGAGGAACATGAGGAAAACATAATATGAAATGGTAAGTATTTTGTTTTGAGCAGCTCAAATAGATGACTTGCATTTATGGAGTTGGTGAACTGTAAGGTGAGAGGTTTAGGGGTGAGTGAAGGAGGGCACCCAGGAGTTCAGCTTCGGCCCTGTGACATGTGAGGTTCCTGTTAGACATCCAAATGGAGATGTCATATAACAGTTGTAGATGTGGTTTTGGAGCTTAGGGAGATTTGAGGCCAGATATTTTAAGTTTTGGAGTCCTCATTTGTTTGATATTAAAAGCCATGAGGCCAGATGAGATGACTGTAGGAGAGATCTGAGCAGAGAAAGGGCCTGAGGTCAGAACCTCAGAGGAGGGAAGACTAGAGAAGGAAGCTAGGCAGGAGGGAAGCCAAGGGACCGAGATCATGAAGGTGTTTGGGGTACACAGGGAAGAGGGAATGCCCAATGCCCAATGGGGACAGTGGGAACTGAGCATGGCCACGACTGCTGGCCAAAGGTGGCAAAGAAACAATGCTGTACAGAGAGGGTTTCTAGGGGAAAATGTGGCACAGGGTCCCCTCTTTCTGAACCGTCTCAGCCCTGGTCAGTGAGGATGCCCAGCATTCTGGCCGGGTACACCTGAGCCGCTGGTAGCCCAGAACCACCCCCTCTTTCTGAACGTCTCAGCCCTGGTCAGTGAGGATGCCCAGCATTCTGGCCGGGTGCACCTGAGCCGCTGGTAGCGCAGAACCACCCCCTCTTTCTGAACCGTCTCAGCCCTGGTCAGTGAGGATGCCCAGCATTCTGGCCGGGTGCACCTGAGCCGCTGGTAGCCCAGAACCGCCCCCTCTTTCTGAACCGTCTCAGCCCTGGTCAGTGAGGACGCCCAGCATTCTGGCCGGGTGCACCTGAGCCACTGTTAGCCCAGAATCGCAGGCGATCAGCTGACTCAGAGTCCAGCCTGTGGTCCAGAGGCCCTTTGAGACTGTTGGATCCCAGGAACTCACTCATTCACCGAGTAATGTTTGTTTAATCACATGTAATCCACATAAAACTGGCCCAAATACAGGGAAGAGCAAAGAGCATTGAGAAGCAGCTGAATTCTTTATTGAGGGCTCTTTCAGAAACACCAAGTGGGGATTATTCGCTAACCCAAATTCAAAATTCTGAAATTCTTTTTCTCCATCTTTCTCCTCTTTCATTTATAAGATGCTGAGATTGCTTCTCAATCTCTTGTCCACAGCGACAAACTTCCATGAACCCTTGGTAAACATGATCTAGCCTGGTTCTTTCCTTTTCCTTCTCCTCTTGTCTCTTTGGGTCTATTGTGTATTTTCTTTCTTTGTTTGTTTTTTTTTTCCTTATTATGCATAGCTCTCTGCCCTTTCTAATGTAGATTAACTTAGCCTTTCTAGTGGTCTTTCAATTTTCTTCTCTACCATTATAAGATCAATAAAGCAAAGGCCAGAAAACTGGCCAGGCAAACACAAAAAGCTCCTCAAAAGGTAAAGAAAAGGAGGGAAGCAGTGTGCCACTGTTACCCATTACAGTAAGTTTGTTTGTTCTGCTTTGATCCACCTGTGACCTCCGCTCTTTCCTGGGACCAGGAGCCTCACAGGAGCTCACACCACCCTCTCTGGATCCTCATGTCTGCCCAGATCCATTGAGGGGTCTCTTGTCAACAGCTCGGACACTCATCCTAAGCTTTGCCCACTTCTAAGGAATTAGGAATTAGACTTTTCTTCTGTTCTGACCTATTTCTCCTCCTCTGGCACACAAGGGTTGATGCCCTCCTTTGAGGATTTGCCCAAAGAAAAAATAACAAGCCCAGCTGCCTGTCACTGAAACAAGAGGAGATTTACTCAATTTATCAGAAAATACATAGTGCCAGAGAGATAAAAACACCAGGTTAACTTCAGGCCAGACGATCTTGACTCTCGTCCAGTCAGGCCTTCCCAAGCAATCAATTTTCAGGCACTGTGGCAGTCTTGCTCCTCGGCCTCTGACCCAGAGAGCATCCACGAAAAGGAGTAAGAAGATCCCAAAGAATTCCAGCTACAGCCTTGGAGCCTTCCCCATTCTCTGGGCATTGGCTTCAGAGCTGTAGTGGGGGTGGGGCCGCTGCCTTCTCCCCCCTGCAGTGTGGTCTGATTAGAGGTGGTGGTGGGGTGGGGACTGGCTACCTTCATCCCTGCTATTAATTACAAGGTCACTGCAGGGGTGAAGTCAGCTTTCAGCAGCACTTAAGGAGTGAGGTGTAGGGTTTGCTGTGGCAATTCCTGCTGTCACTTGAGTCCCTTGTGGGAGTGTGGAGAGTACTGAAGAGTTGAAATAGAAAATTCCACACAAGAAGCAATCACAACTTTTTTAGTTTCTCCTTAAACATACAATCCTACAATATCTCCTTGGACTGAAAACAAATACATGATAACAGAGACCTATATTCTAGAAAAAAAATACAATATTTCAGAATGAGTGATCAGAAAACAGAAGGTAGTTTTGTCTATCTGTTTATGTGTGTGTGTGTATGTGAGTGTGTTCTGCCCCCATGAGCCCTGAACCTTTCCAGTATTTTATTCCAAAGCAGAATTGAACATCATCCTTATAAGACAGCAAACTCACTTCTGTTCCCCAGAGGGTCCTGACCAGAGTCAGGTGTGCTGAATTAATGAAAGCAGAGACATCAGGGTCACTGCAGTTCCATCACTCGAATGAATACTTCCACATGCCTTCGTTGTACTTTACTCACCATATTCGGTACCCACAGGAATCCAATGCCAGAACTGAATTTGAGTTTGCAATACCTCCTAGGATGCTTGGACTTGAACCACCCCTCTGACTCATAAGTTTAGGCTGAAAACAACCATTAGCTCATAACCCATATATTTCCACTTTCATCCTTCTTCTCTTTTAGCAAGAGTTTGAGCCAGAAGCATAAAAATGGTGAGACTAAAAAAAGTACCAATTAGAAAATGTGTCTTACATGTCAGCATTCAGGGTAAAATATGACTGTATTGGACCATGGCCTCCCCTTCCTATGATAATCATTCTTCAGACTCCCAGGGCCAGTCCTCACTTTCTTCCTTGCTATAATATGGACTGAGATGGGGTGGTAGCCAGAACACGAGAGGGCAAGACCGGTGTAACATGGCTACTTCCTTGTGTGAGAAGCAATGTTAATGGAGAGTAGGATAGGTGATGGAAACTGCTCACCAAGAGGCACAAAGAAACTTTCCTGGGAGTCTCAAAGTATATCTCTGCAGGGTGCAACCAAATGCCAGATGGTTGTCCAGTAAGGTATCAGCTATACAGCATTAGGACCTTTAGGAATTCAACTAGGAATTCTGCTTGTTACTCTGATTTGTTTTTATGGAGCATCATTTGTATGCTTTGTCCTAATACTGATTGTGTTATTTTATACAGATATGTAATATTCCATTGAGTGAGTAAGAATACTTTAATTTAGCTTGTTTCTTATTAATGGACATTTAGATTATCAGAAAGTACTATAATCTGCATGTAGAATTAAAATTTGTGCTATTGTTTCTTAAGATAGTTTTCTAAAATTTGAATTGTTGGTTATAGAATAAGACATTATAAATTTGGGTAGGTATTTCAGTTACAACAGAAATTTTATATCAATTTAAATTCTCATCAACCAACAAATGAAAATAGTTATCATTGTAGTTACCAACAGTCAACATTTTAATTCTTTCATGGTTTTACTTGTCTAGGTGATAATCAATAACTAATTACTTATGTGCTTATTTATAAGTAAAATATATAATTTGTTCAAAATTTATCAGGTCTTAATATGCCTTTCTATGAAACTTTTAATGAAATTGTTAACCTTTTTTGCTTATTGAATTGGTATTGGTATTCTTTTATTTTCAAGAAATGTTTCACTAAGAAATTTAGATCTTTGTATATGATGCAATATCTTTCTAAGACAGAAAGCATGTCTGTTTTGCACATGATGGTTTTTCTATCAATTCATGCAGTTCTGGCCCAGAGTGGGCACTCAATACATATGTGTTAAAAAATAAATAGATGCACAACACCACAGGGTTTATGAATGCAAAGGCCCTTGCTTGACTTGCAGCCTTGACAGCATTGATTTATTGACTAAAATAACCTCCTTGTTCACCTGAACCCCAAGAGTATGACTTGCTTTCTCCTAGACACACACAATTCTTCCTTGGTAAAACTTGAATATTTTCTTTGTGTGTGCCTCCCAGATCATCTATGGACTTCTAACTGATGTGAACATAACTTCTCCTCAACCTCTTGACAGGAAATGATGACTGTCCAAGTAATGATCGTGAGTGATGAAATGCATTTACTGCCATATATCAACTTTGTTCTCTTAGTAATAATTTGATCATTAAATGAGATATTTAATATTATTTCTTTAGGGGTTGGCTGAACATCTGTGGCCTCCTCAAATTATTTGTATGTTGGTGCATGTAAGTGAGACACCCCCTTCATACAAAGTAAAGATTTTTCAAAAGCTGATTTCACCTGAAAAAATAAAAATAATCACAACCTATTTATGATAATTTTATTATCTTAACTACCCAAACCACTAAGAAAGACCACAATACAAACAATTGTCAGACTGCATCTTCTTCAATGAAAAAATTCAACAGATTTTTATAGGTAATCTTTGCCTCTTTTTTAACATTCCTAGAAAAAGCCTAAATAAACATCTTGGTGCTGATAGAAACAGAATTATGTCTTCTATCCAATACCTGGAATTTAATGGCATATCTATGCTGTAATTTGTCAAGCTTTGAGCTAAACACTAAATCTCCTGCTGCTAGTTCCCACCTAAAAGACTTACAGTAGATGAGTGCAAGCATCCTCTCCCGCACCCCAAGTAATTTGCCCAACACCTGACTTATAGGGCACCATAAGACAGGAGGAACAAATGAAATTTTAGGGACACATACCCTTATAGCAAGAGTCATACTACAGAGGAAAAAATTCTGATTTATTTCTCCACATCATATGTATCACACTCAACCTTAAGGAAATGAGGGTGGGAAATCTCCATTGAAAAGGGAAAGTAAAAAATATAGGAACACCAAGGAACAATATATAGACGAGGTCAAACTGTTTCTAAAGATCCCATTTATTTCAGTTCACCCAGAAGTTCTTGGAAAATTGGGATCTGATTGATGAATGAAGGCTTAAACATTACAACTAGAACATTACATTAAAAAAATCATTTAGAATATGGTGCTAAGATCAATTTAATTGACCCTGAGAATCAAGTTTCAGCATATAATGCCGACAAAGTACTGTAGAATATAAGATAAAAAAACCAAGTCCCTGTACCCCAGTAGTTTACCATTAAATATTGCCAATAAATGCTTAAGAAGTTCATAAATCTAAAGGCCCTTTATGAGAATGGCCCTCTCTCCAAGAAGGTCAATAAGGACTAGCATTCCAAAATACATTTTTGCTGTAAATGTTCCGATGTCATCATTTCTTATGGCTGAGTAGTATTTCATAGTGTATATGTGCCACATCTTTTTTATCCAGTCATCTATTGATGGGCTTTTTGGTTGTTTCCATGTCCTGGCCACTGTGAACAATGCTGCAATAAACATGGGGCTGCATGTGTCTTTACGTATCAATGTTTCTGACATTGATAAGAGTGTGGTGGTTACGGGGGGGGGGGGAGGGGGAATGGGAGAGGGAAAGGGGGAGGGGGAGGGGCACAAAGAAAACAAGATTGAAGGTGACAGAGGACAATATGACTTTGGGTGATGGGTATGCAAATAATTGAACGACAAGATAACCTGGACTTGTTATCTTTGAATATATGTATCCTGATTTATTGATGTCACCCCATTAAAAAAATAAAATTATAAAAAAAAAAATTAAATCTAAAAAAAAAACAAAAACACATTTTTAAACTTTGTGTGCCTTAGTTTCTTTGGTTGGAATATCATCTTCCATTGATCAAGTGAGTCAATGGGCTTGAAAACACAAGTCATTGCAGTGAGATGTTGGGATACTACAGGGGTCCTTGTGATTTTAATATCTTAGAGGTCATAGTGAAGATGAGAAGGAAGACACAGTGTCTGGATGGTGCTTTTACTACTATTAGATTAAGGACAATAATCTTTATCCCACTCTACCTCCTGGTTTCCCAGGGATTATCCTACCTGCCTGCTTACCATTTGGCCTTATTTATTTATTTATTTATTTATTTATTTATTTATTTTCGTATTTTTCTGAAGCTGGAAACGGGGAGAGACAGTCAGACAGACTCCCGCATGCGCCCGACTGGGATCCACCCGGCACGCCCACCAGGGGCGACGCTCTGCCCATCAGGGAGCGTCGCTCTGCCGAGACCAGAGCCACTCTAGCGCCTGGGGCAGAGGCCAAGGAGCCATCCCCAGTGCTTGGGCCATCTTTGCTCCAATGGAGCCTTGGCTGCGGGAGGGGAAGAGAGACACAGAGAGGAAGGAGGGGGGGGTTGGAGAAGCAAATGGGCGCTTCTCCTAGGTGCCCTGGCCGGGAATCGAACCCGGGTCCCCCGCACGCCAGGCCGACGCTCTACCACTGAGACAACCAGCCAGGGCCCCATTTGGCCTTATTTTGAGGACCAGATCTCTTTGTGACCTGAACAAGGAAAAACCACAGAACTAGCAACTCCAGAATTATAGCCTGACTTCTGAATAGGGACAGAAGACATGTATGTATAATATACTAGGTGAGGAAACCTATGACTGGAGGCTTACCCAGCATCAGTGCATTAAGCACAAATGGATGTTAGGACCCATAGGGAAACTGCCTGCCCAGTGTAGATCAGACCTGAAGGTATATTTCCCAAATTTTACTATGAGCTCTGTATTTTTTATAAATCTTTCCCTGCTTTAGTTTATTTTGACCTACAACTGAAGGCAAAGAGTACTAAGTGTCTGTTTGTTTTCTATTTGATCCCAGATGTGAACCAATATATATATAAACTCTTTTCCTTCATACAAACAAACAACCTATCATATAGTCATTTAAAATTTTGGTTTCCAGAAAAGTAAGGCAGTGAAGTCAAATAAGAACCTTTTCTGTGCATCTCAAAAGATATAGTGCTTAGGTGAGTATTAAGGGTGGGCAAGAGCCTGGGACACGGGACACACGGTAGAACAATCCTGAGATGACTTCAGCTCTCGGGAAAGGAGAGGGCTCATTGTAAGCCATCAAAGAGGGGAATGAAGCAGAAGTGTAGACCCAGAGGAGCTGTGGGAGGATCTGGCTGTAGAGGGCTGTTCATACATCTTGGAAGCTGGCCAAGATACATGGTTACTTGCTGGCTTTTACCTCTAATCTTGCCACATCTAGTTAGCCTTTCATCTTTCTGACTCTGGGAAGACAATTTTTAAGCTTATATTAATGTACAGATTAGAGGCAGTGGGAAAATCTGCAGTCACAGCAAATTAATAATTTAGGGGTAGACCCATGTATTATGCAGAGTGATTCTGTTCTTTCCAAAATGAAGATGGTGATTGACAACAGAAGGTTTCCCTGTTGGTCTGCTGGAGAACAGAAAAGAAAATCATTTAGCACCGCTCATGGGAAAGGATGCTAACTCCATCCCCAAGCTTCTGCCTTTTATTTCCTTGTTTGTCTGCCCTCCCTTTGGTGGGCTTGAAGTGGCCAGCCAGGCAAAATGCAGGCTTGGCCATTTGGATTGTGGAGTCAGAATGAAAAATAGCATATCTTTTATCATCAGTTATCTTTCCAGGGCCAGAAAGCAAAGCAAATACTAAATGTATGTTGTTTAAAGATCATAGAGTTGAATACAGATTGGCAATTCTCAACGTGGTTATCAAGTAAGGCAGTGGGATAGTACGACAATGGTTTTCTTGGGAAATTATTGGAAACCTAGTTGGAGAAGGAGAACTTAGAGAACCAAGAATGCCAATAGTAAAGTGAAAAGGATTTAGGGTCGGTCACAATAGTCTATTGTCTGAGGTCCCATGTACCTGGCTGATTTGTGATGACACAAGTTTGGAAAAGCTGATTCAGAGGCCTGAGCCAGAGAGGACCTTCTTTCCTCCTATGAAAGGTCCATAATTCTCTTGCCCTGGGATGTCAAGTGGAGGCTACGGCTGTCATTTTGTAAGAGGAAGTCCAGGGGGTGGGGAAACCCCATCAATTACATACAAAGCTAAAGTTCATGGAAAAAAGAGAAGGAAGGCTCTGCCAGTTTCCAACAACATCTGACCTCCCAGTGATTTATATTTAAAAATATGAGTTCTATATTTGTCTTTCTGATTGTCTATCTGGCTTGTTTGCTGGCCCTGGCACACTAGACTCTGAGACATACCATACCAGCCACCATACTGGCCCAGCACAGACAGATCTGAATGTTATTTCAGTGAGGGGAAACCAACACAAAATTCAGAAGCCTGGAGTGATATGAAGCTTAGAAGGACATGTGACTCATCATAAGAAAAGCATTCTCTCTGGAAGATACTAGTACCTCCCTCACCCACAAGGGCCTCAGTCCATTCCTCATCTTGTATTCTCACACCCCACCATTTATGCAATGCTAGGTGAGCACCACTTCAAAGTCTCTGCCTCCTTTGCTCACTCTAGATGCTGATGCCTATGTCTCCCCACTGGCTGTGACATTCACTCTGGTGGAGGCTGTCTCAAATGGAGCCTTCAGGCTTTCTTCAACTTTCTGGAGATCTTATTCCTAATGGTGACCCTGAGCATTAGTCCTTTCCTTTTGACCTGTTGTGCTAACCTAAAGTGTATTCACACCTGTGATTCCCTTTGCAGACTTCAGGTTTTTTATCAAGCCTAGACAACGTCTGGGACAGAACAATCTCTGCTTTTGACAACACCAGATATCTCTCCTCCATCCTATTGTAGCCTTCCTTCTCTCCTTTCTAGAAGAGTCTGACTGCTCTTATTCTTTTATGCCCATTGCTTCCATACCTTACTGTCGTTTAGCCTTCCTTCCCTTCACCTCACAGAAACCTCCTTTCTGGTGCACAGACATCCGAGACTTCACTATAGTGTTTGACACAGTGGGCTGCTCCCCCTTGAAAGAGTCTCATTCTTTGCTTTTCTTAACATTACACTGTCCTGGGTCTCCTTCTGTGGTCTTCTTCCTTGGTCTTCATTGGTCTCTGTTTCTCCACTTGCCCCTAAATGTTTGTGTTCCCTAGGTTTCCTTCTTGTCAGTCATGGACTGAGAGTAAGTATAAGTGTTGGCTAAGCATCTGTGCTGTGACACCAGACTTCTTGGGTGTGAATCCCAGCTTGGCCACTTCTATTCTTGGACAAGTTGCTTTTTTTTTTTAACTCTTTCTGAATCAGTGTCCTGCATATAGGAGAAACAGCTATTTTATGTAACTTACAGAGCTAATGAATTTATGTGAAGTGGTCATACCATGATCGCCCAATACATGTATCATGTTTTGACTATTAGTTTCTCATCCTCTCTATGAACTTTAACACCAACTCTATCTTCTTGAGTCTAAATCTATTTCAGTAACTCATAGTTCACCTTTAAGTTCCAGACCTGTATTTCCATTTCTACATTCCTGAGTTAACAAAAGAACACAGAGATCAGCATGTCCAAACTAAACTCATTACCTACTTCCTAAAACCAGCTCTTTGCCCAGCATTTTGTATGCGCTGAGTTGTAATAATTAGGATTCTCAGAGTCATTGTCTATTACTCCCTTTTTCACCTTCCACAATCAGTTTTTAAACAATACCTGACTACTTATTTTTAAAATTATTTCTTTAATCTCTTTATAATCTTTTCTAAGCTTCAATTCAGCCCCTTATCATCTCTCACTTAGATATTACAATAATTTTCTTCCTCCACTTTCACTCTTCAAATCTTTTCTTCTTTAAACAAACAAAACAACAGCAACAACAAAAGTTCCTTTATGGAGTCTCTGATGTCTACCAGGTAAATTATAGCTATGTGGCCCTTCATCCTTCCAGCTCCAAAAACTGTCCCTTAATGCTCAGAACTCACATGTGCCACTTTTCTCCTGAAGTATCTAAACTCTGCTACTGAAAAAGGTTTCATAATTTTGTAAAAAAGTCACACCCTTTCACCTCTCTTTGTCATTATTTTCCCCTTTTATCTATTTGATAAAAATCTTACACAAGTTTAAGGTCCAGAACAAATATAACGTTTTTCTGGGCAGCTCTTCTTCATCAACACCGTACCTTTATACCCCAAAGCCCAAGGCAGATACACCACTTTTTCTTCTAAGCTCTCTCTGCTGTTTGCACAGACCTGGGTCCTGAACTCGAAGTAATACAGCGATGTTAGGTTTCCACATCTCTCTCTTGTATGTTCTTAACATTTCTGTGTGCTGGGTTTCTTGTCTCAGCCTACTGACATTGTTATCGTGATGGGCACTTGTCTGGGAGCAGGCAAATTTTCCTACGATCCATTTGAGTAAAATTAATTTGGCTAATGGAAACTTTTATAATGACACTCTCTTAAGATCCATATTTACTTAATGCAATGCATTTTATGGAATGTACAATGTTATAAACTCATTAGAATGAACTATTTGCATCTTTTTAGGGATATTTTGATCTGTGTTGTCTACTTTTGAGTATTTCAAGTATTTTTAGATTCAGAAATTTTCTATTTATGAATTTTACATTATGTCTTATGGAATCATCAAATGCATCCTTTGGTGTTCTGGCCTACATTTTACTGCTTGGGGGCTATTTTAGGAGACTTCGTATGTGGACCTACAAAGCAAATCAGCTGATACCCAATTTGATATTTTAGTGGAGCATTATATTTTGACAATAAGAATGAAAATAATTTATCTCTATTTCTCTATTATATTTAATAATCAACATCATAAAGAAATGTTTGATTAAAAATGTCACGTACTGCAATTTAATCTAAAACTTTAAAATTTTTTAGATAATTGCTTTTGCTAATAACATAGTATATATTCATTAAGTGAAAATTGGAAATTATAAAAGAAAGAAGTAAGAAAAATCAAACTTTCTTGGTTATACTTCAAAAAATCCATATTAAAATTAAGATGCACTTCTTTCTAATCTTTTCCTGATCATTGATGCAATTTTTATTTGATATTTAATATTAATAATTATTTTATAATTATTATAATAAATATATTATAATTATTTAAGTTATATTAATAATATATTATAATAATAGCTATTAACATTATGGTTATATTAATAATTAATATTTATATTTAAATATTATTTTTATTTTATATAAAAGTTTTATTTATTAGATGTACAGATACCAACATTTGTAAAATATGCAATATGTATATTTCCCTCTGGTTCACCAGTAGTTGTAGTTCACTCACATTCACTGCTGAACAATGTCTCATTTTGTAAATTTACTGGAATCTGGTTATCTAGTTATTAATTGATATTACTCTTTGCTAAGAAAAAGATTTATTTTAGAATTATTAATGTTTAACTAATATACAGATATGACCTTATATTACATATTAATAATAAATATTTAATATATACATATTATCAATGTGTTATATTGATAATAAATATCATTGATATATATATACATATAATGAGAAAAATCAAAGGGTAGACATTTCCAAATGTATCATGAGAGGGCATGCTTCTTGCCAGTTTTGTCAGTTGACATAAGATTATTTTCTAAATAATCTAACATTCAAAAGTATATAAATATACTGGCTGCTCTGCAAATGTTTTCAACACTTGCATTTTGAGGGCTTAAGTCCAATTTAATTATGATTTTGTATAATTGACATACAAAAAAGTGCATAAGAAGTACATTATTTTATTATATACTTTGTATATTATATTTTGTATAAGTGAAATATAACAAAGTGCATATAAAGCATATAGTTTGATACATTTTCTATATGTAGACACCCATAAAATTATCAAAATCATCAAGATAATAAACATTTTTCATTCTCACACTGCAAAATTTTTCCTTATTCCCCTTGGCAGTCCCTCCCTGAGGCTTTTCCCATCCCTGTCTCCTTATCCTCAGGCAAATGCTGACCAGGTTTCTATCATTTATAGATCAGTGTGCATATTCTAGAACTGTATATAAAGGGAGTAATATAGCATATGATGTTTGTGTCATTCTTTCACTCAGCATAATTGTTTTTCATAATACATCATCTGTACATTGCATAGTGTGTGCACTGCCCCAGGTCAAGTCTTCCTCAATCACCATTTATCCCTCTTTACCCTCTTCTGCCTCCCCACCCCTTTTCCTCTGTAATCGCCATACTGTTGTTTGTGTCTATGAGTTTTTTTCTTCCTCTCATTCAGCATAAATTTTAAAAACTGTTGTTGTGTGTAAAAATAGGCTATTTCTTTTTATAGCCAAGTAGTGTACCATTGTATAGATATATAAAATTTTGTTTATCCATTGATCTGTTGATGTACATTTGGTTGTTTCCAGTTCTTGGCTATTTCTGTATATATATGTATATATACTTATATCTTCTTTTTCTTTTTAAAAATATTTTATTTATTTTACAGAGGGGAGAAAGGGGGAGGAGCAGGAGGCATCAATTCCCATATGTGCCTTGACCAGGCAAGCTCAGGGTTTTGAACCAGCGACCTCAGTGTTCCAGGTGGATGCTTTACTCACTGTGCCATGACAGGTCAGGCAGTTGTTGGCTATTTCAAATAAAATTTTATGAGCATTCAGATACAAATTCTTCATATGTATCTTCATATGTTTTCATTTCTCTTGGGTAAATATCTTGGAATGGGATGAGCAAATTTTTAATTGGCATATGTAAACTTTTTAGGAAACTGCAAAAGTGTTTCCCAAATGTGCTATTTTATATTCTTAGCAGCTGTGTATAAGAGTTCTAGTTGCTTTTTTTTTTTTTTTTACCTATATTTAGTAGGATCAGTCTTTTAAATTTTACCCATTCTAATAGATTTAAAATTGTGTCTCATTGTAGTTTTAGTTTTCAATTTTTACAGACTAATGCTATTGAACATTTTTAAATTAAAGTTATTGGAGAAATATTGGTTAATAACATTACATGAATTTCAGGCATACAACTTTATGACAACTGTATACTCTATTGTGTGCTCACCATGCGAAGTCTAGTCTCCTGTTACCATTTATTTGACCCCTTTTACACTCAATCCCCCCTTCCCCTTTAGTAACTACCATTCTGTTGTCTGTATTTATGAGTTTTTCTGTTTGTTTTGTTTGTAAACAAAATATATTGTATTAAGAGCCACCCTAATGATCTCATTTTAACTCCATAACCCCTGGAAAGACTGTATTTCTAAATAAGATAAAATTTTGAGGTACTGAAGATCAGTACTTCAACATATCCTTTTTGTGGGGACAGAGTTAAACTTATAACAGTGTAGTATCTAAGATACTTTTACCTAACCTAACTTTACAAGGATTTGTTTCAGTGTTTTCTTTCTAGAAATTTTATAGTTTTATATAGTAAAGTTTAGGTCTATGATTCACTTGATTTTTATATATATAGTAAGAGATATGAACTAAAGTAGTTCTACTGTTTTTTTAGGCTTTTAAATTTTTTTTATTTTTAGTTTTTACATATGGTTATCCAATTTTTCCACCACTACTTTTTATTTTTTTATTATTTTTATTTATTCATTTTAGAGGAGAGAGATAGAGAGAGAGAGAGAGAGAGAGAGAGAGAGAGAGAGAGAGAGAAGGGGAGGAGCAGGAAGCTTCAACTCCCATATGTGCCTTGACCAGGGTTTTGAACTGGCGACCTCAGAGTTCCAGGTCAACGCTTTATCCACTGCACCACCACAGGTCAGGCCCCACCACTATTTTTTAAAAAAACGATTCTTTTACCAGTGAGTTGTTTTTTCATCATTGTAAAAAATTGTTATATTTATGTACGTTCATTTTGGGGCCCTTTATTGACTCTATCTTGACACCAATATAACACTGTTTTAATTTCTAATCTGTCCTTCCAAATATAGCTCTCATTTTCTCTGAAATTCTAATAGATCTTAAGTTAAACCTTTTGATCTCATATGTTATTTATATTTTCTCTTCAATTTTCTGTGTCATTTTTTACTAGTCTTTATTCTTTATAATTTTATTTGGTCCTATTCTTTAATTATTTTCTCTTCAGCTCTGTTGAATTAGCTGTTAAACTTAGACATTCTATGTTTTAAATTTAGTAAGTAGCTCTGTTTCACTTCTTGAATTTCAGTTTGATAATTTGAAAAAAAAATTTTGGTACATTTTATATATATTTTCTTGTCCTTTAATCATAGTTTCATTTTTCCTCTTCAAACATATTCTTAACTGATCTTTCTGATATTGGATGTTTCACAGATCTGACTTAGACATGCTGTTTCTTCTGCCGTTTGCTCATGGTTTTTCACCATATGGCTTTGTTTTAATTTTTAAACAAGAAATCTCATTCCTTAAAACTTTATTTATTCATTTTATTAGTTTATTAAGGTGACATTGGTTAATGGGATCATATATGTTTCAAATGTATATTTCTATGATATATGATCTGTATACTGCATTGTGTGCCTACCACCCAACCTTGAAACTTTATATATTGAAACTCTTTGACATTTATTTACAATTTGCTTTGCTCTGGAGAGAATTTGTCTTTTCTTTTTATCGAACTTGAGCTTTATTGTTTATTTATTCATTTTGTTTTTAATCAATATCATTGATAAATGTAAAAAAATTTCACCATGTTTACCAAGAACTTTTAATAGTTTTAAGCAATAGTGTTTGTCATGTCATCTAATTCCTAGACCATCCAAAATGTACACATTCAGGCTTTTAATTTTTATGTAGTAATTTTCCTAATGATACATGTGTCAAGAATGCAATTATATGGTTAATGCTTACAGAATAAGCACATATTTGAAACTCTCTTTTCACTTAATGTTGTTATCTTATACTTACCACTGGTATTACTAGATACCCTATAAATATCAACTTTGAGAATTGTATAAATATATCAATAAATTAGTATTTTCCAAATTATTATTGGCCCTTAAAGTTTTTTTTTTACATGTGATATTTATTTTAAGGTAGTCAAAATTGTTTGATTTCTCTTTGTCATATCTTTTACTGAATCTTAGCATCAAAGGTCATTCCTATAGAAATTGAATAAATGTAAAATTCTATTTTTTAGAAATCAATTGTTTTATTTTTAAAATATTTACTTGTTCATCCACCAAGGATTCATCTTTTTGTGGTATGTGAGTCTCTAAGCACATACTTGTTTATAGCCTTCTAAAGAAAAGAGTCATGGTGATCCCACCCACCTTTCCCTCTATCCCCTGATTATTCATTCTCCTCAGGCTCAACAGTAAGTAGGACAAATCTGTACTCTGAAATTATTATTATTGTTCTACTCATTATAAAGAAGACATTGCCACTTCTTGCACATTTATTTTACTTTCTTTAAATAGCTACACTTTTAATTATTACATCAAAATGTTTTTGTTGGATATGCTTAAAAATACACTAGATGGAAAAAATACACCTAAAGAAATATAAAAAAAATTGGATCTACAATAATTTTTTTTACACAATAACAGTTTTAAAATCAACCTACCATACAAGAAGATTTGATGCACAGGCATTTCAAATTAATGTCTCATTTCACAAATTGTTAGTAAAATCTAGTAGAATTTGTGTAGGCTAATTGCCCAGGAGCCTGAGTTGTCAGCTAGTCTTCTGCATGCCACCTTGATACCGCATATCTAAGTAGAGAATCTGGCAGCCATCTCCAAGAATACCATCTATTCCAATATTTAATGTGTAAAACACTTTTTAATGCAACTTGCTGAACAGGTTCTTCTTAATGATATGAAAACTATTGATATGTTGGTAATAGTTTAATGGAAGTATTCCAGATCCCCTAAATTAAGTGGGTTAAATTATTTCTTGGGAAATTATTAGTGTTCATCATTTTGAATGATTCCTAATTTTATTATATATATATATTTTTTATTTCCTAAAATAAGAATAAGAATTTCACATTTAGTTCAATTCAGTCCATGCCTCTCCAGCTACATGGGGCCAATGTAAAGCCTCTGGGTCATTCTTAAGGCTTGTATCTCTGGCTTAAGAGCTGTTTAGACAAAGCCACTGTTTGAGGGGGGCCTTACTGACACATGCTGAATTGCTTCTGCTTTTACCATTGTCCTCACTCTTGTGTCCTTGCCCATGGTGGCTGGACCCTTATCTTGAGATTTTGCTATTCTAAGGCTCTAAGTTTGTTAGAAAAAATCTTTCTTTGCCTATACAGTGATTTTGTTTAACTCAGTTCTACTTAGACCGAAGGGGTTTACATCCCAAATATCTCTCTTATCTGTATACTGTTTTCCATGCCCATTGCTCAGTCTTGGTTCAGGCCTTATCACAGGAACTTTTCTTGTTAACCCCAGTGTGCTAATCTCCACACAACTTGTTAACCACACTAGGATTTGGGTGAGTTTCCCTAAGACACAAATGCACTTTGGCTTTCTGCTACTTTCTTCTGAGAAAAGTCAGATACTGACTTAGTGTCTGAAGTATCCTGTGATCCTGAGTGGCCTTCCTCACCAGCCCCTCTTCTCTTCTGCTGGTCTTCACAGTCCAACCACCAGCTGGGGAGGCCAGCTGTCTGTGTTCCCCAGAAGATTTTGTGCATTGTAAAAGGGACCTCACCAGAGTACCTCTCCGATAGTCCTCATTTAGCAAACCTCAACTAATCTCAGTTTCTTTTGGGAAACCTCCTATTTTACATGAGGTCTCCTTTGTCTCTATTTAGTGACCTGTGTGTGCCTTAAGCATACATCCCCTATAACAGTGGTTTCCAACCTTTTTACTCTTAGTGATTGGTGAAAATAGAAGAATTATTTAACTGGTGGTTGGAAAACACTGCCCTATACAGTAGTTGATTTTCATTTCCTTGTTCCCATTGCCTGGCATGGTGTAGGGTAATGTTTTCCAAAGGCTGATGTTAGAACCAGACAGTCTGAATTCTCATCCTTACTGTGCTACTTACTAGCCATGTCATCTTGAGCATATTATACACTTTGTTTTTGACTCATATGCTTCATCTACAAAACAAGAATACTAATTATAAATTATATATGCAGTTCATAGGGTAACATGCTGACTAGTTGGAAAGCAAGGTCCTGGTATCCTTGAAACAGAATAAACACCCACTAATTGCTATCTTTTCTTAATATAAAAAACTATGTTGAATGAATTGAGCATGTGTTCTATGTGAGAGAATATCAATGACTAACATGATAAAACATTTCCAATTTGACAGAGAATATAACAGTTTATCTACTTAATTTTTATAGAAAAACTACAAGGTAGGTGCTGTTATTATTCCTATTTACATGTGAATGAATAAAGCCTAGAGGGGGTTATTAAAATTGTTTCAAGTCTTGAAACAAATATGTGGTGAAGTGAAGTGACATTTGGTTCCACGAAGTCTGACTTCAGAGCTTACACTTTTAACACTAAACTCTTCTCAAAGTTGTTTCCCCAATGCATATTTGTTTTATAAATATATTCTAAAAATAACATGTAGAATTTCTCTGTATATATTATATAGCTCTAGATATCTATGGGATGACAAATTATATGAATGTCCTGACCCAAAAGATCTTTGGAATTTTGCAATTTCTGAATTTTATTGTATTAGATATGGAAAACTCTAGTCATGATCATAGTGATGGCTTGTGTATACCATAGATAAAAAGATGTGTGTTATAAAGTTCCTGGATAAGAAGACTGGGAAGTGGTGAGGGGAGAGTCAGGAAGCAGCATTGTGTAGGCAAGCCAGACCTAGGGATAAGGCAGGTCTTATTTCTCGTTCTGCTTCTGCCATGTATAAGGTGGCTCATTCAAACAGTAGTTTACTTACATCTGGCTCATATTTTCTGTACTGCTGGTATGTTTTAAGAACGGCTACTTCTTTCTAAACCCCAGCTTCCCTTATGTAAAACAGTCATAGTAGTTCTTACCTTGAAAGATGTTTAAGAAGATATGGTGAAAAATATGAAAAGGTGTAGCACAAGGACCTTCTGTGTGTGACTTTCTCACCCCTTTTCCAAGCTGTCCCTAGCCAGGGGTCAGAGTATCGATTCACTTATACATAAAGTGTCAGGAAAGGGATTGTAAACCCTAGAAGGAGAAAGTAGGATCATCAAGCTAAGATCCATGAGAAACTATGGGGCAAGTCAGTGGAACCAAGGACAGGTAGCTAAATCAGATCAGGGTGCCAAGGGTGTGAGGCTGAGCCACAAAGGGAAATCTTGTTGAGATTAAGTTAGGAATGGGCCAGGATGGATTCCGGATTGTTACATTAATCACTTGCTAATGTGTAAAGTCCATCTCTATGTCTGACTACTAGAGTCTGAAAATGCATTCTGTTAAGAGTTTTCTTTATTGAGTGAATTTCCCCCAAAATGTTTTTGGCCTCCTGCCCCATACTATACTCTTTTTACCTAATAAGTTGAAATGACTTACTTGGATAGAGGACAACAGCCACTGGTCTACATTTCTCAGTTAGATAAAGTATCTCAATAGATTATTAGAGATTCTGAGCATGGGGTATGGGATCTCTCCTGCATGTTGTAGGTGCCTACAGATACACACTAGGTACCCATAGCATCCCACAGTGGTGCTAACCAAAAACGTCTCCAGACCTTGGAAAATCATATTGAAGCCACCACTCTAAACAGATGTGGAGAATTGGCAGACCACTTGGCATGACACCAAATTGTGTCATTTAATTTAGTTTTACCAGAAACAAAGCTGATATTTTGAGCTCCTTTTTTTACTGTTTCTTTAACAGTGTACAACATACTCAGAACCCAGATGAGGGTCTCCTAATTGAGCTCAGAGAGTTGCTTAAGGTAGGTGGGTGTGTCTCAGTTGGGGTGGACCTGTCACATGAGTACTTCATCTCTGAGATTATTTTCTCTCACACACAGGATTTGAAAAGTCATAAAAGAGAAGAGCCTGAGATCTGTCACTGATCTGATATGTGGCTAAAGTTCCAGGGAGAGATTCTATTGGGTCTCTTGAATATCCAATTCAGATAAACCATGAAGTCTTAAAAGCTGGGTCAAAGGCAGGCACTAATCTGTTAGCAGATTGGCAGCTTCATCTCAGCAGCTCGTTGGTAGATAGATCAGTTGGCTCTGGCTTCAGCTACATTTTGTATAAAGGTTGTGTCAAGTAAGATGCTTTGTCTTCTTTTTTTATTAAATTTATTGGAGTGGCATTGGTTAATAAAATTATATAGGTTTCAGGTGTGCAATTCTATAATACATCATCTGTATATTGCATTGTGTGTTCACCATCCCAGGTCAAGATGTAAGATGGTTTTTGACACTGGGGAGGTTCTCTGCTGGATTTTGGTGGGCAATCAAAAGTCAACATTGGGCCTTCAAAGTTTGGACTGGGCATTCTGGAGGCTATTTTGCAAACTGGGGCCATGTTCCTGGCTGAGCATCACCCATGGCCACTGTGTCCAGACAGACCCAACCCACAGAGCAGAAAAGCTTCATTTTCAGCTCTGCAGAGGCAGCAGCCTTTAGGCTAATTAATAAATCATCAACACATTTGTGGTATGAAAGATGAAATATTTATGCTCACCAGACTAATATTTCTATCTTGCAGCCCCATGCTCTGTTGATGCTTGATGGGGGATGAAGTAAATACCAGCTGGTATAGAATGAGTCGAATATAATTACTCCCTGCAAAGTTAAGTGAATATTAACATACAGAAATCACAGACACTGGCACTCATCCTCCCCAACTCCATGGCCTAGTAAATGGCCTTCTGACCTAGTGTTGGCTTTCCTACAGATTCCAGTAGGGATTTCAGTAAAGAGCTTAGTTGTCAGTGATGTGGAAGCATCAGGAACACAAGCTGCTGAGACAGGCATGGGGTCTACCACCTTCCAGGAGCACAGGGTGCTCTCCCTTTTGCCCAACAGACAGTGTGATATGTGAAAGGAATGTGGCTGTGGGAATAGTGAGACCAAGTTCTTCGTCCAACCTCTGAAATTCACAAGCCATGTGACCTTGGCCAAGGTCCTTCACTTCTCTGTACCTCAGTTACTTGTCTAAGAAATAAGATTAGTACTACATTGTATGATGAGAGAACAGTGTGTCTGAAATTAATAGACAAAATATTACTTGATGACATATGGTGGAGATGAATTGTGAGAAGATTGGGTGAATAACCCACAAATGGTGAGGTTATGGCAATGGAAAGCAAAGGAAGGAACAGTTGTGGAAGGCAAGGCTAGCAGGGGATGTAATGACTGCAAGGAGAGGCAACATTGTGAATCCCAGCAGCTGGAAAAACATAATGGCCTGTGAGGGAGTTTGGGATGCCCAAGAGAGCACGTGTCATGAGGGGAGGAAGCAGAGAGGAAGCTGTTTTGGGGGTAAAATTGAAGTAGACAGTCTAAAAGGAGCAAGTAATCCGTGAGATTTCACCTACTTTGGAAGTGTGTGTGTGTGTGTGTGTGTGTGTGTGTGTGTGTGCGTGCACGCGCAAAGGTTTCTGGCCCTACCCCCATAACTCCCCTTACCATGTAGGCACAATCTCTACTCAGCAGAATTTTCACCATGCGAAGACTACACAGCTCTCTCTCTTCCTTTCTGAACTCCTCTCTGTCCTTCATTTCCTGTGTTGAGTGCCTCAGAGACAACCCAGGTACTGCATATCACACCTGTGTGTGTTTTGGGAGACACACTCTCACAATACTCAACATTTCCTTTCACTTGAATCTCACTTTGAAGGCCCATCCTCACCTTTGTGCAGAATCACTGTGTCATCAGCCCAGTGATCCAGGGCAGCCAGTGCATGGTGTCCACTGAGCCTGGATATGGTATAAAAGATCACCATAACTTACAGCATCCCAGAGAAGCACCAAGTCGCTTCCCTTTAAGAGCAGAAGAAGTCCTCAAGATATAGTATAAAATACATGAAAAAATTAGAGAATCAAAAGTGTGTGCAGTTGAGTGTTTTAATATTTAATAGGCTTCAGGTATTAGAGGAAGAAAAATACACTTTTCTTATTAGCACTTACTTCAGGAGTCGGGAACCTGTGGCTCACAAGTCAGATGTTGCTCTTTTGATGGCTGCGTCTGGCTCGCAGACAAATCTTTAATAAAAAAAAACAACAACATTAAAAATGTAAAACATTCTCATGTATTACAATCTATTCATCTCCTACCGTTCATGTTCATAGTTGCGGGTGGCTGGAGCCAATCACAGCTGTCCTCCGGGACAACACCAAATTTTTATTGAATAATGCGTAACATACATGAGTTGTTGTGAGGTCAAGAAGTAAACTTCCTTACTTACTCAGCTAGCTAATTGCAGAAACCCTTTTGATGAAGAAGATGGCTAAAAGAAAAAAAGATGAGGAGTATCATACTTTTCAGTAGAAATGGGCAGAGGAATTCGCCTTTGTGGAGAGAGCAGGTTCTGCAGTGTGTCTAATATGCAATGATAAAATTGCATTGATGAAATGGTCAAATATAAAGCGGCACTTTGACACACGCCATACTACATTTGCATCAAAATATCCAGTGGGGACAGCAGGAAGAAAGCATGTCAACAGCTACTGTGCAGAGTGCAAGCTAGTCAGCAGCAACTCTGTGTTTGGACACAACAAGTGATTGGAATTAGGCTAGCTTTGCTGGTGCTTTAGCAATTGTGAGAAACAGAAAGCCATTCACAGATGGGGACTATGCCAAAACATTCATGCTTGACAATGAATTTTTTGATGACTTTTCAGATAAAGACAAGATAATCAAACAAATAAAAGACATGCCTCTGTCAGCAAGAACTGTTCACGATCGTACCATCATGATGGCAAATCAAATTGAGGCAACACAAGTGAAGGGCATAAATGCAGCACCATTCTTTTCTCTTGCTTTGGATGAGTCAACAGATGTAAGCTATTTATCTCAGTTCAGCGTGATTGCAAGGTATGCTGTAGGTGACACACTACGTGAGGAAAGTCTTGCTGTTTTGCCTATGAAAGAGACAACAAGAAGGGAGGATTTATTCAAGTCTTTCACTGAGTTCGCTAAAGAAAAAAAAATCTACCGATGGATAAACTTATTTCAGTGTGTACTGATGGTGCTCTGTGCATGGTGGGGAAAAACAGAGGATTCATAGCGCTTGTTCATGAACATGAAAAGAGACCCATCCTAAGTTTTCACTGCATACTACATTAGGAGGCACTTTGTGCTCAGATGTGTGTCGAGCAGCTTGTGGTGAAGTGATGTCGCTGGTCATTCCGGTGGTGCACTTTATTGTTGCGCGAGCTTTAAATGATCACCAGTTTAAAACACTGCTGGATGAAGTTGGGAATAATTATCCTGGTCTGCTTCTACACAGCAATGTGCATTGGTTGTCAAGAGGGAAGGTGCTCAGCCGTTTCACAGCTTGCCTGAGCGAAATCTGGACTTTTCTTGAAATGAAAAACGTCAAGCATCCTGAGTTAGCTAACACTGAGTGGCTCCTGAAGTTCTACTATCTCGTGGACATGACTGAATATCTGAAACAGCTCCATGTGAAAATGCAAGATGTTGAAAATACAGTCTTGTCCCTTCAACAAGCAGTGTTTGCATTTGAAAACAAGCTGGAACTCTTCATCACCGACATTGAAACAGGTCGTTTACTACACTTTGAAAAACTGGGAGAATTTAAAGATGCATGCACAGCAAGTGACCCTGCTCAACATCTTGATCTCCAGCAGCTAATGGGCTTCACCTCTAATCTCCTGCAGTCATTCAAATTGCGCTTTGGAGAATTTCGTGAGCACACTCATCTTTTTAAGTTCATCACTCATCCACACGAGTATGCAGTGGACAGTGCCGATCTGAGTTATATCCCCAGTTTCTCCGTCAGGGATTTTGAGCTACAAGCTGCTGACCTGAAGGCCTCAGACATGTGGGTGAATAAGTTCAAGTCACTGAATGAAGATTTGGAAAGACTTGCATGACAGCAAGCAGAGTTGGCGAGCAAACACAAGTGGGAAGAAATGAAAAAATTTCAACCCGTGGACCGGCTGATTGTCAAAACTTGGAACGCACTTCCCATCACATACCATACACTGCAGTGTGTGAGTATTACTGTACTGACAATGTTTAGCTCTACATATGCATGTGAGCAGTCTTTCTCACATCTAAAGAACGTTAAGACCAACCTACAATCATGTTTAACGGATGGAAGTCTCAACGCCTGCATGAAGTTTAACCTCACCACGTATCAACCAGACTATAAAGCCATCAGCAAAACCATGCAGCACCAGAAGTTGCAATAATGGTAAGGAGTACTTTATTCATCATTGGTTAGCAACAGCATAACAACATTATTAAAAAGAATTCAGAGACTTATTGTACTTTAAAAGTGTTGGTCTTACATAAAATGCACACATTTACTTGTATTTAGTGATAAACATATTGTATGACTCTCACAGAATTACATTTTACAAGATGTGGTGCTTATAGCTCTCTCAGCCAAAAAGGTTCCCAACCCCTGACTTACTGTATACAATCACTATTCTAAGAATATTATATAAGTGATCTTATTTAATCCTCAAAGCCCACTTTTAAGATAGGTGTTTTACAGTTGGGAACACAGTCTCAAAGACACTAACTTACCTTCAATCAAAAGCATGAAAGTGGGCCCTGGCCAGTTGGCTCAGCAGTAGAGCATCAGCCCAGTGTGTGGAAGTCCTGGGTTTGATTCCCAGTCAAGGCACACAAGAGAAGCAACCATATGTTTCTCCACCCCTCCCACCCCTATTTCTCTCTCTCTCTCTCCCCCTCCTGCAACCATGGCTCAACTGGTTTGAGCAAAGTTGGATCCAGGCACTGAGGATGGCTCTATGGCCTTGCCTCAGTTGCTAAAATAGCTTGATTGCTGAGCAACAGAGCAGTGGCCCCAGACGGGCAGAGGTCCCCTGGTAGGGGGCTTGCTGGTGGATCCTGATTCGAGCACATAAGGGAATTTGTCTTTGCCTCCCTGCCTCTCACTTAATAAAAAAACAAACAAACAAACAAACAAATAAATAAATAAACAAAAGCATAAAAGTGATGACAACAAGATTTAAACCCAATTCTATGGCCTTCAAGTTCTCTGTCCATTTCATCTTCCTTCTACATTTATCCCTTTCTTCCTTCACTTGTTTCCAGTTCTCTGTTTTCTGCCTTCTATTTTTCTTCATTATGGAAACCATTTTACAAGTTGGCAATAATTTTAAGTGCTTACTATTAATTGTGTTCAAGTTGGTAATGTGCCAGCTTAAAAAAAATTTATTTTGGTCGATGAATGTGGCCTTGTGACATATCCTGGCCAATGGTATATCACTCGAGAGGATGAACTCAGATTCTCCCATTCCTGGCTGTCTTTCCTTCCCCTTCCTCACAGGAAGGCTTGAAGCTCAAAGTAGAATAGCTATCCTATGAACACTAGGTGAAGTGAGGGAGACATAAGACTACCTGAGATGAAAAAGAGGACCTTGGTCCTGGAAAACACTGTGGACATACCATAATAGCCCTGGACCAACTGCTTTTGGACTTGCACAAATTACTACTTTCAAGGTTATGTCACTTGCAGTGGAATGCAATTTCTAATTTCCTTTAATTAGAGGCACTGGAACATTTTAAAAAGAGGTTCCCAAACTCCCCTTCTCCACTCAAAGAAAACTACTGGCAATAGGGGATTGGTGCACATCTTCCTATATTCATTCTACATTTGCTCTACTTAAAAACACTTAGATATTCATATATATCTCTTTAGTATATTGATGATGGGCTTTACCTGTTTTTCTGTAACATGCTATTTCTAGTTGTGTAAAACTATGATTTGAAACTCGACAATTTAGAGCATTTAGATGTTTACTAAGCACTATCACCTGTATGTCAATGGAACAGTGATTTTTAAAAATAAATGGAAAAAAAGTTGTTTTAGTCCCACATCCTATGACATATAGAACAGCCTCCTGCAATGACAAACTATCCATCCCCAAATGTCAAGATTCACAATGAAATGTCAACACCTCAGCTTAAAGACTTTGTGACCGAGTATTATATAATATACTTGTATTATAATTTGTTTAAACAACCCCTACTAATCAACACTAAGATTGTTTCTGACAGTGCTGAAAAGACCACCATTGCCTATCTATATTATATAATTTTTTTGTATTTGTCTGAAGTGAGAAGCAGGGAGGCAGAGAGACAGAATCCTGCATGTGCCCAGTTGGGATCTACCTGGCACGCCCACTAAGGGATAATGCTCTACCCATCTGGGTTGTTGCTCCATTGCAACAGGAGCCATTCTAGTGCCTGAGGCAGAGGCCATGGAACCATCCTCAGTGCCCAGGCCAACTTTGCTCCAGTGAAACCTTGGCTGTGGGAGAGGAAGAGAGAGACAGAGAGAAAGGAGAGGGGGAGGGGTGGAGAAGCAGTTGGGCATTTCTCCTGTGTGCCCTGGCTGGGAATTTAACCTGGGACTTCCACATGCCAGGCCAAAGCTCTACCACTGAGCCAACTGTTCAGGACTATATAAATATTTTTAAAATCATTTTTAGGCATGGAGTTGCTTAGACAAAGAATATGTACAGTTAATATTTTGATACAGCTGCCAAATCACTTACCAAAACAGGCTTCCTTAATTTATACACCCATCAAAATGCAATAGACATCGTCTATTGCCCTGAATCCTCACGAGCATTATATATCATCAATATTTTTAACTTTTGTGACCCATTGGAATTATGGTTACTTAATTTGCATTCTCTGATATGAATGAGGTTGAGCATCATTTTGTCTGTTATATGGACACTTTATTTTCTTTTATGTGAAATGTTTCATCCACATTTTTTAACCATTTTCTTTCTGATTATTGTCTTTCTTTACTTTTGATTTATAAGAGCTCCTCTTATATATTACATATTAATGTTTTTAATTGAATATGCTTGAGCCTGCTGCTTAATCATTTAGTAAAAAAAGTAAATGAGGTTTTAGAAGTTAAGAAACATTTTGTTTATAATTACCGTATTAACTAAACTTGATTTAACTGGGCACCTCCGATGGATCACATAGGGACTATGGGAAATGAAGTAGGAGGGAGCCCATCCCTACTTTCAGCTAGCTCAGTCTAGATGTGGGTGACAAAACATGCACATATTGCTTTTACTTTTATTCTTATTAGGGATTAATTACCTAATAACAACACTTCTCCTTCATTCACAGCTCCTGAATCTATTGAACATTAAGACTAAAAATTAGCAGAAGGGATATCAAAAGAAGTCTTCTCTTACCTATAATAATGGCACTGGAGAGGAAGGCAGATGTATGAGGTCACAGCCTTAACACTGACCCTCAGGGTTGGATAGACAGACCTGCTCGGTTGTTGTATGGTTGGCCACATGGCAGTGCAGTGGAGAACAGTGCCCTATGCTGGCAGGGCCTGATCCTAAAAGAGGGGGGAGGGCTCTGAGTCACATCCTCTGACTTTATTCTTTCCGTATTTACAATCAGATAAGTCACTCATATACTCTGAAGGAAGAGTAAGTGAGGGGGCAGAGGAAAGACCTGGAGTGTTAGGTTAGTAATGACATTATCCTGGAAAGAAAGAAAGGGACAAGGAATAAATGTCACCTACCTTTCTGTTATAGAAAACTCCTACAAAACCTTTGCTTCTTGCACTATTTTATTTTCAAACAATGTGTCTGACAGTGTGTTTACTTTTTCTCATGACCCCTGATTTTGGGTTTATTTACCATTTATTCTAGGAGCATTTTTATAATTCTTTTTTTTAACCTTCTCTCTGCTCCCTCTCACTATGTAAAGTGTTGGGTTTTCCAGGGTACCACCTCCGTTCTTTTCTCATTCTCTGTGCTCTGTAAATGTATGACGCTGTTGCCAATTATATAATAACAATTCTGAAATATATGTATCTTCTAACCGAAGCTACACACACACACACACACACATGCACATAATACCTGTTTTCAATGCATCGTGCATATTTATACCTATCACATCACTATTTTAAACTCAGCATGACCAAATCTTATTTTCATTCTATATTTGTTTCAGTTAATATCATTGGCTTCTGTTCAATTAAAAATTTTCTCATCATCAGCAATAAAACTCTATTTTATAAATTAAAGGTTTGACCATTACTTTATTTGTACTTCCAATGGCTCCATATTACCCAAAAGAAAATAAATAAAATCTTTGGGTTTCTAAATATGACTTTTCATAGACCTATGATGGCTAATTTTATATGTCAACTTGGCTGGCCACTTTGCCCAGATATTTGGTAGAACATTTTGGATATATTTTTGAAGATTATTATTTTTTGATGAGATTAACATTTAAATTTATGGACTTTGAGTAAAACAGATTATTCTCTGTGATTCGGGGGGCATCATCCAATAATTTAAAAGCCTTGTTAGAAGGAAGACTGACCCCTCCTAAGCAGGAAGAAATTCTGCCTGCAGTTAACTTTTAGACCCCACCCTCTGGCTTGTTCCACACATTTTGGGTTTACCACGCCTCCACCGCTGACTGAGCCAGTTTTTTAAAGCAGACGACCCTCTATATACACACATGCATTCTGTTGGTTCTGTTTCTCTGGAGAACCCTGACTAATGCAGGGATGTGGTCCTCTGTCTCTAAATTAGAATGTTCTTCATGCCTTGGGGCAGGATTACATTCCTTCATCTTGGGTTACTCTCCTATGTCCTTTGGGCTGACTTTATCAGCAACTCCAGGTGAATTTAGATGTGACCTTCTCTTTGCTCTTGTAACACTGTGTCCCTTTCTTTATCTGGGAAGTTTCCAACATTTATGTATATCTGACTCCCTTACTAGGGATCATAGCTTTAACACCTACTAGGTCCTCAACCATTATGGAATAGAATACCTTTCATTTACAATGAACTTCTCTCCTTTAAATTCTTCTGGTGTTCATTCAGTATAATCAATTTCTCCAGAGAAAATGAAAGTCTGTACTTCCTCTACTGAGTTCTTGATATTCAAATGCTGTCTGCCTCATCAATTCCTTCTGCATTTGCAGTGCTGTCCTATCCTCCAGCAGGAATCCCAGGAGACAAACATAACTGTCCCCTGTGGGTCCAAGCTCATGCAGCTCATGGTTTTCCCTTAAGGATTCACGACCTACAGGGGCAACAGCTAGTCTTGAGCTTGGGCAGGCAGCATCACTGGAGCAGGCTGCTGCTGCCTCTCTACAGACAGTGCAGACATCATTACCCTAAGACCATTCTGCCTCTCCCCACACCCTGGAGAAGTGGCCGAGTCCTTTCATTACAGACTAGGGGCCGCTTGCTGGCAAGGGCTCTTCTCCCTTCATGACTCCCTCTCATGAGCAAAACTGAATAGATGAATAAGTGTTCATGTCATAGTAACTGTCAGTAAATAGTGCCTTGATTTGATTGGCATGGTAAGGGAGTATCTCAGTGTGGGAAGCTGGTATACTGAAGTAAAAAGTAAAAGTATGTGGTAAGTTTTGAGGGAAGCCAGGAGAGACCTTGTCCCTTTCTAAAAGTTGTATCTACACCATTACAATTTATTACCTCCTTGGACATCACAAGATTTAGCATGACTTGTATAAACTTTAATTTTGACCTTAGTGTTACTATGAGATATTGGGCAATTATTCTGCCCTTCTACTTTCAATTTCCTCATCTATAAATTATGTGTATTGAATCCCTCCTTACAGTTGTGAAGAGTATTTGTATTAACATATGTCAAAGTACCTAGTAGCAGGAGTCCCTCAAAGAAATAGTTGTTGAATTTGAGTGTTCAACAAGCTCTTAATTACAAGCAATCATGGTAACCCCTGCTTTCTCTCTGTGCTGTAAACCTTCCCATAACACTCCAACTATATTAACCCTGCAGTAATAAAGAAAAACAGCAAGCTCGTTTGAGAAACTTCCAACAGCAAAAACCATCTCTTAACATCTGAAAATGGCATAAAAACCATATGACCACAATAGCTTCTTTTCTGTTTTCCTTGGGAATCAGAAGTGAACATAACATTTCCTCTCCTTGGTTTTCACTGTTTGCTTCCAGTAAAGACAATTTAAGTGCTGGTTATTAGAAGCTGTCAATAAATTTCATAATTGAAGCAAATCTGGCTTGGCTGACTGACAGCTGCAAATTAATTTTGCTTTCTTTGAATGACTAACCCTCCTAATGTTCATGCAGCTAAGTCTCACTGTGTGCGCTCCCTTGGCTTACGCTGCATGGTCTGAACATGCCGCTTCATGTAACCATGCAGGGCAGGTTGCTTTGCCTTCACTCAGCTTCTCAGTGGGGAAGGTAGTGCAGTTTGTTAAGAGACACCTGGGCAGTGAGGCCGGCAGTTCAGAATTTGGACTGTGAGAATTCTGTAGCTCTGCCAGGAGACACTTTTGGCAGTCTTGGCCCCACACTGGCAGGAGTTCCCTCAGCTCTGTTTGTAATTTCTTTTTGCATTCATTCAGCAACAATTGACTAAACACTGTGTTAAGTGCTGGAGATGAAAAGAAAAATGCCACACTGTTTTTACAAAGATGTCACAAACTAAGAGCAAAAAGATGCAAATAAGGACAACTGTTGTAATTATAGCTGTAAGAGTGTGTGGGGACATAAAGGAGAGAGTGATTATTTTATAGGTAGAGGTTGGGTGTGGTGACCAGCCTAAAGTAAGAAATGCTTTCTCCAAAATGTCACGTGTTGGCATTTGATTTCTTTTTAAGTGAGATGCATACACCAGTAATGTATGTGTCTTTATCGTGCAGCTCAATGAACTCTTACATATCTGTACACCCACATAATTAGAGTCCAGGTCAAAGGACTGGATGGGGTATTTTCACTTCCCCTGCCTGGTTAGTCTTCCCCACCTCCAAGACGTACCTAGTGTTTTATCACTGTGGATTTAGTTTGCCTGTGTTTAAACTTTGTATAAATGAATTCATAGGCTGTGTTCCCTTTTGTAACTGTCTCATTCAACTTAACACTTGTCTGGGAGCTCCATCCATGTGCCATGTGTACCTGGACCTCGTTTTATGGCTTGGAAGCCTCTTGTAGAAATTGGTATTTGAAGGATGGATGCAAGCTGCTCCCAGGTGGACAGTGGGAAGGAACCATGGCACACATTTAAGCATGGTATATTTGGAGAGTAACTAGTTATTTTATAGGGATCTGGGGATTCATAAAGATGACTGCACTGGAAAAAGGATATTAGTATACTGGGAAGGATGTAGACTGTACAGCAAGATGTATGAACTCTATTTTCAGAGATCATCCCCCAACATCTTCGAGGATGTTTAATCAGGAGGTATGGTATGGTCAGATCTAAGTGTCAGAGCCACTATTATGATGTAATTATGAGGAGTGCATGGCAGCAGAGAATCCAGCATAGGGGAACTGGAAGACAGACCATAGTAACCCAGGGGCTTGGCTTGGGGAGAAAAGAAGTCAGGAATGGAATAGTCAGAGTGAGACAAACATGTTCCTAGGAGCTCAGGAGGGAGAGTGAGGCAAAGGAAATGGTCTGGTTTCTGGCTTGCAACACTGAATTGTTGCAGGTGAGGTTGAAATCAGTGAGGACATGAGAAATAAGTCCCCACTTTGGCTGTTCTTTTGAAACTGGGATATGAGAGTGAGCAAGAGCATCCTGTGCCCCACCCAGTTATCCCTGCCTTGACCCACGCTGACCTCAGCAGCACAGCCCTTAAGAGAAGATGGATCAAAGCACCCCACAGAATTATGCACATTTAATTCACATCTGGGTCTGAATTCCGGTGCTTGCCTTTGTATCATTTTGCCATTTCAAAGAATAAACATATCAGGGCTTTTTATTCCAGCCCTGTGGTGCCCTTTTTGAGAGAATAACCCTAAGTAGTGTTGCCAAGAGCCACTGACATTTGCCACGTTTGAAAAGGCCTCACTTTGAAGAATGATTATTGATTCTTTTTCACATTTGAGAGTGTTTCTTTGAGGACATCTTTGACTGGCCTTGTGAGCAACTTCAGCTGTGCTTGTGTCTCCCTGACAACAGTTCACCCAGAAAATAGTCAGTGTTCCTCCAAGTGGCAGTCACCCTGAGCCTGGCCACTGGAAAAGTCACTGTTTCTCTAAATATTTCATCACACCAGAGCTTCTTTAAGCCTCTGCATGGTTGTGGAATTATGTAGATATGCTTGTAAATGAACACAGGCCGTGAGGGGGCATGTGGAGGGTAGACTGAGAGGTGTCACTGTGTTTCATTAGAATGAGGGACAGCAATGTTAGCTTCACAGCATTGCTGTGGCCTGCCAACCCCAGAGAGAGGTCAGATTTGGAAGGGAGGTAGCAGTAGGTTCTGGTAGACCAGGAGAAAATGATAAATAGTCCACTGAAAATGCCCTCAAAATATTGACTCCCAAACAATTAATTTTGAAGACAACCATTGAGTATGGAGAATGTCCCTTCAACAGAAAGCATTGATTTCTGGATTTTAAAATTAGAAAGCCACTAACCCATATATCTTAGCAATCTGGATGTTACCTATGATTGGTACGAATGAAACCTCACATGTTAAAGGCAGTGATAGTTTTGGGAGTCTAGTAGGAGCAGTAAAAAGAAAGAATAAGGCTTCAAATTGTACTATGTGCACTTGAAATGTGTTATTTATTCTCTGTAACATACATCCTTTGATAGTACACTGCCTTCAGGGTGTTGGCTAGGAGAATGAACAGGACATTGCATACCAATGAATTTCTAGATCCAGAAAAAAACTTCATCAAATAATTTAATATTCCATGGACGGAGAGGGCTAAACATCTCAAATGCAGTAAATTCTGACTTAATGTCATCAGTGGGTTTTTAGAAACTGTGATGTTACACTAAAACAAAATATGAAATTTTATCATAGACTGATATGAACAAGAGTCAAGTTCCTCTGGCATAGTTCTGGTCACAGAAACATCCTCAAACTTCTCAAGGAAGTTCCAAGCACTTTAATATTAAACATTGAAATAAATGTGAGCCATACATACATTTAAGAAAGGTTAACAAAAACAAGCAAGAACATTATTTTCCAAACTGCTGATTTCAGTTCAGGGTCATTGGTGGACAGAGCCTCTCCTGGATGCTCAGGGAACCAGACTGGACCCAGCCTGGACAGTACGCCCTCAATAGCAAGGCACACTCACACCCACTCCCACACTCATTCAGACTGGGACAGTGCAGACATGCCAGTGCAACTCATGTGTTGAATTTTGGGGTGCATAACGAAACCAGAGTCCCCTGAGAAAACCTACCCGTGGGCAGAATACGCAACTCCACAGCTGGGAATCAATTTTTTTTCTCATCAAAGTTAACTCAACAACTTTGAATGAAATGATGTTATTCGAGAGCCTGCTATATATCAGAATATATAACTATATATTACATAAATATACAATATATGTAAGATTACATATAGTTTAGTACTTATTGTTTGGAAGGTAAAGTCTTAAATTGTGAATAAAGCACTTAGCATGATGCGTAGAACAAGATAGTGATTACCCTTCGTTTCCTTAGACCAGCTCTCTGGACTGGGTATGGCAGCTTCTGTTTCAGACCTGAAGGTCCAAACCTGAACTGGAACAACTTGACTGTTCTGCCAGCACTAAGGTTTTTAAGTAGCCTGTGAAATCAACTGGCATTGGGAGGTTTAAATGTGTCCACAAAGGATGAACAACCCTATAACATTCCATCTTTTGTGTCCTTGGAATATACTCTTTTTCTATGCCAGTGCCATCATGGACCCCAACAGTACTTCAGAAATAGAGCATCTCCCTCACAGAGGTTTATTCATTCAATAAAGAACCTATAGTAGATATGTCATTGTAACTTTAATTTATATTTCTCTGATTATTAGTGACCTTAAACATCTTTTCATATGTCTGTCCACCATTTGTAAGTCCTCTTTAGAGAAGTGTCTTATGCAGGTCCTTTGCCCATTTCTTTTTTTTTTTTTTCATTTTTCTGAAGCTGGAAACGGGGAGAGACAGTCAGACAGACTCCCGCATGCGCCCGACCGGGATCCACCCGGCACGCCCACCAGGGGGCGATAATCTGCCCATCCTGGGCGTCGCCATGTTGCGACCAGAGCCACTCTAGTGCCTGAGGCAGAGGCCACAGAGCCATCCCCAGCGCCCGGGCCATCTTTGCTCCAATGGAGCCTTGGCTGCGGGAGGGGAAGAGAGAGACAGAGAGGAAAGCGCGGCGGAGGGGTGGAGAAGCAAATGGGCGCTTCTCCTGTGTGCCCTGGCCGGGAATCGAACCCGGGTCCTCCGCACGCTAGGCCGACGCTCTACCTTTGCCCATTTCTTAATTGGATTTGTTTGTTTGATTGTTTTGGGTATTGAGTTTTATAAGTTCTTTATAAATTTACCTGTCAGAATGGTTATCATTAAATCAACAAACAAGTGTCGGTGAACATGTGGAGCAAAGGAAACCCTTGTGTACTGTTTTGGTGGGAATTCAGATCGGTGCAGTCA
The DNA here is from genome assembly GCF_036850995.1 of Saccopteryx leptura. Lineage (NCBI taxonomy): Eukaryota > Metazoa > Chordata > Mammalia > Chiroptera > Emballonuridae > Saccopteryx > Saccopteryx leptura. The sequence continues at coordinate 87,072,335 of NC_089511.1, forward strand.
CTGTGAAAAGCAGTATGGAGTTTCCTCAGATAATTGAAAATGGAGCTGCCTTATGACCCAGAGTTCTACTTCTGAGAATTTATCCAAAGAAACCCAAATCATTAACTTGAAAGAATATGTGCACCCTTATGTTCATTGCAGCATTATTTACAATAGCCAAGAACTTTAAGCAATCCAAGTGCTCATCAATGGATGAATGGATACAAACTCTGTGGCACATTTACACAATGAAATAATACTAAGTTCAGTAAGAAAGAAGAAAATCTTACCTTTTGCGACAGCATGGATGGACCTGGAGAGTACTATGCTACGTGAAATAACCCAGTCAGAGAAAGACAAGTACCATATGATCTCACTTACATGTGAAATGGGATGAAAAAATAAACTAACAAACAACATAGAAACAGAGTCATAGAAATGGAGAACAGACTGACAGCTGTCAGAAGGGAAGGGGGTTTGGCACTTGATGAAAAGGTGAATGGACTAAGTAAAAAACAACAACTCCTAGACAGGTAACAGCATGATGATGTCCTGAGGGAAAGGGGTTTTGGGGGGTAGAAGAGGGTAAGGAGGAATAAATGGTGATGGAAGGAGACTTGACTTGGGGCGGTGAAAAAACAGTACAGTATACAGATGATGTAACATAAAATTAACACCTGAAACCTGCATAATTTTATTAACCAATGTCAGCCCAATAAATTCAATAAAAAATTTAGATAGAAAAAAACAACAACACATAGTAGAGTATGCTACTTCATACGGCTGAGGTATCTAAGACTCAGGTACAAAGATAGAGCCTGTAATTTAAAGATCTTCTGTCAGATAATAACTTTTTCTCTTTTAAAATGCTGTATGTTTCTATTTATTTAACATTAGAACAAAATGCTTCCACTTATAACTTTATATCAGCCTTTATACTACCTTTTCACAGATGCTTATGTGTTACAATACACAGTGGTTCTCAAGTATTAATGTCCATTATCAGCACACAGGAGCCCAGCTCCAAACTGACTCAAACCGACTCTCTAGGTAATGTAATAGTAGTAATGATTAATAGTAATAATTCTGATCCTGATGACCCCCATTGGCTCAATCAACCTGAACTCTTCTTTAAAATTTACCTTAACTTTAGGCTTGGAACCAAAGTCATCCTGTGATTGGACTGGGATCTGGTTCTCTAAGTTCTTGCCGTTTCACAAAGTCAAGTCCTTTGTCTGCCTGCAGCATGATTGGTCAGTTCATTTGCTTCATGTTTTTGGATTATTAAAGGTATTACCTTCCGGCCTGCCTCCCAATTGACTATTGTACATACCACGCTTTCCATATGCTGAGAAAGAAATAATGAGCTTGCATGTGGTAAATCTATAGTCCCCAGTGTCCCTTATAGGAGCATAAAGTCAAGAAACCAATATTTCAAACAAACTAGCAGAAAGTGCAAATGGCAAAAACTAGGAATGTCTCAACCCAGCAATTGGCAATGTTTCAGAAATAGTTATCAGAATTCCAAAGCACAACAAAGTAAAAAACAACAGAGGAATCATTTCAGCAAGTAAAACAAACATGCCTATGATGAATTCTCTTATATATTAGTCACAGGCTGCCACTTCACAGGGTTGGGATTCTCATTCACCCCATGCAGATGTTTCCACTTCTTGAATGGCTTCAAGATCTCAGAAACCTTCTGAAAAGATGTATGAGTTTCTTTCTTTTTAAAAGAGTATTTTAGTTAGAATAATATTAAATTCTGTAATAAATACAAATTTTCAGTGTCTTAAGACAACAGAAACAAATTCCTTGCTTGTGAAACAGTAGAGTGTGGATGTTCTTGGTCAACAAGTGACTTTTCTTCATGCAATGATTAATTCTTCCAAATTTTGGTTTCATCATCTTCTTGGGCCTTGAGTTTCTCCAAAAACAGCTGCCAGATGAGTAAATACAGGATGAAGACAGCATACATACTTCTTAAATGTTACTGCCCCAAAGTAACTAAACAGCACTTACGCTCATTATCTTTGGTGAATTCTGGATTAGAGAAGTCAAAGAGTTGGAAACTATAATCTCTGGCTGGGCATACAAAAATTGTGTTAAATCTAATTTGCTTTAGATAGTATGGACATTTTAGCAATGTTAACTCTTCCTATCCATTAGGATGGTATATATTTCCACTTGTTCACTTATTTGTATTTTCTTCCATTTCTTTCTTCAGTGTTCATAATTTTCCTAGTATAGGGTAAATGTACTCCTAGATACTTCTCTTTTTTTATGTAATTGTAAACAAGATTGTTTTCTTGGTTCTCTTTCTGATATTTCATTGTTACTATACAGAAATGCATCTAATTTCTGGATATTTATTTTATATTCTTCTATTTTACTTGAATTTATTAATCAGTTTCAGTAGATTTTTGGTGGGATCTTTAGAGTTCTCTATCATGTCAATGGCAAATAATGACAATTTTACCTCTTCCTTTCTAATTTGTATTTCTTGTATTTCTTCTTGTTTGATTCCTGTGGCTAGGCCATCCATCACTATGTTAAATAAGAGTGATGATTGCAGATACCCTGTCTTGTTGCTGATCTTAAGAGAAATGCTTACTTTTTCCCCATTGAGAATGATATTAGCTGTGGGTTTGTCATATATGCCCTTTATTATGTTGAGATATGTTCCCTCTATTTCCACTTTGCTGAGAGTTTTTATCATAAATGGGTTCTGGATTTCTCAAAAACTTTTTCTCTGCATCTATTGATATGACCATATAATTTTTATCCTTCATTGTGTTTATGTGGTGTATCACATTAATTGACTTGCAGATAATATAGCAACTTTGTACCCCAGAAATAAAATATACTTAATCATGGCATATGATTTTTTTAATGTATTGCTGGATTCAGTTTGATAATATTTTGTTGAGGGTTATAGCATGTATATTTATCAGGGATATTTGCCTGTAATTTTTTTTACTTGTAGTGTCTTTATCTGTTTTTGGAATTAGTATAATGCTGGCCTCATAAAATGAGCTTGGGAGTTTTCTCTCTTATTAAATTTTTTAGACTAGTTTGACAAGTATAAGTGTTAGTTCTTCTTTGAGTGTTTGGTAAAATTCACCTGTGAAACCAATGGTCCAAGACTTGCTTTTTGGAAGTATCTTTGTGCTCTTTTCAATGCAACAGGAATTTTTCAACACCTTTATCATTGTTTTCTTTCTCATCCTTCTTCCTCTCTATTTCCTTCCTACTCTTCCTCCTTCTCCTCACTTCCTCCTTCTCAACAGCACAGCTTTTTAAAATGAACTTTGATCCAGAAATTTAACATATAAGCAGATCTTCTCTGGTGGAAATAGGGGTTCAAGCCAAAGCTCACATTCTTCTCCAGTAAGTTCTTTGTCTTGATTAGTAGAAAATACCACATACTATGTGGGCTGTTTTTTCCTTTATCTTTTTAAAAAATTTTAATTAAGTTAAGAGAGAAAAAGGGAGAGAGAAACATCAATTTGTTGTTCTAGTTATTTGTGAATTTATTAGTTTTTTTTCTTGAATGGGTCTTGACTGAGATAATGGCCCACAATTTTTGCATATCAGACTGGATGATACTCCACCAACTGAGCTACCTGGCCAGGCTACCACGTGGGCTGTTTTCTGATCAATTTTTCCATTTCTAATCAATATTCTGATTATCAAAATGATATGTCATATAAAATTTAAATATATAAATATCAAAAACTAAACATCACCAAATGTCCTGGTTTTTACCAAACTGATGGGCAAGAAGTGACATAACATTATCTTTTCAATTTATATCTTCTTATTATAGTATGAGAAAAAATAGTTTAATATATTTCTAAACATTTATATATTTTTGTTTTTAAATTGTTCATTTTGTCATTTACCTACTTTTCTGTTGTTTTTCTGCCTTATATCTTCTTGGTACAAAAGAGGACATTATAGAGTATAGACAGGAATGTATTTTATATATGTTGAGAATTGTTTATGCCAAGCTATGATGTCTTTTAACCTTATGTATAGAATATTTTTAGCTTAATTGAATAAATAGAGAGGTCACTGTGAAGGGGTGGAAATACTGCTATTTTTATTTCAAAGGAAGGTCTGGATTTGTATCCTGATTCTTCTGCTCACTGTCTGAACTTTTGGAAGTTGTCTAAATCTCTCTGAGCTTTTATTTCTCTTAAAGAAGTAGGCCCTGGCTGGTTGGCTCAGTGGTAGAGCATTGGCCTGGCATGTGTATGTCCCAGGTTCAATTCCCAGTCAGGACACAAAGGAGAAGCAACTATCTGCTTCTCCACCCCTCCCTCTCCCCTTCTCTATCTCTTGTTCTCTCCCTCTCGTTCTCTCTCTCTATTTCCCTCCCACAACTGTGGTTTGATTGGTTTGAGTGAGTTGGCCCCCCAGCAGTGAGGATGACTCTGTGGAGCCTCTGCCTCAGTTGCTAAAAGTAGCTCTGTTGTCAAGCAACATCCCAATGGGCAGAACATTGACCCCAGATAGTATGTCTCTCTGTCTTCCCTCCTCTTATTTAAAAAATAAAAGTAGATGTTACCTGACTAATACAGTTTTGAGAGGATTAAATGATATAACTCATCAGATTAGACTATGCAGATATCAAAGCACCATTCAAATTTAAGTGATCCATGTTGATTACAGAATTCCAATAAGAAATGGTGTGTTTCTCAGCCTAAAATAGACATAACTTATGTCTTTTAAACAAGCAAAATATCTCAAATTTAATGATGGATGATCCTAAGTACTATATACCTCAGGTCATTGTTTTGCAATCTTGTCTTTTTCCATAACTGATAGCATTAATACAAATTGAGTGGCCTGCTTAGATTTTCTTTTTTGTGAAATGACTTTAAGAATGTCATTTGTTGTGAACTGACCTGTTCATTTAATGAACTCTATTCTTCAGTTTAAAGTGTGCTTTGTACCAGTCTATTTGTCTTTTTGTTATCAAGTCCATTCTTCCTATTTCCCCTGCTCTGTCTTTCAGATGGTTACATTTTCCAGACTTTACTACCTGATGGCTTTGTTACTAATTCTTCAGTGATTTAAAAAAGAAAATAATTATTAAAATGTATATACAATCAAGCTTGTCAATCACATTTCCTTTGTAGCCTCTGGGTTTTATTTTTAATTACTTAAAGAGATCTTGCCCTAAATAAGAATATGAAAGTATCTTCTGATATGTTTTATAATATGAAAAAGGGAAAGTTATATTATCTATCTAGAATTTGTTTCTGTGTGTTGTGTGAGATATTTATATTTTGCTAGCAAAAGAGTAGTGAATTGTCTCAGTACCATTTATTGAATAACCTCTGTTTCTCACTGATTTGGAAAGCTACCTTCTTTTTTTTAAATTTTATTTATTCATTTTTATTTTTTTATTTTTTTATTTTTTTTATGTTTTCATTTTTTTTTTTTAAATAAATTTTTATTAATGGTAATGGGATGACATTAATAAATCAGGGTACATATATTCAAAGAAAACATGTCTAGGTTATTTGGTCATTAAATTATGTTGCATACCCCTCGCCCAAAGTCAGATTGTCCTTCGCCACCCTCTATCTAGTTCTCTGTGCCCCTCCCCCTCCCCCTAACTCTCCCCCTGTCCTCCCTCCCCCCACCCCTGGTAACCACCACACTCTTGTCCATGTCTCTTAGTCTCATTTTTATGTTCCACCAATGTATGGAACAATGTAGTTCTTGTTTTTTTCTGATTTACTTATTTCACTCCTTATAATGTTATCAAGATCCCACCATTTTGCTGTAAATGATCTGATGTCATCGTTTCTTATGGCTGAGTAGTATTCCATAGTGTATACGTGCCACATCTTCTTTATCCAGTCTTCTATTGAAGGGCTTTTTGGTTGTTTCCATGTCTTGGCCACTGTGAACAGTGCTGCAATGAACATGGGGCTACATGTGTCTTCACGTATCAATGTTTCTGAGGTTTTGGGGTATATACCCAGTAGAGGGATTGCTGGGTCATAAGGTAGTTCTATTTGCAGTTTTTTGAGGAACCACCATACTTTCCTCCATAATGGTTGTACTACTTTACAGTCCCACCAACAGTGAATGAGGGTTCCTTTTTCTCCACAGCCTCTCCAACATTTGCTATTACCCGTCTTGTTGATCATAGCTAATCTAACAGGGGTGAGGTGGTATCTCATTGTAGTTTTGATTTGCATTTCCCTAATAACTAATGAAGCTGAGCATTTTTTCATATATCTGTTGGCCATTTGTATCTCTTCCTGGGAGAAGTGTCTATTCATGTCTTCTTCCCATTTTTTTATTGGATTGTTTGTTTGTTTGTTGTTGAGTCTTATGAGTTCTTTGTAAATTTTGGAAATTAGGCCCTTATCTGAGCTGTTGTTTGAAAATATCATTTCCCATTTAGTTGGCTGTCTGTTTATTTTTATATCAGTTTCTCTTGCTGAGCAAAAACTTTTTATTCTGATGTAGTCCCATTCATTTATCTTTGCCTTCACTTCTCTTGCCATTGGAGTCAAGTTCATAAAATGTTCTTTAAAACCCAGGTCCATGAGTTTAGTACCTATGTCTTCTTCTATGCACTTTATTGTTTCAGGTCTTATATTTAGGTCTTTGATCCATTTTGAATTAATTTTAGTACACGGGGACAGGCTGTAGTCGAGTTTCATTCTTTTGCATGTGGCTTTCCAGTTTTCCCAACACCATTTGTTGAAGAGGCTTTCTTTTCTCCATTGTGTGTTGTTGGCCCCTTTATCAAAGATTATTTGACCATATATATGTGGTTTTATTTCTGGGCTTTCTATTCTGTTCCATTGGTCTGAGTGTCTATTTTTCTGCCAATATCATGTTGTTTTGATTATTGTGGCCCTATAATATAGTTTAAAGTCAGGTATTGTAATGCCCCCAGCTTCATTCCTTTTCCTTAGGATTGTTTTGGCTATTCGGGGTTTTTTATAGTTCCATATAAATCTGATGATTTTTTGTTCCATTTCTTTAAAAAATCCCATGGGGATTTTGATGGGAATTGCATTAAATTTGTATATTGCTTTGGGTAATATGGCCATTTTGATTATATTTATTCTTCCTATCCAAGAACAAGGAATATTTTTCCATCTCATTGTATCTTTTTCGATTTCTCTTAACAATGCTTTGTAATTTTCATTATATAGGTCCTTTACATTCTTTGTTATGTTTATTCCTAGGTATTTTATTTTTTTTGTTGCAATCGTGAAGGGGATTATTTTTTTGAGTTCGTTTTCTAATATTTCATTGTTGGCATAGAGAAAGGCTATGGACTTCTGTATGTTAATTTTGTATCCTGCGACCTTACTGTATTGGTTTATTGTTTCTAATAATCTTTTTGTGGAGTCCTTCGGGTTTTCGATGTATAGGATCATATCATCAGCAAAAAGTGATACCTTTACTTCTTCTTTTCCAATATGGATGCCTTTTATTTCTTTGTCTTGTCTGATTGCTCTGGCCAGGACTTCTAGCACCACGTTAAATAAGAGTGGAGAGAGTGGACAACCCTGTCTTGTTCCTGATTTAAGGTAGAAAGTCCTCAGTTTTATGCCGTTTAAAATGATGTTGGCTGATGGTTTATCATATATGGCCTTTATCATGTTGAGATATTTTCCTTCTATACCCATTTTGTTGAGAGTCTTAAACATAAAATTGTGTTGTATTTTATCAAAAGCCTTTTCTGCATCTATTGATAAGATCATATGGTTTTTGTTCTTTGTTTTGTTGATATGGTGTATTACGTTAACCGTTTTGCGTATGTTGAACCATCCTTGAGATTCTGGGATGAATCCCACTTGATCATGATGTATTATTTTTTTAATATGTTGTTGTATTCGGTTTGCCAGTATTTTGTTTAGAATTTTAGCATCTGTATTCATTAGAGATATTGGTCTGTAGTTTTCTTTCTTTGTGCCATCCTTGCCAGGTTTTGGTATGAGGGTTATGTTGGCCTCATAAAATGTGTTTGGAAGTATTGCTTCTTCTTCAATTTTTTGGAAGACTTTGAGTAGAATAGGAACCAAGTCTTCTTTGAATGTTTGATAGAATTCACTAGTATAACCGTCTGGGCCTGGACTTTTATTTTTGGGGAGGTTTTTAATAGTTTTTTCTATTTCCTCCCTGCTGATTGGTCTGTTTAGGCTTTCCGCTTCTTCATGACTCAGTCTAGGAAGGTTGTATTGTTCTAGGAATTTATCCATTTCTTCTAGATTGTTGTATTTGGTGGCATATAATTTTTCATAGTATTCTACAATAATTCTTTGTATATCTATGATGTCTGTGGTGATCTCTCCTCTTTCATTTTGGATTTTATTTATTTGAGTCCTGTGCCTTTTTTCCTTGGTGAGTCTTGCCAAGGGTTTGTCAATTTTGTTGATCTTTTCAAAGAACCAGCTCCTTGTTTTATTGATTTTTTCTATAGTTTTTCTGTTCTCTATTTCATTTATTTCTGCTCTGATTTTTATTATCTCCTTTCTTCGGCTGGTTTTGGGTTGTCTTTGTTCTTCTTTTTCTAGTTCCTTAAGGTGTGAAGTTAAGTGGTTTACTTCGGCTCTCTCTTGTTTGTTCATATAGGCCTGAAGTGATATGAACTTTCCTCTTATTACTGCTTTTGCAGCATCCCAGAGATTCTGATATGTCGTATTTTCATTTTCATTTGTCTGTATGTATCTTTTGATCTCTGCGCTTATTTCTTCTTTGACCCATTCATTTTTTAGAAGTATGTTGTTTAGTTTCCACATTTTTGTGTTTTTTTCCCCCTCTTTTTTGCAGTTGAATTCTAGTTTCAAGGCTTTATGATCAGAAAATATGCTTGGTACAATTTCAATTTTTCTAAATTTGCTGATATTGTCTTTGTGGCCCAACATATGGTCAATTCTTGAGAACGTTCCATGTACACTAGAGAAAAATGTATACTCTGTCGCTTTGGGATGAAGTGTCCTGTAGATGTCTATCATATCCAGGTGTTCTAGTATTTCGTTCAAGGCCACTATATCTTTATTGATTCTCTGTTTGGATGACCGATCTAGAGCCGTCAGCGGAGTATTGAGGTCTCCAAGTATGATTGTATTTTTGTTAGTTTTTGTTTTAAGGTCAATAAGTAGCTGTCTTATATATTTTGGTGCTCCTTGGTTTGGTGCATATATATTAAGGATTGTTATGTCTTCTTGATTCAGTGTCCCCTTAATCATTATGAAGTGACCATTTTTGTCTCTGAGTACTTTTTCTGTCTTGTAGTCAGCACTATCAGATATGAGTATTGCTACACCTGCTTTTTTTTGGGTGTTGTTTGCTTGGAGTATTGTTTTCCAGCTTTTCACTTTGAATTTGTTTTTATCCTTGTTGCTTAGATGTGTTTCTTGTAGGCAGCATATAGTTGGATTTTCTTTTTTAATCCATTCTGCTACTCTGTGTCTTTTTATTGGTAAGTTTAATCCATTTACATTTAGTGTAATTATTGACACTTGTGGGTTCCCTACTGCCATTTTATAAATTGCTTTCTGTTAGTTTTGTATCTAGTTTGATTCTTCTCTTTTGTTTTTCTATCATTTGTTTCTGTTTGTTTGTGTTCCATACTTCTTTCCTCTGTTGCTACCTTTTTTAAGTCATGTGTTTTTGTGGTGGTTTTTTCCAGGGTGGTTACCATTTAGTAATGAAAAGGGTACCTACCATATTCATTGTAGTACCCTATCTTATAAGTATTTCTGCACTTCATCGTCCTTTGCTACTGTTAATCTCCATTCTCTCCCCCCTTTTTTTTTTCCTTTGTTGTCACAGTTTAAGTTTGGTTTTATTGTGTTCTTGGTGGAGCTGTTACTTGTGGTGTTGTTTTCTTTTGTTCTTTGAATCTGGTTGGAAAACCCCCTTTAGTATTTCCTGGAGTGGGGGCTTTCTCGTGATAAATTCTCTCATCTTTTCTGTATTTGTGAATGTTTTTATATCTCCTTCATACTTGAAGGATAGCTTTGATGGGTATAGTATTCTTGGCTGAAAGTTCCTCTCTTTCAGGGCTTTAAATATTGGGGTCCACTCTCTTCTAGCTTGTAGAGTTTCTGCTGAGAAATCTGATGATAATCTAATAGGCCTTCCTTTATATGTTGTACTCTTCTTTTCCCTGGCTGCCTTGAGAATATTTTCTTTGTCATTGGTTTGTGTCATCTTTATTATGATGTGCCTTGGAGTGGGTTTGTTGGGGTTAAGAAAACTCGGTGTTCTGTTTGCTTCTTGAATTTGAGGCTTTAGTTCTTTCCACAGGCTTGGGAAGTTCTCGTCTATTATTTGTTTGAGTATATTCTCCATTCCATTTTCTTTCTCTTCTCCTTCTGATATACCTATTATTCTTATGTTATTCTTTCTGATGGAGTCAGATAATTCCTGTAGGGCTTTCTCGTTTTTTATTATTTTTGAGTCTCTTTCTTCTTCTCTCTGTTGTGCCTCAAGTTGTTTGTCTTCTATTTCACTAATCCTATCTTCAATCTGGGTTGTTCTGCTAGCTAAGCTTGTTACCTCGTTTTTCAGCTCGTGAATTGAGTTTTTCATTTCTGTTTGATTTGTTTTTATAGTTTCAATTTCCTTGGTAATATATTCTTTGTGTTCATTGAGTTGTTTTCTGATCTCCCTATATTGCCTTTCCGTGTTTTCTTGTATATCTCTGAGTATTTTTAAGATTTCTATTTTAAATTCTCTGTCATTTAGCTCCAAGGCTTCCAATATGTTAAGTCTTTTCTCCATAGATTTTTCCACATCTATTTGTGTTACCTCTCTTTCTTTTGTATCCATAATATTTGATTTCCTCTTTCTTATTGGCATCTGAGGGTGGTCTTGTTGATAGCACACTGGCGAACTTTCTCGCGGCTTGAATGAACGTCCCTGCGGTAGCTTCCTCCACACCCTCGTCTCTCAGATTCGAGCGATAACAGTCCTTTTGCTTTCAGTTTGCTCCGAAGATAAATTTTCCTGTTTCTAGTTGACAAATTTGTTGTGATTTTGGGGAGATCTGTCGGACGCGCTACTCACGGCGCCATTTCCGTGACGTCACTCCCCTATTTATTCATTTTTAGAGAGGGAGAGATAGGAGAGAGAGAGACAGAGAGAGAGAAGGAGGGAGGAGCTAGAAGGATCAACTCCCGAGCTGGAAGCATCAACTCCCATATGTGCCTTGACCAAGCAAGCCCAGGGTTTCAAACCGGTGACCTCAGCATTTCCAGGTCGATGCTTTATCCACTGCGCCACCGCAGGTCAGGCGCTACCTTTTTTATATATGAAATTGTCATATACACGTAGACTGTCTTGTTCTGTTTTGATGACTATTAATCCATTCTTCTACATTTTTGTGCCTTTTATCTTACAAACAAATTTAGAATATTTTTTTTGAGGCTCTCAAGTAATTTAAATGACACAAAGAGGCTTGTTCCATCAAGTTCCATCATCAAAACCTTGAGATAAACCATTTGGGCTGAAGACTCTTTGCGGTGGCTATTTAACTGTATTTGCAGACTCTTAAATGAACTAAAAGTAGATTTAAGCTATGAATAACCTACCAAAGCAAGTTTGTTATTTAAATTTTTTATATAAGTATTTATTTTATCTAGGTATATAGGGACATTTTTACATAATAGTAGTTTTAAGGTCTTTTTCTAGTATCACTCCTTTGATTTGCATGTGTGTATCTGTGTATGTGCTTGTGCATGTGTGTATCTGTGTATGTGCTTGTGCATGTGTGTATCTGTGTATGTGCGTGTGCATGTTTTCCTTGATTGACTTGCCAGAGTTTTACATATATATTTGCTAATCATTTTAAGGAAAAAAATTAAAGCTTACTCATAAAATCTATTTTTTACTATTAAATTCTGATGTTATAATTATGATGTTCTTTTTAAATATATTTTATTTGACTTTATTTGATTGCTTATTGCAATTTTTGAGTAAAATGCTGTTTTTCATTTTTACTATTTAAAAACAATAACAAATTTAGCCAAACAAGGATATGTATTGGCCTCATTCAGAAGTGTTTGATAATGACTCCAGTGTAAGATCCTGGGGGTGTACAAGAAGGAAAGAGGGAGCCAACAACAAGGGGAATAGCCAGCCTTTCCCTGGTGACTTACTTCCAAACTTCTCACCCTCTGGTTACATGTTCAGGGGATGCTAAATTCTCACCAATATTGCTAATCAGATTAGACATTCTTGAGGGGAGGCATGAATAAGAAGAAGAGGTTAAGAAGAAAGACATGTCCTTTAACACCCTACAACTTTCTGAAAGGCATGAATGTCATGGAAATAATTTTACTCTGAATGGCTGATAAATTATACTCTCTAACCATAATTTAATATAACTGTGAAGACTCAGGTCACCCAGGATTTTTGAAAATACCTCTAGAATAATTTACAAAATGTTTGTATTTCCCATATATAAGGTGCACCCTTTTCTGAAAAACTGGGGATCTAAAAACTGGGTGCATCTTATAGAGTGGTTGTAGATTTTTTTACTTGGCATTTCCCACATTTTTGCTCTTGATTTTGTGCTCATTGTTGAAGACAGTGATTCATCATCAGACACAGATGAGGACAAGCTAATGGAAACAAGTTTTGACAGTGATGAGGAGTTGTATGAATTTTATGATGAATAAAACTTGAGTTCAATAATTTTATGTAATACACTTTTTTTTCAAATTTTCTGTCCCAAAATTAAGGTGCATCTTATACATGGGAGCATCTTATACATGGGGAAATATGGTGTTTTCCATACATAGTTCCTCCTCATCAGATATTAAGTACTATCACCAGACTGATTGTGTCCTTTTAGTTATATATTTACATATAAATATATACTTAACAAATTTGTAAGGGAATATTAATTTATTTATATACATGAGATTATTACATATGAATTATTCTGTAAAATGCTTTTTTTAAAAAATTTAAGAATGTGTCTTAAAGTTTTCTTCTTTTTTTTCTTTTTTTAATCTTATTTTTATTAATTTTAATGCAGTGACATTGATAACACAGGGTACATATGTTCTGAGAAAATATCTCCAGATTATTTTGACCTTTCATTATGCTGTATACCCCTCACCCAAAGTCAAATTGTCTTCTGCCACCATCTATCTGGTTTTCTTTGTGCCCCAACCCTCCCCCTACCCCCACCCTCTCCTTCCTCACCCCTCCCCACCCCTACACCCCACTCCCTGTTACCATCACATTCTTGTCCATGTCTCTGAGTCTCATTTTTTGTCCCATCTATGCATGGGTTCATATAATTCTTAGTTTTTTCTGATTTACTTATTTTACTTTGTATAATATTATCAAGGTCCATCCATGTTATTGTAAATGATCCGATGTCATCATTTCTTATGGCTGAGTAGTATTCCACAGTATATATGTACCAATGCTTTTTAATCCACTCGTCCTCTGATGGACACTTGGGCTGTTTCCAGATCTTCGCTATTGTGAACAATGCTGCCATAAACATAGGGGTGCATTTCTCCTTCTGGAACTGTTCTATGGTGTTCTTGGGTATATTCCTAAAAGTGGGATGGCTGGGTCTAAAGGCAGTTCGATTTTCAATTTTTTGAGGAATCTCCATACTGTTTTCCACAGCGGCTGCACCAGTCTGCATTCTCACCAGCAGTATAGAAGGGTTCCCTTTTCTCCACATTCTCGCCAGCACTTATTCTGTGTTGTTTTGTTGATGAGTGCCTTTCTGACCGGTGTGAGGTGATACCTCATTGTGGTTTTAGTTTGCATTTCTCTAATAATTAGTGATGATGAGCATTTTTTCATATGCCTATTGGCCATCTGTATGTCCTCTTTGGAGAAGTGTCTATTCATTTCTTTTGCTCATTTTTTGATTGGATTGTTTGTCTTTCTGGTGTTGAGATTTACAAGTTCTTTATAAATTTTGGTAATTAACCCCTTAACAGATGTACTGTCAAATATGTTCTCTCATTATGTAGTTTGTCTTTTTATTCTGTTCTTATTGTCTTTAGGTGTACAAAAGATTTTCAGTTTGATATAGTTTCATTTGTTTATCCTGTCTTTTATTTCCCTTACCCGTGGAGATAAATCAGCAAATATATTGCTGCGAGAGATGTCAGAGAGCTTACTGCCTATGTTTTCTTCTAAGATGCTTATGGTTTCACGCCTTACATTTAAGTCTTTTATCCATTTTGAGTTTATTTTTGTGAATGGTGTAAGTTGGTGATCTAGTTTTATTTTTTTGCAGGTTGCTGTCCAATTTTCCCAACACCATTTGTAGAAGAGGCTGTCTTTACTCCATTATATGCCCTTACCTCCTTTGTCAAATATCAGTTGTCCATAGAGCTGTGGGTTTATTTCTGGGTTCTCTGTTCTGTTCCATTGATCCACGTGCCTGTTCTTATGCCAGTACCATAAGAACTGTTTTGAGTACAATGGTTTTTAGTATAGCTTGATATCAGGAAGTGTGATACCACCCCATTTATTCTTCTTTTTTAAGATTGCTGAGGCTATTTGCATTCTCTTTTGGTTCCATATAAATTTTTGGAATATATGATCTATATCTTTAAAGTATGTCATTGGTATTTTAATTATTATTGCATTGAATTTATAAATTGCTTTGGGTAATATAGACATTTTAATGATGTTTATTCTTCCTAACCATGAGCACAGTATATGCTTTCACTTGTTTGTATCTTCCTTGATTTCTTTTATCAATGTTTTATAATTTTCCGAATACAAGTCTTTAGTCTCCTTGGTTAAATGTAATCCTAGGTACTTTATTTTTTTGGTTGTAATAGTGAAGGGGATTGTTTCCTTAAATTCTCTTTCTGACTGTTTATTGTTGGTGTATAAAAATGCTTCTGATTTCTGATTATTAATTTTATATCCTGCCACCTTGCTGAATTCATCTATCAGGTCTAGTATATTTTTGACTGAGACTTTAGGGTTTTCTATATACAATATCATATCATCTGCAAATAATGATAGCTTTACTTCTTCTTTTCCAACTTGAATGCCTTTTATTTCTTCTTCTTGTCTGAGTGCTATGGCTAGGACTTCCAGGACTATGTTGAATAAGAGTGGTGAATGGGGCACCCATGCCTTGTTCCTGATCTTCAGGGGATTGCTTTTAATTTTTGCCCATTGAGTATGATGTTGGCTGTGGTTTTGTCATAGATGGCCTTTATCATGTTGAGGTATGTTCCCTGTATTCCCACTTTGCTGAGAGTTTTGATCATGAATGGGTGCTGGATTTTATCAAATGCTTTTTTTGTATATATTAAAATTATTATGTGTTTTTTCTCCTTCCTTATGTTTATGTAATGAATCAAATTGATTGATTTGCGAATACTGTAGCAGCCTTGCCTCCCCAGAATAAATCCCACTTGATCGTGGTGTATGATTTTTTTCCATATATTGTTGGATCCAGTTTGCTAATATTTTGTTGACGATTTTACCACCTATATTCATCAGGGATATTGACGTATAATTTTCTTTCTTTGTGTTGTCTTTGCCTGGTTTTGGAATCAGAATTTTGCTCGCCTCATAAAAGGAGTTTGGAAGTCTTCCTTCCTCTTGAATTTTTTGAAATAGCTTGAGAAGGATAGGGTTAGTTCTTCTTTGAATGTTTCGTAGGATTTCCCAGTTTGCCGTGCTGCTTCCCGAGAAGTTGAAACTGTTTACACAGGGCTGCAGTGTTCTGGTGATGAATAGTATGAGACTGAATTGCTCAATCTGTCATGATTGCTCCAAATAATTTTCTTTTGGGTAGCTTGATCAAGAAAGGCATTCCTAGGCCCTGGCCGGTTGGCTCTGTGGTAGAGCATCGGCCTTGTGTGCAGGATTCCTGGGTTCGATTCCCAGCCAGAGCACACAGAAGAAGTGCCCATCTGTCTCTCCACCCCTCCCCCTCTCCTTCCTCTCTGTCCCTCTCTTCCCCTCCCGCCTACAAGGTTCCGCTGGAGCAAAGCCACCCCGGGCACTAAGGATGGCCCCGTGGCCTCTGCCTCAGGCTCTAGAATGGCTCTGGTTGAAACAGAGCAACACCCCAGATGGGCAGAGGATTCCCCCCTCGTAGGTGTGCCAGGTGGGTCCCGGTGGGGCGCATGCAGGAGTCTGTCTGACTGCTTCCCCATTTCCAACTTCAGAAAAATACAAAAAAAAAAAAAATAGAAGAAGAAAAGAAAAAAAAAGGGGGGGCATTCCCTTGTGCTTAAGCTCCAGGGAGCATGGAGTGAGCTTGAGTATGTCCTGTCCTATGAAACATGGAGCTCTATGTTGACATACAAGTCTTTGAAGAAGGAGGAACTGCTGAAATAGTTCATCAGCATTTGTCCCTAAGACAGCAGTCTTTATAGTGGAAACACCATAAGTAAATATTTGCTGTCTGTATATAGATTAAAGGGGGAATATGGCAAATGCTAAAAAGCCATGATAATGGCATATAATTCTAGACTTTGAGCTGATTTTAAGTTGAGAGTTTCAGTATAAAGTTGTCCATTGATTTGCAAGGGCGATTTGCCATTTCGTGAAAGTTTCCCAGAGCCATTGTTGTTGATCCTTTGAAAAAAGGAACAAAGATAATTTTGAGGCTCAAAACCTATAAGCTGTAAGGGTTGCCTATGCCCTTTGATAATCCAGGAGGCGATAAGATCAAAATATGGAAGTGTATTCCATGGGCTATTATATGGTTCAATGTGCCAAAGCTGTAGCTGCTCTTATAGCAATTGAGTAGCTGCCATAAGTTTCTCCTAAGAAAAGGGCCATTGGTCTACCAATACAGGATTATCTGATTTCCAAGTAATTGGGTCTGCACAATGCATTATTGAGGTAGCAGGAACTACCAAGGCCCCTATGCTAAATTTTGATATCCTAATCCACACCTTCTGGTATTGGGTGCCACTTCTATGGGGGTGAAAATTCCTTGCTGTTCTTTCCCTAGACCCTTGGTGGGCAAAAATCCCCGATCAAGCATCTGAGTACTGACTAAACCATTAGGACTGACAAGCAACACTCCCATATTTTTTAAAACATCTCTACCTCACAAATTAATTGGCCATCCAGGGAGCACATAAGGCTTAAAAAAATCCAGAATGACCTTCTTAATCTTCCCAATGTAGAAAACTAGAACTTTGTTGAGGGGATTTACTCTGCCCTATACCTTGTAATTCAGTGGCTGCTGCATGAGTGGGCCAGGAAGGAGGCCAGTGTAGCTTAGCAATAACAATTACATCAGCTCCAGTATCTAAAAGTCCTTTAAATTTATGCCCATGTATTGTTAGTTCCATTTCAGGGCGTTTCTGACCTATTTTTTTTTTTTAAATCCAATTGGCAAAATCAGAGGAGCCAAATCACCAGTTTGCTTGGGGCCCCTTTTGCAGGATGTGGCCTGAGAAGCAGAATTAGCATCCTTATACTATTCTTCTAACTGTCTGAATTAGCCATGAGACACATTCTTTTTTTTTTTAATTAATTTTGATGGGGTGACATTGATCCAATTGTCTTCTGTCACCTTCTATCTGATTTTCTTTGTGCCCCTTTCCTCCCCCAAACCCCTCCCTCTCTTCCCCCCACCCTGTAACCCCCACACTCTTGTCCATGTCTCTGAGTCTCATTTTTATGTCCCACCTATGTATGGAATCATATAGTTCTTAGTTTTTTCTGATTTACTTATTTCGCTCAATATAATGTTATCAAGGTCCATCCATGTTGTTGTAAATGATCCGATGTCATCATTTCTTATGGCTGAGTAGTATTCCATAGTATATATATACCAAAGCTTTTTAATCCACTCGTCCTCTGATGGACACTTGGGCTGTTTCCAGATCTTTGCTATTGTGAACAATGCTGCCAGAAACATGGGGTGCATTTCTTCTTTTCAAACAGTGCTATGGTGTTCTTGGGGTATATTCCTAACAGTGGTATAGCTGGGTCAAAAGGCAGTTCGATTTTAATTTCTTGAGGAATCTCCATACTGTTTTCCCCAGTGGCTGCACCAGTTTGCATTCCCACCAGCAGCGCAGGAGGGATCCCTTTTCTCCACATCCTCACCAGCACTTATTCTGTGTTGTTTTGTTGATGAGTGCCTTTCTGACCGGTGTGAGGTGATACCTCATTGTGGTTTTAGTTTGCATTTCTCTAATAATTAGTGATGATGAGCATTTTTTCATATGCCTATTGGCCATCTGTATGTCCTCTTTGGAGAAGTGTCTATTCATTTCTTTTGCTCATTTTTTGATTGGATTGTTTGTCTTTCTGGTGTTGAGATTTACAAGTTCTTTATAAATTTTGGTAATTAACCCCTTAACAGATGTACTGTCAAATATGTTCTCTCATTATGTAGTTTGTCTTTTTATTCTGTTCTTATTGTCTTTAGGTGTACAAAAGATTTTCAGTTTGATATAGTTTCATTTGTTTATCCTGTCTTTTATTTCCCTTACCCGTGGAGATAAATCAGCAAATATATTGCTGCGAGAGATGTCAGAGAGCTTACTGCCTATGTTTTCTTCTAAGATGCTTATGGTTTCACGCCTTACATTTAAGTCTTTTATCCATTTTGAGTTTATTTTTGTGAATGGTGTAAGTTGGTGATCTAGTTTTATTTTTTTGCAGGTTGCTGTCCAATTTTCCCAACACCATTTGTAGAAGAGGCTGTCTTTACTCCATTATATGCCCTTACCTCCTTTGTCAAATATCAGTTGTCCATAGAGCTGTGGGTTTATTTCTGGGTTCTCTGTTCTGTTCCATTGATCCACGTGCCTGTTCTTATGCCAGTACCATAAGAACTGTTTTGAGTACAATGGTTTTTAGTATAGCTTGATATCAGGAAGTGTGATACCACCCCATTTATTCTTCTTTTTTAAGATTGCTGAGGCTATTTGCATTCTCTTTTGGTTCCATATAAATTTTTGGAATATATGATCTATATCTTTAAAGTATGTCATTGGTATTTTAATTATTATTGCATTGAATTTATAAATTGCTTTGGGTAATATAGACATTTTAATGATGTTTATTCTTCCTAACCATGAGCACAGTATATGCTTTCACTTGTTTGTATCTTCCTTGATTTCTTTTATCAATGTTTTATTATTTTCCGAATACAAGTCTTTAGTCTCCTTGGTTAAATGTAATCCTAGGTACTTTATTTTTTTGGTTGTAATAGTGAAGGGGATTGTTTCCTTAAATTCTCTTTCTGACTGTTTATTGTTGGTGTATAAAAATGCTTCTGATTTCTGATTATTAATTTTATATCCTGCCACCTTGCTGAATTCATCTATCAGGTCTAGTATATTTTTGACTGAGACTTTAGGGTTTTCTATATACAATATCATATCATCTGCAAATAATGATAGCTTTACTTCTTCTTTTCCAACTTGAATGCCTTTTATTTCTTCTTCTTGTCTGAGTGCTATGGCTAGGACTTCCAGGACTATGTTGAATAAGAGTGGTGAATGGGGCACCCATGCCTTGTTCCTGATCTTCAGGGGATTGCTTTTAATTTTTGCCCATTGAGTATGATGTTGGCTGTGGTTTTGTCATAGATGGCCTTTATCATGTTGAGGTATGTTCCCTGTATTCCCACTTTGCTGAGAGTTTTGATCATGAATGGGTGCTGGATTTTATCAAATGCTTTTTTTGTATATATTAAAATTATTATGTGTTTTTTCTCCTTCCTTATGTTTATGTAATGAATCAAATTGATTGATTTGCGAATACTGTAGCAGCCTTGCCTCCCCAGAATAAATCCCACTTGATCGTGGTGTATGATTTTTTTCCATATATTGTTGGATCCAGTTTGCTAATATTTTGTTGACGATTTTACCACCTATATTCATCAGGGATATTGACGTATAATTTTCTTTCTTTGTGTTGTCTTTGCCTGGTTTTGGAATCAGAATTTTGCTCGCCTCATAAAAGGAGTTTGGAAGTCTTCCTTCCTCTTGAATTTTTTGAAATAGCTTGAGAAGGATAGGGTTAGTTCTTCTTTGAATGTTTCGTAGGATTTCCCAGTTTGCCGTGCTGCTTCCCGAGAAGTTGAAACTGTTTACACAGGGCTGCAGTGTTCTGGTGATGAATAGTATGAGACTGAATTGCTCAATCTGTCATGATTGCTCCAAATAATTTTCTTTTGGGTAGCTTGATCAAGAAAGGCATTCCTAGGCCCTGGCCGGTTGGCTCTGTGGTAGAGCATCGGCCTTGTGTGCAGGATTCCTGGGTTCGATTCCCGGCCAGAGCACACAGAAGAAGTGCCCATCTGTCTCTCCACCCCTCCCCCTCTCCTTCCTCTCTGTCCCTCTCTTCCCCTCCCGCCGCCAAGGTTCCACTGGAGCAAAGCCACCCCGGGCACTAAGGATGGCCCCGTGGCCTCTGCCTCAGGCTCTAGAATGGCTCTGGTTGAAACAGAGCAACACCCCAGATGGGCAGAGGATTCCCCCCTCGTAGGTGTGCCAGGTGGGTCCCGGTGGGGCGCATGCAGGAGTCTGTCTGACTGCTTCCCCATTTCCAACTTCAGAAAAATACAAAAAAAAAAAAAATAGAAGAAGAAAAGAAAAAAAAAGGGGGGGGCATTCCCTTGTGCTTAAGCTCCAGGGAGCATGGAGTGAGCTTGAGTATGTCCTGTCCTATGAAACATGGAGCTCTATGTTGACATACAAGTCTTTGAAGAAGGAGGAACTGCTGAAATAGTTCATCAGCATTTGTCCCTAAGACAGCAGTCTTTATAGTGGAAACACCATAAGTAAATATTTGCTGTCTGTATATAGATTAAAGGGGGAATATGGCAAATGCTAAAAAGCCATGATAATGGCATATAATTCTAGACTTTGAGCTGATTTTAAGTTGAGAGTTTCAGTATAAAGTTGTCCATTGATTTGCAAGGGCGATTTGCCATTTCGTGAAAGTTTCCCAGAGCCATTGTTGTTGATCCTTTGAAAAAAGGAACAAAGATAATTTTGAGGCTCAAAACCTATAAGCTGTAAGGGTTGCCTATGCCCTTTGATAATCCAGGAGGCGATAAGATCAAAATATGGAAGTGTATTCCATGGGCTATTATATGGTTCAATGTGCCAAAGCTGTAGCTGCTCTTATAGCAATTGAGTAGCTGCCATAAGTTTCTCCTAAGAAAAGGGCCATTGGTCTACCAATACAGGATTATCTGATTTCCAAGTAATTGGGTCTGCACAATGCATTATTGAGGTAGCAGGAACTACCAAGGCCCCTATGCTAAATTTTGATATCCTAATCCACACCTTCTGGTATTGGGTGCCACTTCTATGGGGGTGAAAATTCCTTGCTGTTCTTTCCCTAGACCCTTGGTGGGCAAAAATCCCCGATCAAGCATCTGAGTACTGACTAAACCATTAGGACTGACAAGCAACACTCCCATATTTTTTAAAACATCTCTACCTCACAAATTAATTGGCCATCCAGGGAGCACATAAGGCTTAAAAAAATCCAGAATGACCTTCTTAATCTTCCCAATGTAGAAAACTAGAACTTTGTTGAGGGGATTTACTCTGCCCTATACCTTGTAATTCAGTGGCTGCTGCATGAGTGGGCCAGGAAGGAGGCCAGTGTAGCTTAGCAATAACAATTACATCAGCTCCAGTATCTAAAAGTCCTTTAAATTTATGCCCATGTATTGTTAGTTCCATTTCAGGGCGTTTCTGACCTATTTTTTTTTTTTAAATCCAATTGGCAAAATCAGAGGAGCCAAATCACCAGTTTGCTTGGGGCCCCTTTTGCAGGATGTGGCCTGAGAAGCAGAATTAGCATCCTTATACTATTCTTCTAACTGTCTGAATTAGCCATGAGACACATTCTTTTTTTTTTTAATTAATTTTGATGGGGTGACATTGATAAAATTGTCTTCTGTCACCTTCTATCTGGTTTTCTTTGTGCCCCTCTCCTCCCCCAAACCCCTCCCTCTCTTCCCCCCACCCTGTAACCCCAACACTCTTGTACATTTCTCTGAGTCTCATTTTTATGTCCCACCTATGTATGGAATCATATATTTCTTAGTTCTTTCTGATTTACTTATTTCGCTCAGTATAATGTTATCAAGGCCCATCCATGTTGTTGTAAAAGATCCGATGTTATAATTTCTTATGGCTGAGTAGTATTCCATAGTATATATATACCAAAGCTTTTTAATCCACTCGTCCTCTGATGGACACTTGGGCTGTTTCCAGATCTTTGCTATTGTGAACAATGCTGCCAGAAACATGGGGGTGCATTTCTTCTTTTCAAACAGTGCTATGGTGTTCTTGGGGTATATTCCTAACAGTGGTATAGCTGGGTCAAAAGGCAGTTCGATTTTTAATTTCTTGAGGAATCTCCATACTGTTTTCCCCAGTGGCTGCACCAGTTTGCATTCCCACCAGCAGCGCAGGAGGGATCCCTTTTCTCCACATCCTCACCAGCACTTATTCTGTGTTGTTTTATTGATGAGCGCCATTCTGGCTGGTGTGAGGTGGTATCTCATTGTGGTTTTAATTCGCATTTCTCTAATGATTAGTGATCTTGAGCATTTTTTCATATGCCAATTGGCCATCTGTGTGCCCTCTTTGGAGAAGTGTCTATTCATTTCTTTTGTCCATTTTTTGATTGGATTGTTTGTCTTTCTGGTGTTGAGATTTACAAGTTCTTTATAAATTTTGGTTATTGACCTCTTATCAGACGCATTGTCAAATATATTCTCCCATTGTGTAGTTTGTCTTTTTATTCTGTTCTTATTGTCTTTAGCTGTGCAGAAGCTTTTTAGTTTGATAAAGTCCATTTGTTTATCCTGTCTTTTATTTCACTTGCCTGTGGAGACAAATCAGCAAATATATTGCTGCGAGAGATGTCAGAGAGCTTACTGCCTATGTTTTCTTCTAAGATGCTTATGGTTTCATGGCTTACATTTAAGTCTTTTATCCATTTTGAGTTTATTTTTGTGAGTGGTGTAAGTTGGTGGTCTAGTTTCATTTTTTGCAGGTAGCTGTCCAATTTTCCCAACACCATTTGTTGAAGAGGATGTGTTTACTCCAATGTGTGCTCTTATATCCTTTGTCAAATATCAGTTGTTGGTAAAAGTGTGGGTTTATTTCTGGATTTTCAGTTCTGATCCATTGATCTATATGCCTGTTCTTATGCCAGTACCATGCTGTTTTGAGTACAGTGGCCTTATAATATAACTTGATATCTGGAAGTGTGATACCTCCCGCTTTATTCTTCCTTTTCAAGATTGCTGAGGCTATTCGTGTTCTCTTCTGGTTCCATATAAATTTTTGGAATATGTGTTCTATATTTTTGAAGTAAGTCATTGGTATTTTAATCAGTATTGCATTGAATTTATAAATTGCTTTTGGTAATATAGACATTTTAATGATGTTTATTCTTCCTAACCATGAGCACGGTATATGCCTACATTTGTTCCTATCTTCCCTGATTTCTTTTATCAATGTTTTATTATTTTCCGAATACAAGTCTTTAGTCTCCTTGGTTAAATGTAATCCTAGGTACTTTATTTTTATGGTTGCAATAGTGAAGGGGATTGTTTCCTTAAATTCTCTTTCTGACTGTTTATTGTTGGTGTATAAAAATGCTTCTGATTTCTGATTATTAATTTTATATCCTGCCACCTTGCTGAATTCATCTATCAGGTCTAGTATATTTTTGACTGAGACTTTAGGGTTTTCTATATACAATATCATATCATCTGCAAATAATGATAGCTTTACTTCTTCTTTTCCAACTTGAATGCCTTTTATTTCTTCTTCTTGTCTGAGTGCTATGGCTAGGACTTCCAGGACTATGTTGAATAAGAGTGGTGAATGGGGCACCCATGCCTTGTTCCTGATCTTCAGGGGATTGCTTTTAATTTTTGCCCATTGAGTATGATGTTGGCTGTGGTTTTGTCATAGATGGCCTTTATCATGTTGAGGTATGTTCCCTGTATTCCCACTTTGCTGAGAGTTTTGATCATGAATGGGTGCTGGATTTTATCAAATGCTTTTTTTGTATATATTAAAATTATTATGTGTTTTTTCTCCTTCCTTATGTTTATGTAATGAATCAAATTGATTGATTTGCGAATACTGTAGCAGCCTTGCCTCCCCAGAATAAATCCCACTTGATCGTGGTGTATGATTTTTTTCCATATATTGTTGGATCCAGTTTGCTAATATTTTGTTGACGATTTTACCACCTATATTCATCAGGGATATTGACGTATAATTTTCTTTCTTTGTGTTGTCTTTGCCTGGTTTTGGAATCAGAATTTTGCTCGCCTCATAAAAGGAGTTTGGAAGTCTTCCTTCCTCTTGAATTTTTTGAAATAGCTTGAGAAGGATAGGGTTAGTTCTTCTTTGAATGTTTCGTAGGATTTCCCAGTTTGCCGTGCTGCTTCCCGAGAAGTTGAAACTGTTTACACAGGGCTGCAGTGTTCTGGTGATGAATAGTATGAGACTGAATTGCTCAATCTGTCATGATTGCTCCAAATAATTTTCTTTTGGGTAGCTTGATCAAGAAAGGCATTCCTAGGCCCTGGCCGGTTGGCTCTGTGGTAAAGCATCGGCCTTGTGTGCAGGATTCCTGGGTTCGATTCCCGGCCAGAGCACACAGAAGAAGTGCCCATCTGTCTCTCCACCCCTCCCCCTCTCCTTCCTCTCTGTCCCTCTCTTCCCCTCCCGCCGCCAAGGTTCCACTGGAGCAAAGCCACCCCGGGCACTAAGGATGGCCCCGTGGCCTCTGCCTCAGGCTCTAGAATGGCTCTGGTTGAAACAGAGCAACACCCCAGATGGGCAGAGGATTCCCCCCTCGTAGGTGTGCCAGGTGGGTCCCGGTGGGGCGCATGCAGGAGTCTGTCTGACTGCTTCCCCATTTCCAACTTCAGAAAAATACAAAAAAAAAAAAAATAGAAGAAGAAAAGAAAAAAAAAGGGGGGGCATTCCCTTGTGCTTAAGCTCCAGGGAGCATGGAGTGAGCTTGAGTATGTCCTGTCCTATGAAACATGGAGCTCTATGTTGACATACAAGTCTTTGAAGAAGGAGGAACTGCTGAAATAGTTCATCAGCATTTGTCCCTAAGACAGCAGTCTTTATAGTGGAAACACCATAAGTAAATATTTGCTGTCTGTATATAGATTAAAGGGGGAATATGGCAAATGCTAAAAAGCCATGATAATGGCATATAATTCTAGACTTTGAGCTGATTTTAAGTTGAGAGTTTCAGTATAAAGTTGTCCATTGATTTGCAAGGGCGATTTGCCATTTCGTGAAAGTTTCCCAGAGCCATTGTTGTTGATCCTTTGAAAAAAGGAACAAAGATAATTTTGAGGCTCAAAACCTATAAGCTGTAAGGGTTGCCTATGCCCTTTGATAATCCAGGAGGCGATAAGATCAAAATATGGAAGTGTATTCCATGGGCTATTATATGGTTCAATGTGCCAAAGCTGTAGCTGCTCTTATAGCAATTGAGTAGCTGCCATAAGTTTCTCCTAAGAAAAGGGCCATTGGTCTACCAATACAGGATTATCTGATTTCCAAGTAATTGGGTCTGCACAATGCATTATTGAGGTAGCAGGAACTACCAAGGCCCCTATGCTAAATTTTGATATCCTTATCCACACCTTCTGGTATTGGGTGCCACTTCTATGGGGGTGAAAATTCCTTGCTGTTCTTTCCCTAGACCCTTGGTGGGCAAAAATCCCCGATCAAGCATCTGAGTACTGACTAAACCATTAGGACTGACAAGCAACACTCCCATATTTTTTAAAACATCTCTACCTCACAAATTAATTGGCCATCCAGGGAGCACATAAGGCTTAAAAAAATCCAGAATGACCTTCTTAATCTTCCCAATGTAGAAAACTAGAACTTTGTTGAGGGGATTTACTCTGCCCTATACCTTGTAATTCAGTGGCTGCTGCATGAGTGGGCCAGGAAGGAGGCCAGTGTAGCTTAGCAATAACAATTACATCAGCTCCAGTATCTAAAAGTCCTTTAAATTTATGCCCATGTATTGTTAGTTCCATTTCAGGGCGTTTCTGACCTATTTTTTTTTTTTTAAATCCAATTGGCAAAATCAGAGGAGCCAAATCACCAGTTTGCTTGGGGCCCCTTTTGCAGGATGTGGCCTGAGAAGCAGAATTAGCATCCTTATACTATTCTTCTAACTGTCTGAATTAGCCATGAGACACATTCTTTTTTTTTTTTATTAATTTTGATGGGGTGACATTGATAAAATTGTCTTCTGTCACCTTCTATCTGGTTTTCTTTGTGCCCCTCTCCTCCCCCAAACCCCTCCCTCTCCTCGCCCCCACCCTATAACCCCAACACTGTTGTCCATTTCTCTGAGTCTCATTTTTATGTCCCACCTATGTATGGAATCATATAGTTCTTAGTTCTTTCTGATTTACTTATTTCGCTCAGTATAATGTTATCAAGGCCCATCCATGTTGTTGTAAAAGATCCGATGTCATCATTTCTTATGGCTGAGTAGTATTCCATAGTATATATATACCAAAGCTTTTTAATCCACTCGTCCTCTGATGGACACTTGGGCTGTTTCCAGATCTTTGCTATTGTGAACAATGCTGCCAGAAACATGGGGGTGCATTTCTTCTTTTCAAACAGTGCTATGGTGTTCTTGGGGTATATTCCTAACAGTGGTATAGCTGGGTCAAAAGGCAGTTCGATTTTTAATTTCTTGAGGAATCTCCATACTGTTTTCCCCAGTGGCTGCACCAGTTTGCATTCCCACCTGCAGCGCAGGAGGGATCCCTTTTCTCCACATCCTCACCAGCACTTATTCTGTGTTGTTTTATTGATGAGCGCCATTCTGGCTGGTGTGAGGTGGTATCTCATTGTGGTTTTAATTCGCATTTCTCTAATGATTAGTGATCTTGAGCATTTTTTCATATGCCAATTGGCCATCTGTGTGCCCTCTTTGGAGAAGTGTCTATTCATTTCTTTTGTCCATTTTTTGATTGGATTGTTTGTCTTTCTGGTGTTGAGATTTACAAGTTCTTTATAAATTTTGGTTATTGACCTCTTATCAGACGCATTGTCAAATATATTCTCCCATTGTGTAGTTTGTCTTTTTATTCTGTTCTTATTGTCTTTAGCTGTGCAGAAGCTTTTTAGTTTGATAAAGTCCATTTGTTTATCCTGTCTTTTATTTCACTTGCCTGTGGAGACAAATCAGCAAATATATTGCTGCGAGAGATGTCAGAGAGCTTACTGCCTATGTTTTCTTCTAAGATGCTTATGGTTTCATGGCTTACATTTAAGTCTTTTATCCATTTTGAGTTTATTTTTGTGAGTGGTGTAAGTTGGTGGTCTAGTTTCATTTTTTGCAGGTAGCTGTCCAATTTTCCCAACACCATTTGTTGAAGAGGATGTGTTTACTCCAATGTGTGCTCTTATATCCTTTGTCAAATATCAGTTGTTGGTAAAAGTGTGGGTTTATTTCTGGATTTTCAGTTCTGATCCATTGATCTATATGCCTGTTCTTATGCCAGTACCATGCTGTTTTGAGTACAGTGGCCTTATAATATAACTTGATATCTGGAAGTGTGATACCTCCCGCTTTATTCTTCCTTTTCAAGATTGCTGAGGCTATTCGTGTTCTCTTCTGGTTCCATATAAATTTTTGGAATATGTGTTCTATATTTTTGAAGTAAGTCATTGGTATTTTAATCAGTATTGCATTGAATTTATAAATTGCTTTTGGTAATATAGACATTTTAATGATGTTTATTCTTCCTAACCATGAGCACGGTATATGCCTACATTTGTTCCTATCTTCCCTGATTTCTTTTATCAATGTTTTATTATTTTCCGAGTACAAGTCTTTAATCTCCCTGGTTAAATTTATTTCTAGGTACTTTATTTTTATGGTTGCAATGGTAAAGGGGATTGATTCCTTGATTTCTCTTTCTGACAATTCATTTTCAGTATATAAAAATGCTTCTGATTTCTGAGTATTGATTTTATATCCTGCCACCTTGCCAAATTCATTTATCAGGTCTAGTAGTTTTTTGACTGAGACTTTAGGGTTTTCTATATACAATATCATATCATCTTCAAATAATGATAGTTTTACTGATGCTTTTCCAATTTGGATGCCTTTTATTTCTTTTTTTCTTGTCTGATTGCTGTGGCTAGGACTTCCAGAATTATGTTGAATAAGAGTGGTGAAAGGGGGCACCCCTGTCTTGTTCCTGATCTTCAGGGGATTGCTTTTAATTTTTGCCCATTGAGTATGATGTTGGCTGTGGGTTTATCATAGATGGCCTTTATCATGTTGAGGTATGATCCCTGTATTCCCACTTTGCTGAGAGTTTTGATCATGAATGGGTGCTAGATTTTATCAAATGCTTTTTCTGTATCTATTGAAATTATCATGTGGTTTTTCTTTTTCCTTTTGTTTATGTGATGAATCACATTGATTGATTTGCAAATATTGTACCAGCCTTGCTTCCCAAGAATAAATCCCACTTGATCATGGTGTATGAGTTTATTCATATATTGCTGGATCCAGTTTGCTAATATTTTGTTGAGGATTTTTGCATCTAAATTCATCAGGGATATTGGCCTATAATTTTCTTTTTTTTGTGTGTTGTTTTTGCCTGGTTTTGGAATCATAATTATGCTCGCCTCATAGAAGGAGTTTGGAAGTCTTCCTTTCTCTTGAATTTTCTGAAATAGCTTGAGAAGGATAGGAGTTAATTCTTCTTTGAATATCTGGTAGAATTCACTTGTGAAGCCATCAGGCCCAGGACTTTTCTTTTTTGGGAGTTTTTTGATAGCTGTTTCAATCTCATTTGTTGTAATTGGTCTGTTTAGGTTTTCTGATTTTTCCAGATTGATTTTTGGAAGATTATATGTTTCAAGGAATTTGTCCATTTTATCTAGGTTGTCTAGTTTTTTGGCATATAGTTCTTCATAGTATTTTCTTACAATATTTTGTATTTCTGTTGTGTCAGTTGTTATTTCTCCACTCTCATTTCTAATTATATTTATTTGAGTCCTCTCTCTTTTTTTCTTGGTGAATCTAGTTAAAGGTTCATCGATCTTGTTTACATCTTCAAAGAACCAGCTCCTAGTTTCATTGATCCTCTGTATTGTTTCTTTAGCCTCTATGTCATTTATTTCTGCTCTGATCTTTATTATTTCCTTCCTTCTACTACATTTGGGCTCTACTTGCTGTTCTTTTTCTAGTTCTTTTAGATGCAGGGTTAAATTGTTTATTTGAGCTTTTTTTAGCTTCTTAAAGTGTGCCTGTAGTGCTATGAACTTCCCTTTCAGTACTGCTTTCGCTATTTCCCATAAAATTTGAGTTGTTGTATCTCATTATCAATCGTTTCTAGGAATTTTTTTATTTCTTCTTTGATCTCATTCTTAATCCATTCGTTTTTTAACAGCCTGCTATTTAGTTTCCATGTGTTGGAGAATTTTTGAGCTTTTCTGTTGTGGTTCATTTCTAGTTTCATGCCATTGTGATCAGAGAAAGTGCTTGATATTATTTCAGTCTTCTTAAATTTGTTGAGAGCACTTTTGTGCCCTAACATATGGTCTATCCTAGAGAATGTACCATGAGCATTTGAAAAGAATGTATATTCTGCAGCTTTAGGGTGAAATATTCTGAAGATATCTATTAAATCGGGTTGATCTAGTATGTCCTTTAAGTCTGCTGTTTCTTTGTTAATTTTCTTTCTTGAGGATTTATCTAGTGATGTTAGTGGGGTATTAAAATCCCCTACTATTATAGTATTGCTGTTGATCTCGCCCTTTATATTCATCAAAGTCTGCTTTATATATTTAGGTTCTCCTATATTAGATGCATAGATATTTATAATAGTAATATATTCCTGTTGGATTGCTTTCTTTATCATTATGTAGTGGCCTTCTTTATCTCTTACTGTATTCTTTGTTTTAAAGTCCATTTTGTCTGATATAAGTATTGCTACCCCAGCTTTTTTTTATTTCCATTTGCATGAAATGTTTTTTTTTTCATACTTTCACCTTCAGTCTATGTGTATCTTTTGTTTTAAGGTGTGTCTCTTTTAGACAGCATATGTATGGGTCCTGTTTTCTTATCCATGCAGCTACCCTATGTCTTTTGATTGGATCATTTATTCCATTTACATTTAAGGTTATTGTTAATATGTAGTTGTTTTTTGCCATTTTATTCTTTAAAGCTGTATTCCTTTTTTGCTATATTCTTTTCCCACTTTGATCTGCTTACAACAGGCCTCTTTACATTTCCTGCAGCATTGGTTTGGTTGTAATAAATTCCTGATTTTTTTTTTTTTGTCTGGGAAGCTTTTTATTTCTTCTTCAATTTTAAATTATAGCCTTGCTGGATAAAGTAGTCTAGGTTGTAGGTTCTTGTTCTACATTACTTTGAATATTTCTTGCCATTCCCTTCTGGCCTCAAGTGTTTCTGTTGAGAAGTCTGATGTCATCCTTATGGGGGCTCCTTGGTAGGTGATAGTCTTTTTTTTCTAGCAGCTTTTAGTATTTTCTCTTTATCACTTAGCTTGGTATTTTAATTATGATGTGTCTTGGTGTAAGTTTCTTTGGGTTTCTCTTTAATGGAGTTCTCTGTGCTTTTTGAACTTGTGAGAGTTTCTCTTGCATTAATTTAGGGAAATTTTCAGCTATGATATGATTGACAAAGTCTCTATGCCTTGTTCTTTCTCTTCTTCAGGAACCCCTATAATGCAGATGCTATTTCTCTTTATGTTGTTACAGAGCATTCTAAGAGTTTCCTCAGACTCTTAGAGACTCTTTGAGTCTCTTTTCTTTTTTTTCTCTGCTTTTATGCCATCATTACAGTTGTACTCCAACTCACTGATTCGATCCTCAGCTCTATCCATCCTCTTTTTCATTCTTTTCATTGTGATCTTCATTTCTGATATTGTATTTGTCATCTCTGACTGATTCTTTTTTAATATTTCAATATCCTTTTTTATACTTGCTATTTCTTTACTTAGGTGTTCATAATGACCACCCATTGTTGTTTTAAGATTGCTAAGCATCCTTACAATCATTATTTTAAACTCCGCATCTACAAGTTTGGTTATTTCCATATCACTCAGTTCATTTCCTGGATGTTTGTCTTGTGGTTTCAATTGGATTGCTCTTCTCTGTCTTCTCATTATATCTGTGTATTTGGGTGTTTTGTTTGTAGAGTTGGTTGAGTCTAGGCTTGGTGTTGTCTGCCTCCGGTTTTCAATTGTGTTATTTCTAGGTTTTCTTGTGTTGACATCAGCTATTATTTGTAATCCATTTTCGGATTTGTGCCACTTTGAAGTCTTGATTTGTTTGTTTTCTTAACAGGTGATTGTCTTGTTTGCTTATCTCAGCAGGGGGCTTATTTGAAACTGTATCCAGGAATGCGGTGGGTGTAACCTGAGACTCTGAAGTCCTCTTCTGCCAGTTAATCTCTCTGGGGGCACGTTGCTTTCTCAGCTTCAGTAGGGGGAGGTGTATCTCAGATCTCCATGGAGACCTGAGTTACTGCCCTTCTCCCTACTTCTTGTTTTCAGCTGTGTCTTGTTGCACTGATTGGAGCTGGAGAGATGTCTGGAGATCTGTGACCTGGAAGCACTTTGTATTTTGTTTTGTGGAAGGATCAACCCCTCCCCCAGCTATGGCTGCCTCCAGCACTGAATGAATCAGCTTTTCATGTCATCCCCTGCATTCCTTTGCCCCTCACCATCTGTCTCTCTCTCTCCCCCTTTCTTTTTGGATTACAAGCTGGCCCTTTCAGCACACCTCATTCCCTGGTCACCAGGCAAGTGCCTGTGAGCAATATTTATTGCTCTTTTTCTTGGAGTGAGATCCCTTCTGGGTTCTCATTCTCACACAAACCCCCTCTGTTCCTGTAAACAGAGGAGATTCAGGTGATCCCTACCAGGTTTGCTGTGGCTTCTTCTTTGCTCCTTGGTTTTTGAGAGCTGTTCTTGTAATCCAGATTTGGTTTTTCACACTGATTGTTCATAAATTAGTTTATAATCTCAGTCAGTGGTGTGAGCTGGACATCTGTGTGTCTGCCTACTCCACTGCCATCTTCAGGTCTCCCCTGTCTTAAGGTTTTCTAATTAGTAAATATAGGTTCATATATACTTTAATAATTACAATATTCCATTTTAAAGGTATAAAATAATTAAGTGAATTACCTTTCTGTTAATATTTATATTGTCTTCTAATTTTGGCTATTATAATCAATAAGTAGTAAATATTCTTGCATGTAATTTTTTATATACTTCTATAATTGCCTTTACACTTTGATATGTAGTGAATAAATTTTTTCTAAAAGTTGTCTGCAATTGGCCTACCCTCCAACATTGTGTGAGAGTTCCCATTATTCCAAACTCCCACCATACCACCAATGCTGGGGATCAATTATGACAGCTTGAGTGGACATTGATAACATTATACTGAGTGAAATAAGTAAATCAGAAATCTAAGAACTGTATGGTTCCATACATAGGTGAGACACAGAATTGAGGTTCATGGACATAGAAAAGAGTGCAGTGTTTACCAGGGGGAGAGGAAGGGAGAAGAAAGAAGGTGTGAGAGGAGGGAAGGGCATAAAGAAAACTAAATAAAAGGTGATGGAGAACAATTCAACTTTGGGTGATGAGTATACAACATAATCAAATGTCAAAATGACCTGGAGATATTTTTTCTAAATCTATGTACTCTAGTTGATCAATGTTACCCTGTTAAAATTAATTGTCTTAATAAAATTATTTTTAAAAAACCCTCACCAATATTTTGTATCATACTACAATTTTTAGATTTCTACTTTGATAGCTGAAACCCATGACATATAATTTGTATTTAGAAAAACATTTTCTTGTCTGTTTGTCAGTGTAAGCATTCTTATGCTTTATCTTTGAATTTTTTATATATATGGTTTGTATTTTTTTACTGATTTTTTAGGAGTACTTTGCTTTGGACATCGACCTATCATTGTATATACACATTGCCAAAAATATGTGTGCAGTTTATTTCTCTTTATAATTATTTTTGTCATGTAGAACTTTTATATTAATGTAGTCAATTGTGTTAATCTTTAGCTTGAATTTTGCATATTTTTTATCTTCTTGTTTGAAAAATCCTTTACCCTGTCAATGCTTGTAACTTCTATTAAAATTTTTTTTACATGTAGTTAAGTCTTATGTAATTTGTTTGGAGATGGTGTGACATATGCACGTATTTTTATATAATTACAACACTTAAAAAATGTTTACCTTTGTATATGTGAACTTCCCAAATATTTGTAAGATTTTTAGTTCTCTTTCACTGTTTTGTTTCTATTGTTGGTGGTAGTGCATGGTTTTGTCCTACTATTGCAGTATTAATACTATAGTTACTACATAATTCTATAACTTCTAATATCTGCTGGAACCTGTTGATAGGTTTTCTCACGCACTTCAGAGACAGACAGAAAGAAGTATGAAAATCTCCAAGAAACTTTCTGCATAGCCAAGGAAGTGGTTTTCACAAAGTCTGCCAGACAGATTAGTCCTGTGGACAAGTGACTGACCTTTTTACTATAAAAGTGTTTAGTGTGAGTACTCCATGCCTTCTTTAGTTCTGTATATTAGAAATCAGATATCATCTTTTTATTCACACATCACTGGCCCATGGGAAGCTACAAACAAACCTGATGCAAAAGAGTGAAAATCATCTGGAAGTATTCATCTTTGAACCCGATTCAATGACTGAATAGGCATTTCAATTATCTCCTTGTGTAGAGGGGAAGATAAAATGAATCTTTCATGATGTATTGGATAAAATATTATGCATTCATCAATGCTTTTTTATTACTCTTCCTGGATTCACTGGATTTCCCATCTATCTTTGCAGTCTTTCAGCCAAAAAAATGTGAGTAGAAATAACAGATAAAACTGAATAGTCAACATTCTCATGTTGGATTTTAGTTAAGATACTTTGATCAGGTTGTAGCCATTAAACATTTTAGGATTTGTTATGGCAGTGAACACCATCTTAACTAATACCCCAAGTATTTTTTTTCCTGCTTAAAATATATTCTACTTCCAGGAATTGAAGGGCAAAGTATTTAATTAATTTTAGAATTTACTCCTTGTATTTTGTCTTTCTTGTATTCTCTCTATTCTTTTCTTCTGATTCCCAGAAGTAAATGTTGATCCTTATCAGTCTAAACTATTGTGTTTAGACCTGTCTTTCATATGTTTAATTTCTGTGCTGCCTCCTGGGTAATTTCTTGAGA
This sequence comes from Saccopteryx leptura, assembly GCF_036850995.1. Taxonomy (NCBI): domain Eukaryota; kingdom Metazoa; phylum Chordata; class Mammalia; order Chiroptera; family Emballonuridae; genus Saccopteryx; species Saccopteryx leptura. The sequence goes on from NC_089511.1 coordinate 87,106,598, forward strand.
TCAATGATTTCACTATTTCTTTACCCAGTTACATCTATGGTGCTTTTTAATCTAAGCATTGAGTTTTTAGTTTAAAGGAGTATAATTTTTAATTCCTAAAAGTTTTAAATTGGTTTATTGTTCAGAGACTCACATTCTCCATAAATAGCATCTTATTTTGTATATTTTAAATTATAATTTATTTTTAAAATATTTTAAGTAAGGTTTTCATGTTCCATATCTAATAATTTCTCTGTCTAAGCTCCTTGGAGATTTCATGCTCTTGATTGTTCAGTATACTTGAGCACATCATGGCTTCTTTCTGAGTGTGAGTTCATCATTTTCACCCAGTATTTTTTGTTACAAAGCTGAGAAGCCTGACTGCCCTTTTGCTCCTGAAGGGTGACAAGGACATGGAGTCATTTTAAGTTTATATCCAGAAATTGTACTTTTTGTAAGATTCAAATAAATTTAACCCTCTTTCTTTGTATAGTCAAGACTATAATTGTAATTTTTAGAAGAGATATTTTTTTATTTACCCTGCACCATGATCAAGGCAATTCATTTTCTTATCTGTCTTTGCAAACAGATAACTTTCTCTGAGGGTATAACCTCTGAGAGATTTATATGGTGGACTTAGTGTAACTCCCACTTATGTTCACCTAACACATTTTCTCTTAAAGACCTTGAGGTTGTTCAGAGTTAAACCTGAGTTTATTATAACTGGGAAATGACCTTAGGATGATCAGGTCTTCAAATTTAGCTTATGATCTTGATGACATGTTTCTTCTTAGATCTATTTTCTCCTTATGTTTTGTTCTTGTTGTTCCTGCTGTTCTAACTTTTTCCTTTTTATTGAATTTACGGAATGACACTGGTTAATAAAATTGCACAGGTTTCAGGGGCACTGTTCTACAATACGTCTTCTGTACACTGTGTTGTGTGTTCACCACCCCAAGTCAAGTCTCCTTCCGTGACCATTTATTCCTCCTCTACCCTCCTCCACCTCCTCTTGCCCTCCCCCACTCCTCCACCTGGCAATCACCATACTGTTGTCTGTGTCCATGAGTTTTTTCTCCTTCTTTTCTTTTATGCTCAATCCCTCCACCGGTCCCCCAGTTAGCCTCCCCCTACTCCTGACAGCTGTCAACCTGCTTTCTATCTGAGTCTGTCTCTATTTTACTCATTAGTTCATTTTGTTCTTTAGATTTCACATGAGTGAAATCATATAGTACTTAGCTTTATTTCTTTTTAATTTTTAAAAATTTATTTGAGAGAGAGAAATTAATTTGTTTTTCCATTTATTTATGCATTCATTGGTTGGTTTTTGTATGTGCCCTGACCAGGGTTTGAAGCCACAACATTGGCGTATTAGAAGATGCTTTAACCAACTGAGCTACCCAGCCAATGCATACCTGGAAAGCAAGCTAAGTGAACTAAACTTAATGAACTATATCATTAAGTTACAGTGGATTCTTTTATTCCTTGACCTGAGGTTTATTAGATTGATTCTTTTGCTATTGTTCTCATGGATTGCACTTTCTAGTCTACATATATTTTCTACTAGTTGTCATGTTTAAACATAGAACTTCCAATAACATCAAAACTGGTTTACTAACTGCAGCCACCCGTAGACCCACATAGAGCAAGGCAAAAATTCTAATATGATTTGAATACACTCTTTTACCTGGACTCTTATCTTTGTGGAAGATAACACTTATTTAACAGCTGAATTAAGTTCCATAGCTTCATTATCTGTAACTATTTAATTACTTTTGTTATTACATATTCTCCCCATATTAAGATTTTTTTCTGTTTTGGGAGATATGTTAATGACTATATATTGTGAAAAAGGCAGTGTGAACAATATATAGTTCCTTTTCACGGATGTCTAAAAGGTCTATTTATTTTTCTTAAGTTCAGTCTAAGTTTTGATAGAGATGAGATCTTTTAGTTCAAAAATACTACATTCTTCTTTGCTCTTTTCTAGAATCCATTGTTTTAGATGAGAAGCTGATATCAGTTTGAATCTTAAAAGACTATTGTCTTAGAGATCTAATGTTTTGTGTCTTTAATTTCTGGTTGATTTGACTTTATCAACTGTAGTCAGGATAATTTTTTAGCTTCAACTTCCAAATCACCCAAGTGATTTTTATCCATTACAATTCTTCTATCCACTCTTTGTGTTGCTATTGTAATATTTAGTCTTAGTTAACATGTTTTTAAGTTAAAGGAACAAATTATTTTCTATTTTTAGAGCATCCTTTCATCTCTATGAAATGTAAATACAAAACAGTTAAAATCTTTTTTTGAATTTACTGGAAGGCCTCTACTCACTCCCAAACATAAGTACTACTATGAGAATAGATGGTATAAAAAATTAGATGGAAAGAAAAAAGTATCAGTTGATCCTTTGTTTTATACAGACCTTGTACACTCTGGTTCACAGAGTCTCTGAATTTTTGTTTTGCTTTTAGGTGCCTTGTTTCTTTAGTTTCTAGTGGTGACACTTGTTTGTTCTAATTTTGTATTTTATTATTTTAGTGGGGTTGTTAGAAGGACTCATTAAGTGTGAAGTTTAAAATAGATGTTTGAACTGAAAGCCTTACGGATTTTATGTTCAGCCATTTCAGTCCCACCATCTTTTATCCTCCAACACAGATTTTCATTTGTTTCTGGTTGTTTAGATGTTATATGAGTCCCTCTCAGGTCACCCACAGCCCTGTAAAAATCCCTTCTTATTCCTTTCTCATTGCATTCTGTTGAGTTTCCATCTGTCTTTCATTTGCTTTAGGTTGTTGATTCATTTCACTGAGTATATGTCTTCCTCTATTTTATTGAAGATGCCAAACCATTTTTGATATTTTATTCTCAATCTATTGTTGACAGTGTCATTAATATTTCTAGAGCTTTGCTAGTAGACTTTGGGTCTCTGTGCTGTGGTCTTCTTGTTTCACTCTATGGTATTTTATTACCCATTCCTTGTGTGTGTTTCTCTTTTACTGACTATTAAAGTCAACAGATAATTTATCATTCACAATGAGACACTTTGAAGGGAGTACCTAAATGATAAAACTATATGTATTAATAGACCAGTTGGTTTTATTATGTTAGATACTTTAAACATAGAGTCAATGTAACAATCCTAAATATAATATCAGTGAATCAAATTCAGTGATATGTTAAAAATATAACACATCACAAGCAAGTGAGATTTAACTGGATCTGTACACTAACTTAATATTCAAAAATCAAAGTCATTTACATATTTACCAAAAGAAAGGAGATAAATCATGAGATTATTGTGACATAAATACAAAAAAAGCATTTTGTAAAATTCTACACCATTCATGGTTAAGAAATAAATAGCAATAGCAAACTAGATGAGTATCACCAAAATGTCTCCAGAAAACACCATATTTATTTTTGAAATACTGAGTTTTCTACCCAAGATAAAAAAATGCGACAAAATGCCTTGTCTCGTTGCTTCTATTTAAACTCTACTGAAAGTCCCAGCCAGTGTAATCAAGACAAAGTACTATCTTTAATAGTGGATTCTAATGCTTTTTTATAGCAATGTTTGTCTTCTTTTTCCATGCAGTGAGAAAAAACCCTAAAGCCCCATAATAGAAAGTAAATTTTGGCAAAAAAATTGTTACATGCTTATTATCAACTTTTGTTGACAGAATTTCAATACTTTATTTTTTAAAATAAAATGTGCTTTTACATTTTTTGTTCCCTACTGCCAAACTGCTTACTGTGGATTTTTAAAAAGCATGACAAAACAATAAAATAAATAAGTAGCTTCAGACTCGCAACATTTAACTGATGAAATCACAATGGCAACAGGTCTCAGAGTACCTAGGACACTGCTTAGCATTTATTTATTATCTATCTATCTATCTATTTAATTATTTATACATATTTTTGTGACAGAGACAGAGAGAGGGACAGATAGGGACAATCAGACAGACAGGAAGGGAGAGAGATGAGAAGCATGAATTCTTTGTGTGACACCTTTGTTGATCATTGATTGCTTTCTCGCATGTGCCTTGACCAGGGGCTACAGCAGAGCAAGTGACTCCTTGCTCAAGCCAGAGACCTTGGGCTCAAGCTGGTAAGTCTTACTCAAACCAGATGAGCCCACACTCAAGCTGATGACCTTGGGGTCTCTAACCTGAGTCCTCCAAATCCCAGTCTAATGCTCTATTCACTGTGCAATTGTCTGGTCAGGTGGTTAGCATTTATTTTCCGCATATATTTTACATGTGCCTAATCTCTAAGTTACCGCATAGCCTTCTCACTCCTTGGACTGGATGCCCAGCAATTTCATGCCCAATAGACTATAGACGGGGCCCCATGAACTGGTACACTAGGTAGCTGGCTGGAACAGCAACATTGAGTAGCTGAGACTAGAAAGAACTAGCTAAAACCTGAACACACTTGCTTTGTCAGCAGGCTTCCTACATGCAGTCACTGGAAGACAGTGTTTAATTACATTTATCTGGGTGCAGTTAGAAAGTAAGGGATGATTTGTTTCTGGTCATCTTGCAGAGTCCTCATTTTATCAGGTGGTTGAAGTGTAGCATGGTTTTAGTGGTCTCTGTGGCAATTACAATATACAATCTTATTTTTAAAAAGTCTATCTAAAATTTTTTTTTGTATTTTTCTGAAGTGAGAAGTGAGGAGGAAGAGAGACAGACTCTCACACTTGCTCGACCCAGGATCCACCCAGCATGCCCAACAGGCAGCAATGCTCTGCCCAACTGGGGTGTTGCTCTGTTGCAACCAGAGCCATTCTAGCGCCTGAAGTGGAGGCCATGGAGCCATCCTCAGCACTCAGGCCAACTTTGCTTCAATGGCTGTGGGAGGGAAAGAGAGAGATAGAGAGAAAGGACAGGGGGAAGGGTGGAGAAGTAGATGGGCGCTTCTCCTGTGTGCCCTGGCTGGGAATAAAACCTGGGACTTTCATATACTGGGCTGGCACTCTACCACTGAGCCAACCACCCAGGGCCTCTATCTGGAATTTTTGTAGGACTAGATCTGTATCCATGTAGGCTGTTTCACCCTCTTATCTCATGTGTTAGAACTGTCATATGTATGATATCCACCACTTACATTAAAGTGGAAGAAAATGTATAGTTTTTGCTTTAAATAGCATATGTATTTTTAAAGAAACTAAGAAAAAAATAAACTTATATTTACCATTTTAATGCTCTTCATTTGTTCCTGAAGTGTCTTGTTTATCTCTCATACTATTTATTTTATGCTAAGAAAACTTTTCTGAACATTTCTTGGGCTACAAAATCTGATAATAGTGAATTACTCTAGGTTGTTTAATATTAGAAAAACGTCTTGGCAGCCGGGTTGCAGCTGTTGAAGGACTAGCTGGAAGGTAGCGCATGTGTGAGTGTGAAGGAGCCCTGGGCGTAAGTCTTCTGCAGTCCAGCTGTGTACTGCAATCTGACTGTGTACTCTAGGAAGGAAAATGTCAGCAGTGTCTGAGGTAAGGAACTTGCAAAGCTTTGAAATAATAATTTTTAGATTGTAAAAGATCAATGTTGGATGCCATATCTAGATTCAGAGAATGGGAAGTGTATTGTTGATAATTATTATGTTGAAACCAAGATGAAAACAGCAAAGGATGCTCTCTGGTCATTAAAACAGAAACTAAAGTAGGAAAATTTTCTTTTATCTATTTGGTAAGATGATGGAACCTTGGAGAGAATGAGTGAGTTCTGTTTTTTGAATATGATAAGAAATAATTCTCTTGCTCTAAGTTATTTTGAAGAAAAATATGAGTAGGGAACATAATAAATGTGTTTTGAGGATTGTTCTAAAGAACAAAAAAGAAATTGACCAATTATGAGTAGGGAACATAATAAATGTGTTTTGAGGATTGTTCTAAAGAACAAAAAAGAAAAAAAAAAGAAAGGAAAGATTGTTATTTTCAAACTTGGCCCTCAACTGAATGAAACATTTTGTACATCCTTTGTTAATATTATGAAAGCCATTGATGGGACTGTGAAAATCAGTAACATGGACCATGGGGAGAAAATGTATATCAGAAAAGTTAAGGATTAAACTTTCTTTTATGCAATCTGTTTTATTCAGTTCTAAAATAAATTGTGTTTGTTTTCTTGGAAAAGACATGATTCATTGATTCTGTTGCCAGAGTTCTTTGCCTCCATCACCTGACTGCTTTTTTGTTTCCTGGCTTCCTTTGCAGACTGGTCCTCTCTACATAATGGGAAAGAGTCCAGTGTCAGTCAGAAGTGCATATCCTTAAGATCCATCATTCAAAAAGAAGAGCAATACCTCCTTTTTTAGAGGCTACTAGTCAAATTTGGCAAAAGGACTGTTGTCTTCCCTGGATTACCTGCCCTTATGTAGACCAATCACTGTGGGAAAAAATATAGGGCCATGATCTTAGCCAAGAGTGGGTCTCATGATTCCCATGAGAATCACATTGAATGAGTAATGGACTGCATCTCAAAAGGAAAGGAGGATTTGGCTGCAACTGAAAAAAAATAGATGTACTGTGAAAATAGGTGTTCAGATGATAAGCTTGAAAAAGCTTAGAATTACAGAATTTTTATTCTGATCACTTAATGCAGTACAGAGCTAAATATGAATCCAAGTTTCCAACTTTATTTTTGGTGTTGAAGAATAATGAAGAAACACAAATCATAGGTATTAAAGCAGTCAAGGTATTCTGTAGCTCATTTCTTTATTAAATGTTCACCTAAAGTTGTTGAGAATTCCACACCAGCATTAGTCCTGGTTGCAAAATCTCTGAGGTATATTATGTGTACTTCTTTTCTCTGGAAAAGGAAAAATGATGGAGTTTTTCAATAATTCTTATATAACTATTTAAGTGCTACAACTTTATTAAAAGTAACTTTGCTAAAGAACTTATTAAAATTGTTTTATAAAAACTGATCTTACTTTTATAACAAGTTTATTGAGAGTTCTATTTGGAGGAATTGGCATGCTATAAAATTCACCCATGAAGTATATATAATTCAGGGGTTTTAGTTTAGTTTTGTTTTTTTAGTATAGTCACAGAGCTCTGCAACCATTACCACTAATTCCAGAACATTTTCATCTCCCCAGAGTGAAATCCCGTACCCATTAGTGGTTATTCTCCATTCCCCCATTTCCACCAGCTCCTAGCGACCATTAATATTATTTCTGTGTCTATAAGTTTGCCTATTCTGGATATGTCATTAAAATGGAATTATACGTGGCCTTTTGTGACTGGCTTCTTTCACTTACAATTTTTTCAAGGCTCTTTTATTTTGTACTTCATTTCTTTTTACCACAAAATAATATTTTATAGTATAAATATACCACATTTTAATTATCCATTCATGAGTTGATGAGCTTCTGGTTGTTTGCAGTTTTGGGCTATTATGACTAATGTTATGAACATTTATGAAATAGTTTTATGTGGATACATTTTATTTCTCCAGGGTATACAGCAGGTCCTAACATAATGTCTGTTCATTTAATGTTGTTTTGCTATATCATTTATAAGTTGTAGTAAGAATGTAACTCTTGTTTATATTAGTTAGCTTACAGTAAAACTGATTTTGTTATATGCTGTTTTAATTAAAGTCGCAGAGTCTATCAATAACATTAAGTGAGAACTTACTGTATATCTAAGAGTGGTATTAATGGGTCATGTGACTCAATATTTTGATGACCTGCCAAACTTTTGCACAGTGGCTACACCATTTTATACTCTCACCAGCAACATGTAAGGATTTAAGTTACTCCGCATCACCAACGTTATGTTCCATCTATATATTTGGTTATACACATTCTACTGGGTTTGAAGTGGTATCTAATTAGGATCTTGATTGACATTTCCCTAATGGTTAATGAAATTGAGTATTTTTTTATGTACTTATTGGCTACTTGTGTATCTTTAGAGTAATGTCTATTCCAGTTATTTTGTCACTCTAGCTGGATAGCTCTGTTGGTTAGAGGATCTGCTACTTCAGAGCTTTATCCTCTCCCCTTTTATGTTTTTGTTGTCTCAGATTATTCTTGTTTATTTTGTAACCTTGTTGTAGCTTTTACCTGTAGTTTGGGTTTATTTTGATTTGTATCTTGTTGAATAACCCCCTTGAGTATTTCCTGCAGTGGGGGTTTTCTGGTGATAAATTCTCTCAGCTTCTGTATGTCTGAAAAGTTTTTATGAAAGATAACTTTGATGGATATAGAATTCTTTGCTAGTATTTCCTCTCTTTCAGTACTTTGAATATTTGGATCCACTCTCTTCTGGCTTGTAGAGTTTCTTCTGAGTAGTCTGATAATAACCTGATGGGCTTTCACTTATATATTATGCTCTTCTTTTCCCTAGCTGCCTTAAAGATTCTTTCTTTGTCATTGGTTTTTGAAATTTTTATTACAATGTGCCTTGAAGAAAGTCTGTTTGGGTTGAGGTAATTCGGCATTCTGTTTGCTTCTTGAATTCAAGGATCTAACATTCCATAAGCTTGGGAAGTTCTCATCAATTATTTGTTTGAATAAGCTCTCTACTCTCCTCCTCCTCTCTTCTTCTGATATATTCATTATTCTTATATTGCTCTTTCTGATGGAGTCAGACAATTCTTGTTGACCTCTATCAGTTTTTAAAATTCATGAGTCTCTCTCTTCTTCTCCCTGTAGCATCTCTAGTTGCCTGTCTCCAATGTCACTGATTCTCTTCTCTATCTGGTCTATTCTATTAGCTAAGCTTGTTACCTCATTTTTTGATTTATGAACTGAGCTCTTCATCTCTGCTTTTAAAGTTTCAATCTCCTTGGTAAAGTACTCATTTTATTCATTAATTTGTTTCTTGAGCTCATAAAACTGCCTATCAGTGTTTTCTCGCATCTCATTGAGTATTTCCAGAACCTCAGTTTTGAATTCTCTATCATTTAACTCCAAGGATTCCATGTGATTGAGATTGCTTTCTGGAGATTTTTAAATTTTCTTTTTGAACTACATCTCTTTCTTGTATAGCAATGGCATTTTTTTTCTTTTTCCTTCATAGCATTTGAGATTGTTATTGTTAAGAAAGCTAACAAAAAACAACTTAAAATGAAAAATATAAACAAAAATGAAAATAGAAGAAATTTAAAAATAATAAAAAGGAATAAGGAAAAACCACATATAAGTGAGATTATATGATTTATTTTCTTTCTCTGCCTGGCTTATTTCACTTAGCCTAATAATCTCCAGGTCCATCCATTCTATTGCAAAAGGTAATATTTTCATCTTTTTCATGGCTGCATAGTATTCCATTGTGTATATGTACCACTGCGTTTTAACCCACTCATCCACTGATGGACACTTGGGCTGTTTCCAGATCTTGGCTATTGTAAACAATGCTGCAATAAACATGGGGAATCTAATGAACAAAGCAAACTGAGGAACAGAATAGAGGCAGAGGCAGAGTCACAAGTAGCAGGACAGCTGTCAGATGGAAGGGAGATGAGGTGATGGAATCAGAGAAGGTGAAGGGATTAGGGAAATTATATACGCGTAACACATAGATACAGATAACAGGATAACAAATCCCAGAGGAAAGGGGAAAGGGAATTAGGGAAAGGGGGGACAAAGTGGGTATAATGGGGGACAAAGAGGTGGGGGATAAGGGTGTTATATTGAGTGCAACACCTGAATCCATGTGAACACAAATTAAAATTAATAAAAATAAAAAAATAGAAAAACCAAAAAATAAAAACCAAACAAAACACCCACAAAGAATAATGATAAAAGATATAAAAATGAAAGAAAATGAAGTTCAAAAGAAGAAACAGATATTTCATATTTGAGAGGTGTTTCTTTTTCTTTTAGTAGGTAATTCTGTATTACAAGCTTTAGCTCTCTGCATTGGTGGGATTAAAATAATATAACAACCAGTTTCTGCCCTAATGACTGTTTCAAGTATAAAAAAATATATACTGAAAGGTAGTTTATTATTTTATGCATTTAATACTTAAATAAGAACAATAAAAGACATACACAAAACTCGATTTTATCAAAGTTTTAAAATATTAAAAATATTAAATAATACCTGACAAAAAACGAATACAAGTATTATTCCATATTGCTTCTTGGTTGGCATCCTCACTTGCAATTTTTTTCACCTATGGACAAAATGAACATTACTACAGGTTCTTAGAATATGCTGTTGTGCAGATAAACACTTAAAAAGACTAAGGAATATAAATTTGTGATTTTCACATTGGGCACCCACCTTAGAACCCTGATTAAAAATGCCATTGGCCCTGGCCAGTTGGCTCAGTGGTAGAGCGTTGGCCTGGCGTGCAGGAGTCCCTGGTTCGATTCCTGTCAGGGCACACAGGAGAAACGCCCATCTGCTTCTCCACACCTCCCTCTCTCTTTCCTCTCTGTCTCTCTCTTCCCTTCCCGCAGCCAAGGCTCCATTGGAGCAAAGTTGGCCTGGGCACTGAGGATGGCTCTGTGGCCTCTGCCTCAGGCACTAAAATGGCTCTGGTTGCAACAGAGCGACGCCCCTGCTGGGCAGAGCATCGCCCCCTGGTGGGTGTGCCGGGTGGATCCTGGTTGGGTGCATGCAGGAGTCTGTCTGACTGCCTCCCCATTTCCAACTTCAGAAAAAAAAAGTGCCATTTTAATAACTGGTTTTCCGAACTTAACAAAAAATTAGGTATTGATTCTGCTGAACTGATGTAAACTGGCTGAATCCACCACTGGCTCTGTGAAATTCCTGGGCTGACCCCACTGAGATGTTACCGGGGCAATGATGGAGGTGGAGCTGCAGTCATGATGACGAGTGGAGCCTGTTGTGAGGACTTTATTGCTTCACGGCCTTAGCAATGGCAATCTCAGGCCTTTGCACGCTCCTTCCTATGTCTCAATAGACCAGGGACCAGATGCTGAGTCCCTCTGTTCTTCGGGGAAAGAGTGGCTCTGGAGAGCTGGCTGTGGGGTAAGTCTCTACCACTCTCTGTCCTTGCGAAGGGAGAGTGGCAGGATTTGGAGGCTAGGGGGGCCACACTTTGTTTTTCTTTGTCTCGGCACCAAGTGGGGGTTGTAAGCAGACCACAGGGACACTGGCCAGGACCCCTCATTCTACCTCCACTTTGGTTCAGTATCTCCCCCTCTGTCCCTCAGTGTTACTGCTTTCCTAGAAGAAGACCCAGTCACTCTGGCTTATCTCCAGAGCCACCACGAGTGCATCTTGTCTTTTCTGCCCCCTTCTCAGCCCATCGCATCTTTGTCTGTTGGATGCCCAGATCTTTCAGGTGTGCCAGTGAGTCCAGCTACGGTTCCTTTGCTGCCTTATAGCTGTGCTATCTTTTGAAATTTCAAGGGGAGAGATCAAGGGTATCTTTCATGCCACCATTACTCTGGTGTTATCATGTTAATTACATTCAAAAGATGACAAGTAGATGAACAAACCAAGGCTCAGAGAGGTTAACTTGCCCCTGAACTGCTTTTAATTTTCTCTCATATATATAATTTACGAGTCAGTCAACATTTTTAGTTTATGCACAGTATAAGGAGTTCCATAGTTTTGCTTCTCTTTTGCTCTTTTATTTCTAGTGTTTCTCTCTCATTCTCTGCTAGCTTTAATAGTTCTTGCAATTTTTCCAGTGAATGAGAAAAATAGAGGATTTTCTATAAATGTTTATGTGACTGGTACAATTGTAAAATGTATAACTATGATTGCCCTTGAAGTAAAACTGAAAAAGAAAGAGGAAGGAAGGAAAGAAAATGGAAGGAAGGTAGGAATGGAAAGAAAGAAAGAAGGAAGAGAGGGAGGGTTAGGGAGGGAAAACATTTCCCTGCTAGGCACTTTCTCGAAATATTGAATCCCTCTAAATAGTATCTGCTTTTGATTGGGCTCCAGAGCCCTCAAAATAGGTATATTGTTTTTTCCCCCTCTTGTTCTGTTTTAAAACTAATTCAGAGATCATAGCTTTTATTTTGGGGTAAATCAGCTTATTAGAAGCACACTCATCCTTACTGGTTGCTAATCCTGGAAATTTAGCAGGGGCAACAATCTACATAGTCTTTATACCATACGTGATTGGTTGATGTCGGATTTCTTACTAATGGGAGGAAGTGGGTCTGATCCAGATTTAAGGTTACTTAGAAAAAAGTGTTCTTATATGGCCAACTATTTTACATGTGAAGTTGTCTGTAATAGGATATTGAAATGTGTTAACCAGAGTACTGCAGATGCTGTTTATAAAGCCAGTTATACCAAACCAAAAGGCAGGAATCCCAGAAAAGTGATGGATAAGTCACTTTTAACAGTGAATTCTGGCACAAATCCGAGTTATAAAAGGTTGACAGAATGGAGAGGAAAATAGGATTTCCTGAGAAAATTTCTTTGGCAAGAACACATGTGGTACCGGATATACCTGATTCCCACCAAGGGGAGTAGATGGGTGAAGATTCTACTTTCTCCCCTTCAAGGCTAGAGACAGGGGTATCCCAGAAAGCTCACAGAGGACCTGCAGGAGACACTGGAAGGTTTGAATCCTAGGAAGGTGTTGGGATGACAAGCAGCATAAGCAACAAACTGAGACACTAGCAGCGAGGAAGGCAGGTTGCTGCTCTTCTGGGAAGCAGCTTCATTCCCCTCTGTTGGTGGTTCAGAAAGGAGTGAGTGTTTTCTGGGAACCAGATGGGTACTCTGCAGGAGAGAGAGCCAGCCCGGGGCTATTTTTTGGTCTTCTCAAGAACATTATGTAAAGAGGGGTGGCACTCCACTGATAAGAGTGAATTTAGACCTCTAAAAGCAGGGGATAGGGGGAAAGTGGAGGGTTAAAGAAGTGTGAGAACCTGCATGGCAGATACCCTACTGAACATCCTCCAAATTTCTGTAAAAATACTCAACATAGTACAAATGTCACTATCAACATTTGTAAGGGCCTGAGAGTCCAAAGATATCTTGTGGAAGTTCCAGCTCTAGAAAAAATTCCCTGTCATGTTTTCTTCTCCTGTCTCCTTGGAATGATTGCTGTGAAGAGTCAAATCATGACTTCTTCCACTGCCAACTGGCCAGTGTTGTTTTTGGAGAGCATTAGATCTTTTGGACCTTGATGTTCTAATTTCTGAATTGCAGTTATGCTTGCAAAGTAAAGAAACAGGAAAATTTATTATAATCTAAAGTGAAGCAGTCAGTCTTAGAGCCTAACAAATATTGAGACACGAGTCAAGAACTACTTCTTTTTATGTCTTACAATTTGCACTTGTGCAATGTGTTGGCATTTATATACATTCTTAAAGGGAAGAGGTGAGCAATCAATTTTGTTCAAGGATCCTGGGGAGCAGCAGACAGGATGTGACATTTGAAATGGGTCTTAACAAAGTTGAATAATAAAGAAAGTAGTATGAGCAAAATCATGGGGTTTTGAAATTATGCAGTGCATTATAGGCAGTGAGGACAATTACGTTATATATAGACAGTAGGGTTTGGAGGAAGAAAAAAGGTGAATTTGAGAAAATGGTCTGAAGTCGGTGTATTAAAAATACTGTGTGCCATGTGGATTTACAACAAAATAATGAAGTGGTAGTGAGCTATCACATTCTTAGAATTAGGGAGTTTTATGAAAGTATTTGTGTTTTAGAAAGGTAACCTCAGCATGTTGGAGGAAATGTTGTTGGAGGGACAAAGATTAGAGGCAGAAGCATCCTTCTAAACAGTTGCAGCAACACAGTTGCACAGTGTTCCTTACCTGGAGTATGGGAGAGGCCGTGCAGGTGGATGTGCTAGCTAGCCTTGGTGATGAGCAGAAGTTGAGGATAACCAAGAAGCAGTCGTTTAGAACAACACTCAGAGTGGTTCATTTGAGGCCTGGTAAAACAAAACCAATTGAAGTAAGAAGTTCAGGTTTGGGGGGTGGGGCGGGGAATGAAACTGACTTTGAAGATGTTATTGTCAACTCATTTCTCTGTAGCTGAATATAAGAGGTTTAGTAGGTAAATAAAGATATCATTAGTTTAGGAGCTGAGAGTTAGGAAAAAATTGGCATTTATAAGTTTAGTTCTAGGTGGGTAGAAATAGACATTGCAAATCACTTTAGAAAAAGTAAAAGGAAAGACTTGATAAATGAGAAAAAGAACTGTCAGAGGTATGCGACGCAGGAAAGAATGACATCATTGGAATCAAGGAGGGAAAGAGAATCAAAATGATAGGCTTTATACCAGCATCAATATCTGCAGATAAACAAAATAAAATGAGAACTGAAAAGAGTTCACTTAATTTCATTATTAGTCGATTGTATTTGGCTTTTGCCTGAATTGAATTGTTTTATGGAGCGTGGATTCAGGACTTAGGATGCCATGGAGAAGCAGCACCGAACAGCAGTGAGCATTGCCATGGCTACCTAAAATACCCTGTGGAGGGGATTGAGAGAGCTGGAGAGCTGCGTGGTGATAGATGTACCAGTGTTAGAATGGAGGGACAGAAATATGTGAGATGCCAGAGACAATATGAATATGAGCTACTAAGACACAGAGTGGAAAGTAGCTCAGTAGCTCCCTGTGTGACTTCGCAGTGATTGGGGGCAGCACTAGTGGGTAACAGTATTTAATATGTTCTTACAAAATAGGGTTCCTTGCCTTTGTTCCCTTTAGTCAACTTTATTAATTTAGATATTGGAAAAGTATTTGACAATTATTTAGAAAAACTTGAATAGATAAAGCAAAATATAAACAGTCTATGTGTTAATGATCCAGAATGAAGTGGTAAATGCTTTTTCTTAGACCTCTGTGCTTTTTAGGCACATTTGAAGTTTGACAAACATTATGCAAAAGCAGTGATTTTCAGCCATTTCATCTCATGGCACACATAAACTACTAAAATTCTGTGGCACACCAAAGAATTATTATTATTATTATTATTATTATTGCTGATCTGACAAAAAATAGCTATAATTTTGATTCAATCACACTGGACAGATATGGTTGTGTTGACTGTTGTCAATTTGTTAAATTTGACAGTCTAAGGAAAAAGCGTGAGTGTCCCTGGCCAGATAGTCAAGTAGTGCATGTTTTAAACGTTTTTGTGGCACACCGGTTGAAAATCATTATGTTAGAGTAGGTGATGGTGCAGGGGTGAAACAAGTTCTGCCTTAAGCAAAAATCATGTCTGTCCTCCATTTCCAATGTTGGTCTCTCTCTTATTTCCGGCTTACTTTATCCCCTCGGAAATAACCCTCACTATTCAGCATTGCTACAAGTTAAAGAAGGGGGGATAGGACATCTTAAGAACTGCTGTTTTCCCAGATTACATCTATTAGTCTAGATGAGGGCAGCAAAAACTGTACGAGGAACACACAACTAGTCTAAAGAGAAAGAAAAAGAGGCTTCAAGGCCACCACATATTTTCCACGGCCTGAGTTTTCCTTCTCTGCTGTGAGAATGATGATACAATCGTGTTCCAGGCTAGTAGAGCTGCCCACTAACAGCACATCAGTCTGGGCATGCTGTCTCCAGTGGCACCTCAGAAGGAACTTTCCACTGAGATCCAAAAGGCTATTTGGTCATCTAGGGCTGTCCAGTAACCTGATCCGTTGATGAGGCTGCAATAGTCATTGGAGGTGGCTTCTTATCCACAGGCTGAAAGTATCCCCACAAAAAGATTCGAGGGTGGGGCTTTGGTTGTGTATAGAAATTAGGTTAAGGCCCTGGCTTCTGTTTTGGGATGGAACATGGGGAGAGGAGCCATTACTCTTCTCCGCGCGTGAGGCTGCAGGCCTTGGCTGAACTCTGACTTGGGGCTGCCTCCAGACCTGGATGGGTCAGGCAGGAATTAGAGACAGACTACACACAGAGAGGGTCTACTGCAGTCTTCCTCTGAGCTCTTGCAGATGCAAAAAACTACATACACAAAAGAGCTGAGGGAATTTGGATCTCTACCAACTATTTCACTCTCTTGTGGTTTGTGACATTGTGGCTTGTGAGAAAGCTCTGCACCATAACAGATGTGGAGGACTCAAAAAAAAGTGTATCATTGACAGTGCTGTGAAAACAGATCTAGTTTTAAAAAAATATATCTGATTCATGTTTTCAGCAAGATAAAGAGGAATCATGAAACAAGAAAATGACACAGAAGGAAAGAACAGGTGAGATAAAAAGGCAGAATTTTGAGATAAAAATGACATATGCTGAAAATTTTAAAGTCTGCTACAGAAAAGCTGTATCTGCCTTACCATTAGCATTAGGGTCAAAAGGAATAAAATTGATGGTGCAGAAAATTGTATCAATGTTGAAGGAAATTTTTGAGAAATTATTCCAGAAGTCAGAGGACAGGGCCAAAGATGATAGTGAGAAGACAGAGATTTATGGTGCTGGTGGGGAGGGGGAGAGATAGAAATATTAAGAGAGGGAAGAACAGATAGAAAAGGCAAACCATGAGAAACCACAAATAAGTTACAGGCATTCCTACAGATTTCCTCCTTCCATAAAAGAGCTGGAATGGTGGAGAAAAGAGCTAGAATAGAAATTTGAGTTGGAAAAAAAAAATACCCTGGTCTAAAAGAAGCACTGTTAATCACTAGGGACAAAGTTAATTATTTAATACTTCTTGTGTGGATAATTGGGAATAAATTAGTCCTTATTTCACACAATGCTGGAAAATACATTTTGTGGATTTAAATACAGGGTGGGCAAAGTGGGTTTACAGTTATGAATATGTGAAAGTTTATTCTTGTATTATTATTTATTAAGATTTTTTTCATACAAACAAGTATAAATCATACTTTTCCCTGCCCTATATAAAAACACAAAACAATATAAATGTTTATTAAATTTTTTCCTGCTGGAGAGTTTTCTAATCTTAGATGCAATAAAAAAAAAACCTCTCAATAAAAACTGTACAGTTTTGGTAAAATTAAAATGAAAGAGTAATGCAATGAGTATGTGTCCAAGGTTAAAAAGGCAAAAATCAATCTGAAAATGATGTTTCCGTAAATACGACAATGAGGTCTCATCATCTTACCCTAGTGAATTTATTTAACCCACGATGGATGTGAGAACCGGAACTCCACTCCTGATTCTCATAGCTGGTCGGATGGACAGTATGTATTACCCAGGACTAGACCTGCACTACTGAAGGTCGCCCTCTGTAATGCCCAGGACTCAAGGTAAAAGGGTATTGATCACTTCAAAATTTGATCATTCTCCTATAAGAAATTGACTTATGCAACTAGTGTATTTATTATAATGACCCCAAAATGAAGACCTAAATACAGAAGAGCACTAGAGTGAGGTGAGGCAGGAGGATGCCGCAGCCAGTAGGTCTGCTCAGGGCCACTTATTCTGCGATCTCCTCACTAACAGAGTAAGGGGAAGGGGCTCGTGAGTCCAGACACCGCTTTCTTTTCTCTCATGCGATAAGCAGATTTTATTTTTCTCTCTTTTGTCGCTCTTCCTTGACCCTCGCCTTTTATCTTTTTCCTTTCCTAATAAAAGGAATGGACCATAGGTTTTGAAAGGAGACAGTGCAGTCAGTTCAGCCCTGTAATGACTTTTAAACCTTTCATAAATTGTTTACGAGCTACAGTTTTGTCTTCTGTAAAATGGAGACAAGAATATCTAGTCTCCAGGATTTTGTGGGTGGTACATGAAATAACACATGTAAAGTGCTTGGCACTACTAGGAGCTTGGGAAATATTGGGCTCTTTTGCCCTCACAGCTCACTTCCTGTCCAAGGTCTCTGCTAAACTGAGCTCTTCTGGCGATCGCGGATTAGACGATTCATAAAGTCCCACTTACCTGAAGCTGTCTGTGAAATATGCATTTGCTTCTCAGCAGCAGGAAATGGAGGATAAGATCAGAGCAATACTATAGCTGTCCACTGCCCCACAGACAACCACCTGCCTATACCTGGTTTATTCTAGTCATATCAATTTAAATTCTTTACATCAGATATTGTCAGAGGGTGAGGTTCTCCAGATTAAAGTGGCTTCCAGGACATAGACACTGTCTGCGGAGGAGGGGTTTCCTCAGCCACATTGACAAAGATTGAAGTGTTCCTCTCCTGGACTTTCCTACATGGATGTTGTCTGAGGGTTGGTTAGAAATAAGCCATTTTTCCCTCCAAAGGTATCTAGACCTGCGGTTTTTTTCCTCATTCCTTCTAAGGCAGGCAATGATTATCTAACCCCCTTTCTGACATCCCTAGAAATAGAAATCTGCTGATTCTTCAGTGGAATGTCCCCACTTCCTTCCTCCACAGCAGACACTGTATTATCCTAATCAGTTGGAAACATGAGTCCATAGTGGTGCTCACTGATGCAAGGGAAATGGAATGTGGGAAGGTAAACTTAAGCAAAGAACATAACAAGAACACATCTCCATGAGACATAGAAAATATAGGTAGCCTTTTACTATTCAGCTCAAGTACTGGTTGAGTACCTACTAAGTGCTAAGTTCTGGAAAGATTAAAAACAGAGGATGATGGTATTGAAGTACTCTCTCTAGGGGGAAAGACACTATGTGAACATGTAAATGCACTTTAATGTACATAGCTGTTGTATATTAGAACTCTGAGGAGCCCCTTGGCAGCATGTGAGGGTGGGGGTAATGATGGGGCATAGTGGTGATCAGAAATGCTTCTTGGTGAGGATGATTCCTGGGGTTATCCTGAGGTGCTTTGCTGCACTTACTTGCATGCTTTGAGACCCCATGTCTATAAGACCCTATGATGAACAGCAGGGCTTTCGTACCACTGCTGAAATACACGCCCAGACACCATTTGGCTTTTCATTGTCTTGATAAGTTTCTCAGATAATGTCTTATTTAACCAGAGATAGACTCTTCTGAGAAAGATTTACAGGATACAGTTTAGGAGAAATGCTGAATGTGGTTTCACAGAATCCAAAGTACATACGTCACCCTTCCTCTGATTCCCACACTGAGGTTTCTAATAGAATGCCCAGTGTAGGCAGACTCTGTAAATTGTTCAGGGAAAAGCAGCATCGCAGTAATGGGGAGACATCTGCATCCCAGGAGCAGCTTACCTTGTTGTGGCTAAGTCCATCTTATTCAGTGGCCATGAAAACATGGTGAAAATCAAAGAGGAGTAAGAAAGGACTAATGCGGCTACTTACTCTCACTTTCATTTCATTATCCTCTGAGTTCCATTTCTACTCTTTTCTGGCAAATATATCCTATCTACAAATTCTCAACAGGGTGTTTGCATAAGCCCTTCCTCTGCAGCACATTTTGTTATATCTGGATAGTGAGGAAACAAACGTTTTGTCACACAATCAAGTAGTCAGATTAAGAAGTCTTTATTCTAAGGCCGGTGACCACGAGTGGATTTGCATCGTAAAGAACTCGTGGTTCCCAACAAACTCAAGGGTTTGCTTTTAAAGGCAAAAAGAAGCGAAGGGACAGGGTGAGCACCTAGCCAAAGCAGTTTTCCAGAAGCAAAACAGGCTTTCGGTTATCGTTGAAACAATCTAGGGAGAGAGTGCTCAGCGAAGCATTTTACAAAAAGCAAAAGAATGTGCTCAGTTATCTTGGCCTTTTACAGAGGTTGTTAAGGCGGCATCCTGAGGGCTTTTCTGGAATCTAGACATTGAGGAACATTTATGGCCTTTACAGAACTCTTCATTTACTCATCTGCAAATCTTGCAAAACTCGTTCTATGATCAGGGATATGGTGTTTCTACATTTCAATTTTACCAGCAGTGAAATGCTTTCTATATTTAATTCCAATAAAAGAAGCGTTTTAGCACCTTTAGCACTGTCATGGTCAGTGGTGTTAGAATTAAAACCATAGAGTAAATCTGCAGAGGAGCAGAGACTTCACTTAATGCACATAATTTGGCATTTTGTGCTCAGAACACTTGTGCACAAACACACTACTGAGGGCAAAGTGGCTCCCTTGGTAGCTCTCTGCAGACTTCAGAGCCACATTTGGAGAAAGAGAAGTCACTTGTTCTACAGTATTGAATGTTAGACAATCAATGTCCATCTTGTTATGAGAAATAACTCGGACAAGGGAAGAGCCCTCTCTGGGGTTAAGGAACGCAGGTCATCTGTCCTTGCTCTTCCTTTCCAGAAACTAAATTAATGACTTTGGCTTTTTGAGTTTGAAATAGGGGTTCCACCAATCCTGGGCTAAATAGGCCCAATGAGTATGATTGCTTTTGGGTGAGATGGTAGTGTGACAAGAATTGAAGTTCAAAGAGGAAGAAGAGAAGCACTAGTGTATACAAGTACATGTGCTCAGTGGGCTCAGATGTACTAAAGGTAATTAGCATGCAAATGAAATTCTGAAGAGAAGAACACAAATGATCACGTCACCAAGGACCTATCTACAGTGGATGTTTGGTGCTGCAGTTTGACCTGCAATTCTCTCTAATGAGGTGATAATGAGCTGTGAAAACCCAAAGGAGCAGTTGAGTAGCAATCCTTATAAGGTAAGTAAGTATATTTTCACATGCACAAGGAGTCCTGGAGCATAGCAGTAGAATTGCTAATACCAGCTGCTAGCACATCTCTCAGAATGCAGATGTTGCTTCAGCAGTGACACTGGCTTTCCCATCACTTTGGCCAATGCGTTTGAATTGAAAATTCGAAAGTATTATATGTTTGGCAGCTCTGACTCTTCACAACATCCTGTGTCCTCCAGCCTTAGCTTGCTGCTGTTCCTCATGGTCTTTCAAAGCGGTCAGGGATTCTCTAGGAATGACTTAGACATCAGGGAATGAGAGCAGACCTGGCAAAACAGAGAGAAGGAGACTTCAAAAGATTGCCCAACCTGCCTCTGCTTACCTGGAAAGACACTGGACTGGGAACCCACAGACCCCACCTACTCCTCCTTCCCAGGGTTAATTCGGAGCTCAGGCAAAAGGCCAGCAAGGGCTCCTCACCCCACCTCGGAAGTCTCACTCGCTCCAGGTGGCTTGAGCTCTAAATTCAAGAGTTAATTGTCTGCCTCACAGCAGAGAAATAAAACTATTTATTCTGAAGTTAAGTCCTTTCAAAGATTGAGAACCTGTCTCACTTTTCCAGGGGCATTTTAATTCTCCACCTAAACCCCAGAGCACAAACTAAAGCCTGGCCTCTTCTTTTGAAGTTCTTTGCTGAGAATGGCTGGTGGCAGGCTGGACCCTAGATGCCAGCCAGAGATAAGACAGATATACTCAGAACTATCAAGGGGCAGGCCAGGAGGAGAGGAGTGAGTTAGCTGGTAAGAAGATGTAGGTTCTCACTGCAGAAGTATAGAGGAACAGTCAGGAATGTGAACTACATCCATGCCAGAAAGTTATCTTAGAGGCAGCAGAATATGTATTTTTTTAAGTAGTTTGTTTGGTGAGAGGAGGGAGGCAGAGACAGACTTCTGCATGTGCCTGGACCAGGATCCCCTCTCCCTGGCATGCCCACAAGGGGGTGCTGCTCTGCTCATCTAGGGTGTTGCTCGGTTGCAACCAGAGCCATTTTTTAGCTCCTGAGGCAGAGGCCATGAAGCCATCCTCAGTGCCCAGGGCCAACTCGCTCCAATTGAGCCTTGGCTGCAGGAGGGGAGGAGTAGAGAGAGAGCGCGCAAGAGAGAAGCAAGAGGGGGAGGGGTGGAGAAGCAGATGGCTGCTTCTCCTGTATGTCCTGACTGGAAATTGAACCCGGGACATCCACACGCCAGGCCAATGCTCTACTGCTAAGCCAACCGTACAGGGCCTAGAATATGTATATTTTAATCCAGCAAAAATTGGTTGAAATACAGCCTAAGTATAAAAATGGGTCTGGGCAGTGATGGAATGCTTGGAGAGTGAGAATATCCATAGCAAGAAGACAGAAAGAAATAAGTTTGCCCAAAGGCTCCTAGCCACCTTGAACTGGAAGCTGCCCCTATGTGGCTCCCTTTGATCCCGCTGCTGTAGAGCAGGTGTAACCATCGGATGCTTTTGGACTGGAATACAGTGGCTCCCTTGGCCTCCTAAGACCCCCGTGTCTGGCTCTGTGTCTCTTGGTCACCATTCGGGGTCCCTTTGCCATTCTTCCTGATGAGTTGTAAAGTCAAGTCTAGGATACAGAACCAGTCATAGGGAAGGTGGCCTGGTCTGTAAAGGTCAGATAAAACCTGTCAGGGGATGTGACATTTAACAGATCTGAAGAAGAAGGGGGAATTTGGCCCGAAGAAGGGCTATGGGTGGGATGGTTTCCTAGACAGTAGGTATGGCCCATGCAAAGATCCTAAGGCACAGAAGGGGCATCGTAGTTGGTTCCCTGTGTCCTGAGTTGACCTCCTTCCAGTAGGTCCTGCCTGGCCACAGCCCTGACCTGGAGTTAGCTTCTGGTGTGGGGGGGGGGGGGGAAGAGGAAATGAAAGTATTTGTAGAGATGCCCAACCAGCTAGAAGAGGGAGGGGCTGGGGAATAGAAAAAATAAACTAGTGCTTGGAAAAATCTAGTTTTCTATTTGCTGTCACTGGTCAGTGTTTCTGAATTGATGTTAAAAATTATATTTGGCTGTTCTGACATTCCATAACATTCTGTGACCTCTAGTCACAGCAAGAAAAAATGGCAAACTTCAGTGTTAGAGAAAGTTACTGTAAGGAAAAGTTTATATGGGAGAGCCGTTTCTTTTCAGTATTAAATGATTTGGAACTCACTATATATTTACTCAGTTCAGCTCAGCAATTACCAAACAGCTAAATGGTCAAGAATTTCCATAAAGTAAAACACAAATACCTGATATTTATGTTTTAAAGTCTAACCCTTTCAAACCATCATTTTTTAACCTTCAGCAAGGAGATTCCCTGCTGACACCAGGATTTGAATGATGGAAAGAATCAGCCACTACATTTTGTTTCCATTGGGATCACATTATCAACCTGTAATTTCTCCATATTAGAAAATAACACTTTATTTCCGAATAATGAGCAGTTAGTTGGACGATGGCTTTGCCTCCTGCTACCAAATGCTAGTGCCATTTACATCCCACCAGGTGGAGGCAGAGACAGAGATTTGTTACCTCTAGTTCCAGATAGACAGGACCCTGGGATCTCTGGGACACAGAGCCACGCCCTCCTTCAGGCACAGTGCTGCCCAGAAGCCCAGCTTCCTGCCTCCAGCACTCAACCCCCAGCACTTCCAGGGGCCCAGGGAGCTCCTGGCCCCTCCCAGAGGAGAAGCATTTCCAAGCATCCTCCACACAACTGGTTCCTCTCCTGAGTGACAGCAATACTGTCCTCTGGAGGCTTCAGGACACAGTAGGTTGCTAATAAAAATATATTTACAGAGACATGGTTCAAAGAAATTGTTTTCAGAAAATTCCTATCTAGATAGAATTTGTTTTGCAGGCCTTCAACCCTGCACATTCTGAGGGTTTATGTCCAGGGAGATAAGGGACAGCACTGCCAGCTGTGGGCTCAGACTCCCCAGAAGCAGTGCCCTCAGGGGAAGGCTGCACTACTGCACATGCCTCAGACAAAGGCACAGGCTGAGGTGGAGGGACAAGAGCTTACAGCCCTACATGTCCAGGAGACCAAAACCACAATAAAAGATCAATGGTTGTCCAACAGTTGAGACCATTTTTCTGGCCATACCATTTTCTGGGGGGGGGGGGTGTGTGTGGCTGTGATTTTAAGGGGAGGCAGGGATGAGCTTGGCAGCCCAGACATGAGGAGTGAGGGTGTGCTCAGGATGCTGACCAGAGATGCAGCATGGAAGATGAAAATCAGGAGCTTGGCCAGCACAGTGGACAGATAGATGCCTGAGGAAAGGAGAATGGCATGGCACATGCTCCCCAGAGACCTCGGCTTCCCTCTGAAGGCGGAGGCCTCTGTGTTCTTTCCGTGTATGCCCTCAAGGCCTGGTGGGCTTGTTCCCTCTGGCTTTGCACAGTAGTAGTCCTGCCTGTGGCCACTGACTGATCATGGTGCACAGGTGGAAGGCACTCGCTCTGGGATTGGCCACCAGCAGGGCAGAAAATCTCCATGACACTTTTTAGTTGGATGACACCTCTGGGCTCCACACAGAGTATTTTCTTGCTTGCTCTGGCCCCATCCTAGGCTGGAACAGATATGGCTTCTGCTGGGCCTTGGGGTATTAGTGTTGTCCAGGCTGGACAGGAGCACCTTCTAGTACACACAGCCTATACACATGCAGGCCTTATTCTGATTTCCACGGCCCTTATTGGGAACTTTATTTTTACCTCTTAAGTACCACTCAGAAAACTCCCAGCTCCTTCTTCTTCTTCTTCTTCTTCTTCTTATTATTATTATTATTATTATTATTGGAAAAACAATGTTATAGAAAACTACCAGTGTGGAAGTGAGGCAGACTTGAGATAAAATTCACGTTCTAACACAACTAAATGCATGACTTTGGACAATACACTCATCTCCCAGTACAGAGAACGACAGATGATATCAACTTGAGATTTAAAATTCTGAGGTGAGAAATAAATAATATATTATACACTAAAAGTCTAGCATTTTGTTAGTCCTGCACATCCCAAAGTTCTGTTTGACAATAGCTCTCCACCCTCCCACCCACCTTTACTCTCTCTTTCATCTAACTCCTGTTTATATCTCTATAGATACTTAGGAAAACCCCAGCTGTCCTTATGTGCTTATCCCCACTTCCCAGCCTTCCCCTTTCCTGTGCAAGTGAGATGTAGACTCTAAAGCTAGGATACTGCAATGCATTTTTCTCCAGCTAACTAGCCTCCATTGAATGTCAAGCTGTTGCGAACTCCTATTGGGGATTTCCAAGAAGCTCTTCTTCAGTGTGGCCCCATGGGGCCGTGATCATCTGGCAATCTCTGCCACCAAAGTGACTGTGATTTACTGTGACCTTCCTGCATCTGTGATTTCACAGGACACAGGTTTGGTCTTTTTTTGGCCATGGGTACTTTTCTTCTCAGAACAATGACCAGTTATGAATTTTATTTAAGGACGCTCTTCTAATGTGTTGATCTGCCATTGGATTCCATCGGGGTCACATAAAGATTTGATGTCGCCTTTATCTGTGTTGCTGAATGACTGGGCAAGTGGGAAGAAGGGGACTAACAGTGACTGAACCCCTCTGAGTGCTCCCGGAGGAGACTGGGTCAGGGACACCGGGCACTCAGCTAGAACTGTACAGAGGCAGTGAACCCACTGAAAGATGAGGCAGCTGCCCCATTTACTGATGAGCTAACAAAGCCCAAAGAGCTCATTCATCTGGTCCATGTTTATACAGCTCCTAAAGGGTGCTACATACATGCAGTGTGTTTGTCCTGCTACAGAGCGACATCCCACCTTTTTAGCTCTTTAGAAAACTGAAGGTTTAGTGTTGGCCTCTCATGATTTGCTCTGCCTGGTGCTGTCTGTGGATTGCACATGGAAACTCAGCTGGCTTTGTCAGATTGACAGTTGATGCTATGATGCTATGAGGACCATGAATCCTAGAGAATGAAGTTTTGCCACTTTACCTGATGTCCCAGGAGATACCAGAGTGATTGATCTCCCCACTGGACCATGTGGGAGGGCCCAGTTCAAGGATCAAAGCACAAAGGTTTCTGAGGAGGCATTGGACCAAGAGTGTGCCCTTCACAGAAGTTATGAAGACAGTACTCCTGACGAAAAGAAGCAGTATAATTAAATATAACTGGAAGATTAAATTAAAATTGCCACATTAACCAAATATTATCTTAAGGTTTTAGCCTGTTTGTAACAAGGCTTTAAGTTCTCTTTGGCTCACAATATACTCCAGGAAAAATAGCAATATAGCTTTTCCTTATTCTGTAGTTTAGCCTTCTTAAAAAAGAAAATATCTCACAGTACATATAATATCAGGTTATTTTAATTAGTTTTTCTATAAAATTAGTTTTCTATAAAAACACATTTGCAAGTATAGTCTGGTTTAAAATCTAATGGAACCCAATTTGTAAACTCTCAGTTATGTTTAGGTGAATATGATTGTCCAGTAATTGTGCTAAAAATTTGTTCATGGAAATTAGATTTTTGATGCTGCCTCATTTCCCAAGTGGCACATTATCATCTCTTTAGCTACATTTTCCATTGGATGATTGCTGAAGACCTAACCTCAATGTCAAAACAATTGGGAAAGCAGCATCACATTGTGAATGGACTCAGTGACACCGTGCTGCCATTGGGGAGCGGGGGTGGTGACAGGATTTTCACAGTGTGACCCCATCCTGCTAGTGACCTTACAGAAGGTCACACTCTAATGGGCTGGCTGTCCCCTGCCTAGGTCGTGAGAGATGTAGAAACCGCATAGCGCTGAGGTTTGAAATCTGTGAATGGCTGGAGGAGATGGGGCTGGCAGACTCAGCCCTGAATCATCGGTGTATAATAGCATCTGTGCCAGGTTATCGTTCTTCACTTGGGATGGAGCAGGGATCCCATTAATGCACTCACAGCTGACTCCAGAGGAGAACGACCGACCGTGGAGAAAGTCATCCTCGCTTGGGAATGGTTCAATACTCGAGCAGGGTAGGAAACAGAAGCCAGTCCCCTCTAAATCCCTCTCCATCTCTGTTTCTCTGATGCCCCTTGGAAAGCTCCCTGATCATGTAGCAAGGAGGGTTGCCAGGGTATTTCCTTTCAGAACATCCAACTGAGAAGGGACTCTGATATGCTGGACTGCGTTAGGACTGGTATGGAGGGTTTGCTCTATTTTTGAAAGGGTTTTGTAGGCGTTTTGGAAGAGAGAGCTGCCATTGGGTACTTTGGACTTAAACCCACAGTCAGTAAAACTTTGCTGTAGATGTCCCAGCCTTAGTGGGAGAGGGAAGATGCTGGCATGCGGAGCAGGGGAAGGGCTGGCTTTGGGTGTGACACTGTAGGCACAGGTGTTCTCTTCAGACTAGTCCCATATCAAACATGCATGAGGGTTTCTGAGAGAGGAAGTAGGATGGAAAAGTGGACCAGTGACGCCAATAGAATTGTTGCTATGATAGAGCAAGAACAAAGACAGAGGGGCCACGTGTGGGAATACCAACAAAAACAAGGTTAAAGCTTACTTTTTCTCTTGTCTGAAAACTTTTGGCTGAAAAATGGGATGATAGGAAACTGCAGGATGGCCTAATTAGAAAGGGTTTGAGCTTCATGACTGCTCTAATTCTTGATGTTGGAAATAATAATTGCTACAAGTCATTCTTATCGTCAACAAGAACCCCAGAGACTAAAAATATCTTTGAGAGATCCAGGGAGGAAATTTTGTTTCCCCAGATGATGCCAGCCCCAGGGCAATGTCACCATGATGGTCATGGTGAGAGAGAGCAGCCCAAGACCCTGAAGACACCCTCTCAGAACTGTTTGGACTCCAGCCCCATGTTTCTGTTAATACATCACAATACCATGGCTGGAAATTTTTCATTTTTTCCATCTTTCTTTCCCTTTTCTACTTTCTCTGTCTCTCCTTTATTTTTTCTTCTTTAACTGACCTTAATTTATGTATTTAAGAAATTTTACTGATCTCTTGCCAGGTTCTAGGGTCATGTAAATAAGAAATAGTAGGTACTATCAACAAGTTTAATAACTTGAACAGGAAAAAAAATAAGGATTCACAATTTGGGGCCATCAGGAAAGGCTCCACAAATATATATAATTTATAGAATACTTAGGAACCTTGCAGGCATCCTGCAATTGGGTGATGGTGGTGGTAGGGTTTGGAGGTAACTTCGCTCCAAAGCAAAGTGAACAGCCTATGTGTAACCACTGAGTTGTCAAACATTGTATCCTTAAAACAGTGTCACTCAAGGCAGGACAGTATTTAGTGACCCAGAAGGCCTGTGAAGCACTCATACAGGGGCACAGAATCCTATTGTTCCTGGAAGTTTGTGAAGAACAATGAGCTATTTTCAACAGACCAGGAGTAAAACCTAGCACCTAGGAGTGTCCTTCCTGGTCTTCGGAAGCCTGTGTTTGGGAGTGTCAGTTTACGTGGACTTGCAAGTACAGTCTCTCCAGAGAGAAGGCAGTCCTCCAGCTCAGGTGGTTTCCCTGTTCTTCCATATTTTTTCTCTAAGCAGTTCTGTGCACTAAACCCATGAATAGCCCCTGATTTGTGTATAACTCAAGAAAATGTGACTACATAAGCCAAATATTCAAGAAAGCTGAAAAAACAAAAAAATACCAAGGATTCAAAATTAGGGTAGGTTATTTCCTTTAAAAAATATATGATTACTGCCATTGGTGATATTTAGGAGAACTTGTGCTCTGAGCCCCGTCTTCGGCAGTGGCTTGTGCTGTTCATTACCAACACATCCCCCTTTCCCCCCACCCACACTGCTGTGTACACAGTCCCTGGTAAGTCACACCCATCACCACATGGTTCTGGCTTTGTCTTCTCGTTCACTTTATAAGTTTGTCATCTCCAAACTTAAGTTCTAAATTCATTTGGACTTTGAGCATATTTAGTGGATTGATGTTTATATATAAATGTTATGTTCTTAATTCTATTGCCACACACAGCCTCTTCGTCTTGCCTTGCACCATTGCATACCTGCTCTTTGGTAGTTTTTTACACTGTGAACATGACAGTATCTGCCTCCAGCTCACAACGATTCCTATAGCTCTGGGTCCTGCTTGCAATGAAGAGGTTCCCCACACTCTGTTAGAAGCTGCCCTTTGAAAGCAACATCTCTGTCTATCTCTCTGCACTATTGTTGAAATACTTCAAACTGTTTGTCCCACCTACAGTGACAGGCCCATTGGTAGCCACTAAACGAGGTAATTTTTTTTCAAAGTCAAATATTTGCCAGAATGCTGCTGCTATAACTCCCAACATTTACTGGATTGAGCTATGTCTGGATTCTTACAAAATTCTGCCTAGGAAGAAAAGCATCCCCCTCATTCATATTCACTCATGCATTAGTTCAACCCTCTTCTCCTGCCTTCTGTGCCTATCATATTTTTCTTTACACAAAACACACACACACACATTATCCCCCCCTCCTTCTTCTATGTTCACCATAAATTCTCCTGCCTATGCAGGAAAACAATAAAAAGTATCATCACCTAGCAAACCCATCTCTTGAACAGACCAATGTATCTGTCACAACTCATTTGCTCAGATGCAGGTTTATGGAAGTTTTTTAGGTTTTCTAGAAAATCAATCTTGTATTCCCTGCTCAGTACTGAGCTCATATTCTCAGTACATAGAAACAGTGTGGTCATTGGGATTTTTATAGAGCCATCCACCAAATAAGGCTACCAGGCAAGCTCACGTGGAAAGAATATTAGTCACACATCCCAGATGGGAGTGTCTGTTAACTTGTCCCTGCCTGGGTTTATATAATGGGATAATAATTACATTATCTTCACCACAGAAATATTATGAGAATGAAATAAAAAAAATGCACCAAGTCCCTTCCTTGTACGTGCTTTAGAATAGAGCAAGCACACCCTAAATGTTAGACATTGTCATTTGACCTAGCTTGACAAAAAATTGCATACTTTACAGTCACAGGAAAAAAAAAATAGAATTCTAACATATGGTTCACAATTTATACTGCAGATCTACTGTTCTTTTGACAATTCTGTAATTTCCAGTTGTAGTTCTATTCACCCCTCTGGGCCTCTGGGTATTAGGATAGGGTGGTAAGTTTCCAGTTTCCTGATAGAGCATGAATGGCCCAAATATCATGTTCAGTCTAATGTATCAGGCAGTCTGTTCATTGTTTTACTTTTTCACAAAATGAAATGTTAATGCACGAAGGATCATTTACATATGGCCTAATAGTTATTTAAGAAAACAGCAATTAAACATGTTGAGATAATTAACAGTGTGCACACGAGTAACAATGCGTTTTAGACGCTAGGTATTAATGGAGTAGATGCCAAACATGTGTAATCCCACACTTCAGTTAGGATTTCTTTGTTAATTATATTCATTTACAAATTTAAAACAACTGGTCCTATGCATTGAAACAAAGTGAGTGTTGTAAGGGTTGAGAGAATGAATGCAGGGGGAGGGTATCTCTGCACTAAGGATGCATGTAATGAATTAACCTTACTTTCTATCCCCAACAGAGGGAGTGTCATTAAGGACAAGAAATAACCTGCCACACTTCAGGCCCGTCCACAACAGCCTCATCCCATCCTTCTGTGCACACATTTCGTTTCCGAGCTTACTTGCTGGCTTGTGTCCAGTAAATGGAATCATCCCATAGCTGTGATTCATGGTCCTTCCTGGACCGCAGTCCTGCTTAGACCCACAGCACAGAGTCTAAATGGAACACATGGACACATCCATGGAAACTCTCAACCTAGCTCCTTGGCTGCCTGGCGCAGGTCACAGATCTAGCAGATTGGCAGAGGAGGGGATGCTCACATCCACCCACATTCACGGCAACATTTCACAAACCCAAGACTGCTCCCAAGGCCATCAGAGTGAAACCACCACTATGACTTCATCATCCAAGGACACGTGTTCCTCTGTGTCCACTGCACCAGTGGCACATGGAACAGCCCCACTGAGGGACAATCCGATTGAGGGGAAAAACCTTAGACTGGCCATTTCTACCATATAGTAGCTGGGTGGTCTTGGGCCAGATTGTATGCCTCAGTCTTTCTAGGTGTGTAAAATGGGGATCATATATTTTTATCCATTTCATAGAGTTAGTCTGAGGATTGAAATGAAATAATCCCTTGAATGTTAATTCTCTTCCACTTGCTTCAAATGTTTTTAAGCCCTAAGTATTCAGGCAGCTGCCACTAGAAAATCTAACTTGAAAGCAAGGGAAGGAGGGAGAGGAAAGGAAGGGAAACACACTTTGAATTCTTTGTTGACTGCTGCATGAACCTCCAGTCCACAACATAAGGGCTCTGGCATATGGCTAAGGGCGGGCTATAGACACATGGGGCAATATGGGGGAGGGGGTGGAATAGGGCGAG
Organism: Saccopteryx leptura; assembly: GCF_036850995.1. Classification (NCBI taxonomy): domain Eukaryota; kingdom Metazoa; phylum Chordata; class Mammalia; order Chiroptera; family Emballonuridae; genus Saccopteryx; species Saccopteryx leptura. The sequence continues at coordinate 87,137,436 of NC_089511.1, forward strand.
TGACTGTTGGGATCTGGGTCTGATTTCCAGGACATTTTCATGGGAAGGGGCTATGACCAGGAGGGGACTTGGCATTGATTGATTATCTGTATAAAATCTGACACTGTATCTGATGGTTTACTCATAGTCTTTTCGCCCAGTTGATGAGGTTCAATGCTCTCATTTGCAGCCACATCTCGGTCTCTGATTTCAGAATCCCAACCTATAGCTTCCCGCCAAGTATCCCTTCTGCTGTTGGAACCATTTGTGTCTGGAGAAGCAGACTCGCCATTCAACTGGTTCGTAGCTCCCATGGCCCACAATATGTTCTTGGGGTCCCCCAGGTCGGGAAGCTCCAGAGAGGAGCAGTCAGATGGCCCACGCTGGATGAGATGATGGGAAGTGACCAGAATAGACCACCATGTGCCAGAGCCCCCTCACCCAAAGAATGTAGTTCTGTTCTTTCCATAGAAAGCTGCCTTGTTAGAAATATGGTTGGGTTTGGGGTCTCTGTCTCTGTATTAAAAGCAGTCTGGCTTTAAGCTAAAAATTCAACATAAATTTCTCTTCTAATTCTCCAGAAAAAACTAATTTGAAATTCTGCATTTTTTTCCCCCCACAAAGTCTGATTCCTAAAAAGAAGCAAGATTTCAAGCATTTTATGTTTTCAGGCATTTTCCCTACTTCTGCCCTGTGCCTTTTTAGTGCTCATTATTCCAACCTGGTAGTTATTAATTATTTAACATCATCCCAATAATTACCTCCTCCAGGAAGCCTTCCCTAATTAAGCCTCCACCTCCATATGTGGTTGTGGGCGTTCCTCTCTAAAGTTTCAGTGATCATATCTCATGGAGGCCCTGTGCCCTTTACTGTATACCCAGTACCTCCAAGCAGACACTATGTCTCAGTCTCTGAACTCTACCAGCTACCTATCCAGGCTCAAAACTAAACACGTCATAAAGAAAAAGTTACACTTAATCAGGGCAAGAGGTTGAGTTCCCACAGAATCTAAACATGGCTTCAGCAGTCCAAATAAGTAATTGCTGCAGGAATCTCAGCCTGTTGCCTTGGGATGGGCACACGTGAAATGCATGAATGTATGCCAACAACACTCACTGGAAAGAGAATGAGATCTATTCAGAACAGGCGCTTTAATCCAGCTGCCTTCACAAAGCTCATCGGTAGGCACAGCGACAAGGCAGGAAGGGCAGCAACAGTCCTGCAGTTTAATCAACACGAGAGCTAACCTTGGGAAGTCATATTAAAGAAAACACCTGTTCATCAATTGCTTTTTGTCTGGACCTTATTACAGTCCAATCTGAACTTGAATTTTTCCTTTGTTCCTGTCTTTTGCTCCTGGGCATTTTGCCCTGCTGTGGAGCAGTACTTCTTAAACACCCACATATTTAAGAACCACCCAGAAGTGTCATCAAAACGCTAATTCTGCTTCAGGAGTTCTAGAACAAGAGCTGAGATTAGGAGATTTCAACCAGCTCCTGGTTAAGCGCTGCTGCCACTAGTCCATGAAGCACACTTCGAATAGCAAGTGTTAAGAGATGGAATTATCAGCCTTTTCTGTACAATCAAATAGCTTGGGAAGTTCTATAAAAGCACAGGTTCCTGAACCCCACTTCAGACCATTTAAATCAGAGTATGGGGGAGGTCCTCCACAGAGTCTATTGGACAGCCAAGGTTGAGAACTGTTGAGCTAAATCAGTGGTTCTCAAAGTGTAGTCACCAGAGTACCACTAGGAACAGCATCAGCACCTGGGAACTTATTAGAAGGGCAAACTATCAGTGTATGGATAAATAACATTGTGTATTCAATGCATGGAATATTATTTAGCAATGAAAAAGAAATGATGTACTGATAACATGTGACACCGTGAATAAGTCTCAAAAATATTACACTGTGTGAAAAAATGTTGATGCAAAAGACCACACAGTGCACGATTCCAGAATAGGCAAATTCTAGAGACAGCGAGCAGTTTGCAGAGGGTGGCAGTGGGAGAGGAGATGGACAGCCAACAGACACAAAGGATTTCCTGGGAAGGATAGAAATGTTCTAAAACTAGATTGTGGTTGTGGCTGTACTAGTAGGTCAAATTATTAAAAAATGGTTGAATTTAATGGTCTATGAAATATATCTCAATGAGGCTGTTAAAAAGAAAAAAGGAATGCAAGCCTGACCTGGCGGTGGTGCAGGGGATAGAGCGTCGGACCAGGACCCAGAGGACCCGGGCTTGAGACCCTGAGGTCGCCGGCTTGAGCATGAGCTCATCTGGTTTCAGCAAGGCCCACCAGCTTGAGCCCAAGGTCACTGGCTTGAGGAAGGGGTCACTCAGTCTGCTGCAGCTCCTCACCCTTGACATCAAGGCACATTTGAGAAAGCAATTGATGAATAACAGGTGCTGCAATGAAGAATTGATGCTTCTTATCTCCTCCCTTCCTGTCTGTTTGTCCCTATCTGTTCCTCTCTCTGTCTCTCTGTGTCTCTGCCACACACACACACAAAAGAAAAAGGAATGCAAATTCTCTGGCTGCCCCCAGTCCTACTAAACTGGGGTTCAGTGGGGCCCAGCAATGTGGTTTAGGAAGCTCTTCCACTGCCTGAAGAGCACCTATGCTGGGACCCTGGGCAAAGGGTGGGCAGGGCTTGAGAGCTGCCTACACTGGGTAGGGGTCCCAATAGGATTTTTAGGCTAGAACAACCAGGAAATGGTAATTGGGAACTGAAAAATGGCAGCAAAACCATCTTTCAGAAACTGAGGAGTAAGCACTCAGCATTTGAAGGAAAAAGCCTATGTTCCACATCTCAGTCTGATCCCTTGAGGGTTGTCTCAACCTGGGAAAATGATTGGCCTTTTATCACCCTCAGTAGCTTAATCTGTAAATGGACATAAAAATATGTATCCCTCAGGGTTGCTATGAAGGTAAAATTAGAGAACAAATAGGAAATCTCTTCACAGGCACTGGTCCAGTACACACTGAGGAAAATAATATACATGGGTCCCCTTTTCCTTCATATAAACGGCTATAGCCCAGCCTCCTCTGAGCAACTCACCCTGGAACTCTCTGAGCCCCAGGGAAGCTTTGCTGTTATATTTAGAATGTTATTATTCCAGCAAATGGAAATTCTTCTGGAGTCTTTCTTGCCTCTGGGTCTCATTTATCTAAGGTGGCTTATTTTCAAAATTATATAGAGCTGCTACTTGGAAAATGCTGCAGGATGATGCCTTGGCCTCAGTTTCTTCCTTTTGGAACAAAACAGAAGAAGAAACACAAGAACAGAAAGTGTCTTCCCTGAGGAAAGTGCCACCGTCAGAAGATTCCCCATCCTTACCTTGGAACCAAGGGATTGCTCTTCACACTCCCTGACCAAGGAAATTGACTAAATATCACAAGAGAAGAAGACACATTCATTCCCAGAGCCACCCATTAGGTGTGCTAAAGGAATTTTAGTTAAGCCTCAATGTGACATCAAGAAACAAGTGGAATTAGCCTTCAGTGGATACATTTTAGGGTGACATATAGCATTACAGTATTTGGAGCTCATGTCAAGCCATAATCAACTAATCATTGGTAATCATGGTAACGCAGATGTGAATCAAGCAAATTTCCTGACAAACAGCTACTGAATTGCAGGCATAGGAGTTTATAGTGAGTAGCATTTGGACCAAGGCAAAAAGGCAAGAAGGGCTGTCCTGTAGGGCAGAAAGAGTAGGAGGCAATGCTAAATCCGCAGTCATTGTCTGGTGTTCCTTCTGTCTTATACAGCCCAGCGTGACAGAGCCGCTACCCTCTTTCCTGAAATCCGGTCATGTCCTTGCAAGGCAGTCATTTCAGGTAGGCTTTGCCTTCTAGTTGCTCAGTTGATACAGGACTTAGTGATTTGCATAGAAAGGACATTATCCCAGCCGATATAATCTGCTTGCCATCTACCTCATTGTAAACTTCTTTAAGGGGGTGTCTGTGTCTTGTCCATTGCTGTGTCCTATCTAGAGAACACGGCACATCGCATCAGAACACTATGCATTTAGCATGTCATGTCTTATTAGCAGTTAACATCCAAACAGCTCCTGCAAGGGCTAGAGGGCTATTATCATCTGGAATTTACCAGGCACCAATATATGGTAGAAATGGGGTAAAATGTGCATTTTAAGCTCCCAAGCCTGTGCTCTTTGTCTCATCCCATATTTATACCTAGAAATAAGTAGCACATTTGATGCACTGGAACTTGACCTGCAAGTTCACCTCCTAACTCCTGTGACCATGGACAGTAGAGGCTTATAAGACTTTCATGTCCATGCAGTGGCAGGAAGACAAAGCCCATGCTCCCTACTTGCTGTTTTCAGTGGCAGCCCTGATTGCCTGAGCCAAATCCACCTCTGCCAAAACCTCTGAGTCCAGTTCTTCTCATAAGCTCTTTAAACAGCACACTTATCCTGTCTATAACAGTAAAAATCCCTGGTACAACAAGTGAGGAATTGCTTGAAATTCTCATTAAGCTAAGTCTTACCAAAGCTTTCCCCATTATCTCAGTAAGCTCCTTTCCACATTAAAAGACTCCCCTTAATTAATTCCTCTTGCTGGTCTATGGACATGCGATGCTTTATTATGACCTGCAAATTCACAAGTAAGAAAATAAAGTGTAGATAAGCATTGCCCTAAGGTCCATCATCATATGAGAGCTGTATCCTATCACCGTGTCTCTGGTCATGAATATTTCTTACATCAAAAATGAAAGCACCTCTCCAGCGAGGGGTGGAGAAGACTCAGTAAAGGGCTCTCTGGAGTCTCTGGAATAAACAGAGGCATCTTCTGGGGGCTGCTTGTATAGCTGTCACATGCTCTTTTACACAAAAAGCTAAAGCAGGCAAGAGATGACACCCTTCCCTACGTTTCTTGCCCACAAAGAGTCTTGTTGCATAAATAAATGCATGGTGGTGGCAGTGTTTGCACTCTGGGTTCTGACATCTTACCCTCAGATGTCCATCCCCCAAGATAAAGAGCCCATCTTATTAAGGTAGACTTGTCTTCTCTGCTCTTTGACAGTCGCCCAGCTCTCCAAACACCTAGTTGCAGTGGCCTGATTCCTTCTAGTGAACTCTACAATAGAGATACGAGGCAGCTTAACCCAGTCTGAGTAATGCCCAATTCGAGAAAGTGGAGTTACCCCTACAGGGCATATAACACACTTTTCCCTGGTTCTTCATGGATTTTGTGTCTCTCTGCTACTTGATGTTTATTTCTCTCTTCACTGCTGAGTTCATCTCAACAAGACTTGTTCTCATTGTCATTGCTGTTGTTTTTAACCAAATTTCCCAGCATCTACTACCAATCCCTGAGTTAATTTTTTTCCCCTCAAACTTTGCAGTTTCGCCCCTTGATGTAGTTGTTGCTCCTGATTTGCTCAGACTTTAGTCCTCTGTGTGAGAGCCATAGTCCCTTGGACTTAGGCCCCAGTCTCTGTGTAGAAAAGCCAAGGTAGGCAGTCTTGGAGCTGCAGTTAAACATGATTCCTAGGAACCAGGGGTCTTTCTGGTTGCATGAAGGTGCCTGCCATTTCAAAAAATAATGGTGATGCTGCACGGGGAGAAAGAGGCACCTCTTCAGTCTAACAGCAGCTTTAGATTTTAGCAGTGCCAAGATACACTTTAATAAAATTGACGCCACATTCACAAATATATCTATTTCCCCAAGCACCTATTTTTTTCTCTCTGTGACTGGGCTATAAGAGGCAGGGTCTTCAGTTTTAGTGTTTTATCACTTCCCAAGCAGCATGAGCAGGCAACTGAATGTAGGGTTGAGTTGTTATAGGCACATCTATTTCTCAAGAGTATGCAGAATGACAACCTCTGTTTTGATGAAGAAGATGTTCTGAAATTATTTCTAATTGCTCTTATTGAAAAGGATAAAAAAGAAGAAGAACTCTAGCAGATAAAGTGAGATGGCTTCTGGGAATAATATCTGCCTCCCAAGATTATGCTTGATTTATGGTTTTGCATTAGTGAATGCTGGGGTTCCATCACCAACTCTTTTTAAAAGCCATTTCTTTCTCTTCATTCCCACTGACACATTGTTTAGTTCAAGCAAGGGTCTTCTCTCATAGGGATCATCCCAACAGACTCCTGTCTCATTCACTGACCTGCCAGCGTCACGAAGCACTTAAAACAATCTCTCTAACATACAGAACTGATTATGTCCAGCCCCTGAAAGCAATCCCAACATGGTTCCCTATTTCCCTCTTCAGGGTGGAGACCATGAACTGATGGCTACCGAGTCGCCACTCAGAATGCAACAAGTGTCCACTGAGCTGGCTCTCGGTCACTGGCTGTTTTCCAGCACTTCCTACCCACTTGTTTATGTCTTCCTCTAGTCTGTGACTGTTTCTAAATATGTATTGGCTCACTCAACACCTGGTACTGTCTGATAACCAGCATGCACTTGGTAAGTGGGTTTTCTTTTTTTTTTTCGGTTTTTTTCTTAATTAAATTTAATGCAGTGACATTGATAAATCAGGGTACATATGTTGAGAGAAAACATCTCCAGATTATTTTGACATTTGATTATGCTGCATACCCCTCACCCAAAGTCAAATTGTCTTCTGTCACCTTCTATCTGCTTTTCTTTGCGCCCTGCCCTCCCCCCACCCCCTCTCTCTCCTTCCTCGCCCCATCCCCCGCCACCCGTTACCATCACACTCTTGTCCATGTCTCTGAGTCTCATTTTTATGTCCCATCTATGTATGGATTCATATAGTTCTTAGTTTTTTCTGATTTACTTATTTCACTCTGTATAATGTTATCAAGGTCCATCCATGTTATTGTAAATGATCTGATGTCATCATTTCTTATGGCTGAGTAGTATTCCATAGTATATATGTACCAAAGCTTTTTAATCCACTCGTCCTCTGATGGACAATTGGGCTATTTCCAGATCTTTGCTATTGTGAACAATGATGCCATAAACATGGGGGTGCATTTCTCCTTCTGGAACTGTTCTATGGTGTTCTTGGGGTATATTCCTAAAAGTGGGATAGCTGGGTCAAAAGGCAGTTTGATTTTCAATTTTTTGAGGAATTTTCATACTGTTTTCCACAGAGGCTGCACCAGTCTGCATTCCCACCAGCAGTGTAGGAAGGTTCCATTTTCTCCACATCTTCGCCAGCACTTATTCTGTGCTGTTTTGTTGATGAGTGCCATTCTGACTGGGGTGAGGTGATATCTCATTGTGGTTTTAATTTGCATTTCTCTAATGATTAGTGATGTTGAGCATTTTTTCATATGCCTATTGGCCATCTGTATGTCCTCTTTGGAGAAGTGTCTATTCATTTCTTTAGCCCATTTTTTGATTGGATTGTTTGTCTTCCTGGTGTTGAGATTTATAAGTTCTTTATAAATTTTGATTATTAACCCCTTATCAGATGTATTGTCAAATATATTCTCCCATTGTGTGGATTGTCTTTTTATTCTGTTCTTATTGTCTTTAGCTGTGCAAAAGCTTTTTAGTTTGAAATAGTCCCATTTGTTTATCCTGTCTTTTATTTCACTTGCCCGTGGAGATAAATCAGGAAATATATTGCTGCGAGAGATGTCAGAGAGCTTACTGCCTATGTTTTCTTCTAAGATGCTTATGGTTTCACGGCCTATGTTTAAATCTTTTATCCATTTTGAGTTTATTTTTGTGAATGGTGTAAGTTGGTGGTCTAGTTTCATTTTTTTGCAGGTAGCTGTCCAATTTTCCCAACACCATTTATTAAAGAGGCTGTCTTTACTTCATTGAGTGCCCTTACCTTCTTTCTCAAATATCAGTTGTCTATAGAGCTGTGGGTTTATTTCTGGGTTCTCGTTCTGTTCCATTGATCTATATGCCTGTTCTTATGCCAGTACCAGGCTGTTTTGAGTACAAAGGCCTTGTAGTATAACTTGATATCAGGAAGTGTGATACCTCCCACTTTATTCTTCTTTTTTAAGATTGCTGAGGCTATTCGTGTTCTTTTTTGGTTCCATATAAATTTTTAGAATATGTGATCTATATTTTTGAAGTATGTCATTGGTATTTTAATTGGTATTGCATTGAATTTATAGATTGCTTTGGGTAATATAGATATTTTAATGATGTTTATTCTTTCTAACCATGAGCACGGTATATGCTTCCATTTGTTTGTATCTTCCTTGATTTCTTATATCAATGTTTTATAATTTTCCGATACAAGTTTTTAGTCTCCTTGGTTAAATGTACTCCTAGGTACTTTATGTTTTTGGTTGTAATTGTGAAGGGGATTTTTTCCTTAATTTCTCTTTCTGACTGTTCATTATTGGTGTATAAAAAGGCCTCTGATTTCTGATTATTAATTTTATATCCTACCACTTTGCTGAATTCATTTATCAGGTCCAGTAGTTTTTTGACTGAGACTTTAGGATTTTCTATATACAATATCATATCATCTGCAAATAATGATAGTTTTACTTCTTCTTTTCCAACCTGAATGCCTTTTATTTCTTCTTCTTGTCTGATTGCTGTGGCTAGGATTTCCAGGACTATGTTGAATAAGAGTGGTGAAAGGGGCACCCCTTCCTTGTTCTTGATCTTAAGGGAATTGCTTTTAATTTTTGCCCATTGAGTATGATGTTGGCTGTGGGTTAGTCATAGATGGAATTTATCATGTTGAGGTATGTTCCCTGTATTCCCACTTTGCTGAGAGTTTTGATCTTGAATGAGTGCTGGATTTTTTTTTAATTTTTATTAATTTTTAATGGGGTGACATCATAAATCAGGGTACATATGTTAAAAAAAAACATGTCCAGGTTATCTTGTCATTCAATTATGTTGCATACCCATCACCCAAAGTCAGATTGTCCTCTGTCACCATATATCTAGTTTTCTTTGTGCCCTTTCCCCTCCCCCTCCCCACCCCGTAACCACCACACTCTTGTCTATGTCTCTTTTTTTTATCATGCCAATCTTTATACTGTCTATCATCTTTTTTTAATTTTTTTATTTTTTTTTAATTTTTTAAATTTATTTTTAAATTTAATGCAGTGACATTGATAAATCAGGGTACATATGTTGAGAGAAAACATCTCTAGATTATTTTTTTAATAATTTTATTTTTAATGGGGCGACATCAATAAATCAGGATACATATATTCAAAGATAACAACTCCAGGTTCTCTTGTCGTTCACTTATGTTGCAAACCCATCACCCAAAGTCAGATTGTCCTCTGTCACCTTCTATCTAGTTTTCTTTGTGCCCCTCCCCCTCCCCCTTTCCCTCTCCCTCTCCCCCCTCCCCCCGAAAACCACCACATTCTTATCAATGTCTCTTGGTTTCACTTTTATGTCCCACCTACATATAGAATAATGCAGTTCCTGGTTTTTTCTGATTTACTTATTTCACTTTGTATAATGTTATCAAGATCCCACCATTTTGCTGTAATGATCCGATGTCATCATTTCTTATGGCTGAGTATTGGCAGAAAAATAGACACTCAGACCAATGGAACAGAATAGAAAACCCAGAAATAAAACCACATATATATAGTCAAATAATTTTTGATAAAGGGGCCAAGAACACACAATGGAGAAAAGAAAGCCTCTTCAATAAATGGTACTGGGAAAACTGGAAAGCCACATGCAAAAGAATGAAACTGGACTACAATCTGTCCCCCTGTACTGAAATTAACTCAAAATGGATCAAAAATCTAAACATAAGACCTGAAACAATTAAGTGCATAGAAGAAGACATAGGTTCTAAACTCATGGACCTGAGTTTTAAAGAGCAATATATGAATTTGACTCCAATAGTAAGAGAAGTGAAGGCAAAAATTAATGAATGGGACTACATCAGACTAAGAAGTTTTCGCTCAGCAAGAGAAACTGATAACAAAATAAACAGAAAGCCATCTAAATGGGAAATGATATTTTCAAACAACAGCTCAGATAAGGGCCTAATATCTAGATTATTTTGACATTTGATTGTGCTGTATACGCCTCCGCCAAAGTTAAATTGTCTTCTGTCACCTTCTATCTGGTTTTCTTTGTGCCCCTCCCCTCCCCTAACCCCTCTCTCCTTCTTCACCCCATCCCCTCTCCCTCCACTCCCTACTCCTGTTGCCATCACATTCTTGTTCATGTCTCTGAGTCTCATTTTTATGTCCTTCTATGTATGGATTCATATAGTTCTTAGTTTTTTTTCTGATTTACTTATTTCACTCGTATAATGTTATCAAGGTCCATCCATGTTATTGTAAATGATCCGATGTCACCATTTCTTATGGCTTAGTATTCCGTAGTATATATGTACCAAAGCTTTTTAATCCACTCGTCCTCTGACAGACACTTGGGCTGTTTCCAGATCTTCGCTATTGTGAACAATGCTGCCACAAACATGGGGCTGCATTTCTCCTTTTGGAGCCGCTCTATGGTGTCCTTGGGGTATATTCCTAAAAGTGGGATAGCTGGGTCAAAAGGCAGTTCGATTTTCAGTTCTTTGAGGAATCTCCATACTGTTTTCCACAATGGCTGCACCAGTCTGCATTCCCACCAGCAGTGCAGGAGGGTTCCCTTTTCTCCACATCCTCGCCAGCACTTATTCTGTGTTGTTTTGTTGATGAGTGCCATTCTGACTGGGGTGAGGTGATATCTCATTGTGGTTTTAATTTGCATTTCTCTAATGATTAGTGATGTTGAGCATTTTTTCATATGCCTATTGGCCATCTGTATGTCTTCTTTGGAGAAGTGTCTATTCATCTCTTTTGCCCATTTTTGGATTGGATTGTTTGTCTTCCAGGTGTTGAGATTTACAAGTTCTTTATAAATTTTGGTTATTAACCCCTTATCAGACGTATTGTTAAATATATTCTCCCATTGTGTAGTTTGTCTTTTTATTCTGTTCTTATTGTCTTTAGCTGTGCAAAATCTTTTTAGTTTGATATAGTCCCATTTGTTTATCCTGTCTTTTATTTCACTTGCCCGTGGAGATAAATCAGGAAATATATTGCTCCGAGAGATGTCGGAGAGCTTACCACCTATGTTTTCTTCTAAGATCCTTATGGTTTCACAGCCTACATTTAAGTCTTTTATCCATTTTGAGTTTATTTTTGTGAGTGGTGTAAGCTGGTGATCTAGTTTCATTTTTTTGCAGGTAGCTGTCCAATTTTCCCAACACCATTTGTTAAAGAGGCTGTCTTTACTCCATTGTATTTTCTTACCTCCTTTGTCAAATATCAGTTGTCCATAGAACTGTGGTTTATTTCTGGGTTCTCTGTTCTGTTCCATTGATCTATATGCCTGTTCTTATGCCAGTACCAGACTGTTTTGAGTACAACGGCCTTGTAGTATAACTTGATATCAGGAAGTGTGATACCTCCCACTTTATTCTTCTTTTTTAAGATTGCTGAGGCTATTTGTGTTCTCTTTTGGTTCCATATAAATTTTTGGAATATGTGGTTTATATCTTTGAAGTATGTCATTGGTATTTTAATTGGTATAGCATTGAATTTATAGATTGCTTTGGGTAATATAGACATTTTAATTATGTTTATTCTTCCTAACCATGAGCACGGTATATGCTTCCACTTGTTTGTATCTTCCTTGATTTCTTTTATCACTGCTTTGTAATTTTCCGAGTACAAGTCTTTAGTCTCCTTGGTTAAGTTTATTCCTTGGTACTTTATTTTTTTGGTTGTAATTGTGAAGGGGATTGTGTCCTTAATTTCTCCGAGTGCTGGATTTTATCAAATGCTTTTTCTCCATCTATTGAAATTATCATGTAGGGTTTTATTTGTTTATTTGTTTTTTAGGTTTTTTTTGTGTTTTTTTTTTTTGTATTTTTCTGAAGTTGGAAGCAGGGAGGCAGTCAGACAGACAACCGCATATGCCCAACCAGGATCCACCCAGCATGCCCACCATGGGGCGATACTCCGCCCATCTGGGCAATTGCTCTGATGCAGCCAGAGCAATTCTAGTGCCTGAGGCAGATGCCACAGAGCCATCCCCAGCACCCGGGTCAACTTTGCTCCAGTGGAGCCTTGGCTGCAGGAGGGAAAGAGAGAGACTGAGAGAAAGGAGAGGGGGAGGGGTGGAGAAGCGGATGGGTGCTTCTCCTGTGTGCCCAGGCTGGGAATCAAACCCGGGACTCCTGCATGCCAGGCCGACACTCTACTACTGAGCCAACCAGCCAGGGCTATCATGTGGTTTTTCTCCTGCCTTTTGTTTATGTGATGAATAACATGAATTGATTTGCAATTATTGTACCAGCCTTGCCTCCCAGAATATATCCCACTTGATCATGCTGTATGATTTTTTCCATATATTGTTGGATCCGGTTTGCTAATATTTTGTTGAGGATTTTAGCATCTATATTCATCAGGGATATTGGCCTATAATTTTCTTTCTTTATGTTGTCTTTGCCTGGTTTTGGAATCAGAATTATGCTCACCTCATAAAAGGAGCTTGGAAGTCTTTCTTCCTCTTGAATTTTCTGAAATAGCTTGAGAAGGATAGGAGTTAGTTCTTCTTTGAATATTTGATATAATTTATTTGTGAAGCCATCAGGCCTTGGACTTTTCTTTGTTGGAAGTTTTGTGATAAGTGTTTTGATCTCATTTGGTGTAATCGGTCTGTTTAGATTTTCTGATTCTTCCAGATTGATTTTTGGAAGATTGTTTGTTTCAAGGAATTTGTCCATTTCATCTAGGTTGTCTAGTTTTTTGGCACACAGTTCTTCATAGTATTTTCTTATAATATTTTGTATTTCTGTTGTGTCAGTTGTTATTTCTCCACTCTCATTTCTAATTTATTTTATTTGAGTCCTATCTTTTTTTTTTTTTTGGTTAATCTAGTTAAAGGTTCATCGATCTTGTTTACCTTTTCAAAGAACCAGCTCCTAGTTTCATTGATCCTCTGTATTGTTTCTTTAGCCTCTATGTCATTTATTTCTGCTCTGATCTTTATTATTTCCTTCCTTCTACTACATTTGGGCTTGACTTGCTGTTCTTTTTCTAGTTCTTTGTGATGCAGGGTTAAGTTGTTTATTTGAGCTTTTTCTAGTTTCTTGAAGTCTGCCTGTAGTGCTATGAACTTCCCTCTCAATACTGCTTTTTCTGTGTCCCATAAATTTTGAGTTGTTGTATGCTCATTATCATTCATTTCTAGGAATTTTTTTATTTCTTCTTTGATCTCATTCTTAATTCATTCGTTATTTAACAATCTGCTATTTAGTTTCCATGTGTTTGAGAATTTTTGAGCTTTTCTGTTGTGGTTGATTTCTAGTTTCATGCCATTGTGATCAGAGAAAGTGCTTGATATGATTTCAATCTTCTTCAATTTGTTGAGCACTTTTGTGCTCTAACATGTGGTCTATCCTAGAGAATGTGCCATGAGCACTTGAAAAGAATGTATATTCTGCTGCTTTAGGGTGAAAGGTTCTGAAGATATCTATTAAATCAAGTTGATCTAGTGTGTCATTTAAGTCTGCTGTTTCTTTGTTAATTTTCTTTCTTAAGGATCTATCTAGTAACGTTAGTGGGATATTGAAATCCTCTACTATTATAGTATTGCTGTTGATCTCACCCTTTATATCCATCAAATTCTGTTTTATATATTTAGGTTCTCCTATATTAGGTGTAAAAATCTTTCTGTTGGATTACTCCCTTTATCATTATATAGTGGCCTTCTTTATCTCTTACTATATCGTTTGTTTTAAACTCCATTTTTTCTGATATAAATATTGCTACCCCAGCTTTTTTTTATTTCCATTTGCATGAAATGTTTTTTTTTTACATCCTTTCACCTTCAATCTATGTGCATCTTTTATTTTAAGGTGTGTCTCTTGTAGACAGCATATGTATGGGTCCTGTTTTCTTATCCATGGAACTGCCCTATGTCTTTTGATTGGATCATTTAATCCATTTACATTTAAGGTTATTATTGATATGTAGTTGTTTATTGCCATTTTATTCTTTAAAGCTGTATTCCTTTTTGCTATATTATTTCTCACTTTGATCTGTTTACAACAGGCCCCTTAACATTTCCTGCAGCATTGGTTTGGTTGTAATAAATTTCTTGAGTTTTTTGTTTGTTTGTTTGTTTGTTTTTGTCTGGGAAACTTTTTATTTCTTCTTCAATTTTACATGATAGCCTTGCTGGATAAAATAGTTTTGGTTGTAGGTTCTTGTTCTGCATTACTTTGAATATTTCTTGCCATTCCCTTCTAGCCTCAAGTGTTTTTGTTGAGAAGTCTGATGTCATCCTTATGAGGACTTCTTTGTAGGTGATAGCTTTTTTTTTCTTGCAGCTTTTAATATTTTCTCTTTATCACTTAGCTTTGGTATTTTAATTATGATATGTCTTGGTGTAGGTTTCTTTGGGTTTCTCTTTAATGAAGTCTCTGTGCTTCTTGAACTTGTGAGAGTTTCTCCTGCATTAATTTAGGAAAGTTTTCAGCTATGATATGATTGAACAAAGCCTCTTTCCATTGTTCTTTCTCTTCTTCTTCAGAAACCCCGATGATGCAGATGTTATTTTTCTTCATGTTGTCACAGAGCTCTCTAAGAGTTTCCTCAGACTTTTTGAGTTTCTTTTCTTTTTTCTTCTCTGCTTTCTTGCCTTCATTCAAATTGTACTCCAATTTGCTGATTTGATCCTCAGCTCTATCTATTCTGTTTTTAATTTCTTTTATTGTGGTCTTCCTTTCTGATATTGTATTTGTCTTCTCCAACTGATTCTTTTTCAATATTCTCTTTTATACTTGCTATTTCTTTATTTAGGTGTTCGTAATGAGCATCCATTGTTGTTCTAAGATCCCTAAGCATCCTTACAATCATTATTTTGAACTTCGCATCCAGAAGTTTAGTTATTTCCATATCACTCAGTTCATCTCCTGTAGGTTTCTCTTGTGGTTTCATTGGGATTGCACTTCTCTGTCTTTTCATATGTCTGTGTGTTTTGTTTGTAGAGGTGGTTGAGTCTAGGCTTGGTGTTGTCTGCCTCCAGTTTTCAATTGTGTTATTTGTAGGTCTTCTTGGGTTGGCATCAGCTATTATCTGTAATCCACTTTCAGATTTAGGCCACTATGAAGACTTGATTTGTTTGTTTTCTTAACAGGTGATAGTCTTTTTCACTGATCTCAGCAGGGGGTTTCCTTGAAACTGTATCCAGGAATGTGCTGGGTGTAACCTGAGACTCTGAAGGCCTCTTCTATCAATTAATTTCTCTGAGGGCAGGGTGTTTTTTTTCAGCTTCAGTAGGGGAAGGTGTATCTCAGATCTCCATGGAGACCTGAGTTACTGCCCTTCCTCCCCACTTCTTATTTTCAGCTGTGTCTTATTGTGCTGATTGGAACTGGAGAGATGTTTGGAGATCTGTGATCTGGAAGCAATTTAGTCTTTTGTTTTGTGGAAGGATCAGTTTTCCTCCACCTATGGCTGCCTTGAGCACTGGATGACTCAGCTTTTTAGATCATCTCCTGCATTCCTCTGCCCCTCACTATCTGTCTCTCTCTCTTCCCTTTCCTCTTGGAAGACAAGCCAGTTCTTTCAACACACTTTGCTCCCTGGTCACCAGGCAAGTGGCTGTGAGCAGTATTTTCTGCTCTTTTCCCTAGAGTAATAGACCCTCTGGGCTCTCAGCCTCCCCTCCCCTCCATTCCTGTAAGCAGGGGAGATTCAGGCACTCCCTACCAGGTTTGTTGTGGCTTTTTCTTTGCTCCTTGGTTTTTGAGAGCTGTTCTTGTAGTCCAAATTTGGTTTTTCATGCTGATTGTCCTGGAATTGATTTGTATTTCAGTTTGGTGGTGAGATCTGGGAGTCTGTGAATCTACCTACTCTGCTGCCATCTTCAGGTTCTTGGCAAGTGTTTTGAGTGGAGTAATCTATCCCGGCACTACTCATGAACTGTTTCAGGTGAGGGAATGTTGTAAGCATCAGAAATTCAGCCATAAACTCAGGAAAGCTCACTGGCCTCACTGTGCTTATCTGGATGGAGAAGGACAGCAATGTCGTATTTGGTATCTAGAAGGGCCTCCTTCTTCAGCAGAGATCTGAAGAATTTGAAGAAATGACTTTGACAGATAGCTGATGAAAGAGCACACCCCGCAGAGGGAAGGGTGTACCCCCTAAGGTAAAGCCATGCTTGCAGGACTTAGGGGATATTCAGGAACTGGACTGGCTAGAGGAGAGGAACATTGGCCAGAGAGTCATATGACAGCGTCAGGAGGAGTGTAGAAGCCAAGTGGACAAAGACTCGGTGTTGGGATTTCACTCTCAGTGAGATGAGAAACCATCAGAGGCTTTGAAGCAAAGAAGGAATGTGACCTGGCTTAGGTTTTCAAAGGTGTGTGTAGGCTGCTATGAGGAGACCAAGCAGAGAGAAAGAGGCACAGATGGGGCATGGGAGAGTGTGGGATGTGGGTTGGTAATTGGATTCCAGGTACATTTTGAAGGTAATGCTGCCTGGATTTGCTTGTAGACTGGAAGAATGGTAGAGAGAAAGAAAGAAGTTAGGATCAAGGAAGGATGGCTCCAGACTGCTTGCCCCAGACAATTACAGTCATGGACTAACAATAATAGGTGGTGAATATTTAGAGAGTTGAAGGAGGAGGAAGTCAGGTATTTCCTCACGATGATAGTGAGTGCTCAAATCTTTTCATCACCCACCAGGCTTTCCCTCCTGCTCTACCTGTGAGATAGCTCTTCATTTTCCACAGCTCAAATCTAGGACCTTGAAGCTTCCTCCCACTGGTCCAATATCAAGTTCTGGAACATAGGTCATTAAAGCCATTGTCCACTGACAATGATTATGTTTCATGGGTCATCTCCCTTCAGACCAGGATGAGCATTCTCCATCTCGTCATCACCCTTCAGTCCTTTGAGATGGACTGCTTCTTCCCTTTGAATATTTCTGTTTTGTCTATCTTACCTTTAAAACTGGCATTTAGAGGGAACAAACACTACCAAGTGGAATTGAAAAGAGAATTCTAGATTTGCCTCTCAGTTTGGAATCTTTACCTTTTCCTCCTGAAATCAGGAATCACATTACTTATGATCATACCTCCTTTCCACTGCTACCTGACTGTCACAATGCTGGTGGAAGACCTGCTCATTTTAAACCACAGCCTCCCGACCAACAAGGCCATTCTTAACTTCTCACCATGGCCCTTTCTCCACACAAGTTCCAAGGGAACCAGAGCCTATGTTACTCCCAAAGGCTTTCTATAAAATTGGAATAAAAACTGAACTCTTTGTCCTGGACTGTCTCCCACCACATTGCATACCTGCCACTGCCTCCCTAAATCTTGGCACCTACAAATTACTTGGCTTCCATATGTTTCCTCAATTCCTTCCATGGGTGATACAATCTCATCTTCTGGTGTTCATTTCTGCTATCGCCTCCTGGGAGAACTGTACCTACCCATACCACTTTATCTGAGGAAATACAGGGTTACTCCCTACCTGGACTTTCATGGCTACTGTACACTTTGTAATTCATTCATTATTTGTGTCTAACTTATTAGTTCTTTTGTTTACTAGCTACCTCCACACAGAAATGGAAACACCATTAGGACAAGAAGTGTTTCCATCTTGCTAAGTGCAATATCATTAGTTTCTGTAATGCCTGCCAATGAGTAAAAGTGCCATGACTAGAGGGTGAGTGGGAGGCTGTGGGGCACAGTAATGTGTAATTATAAACATCAAGAACATAAAGAAGTGGAAATTCACTTATGTGTCCAAATAAACTGCTGATATGATTTTGGAGTAAGTCCACCTGAAATTTTTTTACAAAGATCTTTTTCTCATAAAGAGAAAATCATATGGAATGTAATGTTATATAATTTTTTTAAATGTAGTATTAGGTTGTGAACATCACACAATGAAACAATCTACTAGTAATCATATAATTTTATTAATATACACATCATATTTTAGATATAATATATAATATGTGATAGTATTCTTAATGGTTGCCTTGTGCCATATAACATTCATGTACCATAATCTAAAGAATAGATTATCTATTTTTAGATATTTAATCTCCTTCAACTTCAGAGTTTATAAACAATATTTCAGAGAATAAACTTATCTAAGCTCACAGTTCTCATTTTTACCTAGCATAAACACACCTAAAATAGGTTAGCCAAACTATATTTTACTGGTCCTTTATTTATTAATTTGCAAGTGTGTTTTTTTGTTGTTGTTACTTTATTTTAAGATTTAGACATATTATTTAAGACATAGACTTTTTGTCTGCTTTACATGTTTTCTACTTACTTCTGTAATTGATTTATAGTGAGTTTCTTCTTATTTAACTTTTTAAATTTTTGTTTAGTAAAATCTATTTAGGATTTTCTTTATGGTTTCTGTCTTTGATGCTTTTGTTAGAGGGTTTCCCCAGAATGATATTTAACATGTATTCATGCTTTAATTTATCACATACCCCATAATTCATCAGAAAATGTTGGTGTATATTGTGGAGTGAGCATCTAAATCACACTTTTCTCTAGTGATGTACCAACTGCTTAGTTTTAAAAATAAACAATTTTTCCCCATGTGACTAAAATAATCTCTTTATCATATACAATATATTATTTAAATGATTTATTGAATGTTTTGAGGTTTCCCTTTATTGTTTGTTGATGTCTTTTCCTGTATTGGTTAAGACATGTTTTTATTATGGTCGTGCATCACTTAGCGATGGGGATGGGTTCTGAGAAATGCATCATTAGGCAGTTTCCTCACTATGTAAACCTCAGAGAATGTGCTCAAATAAACCCAGATGGCATAGTTTGCTACATACCTAAGCTAGATGGCATAACCGGTACCTGTATATTAGAGCCTAGGCTAAACACTTGAGCAGCATATTACTGTAAAAGCAACGTAAAATTAAATCAAACACAAGACAAAATGATACAGTCAAGATACAAGGTAAACATGGGATGTATGAGGCTGCTGCTGGCATAACCTGGCATAATGCTTATAGCAATGTTATTTTTCTAAGGAGAAAGAGTACACTCCAAAATAATAATACAAGTATATTAAATGCATGAATCAGTGACTTAGTCATTTATCATCATTATAAAGTATGTTCTATACATGATTATATATGCAATACTTTTAGAACACCAGCAATGTCTTACGTTTGTTTACACCAGCATCATCTCAAACATGCTGTTGCTGTACTGTGACATTATGATGGTGAATCTGTCACTAAATGATAGGAATTTTCCATCTCTATTATAACCTATGGGACCACTATCATGTACAGTCAGGTGTTTACTGAAATGTCTTTGGGCAGGGCATGGCTATATGTAATGACCTCCAAAAAAGCATACTATATGATAGGTTAACTCTGTAACTTTGGATAGGTTACTGAGTCATTCTGAACTTTAGTATTCTTATTTGTGAAGTGAAGATAGTATCTAACTACAACACAAGCTAGTGATGGCACTCATATAATATAAGGCATACAAAGTATTCATTTTCTTCTATAAAACTACAGTGGTACCTTGAGATATAAGCAGACCAACATAAATTTTTTTAAGATATGAGCTGCGAAAAAGATACCATAAAAAGCACAAATCCAGTGAAAGGAACTACAATTCTGTTTCAATTAAGGACAAATATCCATGAAGAAATGGAGAAGCTTCTGCTGGTGTGGGTGAAAGAGAAAGAAGGAGATACAGTGATGGAGACTGTAATATGCAAAAAGGCACGTATTATTTATGGCGACTTAAAGAAGAAAGAACCATCAACCTCAAAAGAGGCAGCAGAACATAAGTTTAAGGCAAGTCATGGATAGTTTGAAAATTTCAAGAAGAGATCTGGCATCCACTTGGTGGTGAGGCATGGTGAAGCTGCGAGTACTGACGTTAAGGCAGCTGAGGAGTACATCACACATTTTGCTGCCCTTATTGCAAAGGTCCCCCAACAAGTGTTCAACTGTGACAAAACAGGATTGTTTTGGGAAAAAAATGCCCTGGAGGACTTTCATCACCGCAGAGGAGAAGAAGCTGCCAGGCCATAAACCCATAGAGGACCGTCTGACCCTTGCATTATGTGCAAATGCTAGTGGTGACTGTAAAGTAAAGCCACTGCTAGTGTATCATTCCAAAAATCCTCAAGCCTTTAAGACTCACATGATTCTTAAATAAAAACTGCAGGTTATATGGCCTGCCAATGCTAGGGCATGGGTTATGTGGCAGTTTTTTTATTGAATAGATAAATCTATTCTTTGGTCCTGCAATGAAGAAATATCTTCAAGAAAAAAAACTCCCG